>NC_140589.1:655139663-655764663 GCF_964204655.1 Triturus cristatus | reverse complement strand
ATCCCAATTTTTCACTGAACACTTCAGGGAATTAATCACAAACATTAATTTCAATAAGAGATTTATCAACTAACAACATCTGTTCTTCATAGTTAGGGTCAAGTTTGATGCCCAGATATTTTTGATGGTTCCAACCTTGTAGGCTGGGCCCCTGTTTGGTCACATACACTTTTCCCACTGTGGACTTAAAAAATATATTCATTCTTTGCATTTCTTCCAGGGAATAAGGCCTTTATGGTGCCCTCCAAGATTTGTGCCAGGTAGTTGTAGAATATATGTCTTCCATGCAACATTTCTATTAAATGTTTTGTGGTCAATTAATGTGTAAGGAGAACTGGAGTCAACATATTCATTTTTAGCGGACCCATCCATGTTATGTATGTCATGTATGGTATATCATCTTGTTATCATTATCTGGGAGTCTGTTAAGGATCCAAATCACAGGTATATGACAACCCTCTAAGTATCACTACGTAACTACCAACATTTTCACATTTACCTTGGGCCCTACTGAAAAATGTATGTCTCTCAAGTACCACAATCATTTTTATTTTTTAAATGACCCTCAAAAATGTTCAAAGTAGCTTG
Organism: Triturus cristatus; assembly: GCF_964204655.1. Classification (NCBI taxonomy): domain Eukaryota; kingdom Metazoa; phylum Chordata; class Amphibia; order Caudata; family Salamandridae; genus Triturus; species Triturus cristatus. The sequence goes on along the minus strand of NC_140589.1, from coordinate 655,764,075 downwards.
ATAGAGATCCTCCTTTCACTTTTTACATTCTATTCTAGTCTAGGCCTTTCTAAAGGGCATAGTTTCCGGAATAGGTCTCCCAGAGCTTAGAAAAATGTCTAGACCCTAGTTCACTATGGATTGTTAGATACATAACAAAGATTTCAATTGCTTTAAGAGATGATGTTTCTTTTCCATCTTGTGTATCCTGGCAGGCAAGGAGTTCCATAGTCTTAGGACCATATAATCAAAAGACCAACCACTACTTCTCACCTTCTGGACTTTGGGGGTTATCAGTTGAGCAAGGCAAATCGCACAGTTATGTTTGGGATACAGGGTCATATCAGATGTTGGAACAGCCATAGGCCCTACTGAGTAAGGCCCGATGGACCATACACAGGACTTTAAACTAGACTCTTTGTTTAACAGGTAGCCAGTACAGTGAGGCCAGCAAGCCTGACAAAGAATATTGCTTTGCGACCCTTAAAAGAAGGTGTAGCACTGCATTTTGCACCACTTGCAATCTTATTACTACATATTAAGGACTTCCATGCTAGAGGAAATTGCCATAGTCCAAATGTGGCAGAACAGGGGTCTGAATTAGCCTGTTTTAGGATTGACATGTTGGGATAAATTATCAGGCCAGCACATCATAGACCAGCGATTTAAATCATTACCAGCCACCATCCCTTTGGTTTTGACCCCATTAAGCATCCAGCAACTAACTGCCATCCATTCTGCTACATCCTTCACACAAAAAACGTAACTGTTTGGAGTTTGAACATGTTTCAGGAGTAAGAGAGATAACAATCTGAGCATATGACACTATTTAGAGGCCATAGGACTGTACAATCTATGCCAAAGAACATACATACAGGTTACATAGTGTGGGGCTCAGGGAGGAGCCTTGAGGCACTCCACACTTCAGAGGATAAGACTGAGAGTAAAAGGGCTTCTCATAAACCTGAAAGCTCCTGCCCTCTAAAAACGATGAGAGCCATTTCAATGCTAGTTTAACACTGTGTGGGCTGCTTCAGCCTCTGCATTAAAACTTAGTGTGATATGGTGTCGAATGTTGCTCTCAAATCCAATAGTATCAGTTAGACCTTCTGCCCTAGGGGGCCTTCACCCAGACGTTTTGCCTGCTTACCTCCATTTTTCATTGCTGAAATTCGTTTTTGTTGGCCTTAGGACTCAATGCACTTTACCACTGTTAACCAGTGCTAAAGTGCTTGTGCTCACTCCCCTAAACATGGTGTGATTGGCTTACACTTGACTGGCATATTTAATTTACTTACAAGTCCCTTGTAGAGTGATATACCATTTACCTAACGCCTGTAAATTAAATCATACCAGCGGGCATGCAGAATTTATTGTGCCATCCACTAAAGTAGCACTTTAAAATATGTCCCAGGCCTGCCACCGCATCCTGAATGCAGTTTTCAACCACCATGTCGACTTGGCATACTAGCCCCTTTGCCAAGCCTTAAAATCCCCTTTTATTACATATAAAACCCCCCTAAAGTAGACCCGAGGTAGCCCATAGGACAGGATGCTGTGTAACTAAAAGGTTAGACATGTACCTTTAAGTTTTACATATCCTGGTAGTGAAAAACTCCTAAATTAATTTCTCACAAATCTGAGGCCTACCCCTCCCTTAGGATAACTTCTTCCAGAAAAGAGGATATCAGAGTATAAAAACAGATCCTTCAGACCCACTCTTCAGTTCCCTACGGCACCTGCTGTGTATTCTGCAAGACTGCTGCTGTACCTGGAAGAACTGCTTTATTGTATAGAAACTGCTTTGAAACCTCAGAGGCCAGCCTTGCCGGTGAGCCCTGTATCATCACCTGAACCCAGGATTACCAAAGATTACCTAGTATTCTGGCCTCCTGTCCGGCGGCACAGGAACACAAAAGCTCACACCATATTGAACCTACACCACGACCCAGCATGAGTGAGTCATGACCCCAAATGAGGTGTCTCCCCAGTCCTGGACCCTTAGTCATGGTACTAAAGGTACCCAAATGGGCAAATCCCAAAACTGAGGCCTTAAAAAAAATTCTGGCCAAAAACTGTTCTGAGAATCATAAAGATACTGGGACCAACCTGCTCATCAAGCCTCCCGATGTGCTTCGCCGGTTGGATTGACTTTGCTGCTTCCCCAGCAATGTTCTTCTCCACAGCAGCTAATCCTTTCCAGCAGTCCCTCACCACAGGAGTATCCAGCCTTGTGGAACTGCCTTTAGCTACAGCCCTCTGCCTTATCCCGCTGAATTCCGAACATAGAAATATTTTGCCCCGGCTTCGACCCAAGGCTATCCGACGATTCCTCCTTAGACACTTCCTGCATCCTTTCCCCTCTGTACCTTACCTTCTTGGGCACTTTTTCTCAGTATTTCTTCAAAGTCCGAAAGCACTGACCAGGCCCTATTCACTTCTTGTATCCAAACTATGCTCCATTGCAGTCTGCCATGTTTTTCGACTTGGGCCCAGTCTCACGAGACTAGATGTCTGTGGTTGGCACATTGATCTTTTAGGTGCTACTTTTTATTAAAACTTTAATAATTCAAACTCCAGTTCTATTGATTGGATTCTTGTCATTTTGTTGTCAAATAATTTATTAACAATTTACTTTATTGTTCTTAATTGGTGTGGGATTTTCTTGACTTCTGTTCTAACTTTATTACTGGTTGAATGCTGCATAAATACTTTACACATTGCCTCTAAGTTAAGCCTGATTACTTTTTGTGCCAAGATACCCAGGGTTAAGCATAGGTTAATTTAGTGACTTTTTATGGTTCATCCTGCAAAGGTTTGTGGCTGTTGCTTGACCAGGGCTCACACCCCAGTCAACTAACAACCCAATGTTTCACAGTATCACAGCACCTGCTTCGACAGTGCTAGGTACTGTAAGATTCTTAAATATTTTCCTTCCTTGTGTGCCCAAATTATGTAGCAGAACATGTTGTTTCTGAATTGAGGAGAATTGTTATCCTCCTATTGCAATTAGATGTGGTTGAAAATGTTTTATTCAACACTCCCGTGGTAATTCAGGTTCCAGTATACCATTGTGGAAAGGTGGAGACTGGTTCATATTGGCAGCAGTCATGAATAAGGAGAAGATATGGAAGATGAGGTTTATAATTATAAGATAAGCAAATTGCACTGGTGTGTGCTGCATATTTTTAAGCCAATATCTCAGTGGAGTTGGATCCCCAGCACGTTGAAATTATAAGCAGTAGTAATAATACAACAATATTGCAAAGACTCTACAATAACAATATAATTGTAAAACTCAGCACAGCTCATACTAACAGTATATGTAGGAAAATCTCTAATTCCCTGCTATTGAAATTTGGGTTGTCTATGCCATAGGTGTTTAGCACTTGGGTGTATCTGCAGCTAGCAGCTTAAGAAACAAATGGGAAGAAACAGACATATAGAATACTAAGAAAGTCCTGTGTCTATGATTCTCCACAAGGATAGACAAGGTGGAGCTAATGTCGAGAAGCTCCAGAAAACTGGTTGCGTGTTGCCTGTGGGAGAAAGGCTCTGGAGAAGGCTGGCACTGATTAAGTTCAATGGGAATGTCACAGGCATTCATGGTGCTGGTGTCCTGGATGGGATGTTGCCTCTCCAGGAACGCAGCCTGGGAAGATCTGCAGTGGGCGCTCATTCACACGAATTATGGAAAGCAGTTCTCTCCCACCAGCTCTTTTGGCATCCACTGGTGCCAATCTAGGCTTAAAACACTCCAGTGGAGATCTCTTCAGACCACAACAGATGCAGAGCATACACCAAACCAGGAAGCACTGCTGCTCCCTTATCGCTCTGTTGGCATAAACTGTATCAGGGATTATTCCCCTCCGATGCTGCCTGAGTGGGTCCATAGCATAATCCTACTGACAGGATCTCAGAGATTCAAGGTACATAGGGGTATATTCACAAGAATGTATGATAACTACCGCAAGAGTAGCTTAACGCAACTCTCAACATCGCAGCCTAATACGGGAAAATAACCCGTGGCAACGTGGAATTCACAACAAGGGTGGCCCCATGCGATAGTCGGCCGAAACCGCAGCCAATGCCCGCGATACAAGCACCTCGACAGAGATAAAAACACAAACCCCAATGCCCAAAAACCTGCGATGGGCCAAAGCGTGATAAGAAAACAGTGACAACCAGCGCAAGGGCATCAATACTCACGTGTAATGCGGGAAAAAGAACAAGAACAGCATACGGAAAATGCCACCGAAAAAAATACTTCAACAGCGGAGTACCAGGGATGCACCCTGACCGACTGCAGAGGACAACATGTACACCACAACATCCAAGCACCGTGGAAGAACAGAACTGACAGGCACACCGCATGAAAGAGACCAGTGGCAGACAAATCAGAGCCGCTGCACATCGACGCCTCACTTCTTGTTGTGTACATTCCCACTCACGAGTCACTTGCATCCTCGCACATGGCTGCATTTTGCATCGCCACACATTCAGCTGTTGTGTGGCTGTGGCACCATGAAATGTCTGTATGGGTGCAGGGGTAGCCCAGGATGACCATGGAGTGGTGTTGTCGTGTCTGGTAGGTGGTCATGTAGTTTGACATGTTATATGTGGTTTGGTCACGTGTGCATTCCCACAGTTGTGCGTTGTGTGTTGGTGGCTTTGAGGTGTGTGGTGTGTTGATTTGGCACTTACCAACGAGCAGTCCAGTTCCATATGTGCCATCCTGGAAGTGCTGGTTGATGATGGACTGTCGGAAGATGAAGGAATCATGCACACTGCCTGGGTAGTTGGCGACGACATTGGTGAAAAGTCGCCGGTGGTCCACTATTGCCTGCACATTGATGGAATGCTGATGCTTTCTGTTGCTGTAGTGGTAGTGGTGTGCAGTATCCGCAGGGGGCACAAGTGGGACATGTGTGCAGTCGATTGCCCACAACACGGCCGGGAATCCGGCTATGGCGTAGAAACCTTGCTTTCTCTCCAACTGTTACTGCGCAGTGTTGGGGAAGTGAAGGTACTGGGGTATGAAGCTGAGGATGGCATCCAGGACAGGTGTGATGAACTTTGATAGGGCTGGCTGTGAGACCCCTCCGACTCTGGCAGTTGTTGATTGGAAGGTACCAGAGGCCAACAGATGCAACACAGCCAGCAGCTTTGTTTGCGGAGGGATGTTGGTTCTCCGTTGTGTTAGGACCGTCAGCCAGTGGGCGATGTGGGTCATGATGTGGAGGATGGTAGCTCCATGGCGTCGTTTGTTCTTCAGGTGTGGCCGTGTGCGGGGCTCCTTTGCCTACTGCAGGTAGTCAACCATCTTTACACCTGCTTGAGGCAGGTGTTAAATACCGGCGGCTACCGTGGCTTATCATCTGTTTTTGGTTCGCTTCGCAGATCTGGCAGTTCGTTGTGAATGTGGTGTTGTGGGTTTTTCATGTGTTTTTGCACAGGAACACCTACTCTGCATCTCATTAGGGTTAGTTGGTGGTGTCCACCGTGGTGATACATTTTGGGGCAGTTATCGCGGGAATATTGCCGATGTCTGCAGTTTGCACCAGCTTGTGAAAGGGGTGTTAGGTCTATCTCCACTTTTGATGCATTAAGGTGGAGATAAATTGGAGATAAGTCCTTGTGAATATGCCCTATGGTGTGTTAAGGAGACAATGCACACACTACTGGCACTAGGGACAGACTGGGAACCCAAAGCAGCACTGGCAATTTTGACAGACCAGCTTCTCCATGTGGGGTGGAGTGCAAGTGTGAAGCACTGCTGTTGTTACTAGGGACTGATATTGCAGCACCGCTGCAAAACTGGCCCACAGTAACAAAACCAGCCCCCACCACTGCAAAACAGTCCCTTCGCCCTTCCAGTTTCTCTCAGAAACGCCTGATGCATGCTACGGCCAATCCAGACCTAACTGGCACTGGCAACACTCCTGGGAGAATCTGTGGTAGTTATCTTCAAGATCTAAGTGGAGGCTCAAGGTGCTTCATAGCAAGTCACTCACTTCCCCTAAGTCGTCAGCAGCAGGGCTCCTACCAGCTCCTATGGACGCTGGCAACACACAAGGCAACCTCTCTCCACACTCGCTAGTGTCTAGTGTATACTAGCTATGCTCCCCTTCCTCTCAGCCTAATTTACAGAATAGACTGTGTTATAAATAGCATTTCTGATTTCTGACACCCACGTAGCATCACACCCTAGGAGTACATAAACAAACAGCTCTAAAGTCATTGCGCCATACAACTCCCACATAAACAGAAGTGCTGCCGCTCACCCCAAGTTCCTCAGGCCACCGTTCAACAGTGTCCACTGGTATATATTTAGGTAATAAGCTGATGGCAATCACAGGCAACAATACAATTTCCCAGCCAGAGCACTCAAGCAGGACAGGAGTGAAGAGACTCAAAACCACAGAGTTAAAGACACACGGCTGCCCCCTCCCAGAATGCAATACTTTGTGCTAGTGAAGAAATCTTCTCCAAAGTGTGGTAAAATGAAGAATCAACACCAAAGGTGAGGTACGTCTTCAGTTTTATTGTAAAAATGAAAAGGTGTGTCTCCTCTCTCACCTGGCAGAGCATCTGACAGGAGAGACTCCAACATTCTAATCAGGCTTCATTTGGAAAGGCACAATATGTCAACAGAGGAGGGGTAAGAGGGAGAGGTAAATGAGGGAATAAAATAGGAGATATGAAAATACAACATAATATTATATAATTTTTTTATTTTAATAATCCCGGAAACACGGCAGTGCTACACATTATTTTACTGAAGAAGAGGAGTAATAATAAAAAAAAAAATTAGAGAAGGGGGTATAAACTTTAACTTATAGGTAAAAAATAAATGGTATTTACACTAAGAATTACAATGCATCTATTCTCGTTTCCAAAATACGTTTAATTCTTTCATTCAAACAATGTGCTGCCTGAGGGTGATTCTTCCTTGGTTTCAGTCTTCATGCATTTGCCTGCCTATTAAAAGCATTGATTGGACCTCTTTTGTAATTATTCGTATTTAACCACCTTCCAGCAACATCACAGTGAAACAGACATTGATCAATCAACACAAACACTCATGTAAACCCCCTGAGCGGGCTTTATAAATGAGCAAATCAATTGCTTTTGTGTCATTAATTCATCATTATATTTTACTAACTGATGTATTAGTGAAAGAAAATGTTGAAACGATTAATTTAGCAGCATTAATGGATTAAAGGTTTCATTTCACTTTCATTATAATGCAGACTAAATTTAACTTGAAATTCTCATGGAACAAGCCCAAACATCCGCTCTTTGTAAGTAAACCGCACCAGCTACCTTAAATTCAAGACATTACGATAAAGAGTACATGACTGCACACAAAATATGTGTAAGATGTAGTCGTCATCCGACCCAAAGCTAATGTTAGTTGTTGATTCCCAATTTCACTAGAAGACTTTCACTTAGCATGAAAATCATGTATAAAGCAATCTAAATGCGTGACTTAATTCAGCTTATACTGCTTGCATTATTTCATATGGATTCAATAAAAATGTTTTATTATCTCTATTTGCTCTGTCAAACCTTTATTCCTACATTATCAGTATTCTAGGGACCTGATAAACATATTTGTGTACATCCATGTTTAAAATATGCAAGCCAGAAACCTTGGGCCTGATTCCCTCACAACTATTCAATGTATTGAATGTATTACAAGCGCAACTGGAAAATTGAAATTATTTAACTGAAGTTCAAATAAAAAAATAAGAAATTTACACATGAAGAGAAAATATTATGTTTTTCAATTTGTAATAATGGCTATTGAATGTGATGTATAGTGTGTAATAGGAATTGAGGTCGACCCGAGCCAGAGAGGAGAGTACTCATATCCATAATTAATGAGACTCACACTGGCCATAAATATCACAGATCACACATGACAACATTAATAACGCATATTAATCTAATCAGCAAGGTCTTGGGTAGACGGAGAGCAATGATCATATACATTGTTTTACAGTTGTGCCAGATATGCTCTCAGTGGACTCAATGCGTCATTGGGCCGGACGTGATGAGTTGCTTATTCGCAGAGAGTTCAGTATTTATGATATAAACAACCTCACTCGTCAACCAAATTCTCCTGTATGGTGGTTGAGACTTTCATCCAGATGCGGGCTGTCTCCATTTTTGCAAGCAACAGAAGTAGCACCAACAATCGACATATACATTTAGGAATGATAGACACATATCCCAACAGTACAAAATATGGTGTATTTGGAATCTCTAATCCAACAATGCGGTATATTAAATTCAATATCCCCCCCAGTAGTCGGCATTAAACTGGCAGTGCCATTCTAGATATAAGATGTCAGCTGGAGCTAGAGACATCAGGGCCACTCATGAGACCAACTAGGTCTAGATCATGAGTCTGGCGGTCCCCTGACCATCAGGCTCTCGGGGGCACGGCAGTGGCAGTCTTCCGACTGCCCTATTACAATTAGGGCGGTCAGATCACTAATGACCCACCACAGCCGCCAGGGAATCACTGTTCCTTGGCAGTGTTGTAGCGGTCTTGAGACCGCAATATAGTTGGCGGGACCGCTGCGGTCCTGCCAAGCATATTACAAGTTTCCTTTCTGCCGGTTTGACATGTCATCAGTGACGTCACTGTCCATGTCATGGTAATATGTGAGATCATAAGCAGTGCATTGCTGGGGCATGAGCTGAATTTCACTGGTTTTGTACGAGTGAAACTTGAGCCTAACAATAACGTCTCTGCAACCTTTGTTTTTTTCAGTGAATTTCTAATTTTTTAAAATTCTATTTCCTAACTATAACGTCCCTGTAACCCTGCCACATGCCCCCCTCCTTGGCCATTTTCGGCCCCGGGGCCCCAATCCCCAGGGCCTGGCCCCTAGTGTGGGTGCCCTGGTCTCACCCAGGGCACCCACATTGTAAAGGTTGGGGACCGCTGGGGAGCTGCACGACCCTTGGTCCCTGCCGGCTCCCACGGAAGCCAACATTGCTTTTACACATAGGGAGCAGCTAACATGCAGCTCCATGTGTGTAAAAGTGATTCTGCTCAGCTTCTAGTAGGTGAGAGCATTTTCTGCTCTCGCTTGCTAGAAGAGGATCAGTGTTTGCTATGGCTTGGCAACAATGTCCTGGGAGTGGGCATCCCGGGACATGGTAGGACCCGGCCCTGGGGGGTGGCGGTCCCTAGGGCCATGTGTGGCTCCAGGACGGGGGCCTTGGTAGAAGAAAAGAAGGATAATATTGTGCCCAAGAATTCGATTATAATATTCTGTAGTAATGTAATCCAAAATGTATTCTTCGGTTTTACATTTATTTATTTGGAGCAGATCCAATTTACCAAGACAAAACAAAAAGAAACAGCCAACACGTGTTTCGCCCAAAGGGACAGATAGGCCATGGGCTTTTTCAAGGCAAAAGGTCTTGTTAAAGTCATTTAAATTGAAATTATTTGTTACTGCAGTCCGTGCGGTCCTGGTAAAGTGAAGATTCCAGGAGGGGGGCCGCATGTCCCCTGTCTTTTAATTTGTCCCAGGGAGGTGGTGGTCCCTGGGGAGGTGGTGGTCCCCGGGGCTGCTTGGGGCCACCCGCCCCCCCTGCATTCAATTAATTTATGCCCCAGGAGGTGGTGGCACCTGTGGCAGCGCGGGTGTCCATACAGCCCCCCACATTTGTTTTCATTAAAGCCCCAGGGAGGTAGTGGCCCCTGGGCCTACGAGGGGGGTTGACGCACCCCTGCATTATTTTATAGTTAAGCCCTTGGGAGGTGGCAGTGCCCAGGGCTGGGGGGTTCAGGAGGCACCCCACCATAAAAAAAACTGCAAGCCCCAGGGAGGTGGTGGTCCCCGGGGCAGCAGGGAAGGAGGTATGGGCTGCCCCTGCATTGTTCAAAAATGAAGCCTGGGGAGGTGGCGGTACCTGAGGCTACTTATAAGCCTCAAGAGGAGACCCCCCTCCTTTTCCAATACAGAGCCCCCAATGCCACTGTGGCCACTCCACAAGGGGGCCAAATAAAGTAAAATGTGGAAGAACGCATGATTTTTTTAAATCTCAGAAAAATTAGTGGATCCACCCATGGTTTTTTCTGATATTTTTATATTTAAAATGTTTTTTAGCTGTTGGCAGGGTCTCTGGAAGTCCCCTGCACCACAGCAACGCCCTCAGGGCCCCCGCAATGCACTGTTTATGACCACACATATTACATCAATCATGACATGGTCAGTGACATCACTAATGACATCTCTCACGACATCTCAAATGAGATCAGTGATGACATTATTCCATGACTGTTAGTGCTTTTTATAAACACTTCTGAGAATTAAAGATATATACTAAGCTACAGCACAATACTATTCTTTCTGTACTAGTAAATATTCATACTATTTCTAACATACCTCATCTGAGTGGCTGACTGACTGCCAGTATCAGTGTGAGTGGGTGTATGCATGGCTGTATGGGTGTTTGAGTGGGTGTGTGAGTGGCTGTATAGACATGTCAGTGGGTATGTCAATAGCTGTATGGGTTAGTGAATCGCTGTGTGAGTGGCTGTATAGGTGAGTTAGTGGCTGTGTGAGTGGCTGCATAGATGTGTGAGTGGGTGTTTGACTGGCTGTATGGGCGAGTGAGTGGCTGTGTTTAGTGGCTGTATAGGTGAGTGAGTGGATGTATAAGTGGCTATATGGTTGAGTGAGTGGCTGTTTGAGTGGGTGTTTGGCTAACTTTGGGGCCAGTTACGATCGGTGAGCTCCGTTGGCCCTGCGGACCGCGATTCTTCCACCACCAGATTGCGATGGCGGTGGGATCCAGACTGCCACAGGCAATTGTTACGATTGCCCGGCGGAGCGGTCTGCATCCATAAAATGGTGGCGGTGCCTAGCAAGCACCGGCACCAAATTAGGATGTGGTCTCCAGCCAGCCTTTCCGTGGCGGTGCAACCGCCATTGAAGGGCATGCAGAGTTTGGTTTTGGGGGCCCGTTGCGGGCTCCCTTTGTGTTGGGGGGAGGTGTGGGTGCACTGGGGGGTACCCATGGTACACCCTACATTTCACTACACCAAGTGGCAGGCACAGTGTAGTGAAATACACAACATGCTCTTCTTGACCTCGTGGCGGTGCTGCTCTCAGCAGTCACCGCCTCAATGTTAAAGGTGCGGAATCCGACTGCCATTGTGGCGGTCCCATCCTAATCGGGTATGCAGGACCGCCGCATGCATGGCGGACGGTCCCAGTTTACTCCACCATGGCGAACAGAGCCCAGTTCGTCCGCCATCATAATCGGCCCCTTAGTGGGTGTGTGAGTAGTTGTATTGGAGAGTGAGTATGTGTGATTGACTATAAGGGGGAGTTAGTTGCTATCTGAGTGCTTGTAGGTATGAGTGAATGGGTCCACGGGGGCCTTGAGGCTCCCCCAACGGTCCAAAACAGACATCACTGTGTGCCCTGGGTGGGACCAAGGCACCCACAATGGAGGCTGCATCCCAGGGGATGGGGTCCCTTGGGCCAAAATCAGCCCTCCCCATTTGCAAAAAAAGCTGGGTCCAGGAATGGAGGGGTGATCTGTGCGGCCATCCAACCCTAATAAAAAAATAATTTGAAAAACACCAGCCGCCAGCCCTGTGGAAGTCGCCAGAGGCCCTGCCCACTTTCTGTACCAACCTGCAAAGGTGCCTCCTTTTGCACAACTTGGGCGTTGAGGTCCCCTTGGCTGCTGAGTGTATTTGGGGACCAATAACCACTCCTGTTACCTCCACTCAGTCCCACACAGTGGGATTGCTGAGAACTCATTGCAGGCTCCGCCCCTTTTCTCCATCACTCTGCAAATGTGCTCCTGGTGCCCTACTGGTTGGGAGAGGAAGTCCTCTTCGGTGCTGAGGGCCCTTAGGGGTAAACAACCCCTGCTGTTACCTCCAGTAAGTCCCACACAGTGAGATTGATGAGAGCTCGTTGAAAGCTATCCGCCCTCTTTCTCCAACACTCTGCAAATGTGCCTTTCAGGACACTATTGGTTGGGGGATGAAGTTCCCTTAGATGCTAAGGGTCTTTGGGGGCAAGAACTCCTCCTGTTACCTCCAGTAAGTCCTGCACAGTGTCAGTGTTCATTTGAGGTGAAGGGGAGTCAGTTCTAGGTCTTGGTTGCGAGGTACGAGAAGGATCTTCCACCTGCCCTGGTCCTGTAGAAACGGGGTCTGAGCGGAGGTTTATTTTGGGGGGTGGAAGGAGATTCGGTCGTCGAGGTATTGGGGTCTGGTGTTGTGGATGGCTTTGTAGGTATGTGTGAGCAGCTTGAAAGTTATTCTTTTTTCAACAGGGGCCAGTGGAGGTCGTCGGGGTGTTGGGTAATGTGATCGTGTCGTGGGATGTCAAAGATAAGTCTGGCTGTGCCGTTCTGGACAGTCTGGAGTTTGCTGAGGAGTTTGTTCTTGATTCCGGCGTGGAGGGCATTGCCGTAGTCCAGTTTGCTGGTGATGAGTGCGTGGATGACGGTTTTCCTAGAGTCGGGGGGAGATCCACTTGAACGTCTAGCGAAGAATTAGTTTAAGGTTACCTAACAGGGCTATTAAAATATGTTGTGTTTTTGAAGTGAAGCAGTAAATGTAACCCCTCCGAAGTCCAACGTTATCCCTACAGATGCACTGACTGGAGTGGGAATAGTAAATATTACCCATCTGGTGTCGAGTGTTTTCACCACTATTTCACAGACTGGAGTTGGAATAGTAAATATTACCTCTCCGAAGTCCAACGCTTTCCCTACTGTTGCACAGACTGGCGTGGGAACATTAAATGTAACCCCAATGGAGCTCGAAGCTTTCACTACTGCTACATAGACTTGAGTTGGAATAGTAAATTTTACTTTTCAAAAGTCTAACACTTTTCCAACTGTTGCACAGACTGGAGTGGGAACAGTAAATGTAACCCCTCCAAAGTCCAACGCTTTCCCAACTCTTGCACAGACTGGAGTGGGAATAGTAAATGTAATCATTCTGAAGTCCAACCCTTTCCCTGCTGTTGCACTGACTGGAGTGGGAATAGTAAATCTAATCCATTCAAAGTTCAACTCTTTCCCTACTGTTGCACAGTGTGGGGGGGGGAATAGTAAATGTAACCCTTTTGAAGTCCAACGCTTTCCCTACTCTTGCATAGACTGGAGTGGGAATAGGAAATCTAACCACTTTGAAGTGCGCGTTATAAGTTGCATAATAAATAAATAAATAAACTCTTTCCCTACTGTTGCACAGTGTGGAGGGGAGACAGTAAATGCAACCTCTTTGAACTGCAACACTTTAGCTACTTTTGCACAGACTGGAATGGGAATAGTAAATTGAACCCCTACAAACTCCAGAGATGTACCTACTGTTGCACAGACAGGGAAGGGAATTGTAACTTTTAGCCCTTTGAATTTCAACGGTCTCCCTACTATTGCACAGGCTGGTGTGGGAATAGCAAATATTACCCCTCTGATATCGAATGCCTTTTCTGCTGTTGCACAGACTGGGTGGATAGTAAATTTTACCACTTTGAATTCTGACATTTTATCCACTGTTGCACAGATTGGAGTGGGAATAGTAAATTTACAGCTGTGAAGTCAAATGCTTTTTCTACTGTTTCACAGATTGAAGTGGAATATTAAATTTTACTCTTCCGAAAACCCAAGCATTCTTTACCATGGCATAGACTAGAATGGAAATAGTGTATGTTTTATTTACTAATTTAAATACTTAGAAAAAAAAAAGAAATATATATTAGTATATATGAGTTTGTTTAATGTTTTATTATTTGTTTATATATAGATATTTTTTAAAACTTTTGTAATATTTTCAATAATTATTTTTTCAATGATATAGTTTGTTTTAATTAATTAACTTCATAATGTTTTGTACTTTTGTTTTCAAATTTTTTTGCTTAGTGAAAAATATAAATGTATCCAAATATTTATACTTTTTAAAGTGGTAAATTAAAAAAATAATTTAAAAAGTATATATTTTTATTAATAGTGTTACATTATATGTATGTATGTATCTAGACATGTGTGTGTTTTATATGACTATATATTTATACATGTGTTTAAATATTTATTTTACATTATATTAAGAGTGCGCACCCTTCGTATTCAAAGCACCCAAATGTTATTGCACCAGCAGTGGGTTTTAGAGCAGAGCTTTAGGCAACGGTACTTCCTTACATAACGAATTAAGAAACTGCTTTGTGAATAACATAGCAGGATACTATTGTAGTACTGCTAAACGTACCTCAAAACACAGTTTGTGAAAAGGTCCAATTGTTTCAAAGACCTTATGTACTAGTAACATCAATGGACATGACTATACAAAAAGAATGTCAACTAATTATTTGAAAGATATGTCATACGATCCCAATTGAAAACTTGGACAGCATGTCACAAGGGAATATTTATTACAAAAACATCCTTTAGGTGTAAATATTTTGAGTACTTTACTTGTATTGAAAAGATTAAGAGTGTACTGGTAGAAAGCCTTTGCTAACACATCTATATATTTTTAAATCTCAAGCAGGTGCTGTTACATATTTGATTAACATTTCTTCCCTGGACATCAGAAGCTGATTGTTATGGAAGAGGGTGGGTCGATCCCAAGTCTCCATTGAGCTAGTTTGGATGTTGGAACAACAAAGCTTGGTTTTTGACAATGAGCATGTTGTTTCTTGAATGGTCTTCTCTATTTATGTTGAGCTTACAAGAATTTGATATTCTTTGAAAACAATTTCTAAAGCCAGTTTTAAAGCTAGATGATAAGAGGCCTTGTAAGGTTGATTTTGATTTTCTATCTGTGCTGGAATCTGACTCTCTAGCACTCTCTAGGCTGCTGGTGTTGTTTAAAGTTTTTTGTGAAGCGAATGCATATTAATGTTCATTTTATTGTGTTTTATCAATATTTTGCTGTGGTTTTGTGACTTGTCAGTTTTTATTTTCAATATCTAAGGGACAGGTCTCACAATGTAATTCTATCTATCTATCTATCTATCTATCTATCTATCTATCTATCTATCTATCTATCTATCTATCTATCTATCTATCTATCTATCTATCTATCTATCTATCTATCTATCTATCTATCTATCTATCTATCTATCTATCTATCTATCTATCTATCTATCTATCTATCTATCTATCTATCTATCTATCTATCTATCCATCTATCTATCTTTCTGTTTTTGTTTAATAATTTTCTCAACTCAGACATCAAATGTACTTACTCATCAGATGTCTGCAGCACTGCAGATTGCTTCCACCTGTTTCGTTTTTTGCTTCTATCTGCTCACTTCATCCGTGCCCAGTTGCTTCTCTTCTTAACCACACAAGTTCTGCTGACATTGACTCTTAGCGCTGGGATTCAGAGCTTGCATTTATCATTGCATTCCTTTCTATGCAATATGCTTTCAGTCACCTTGTGCTGTGTTTTAAAACTGGTGCTGTAGCTTCCATTGGGTGAACCATCTGCTTGTTCCTTGTAAGTTTCCTACTTGGATCTCATTCCCCATACTTCTTATCACCATATTTCTTCTCCGTTGTCCTCGTTGTAGGTGTGGGTGTTGCACTAAATAGTGTCCTCACATACATTCTTCCAGCTAGTTCAGGTTTGGCCATTACTTGAATATTCTCAACTCCTTAGTGGTTCCTATAGGTTCCTTCTGCAATCCTGGGGTTGCCTTGTGGCATTCCCATGCCACACCGTCCTTTTGGAGGGAGCAGAGTTCTTTCAGCACTATTTCTTTCTTGGTGCCTGGTCAGAACCTGTGGCTACCTTTTCATGCTATTTGAGATTTAATAAATGACAGACACCCCACCGTCAGATTCTTTCCTGATTCTGCAAAATGACAGATGGCAACTCTTTCACAGTTGGGAGTGGAGCAGTTAATCAATAAAGGGTAACTGATGTACCACGCAGAGAGTCAGGTTTGCTATGGATTGTGTGGCAGGCATTCATTTGCAGATATATCTAGTTCCCCTGTAATACAGGAAATGTCCCCATGCAACTTGTTATAGAGATCAGCTATGTGTATACTAACAATTACTATCCATTTTAGGGTTACATTCCCAGTGCCCTTAGTTACTGTAGGAAATGCTCCCATTCCACTGTCCCTGCTGAAATTCCCACAGGGTAATCATCACTAAATTAGCTTTTTGCATGACAATGTCAGTATCGTTGTATAGTGAAGCTTGCAGCCATATTAAAGAACTCAAAATTTTGCAGAATGTACACTACCTCATCTGCATGTAAAAGGCTACGTTTGACATACAGTTGCAAACAGTTAGTGTGCAGTTTGCTCCATGTGCATCCTTCATTCTCACTATCAGCAGTAAGAAGGAATGAAAAGTCAAAAGGCAGCAACCTAATTTCTTCCAAATACCAACAGAAAACAAGGATGAAAGATGTCAGTTCTTAGTGGGAACAGTATGAAAATGTTAACTAGCAAAGGCATATTGAAACATTAAATGTTCTGGGGGCTGTGACAGGAAAAGTGTTGGACTTGGCCCTTTTTGCAGGGTAATCCCTAAACGTTTTGCCATCCTCCTGTATTTTTTCTGACCTGTTGTTTGCTGTTTTATGACTCTGGGCACTTTACCACTGCTGATCAGTGCTAAAGTAGAAATCAGCTCAAGCTCAATCCCGATAAAACCGAGCTAGTTCTCACTGGGGCCTCTGACAACCCTTGGAACTCTCAACTTTTGGCCCAAATCACTAGGATGTCCCCCCTCTCCAGTTAAATCGGTTAAAAGTCTTGGGATCATAATCAGCAGTGATCTTACCATGAAGGCTCAGATAAATTCTGTGTTCTCCGCCTGCTTCTTCCATCTGAGAAGAATTCGTAAAATCAGCAGATTTCTTTCCAAGGAGGCGCTGACCCAAATGATCCTTGCCCTTGTAATATCTCGCATCGATTAAGCTAACTCCTTGTATTCCGGCATTCCAGCCTACCAATCTCACCGCCTACAACTAGTGCAGAACCAAGCAGCCAGGCTTGTGTATGGCCAGCCTAAATCCCACCACATTAAACCTTTGCTTAAAAGCCTTCACTGGCTCCCCGTCACTCAACGCTGTCTCTTCAAACTTGGCTGTATGATCTATCAAGCCCTCTCATCCCATGTACCAGTTTTCATCACCACCAAAATTCAGCGATATGTCCCTTCTCGAGAGCTTCGCTCCTCAAATATGAACCTTTTTACCCACTGCCCTTTCAAAAGGAAAAATTATGGCGGTCTAAGATTTTCGACTCTAGCCCCACAATTCTGGAACTCCCTCCCACCCGAACTGCGCTTTACCGCCCCTTATTCAAAATTTAGGACATCTCTTAAAGCATGGCTCTTCACCCTGGCCTACAATTTATTAACTGTTCCTCACTGTGATTGTTCTGCACTCGTCTCTGCGTAAGCGCCAAGAAACCGTTGGTGAACGTGCACTCTAGAAGTTATTTTAACATAACATAACATAACATAACCCTAGTACAGTGCACTGAGTGTGCCCAGGGCTTGTAAATCAAATGCTGCTGGTGGGCTTGCAGCACTGGTTGTGCCACCCACAGAAGCAGCCTGTAAAAGTGTGTCTCAGGTATGCCCTTTCAGAGCCTGTGTGCAGTCTGGTACTGCCATGCTGACTGGGCAAGTGCACCCACTTGCCAGTCCTTAAACCTTCGCTTTTCTGCATATCAGACACCCCTATGGTAGGCCCAAGGGCAGGGTGCATTGTAAGTATAAGGTAGGCCATGCCCTGGTGTGTGTGGCATGTCCTAATAGTGAATTACAGCCATTTTAGTTTTTCACTATTGCAAGGCTACCTGTTTCCCATAGGCCAGAATGGGCAGTTTGATTATTACATCTTATAATCCTAACTGACTCAGGGAACTAGGTAGAACTTCGAGTTTAGTATGCCTGAACTCAGAATGATAGAATGCATCGTTTAGTGAAGTTGGTTTTAACATTCTGTGTTTGAAAATACCACTTTTAGAAAGTAGGTTTTATCTTGTCTAACCATCAAAGCCTGCCTCTGCTAGGTTGTGTATTCCTTTTCTGGAGTTTGAGTGACAGGGGCTGGGGGATTCCAGGAGACAGGGTGAGTCAGCGCAGGGCTGAATAGAAAGATCTGCATGTAGATGGGTGGGAGGAGTTGCACCGGGGACCTGAATAGGGCTGTGCCTTCCCTCCACAATGCTGGATCCACCTCCTGTGGTGCGTCTGATGTCTCTTCCCTGCACTGTGAAAGGAAAGAAGGAGTAATGTAAACAGAGTGCTCCAGGACTGACCAGAACTGGTTTGGACTACGCAAAGGCCTCCCTGCCTTCAGAGAACGAAGAGAAACTGTATATAAAAAGGGGCACCCAGACCCCAGAAATTTAGATCACTTTTGGGAAAGAAGAAGAAACCTTTGCTGGGGAGAGGAACCAGAGAGACTGAGTAGAGACTATCCCTAAGCTTGAGGGATTGGCCTGCAGTGGTTGCCTGACTGCCAAGGAGAGGAGAGAGGAACTTTGTGTGTACTTTCATCAACTTGTGAAGGATCTCCAAGGGCTTGAGAAAGAGCTTGCCTCCTGCTGAAGTCTCAGGGACAACAGACTTCAACCACTAGCTCCCCAAGAGTTCTTTGGAAGTGCCTGCAGTTGTGTTGGGCTTTCTGAAGGACTGCGTGTCGCAAGGAGTTGGAAGCACGACTCATGAAGAAGAAGCGTGTCGCTGCCATAGCCGCTGTCGTCGCATCACTGAACAAGGGTGTCGCCACTGTCGCATCGCATCGCAGAAGCGCCTCCCATCACCGGAAAAATGTGTCACCGCTGCAGCCTCTGTCGTCGCATCACTGAACAAGGGCGTCACCGCTGCAGCTGTTGCATCGCCTTGCAGAAGCGTTTTGCATCACCGAAGAAGAGTGTCGCTGCCGCAGCCGCTGTCGTTGCATCACTGAACAAGGGTGTCGCCGCTGCAGCTTTCACATCGCCGAAAAGACTCGCATCACCGGAGAAGCATGTTGCATGGCCTGTTGCGGCTCAGAAGAATCGTTGAGTCGCAGCACGGCCGTCAGGCGTGTACGCATCGTGTCGCATCAAGAAGAAGACGCCATCTTTGTTTCATTGCACTAGATCTTCATTGCATCACGGCGTTGCAGGCCGCATCGCCACGGAAGAGCAGTAAGAAACCAACGCATCACCGTTCCTGCGTGTAAGGAACCGACACATCACCTTCCCTGCAACACATTTTCGTTGTATAACGTTACGCATCCAAAGGTACATTGAACTCAAAGTGTCGCATTTTAACATCTAAAGAGAACTAAGCTGATTCTACCATTTTAAGCACAGTATTGTGGATTTTTTTTGTTTTTGATCTTGTGATAAGTCTATGTAAAAGAAACTTATTTTTAATATACCACTTGTGTAGTGTCTATCTGTAGTGTTGTCACTGGGTTACTGTCTGAGTTCACAAATGCTTTACACACTGCCTCTGAGATAAGCCTTTCTGCTCATGCCAAGCTACCAAGGGGGTGAGCAGGGGTTATTTTAGGAGTGTACCCCTTTCCCTGACTAGACACAAGGGTCCCTATTTGTTAAAGGTACCTACCTCTGCCAACTAGAGACCCCCAAATCCAACAAAGAGCAACACATGAAAATATTCAGTTTCCTGGCATTTTGGATAGTAGTTTTCAGGCAGTGACTTCTATATATCAATAACTTAGTTGCTTGTGTTTATTGAATAAAACAACAAAACTTCTTAAAAGTGTTTGGGTCTCCTATAGAGTTTGACAGACATGGCACTCTATCATAAACATGGGAGAGAACTCTATCTGCCCACTCTGTTTAAAGTCAGACAGATCATCATGTTTCCCCCAGTGGTGCCTCTGCTGTTGGACATCTTACACAGATGGCCCAACACACTTGGGGTCATCAGTATAAGTACTTCAGACTGTCTGCTCCATTTAGGTCAGACATTCTGATGTACTTATTTTCTGATTCCCCAACACCTTGGGAGGAAATTCCCAGGGCAACAGGATCATTAGCGTTTTGTGTTACAAAAACAAACACCCATTTTTTGGGGCTTGTTTTGTAACACAAAAATGTTTGGTGAACCTCTGCATGGAACATGATAGTCACTAAGCAAACATTAAAAGCATACAGAGGATCCACTTTATCAGTGGCTCCTCTGAAGGCATATAGATCACTGCAATTCATTGGATGTGAGGATGAAGTTCAAAATCCTTTGTGTTGTTCATAAATTCTAAAGTACACACAACATTACACCTCCAACATAAGTCACTTGCTGCAGAGCATATTGAATCTGAGCTTGGGCGGAAAGTCAAACTACATTTTTCAGGAAAAGTCACAAAACTGAATTTTTCCATACTGCTTTATCCTGAACTCCATAGAAAAAACTATTAACTAATATTGAACTACAGCTCCCCAGCATCCTTTGAAGTCTCTCTATACCATTGATTCATCATTTGTACTTTTGAAGTTCTTAGAAGTGGGTCAGCCAACAAATTACAGGGAGAGTTGAGTCAGAGCTGACACAAGGGTCTGCTCTGACTTTAAGAGTCCGTACATGTTCTGAGCCCTGAAATATTTGACATGTAAATCATACAACAAACACCATGTTAGAGTATGATAAGCTGTGCTCAAATTCCAAGAAATATATACACAAAAGTAGTACCCTCTAGAGGTAAAGGAGAAGATATATATATATATATATATATATATATATATATATATATATATATATGTATATATATATATATATATATATATATATAGATACAATGAATAAAATATGTATTTTACATTATATCATTTATAATAATATTTTCAATTTATTACTATATATATAGATCTATATTTTCATATTAAATAATTTTAAAATGTAAAACAGTTATTATAGTTCCTAAAATAAATATTGTTGTTAATTATACAATTATATATATATATCATTACCACCAATTGCACAAACCTCCTGCCGAACACTTGAACACTTCCTGAGTTTGTGGTACTCACGTATAAATATGTCACCAACACTCCCCAACAGAGCAAACGGAGTACTCAATGGGCTGTATCATGATAATTTTCTATTGACGACAAGTTTCGGCATCACGCCTTAATCATGTCAATTTCGAAACACTGCCAACTGGACACCGTTTAAGTACGAGTTCATCGTGCATATATTAAGAGGACTTCCTTTCAAAATGGCAGGTTTTTTGATTGTATTTGTAGTGTGTTGCCAAACATATGCATCCTGGACAGTTTCCACCATCAGTTGGTATTTGACCCATTTTGAGTGCTGGACGCATCCTGCAAAACAACACACCAGGTATATTAGTCCTCTTTATCCTTTAACAATGTTCATTCATATGCCCTCGTTTTACCGCACTTGCCATTTAGTTACGTTCCCTAACTCCGGCGACGGTGTCGGTCGGAGTTGCCTCATAATGAGGCCCTATATTTATGTATATATATATATACATGTATATATGGATAGTATATTGATTATTTTACAAAGTATTGTGCTTCCTTCCACTTGGTACCCATAACAAGTTACATTCCTCTCCCTTTCCACTACCCCTTAAGCCGGCCTCTAGTCCTGCCTTTCATGTATTTTAACAGGATATGCCAGCGTGATTGTTAGGAATTCTGAAAGTCACCCCCCGCCAATCTTACTGCTCAAGATACACCCCGGCTTATAACATTCTAATTGATAATAATTGGTACAATTACGTAGTACAGCCTACAAAATGGGTCATCTAAAAGCGCCAATAGCAATTGCTATCATTGCTAAATTTACGAGAACAGCTCTTAGAAGTCTATATTGGCTCCTAATGCCACATCACATCCCACCTTAAGAAGCTACACTGGCTTCCGATCCAGAAGAGATGTCAGTTCACGCATACAAAGCTCTGTACAACAATGGACCAGCTTACATCAACAAATGCATGACCTTCCACCAACGAACCAGACAATTGCAATCTGCCTCCCTCTTCTTCGCAGACGCCTCAGAATCCAACAGCTGAGGGCGCTCTTTCACACATCTGGTGGCCAAAACTTGGAACAACTTTCGCCTGCACCTCAGGAGGTCCTCATGACACCAGGAATTCAGGAGAGAACTCAAGACCTGGCTGATCAAATAAACAGATCACCATGAAGCAGCAAGTAACCCCAGAGCCTTGAGACCCTCACGGGTGCTTTGCCGCGCTTTATAAAAAAAATTGATTGACTGAGTGACAAACATTCCTGGTTTGATGAATTATACCTGTTAAATACACATGTATTTTAATAACTTCTACGGGGAGTTTACCCTGGCTAAGTACAAATGATATCACTTCTACCCGTAAAAATCCAGCTTGAGAATTCAGATTGTAATATCAGGTATTCTTTGCAATATATTTGTTAATGGTTAGTTGTTTTGTGCATGAAGCTGCATATGTACGCTTATTCTAAAAAGTCCCAACTAATACCCCTTTTAGAATTTTGTATATTTGTAGGCATATTTATTTTAAGTGCAATATTGTTAATATCATGTATGTAAATCCCCCATCAAGCATTTTTCTCTAAACTAATCCTAAATGTTTTCTGTTTGCTGCTTTCGTTCTGGTATAGACTTCATGCACAACGACACAATCTAAAAGTGTTGCATTTAGTTATTAATATTAACACACACATGCTGATACCCCCAGGCAAGGGTTGCATTAGGTAATATTCAACATTTAGAAATATGATGGTAATATCCAAGTGCCCAGTCCTGTAATTTCAGAACTGTTCAGGCGTGTTCAGAATTGTCTTTCAATGACTACTAACTACACAAAGACCCTGCGGGCTCTTGGATAGCACTCAGCTGCAACATTAGAAAATGATTTTTCCTGCATATTCACCTTTACATATTTTACGAGAAAGGTGCGTACGGTGTAAGATCAAATGTCGCTTCCTTAATGGATATTCATGGCCTTCCCCAGGGTAACAGAGCTCTAAAATTGGCCAGCTCGATAAAACGGAGAGAACGCCATTGCTTTAAATGTAGTATATTCCCAAGCACCATGGAGCACAGCGTTCATTGTTTGAAAGATGAAAAACATGCATTATTAACAAGAGGGCATTTCTACTCACACCAACAGTTGAAATATTCCTTCTGATTCACGGGAATGCTGCGAAAATATTCCCTCTACTGGGCAGGCCAGTGCCACCTCCTCATTGACCTTCCATTCTACAGGATAGCTCCCAGTTATTCTGAAGACTTGATATTCACAAGAACGTGGGATAGCTACCGCAAGAGTAGAGTAATGCAACTTCCAATATCGCACCCCATCGCAGGAAAATAACCCTGTGTCAACGTGGAATTCACAACAAGGCAGTACCATGCGATAATCCGCTGACACCGCTGACAATGTCCGCGATACAACCACCACCATGGAGATACAAAACACAAACCACAACTCCAAAAAACACACGCTGGGCCAAAGCGCAATGAAGAAATCAGCGATAAGCAGCACCAGGCCTGCAACACACACCTGGCAGGCCGATAAAATCACCATAAAATTAGAAAAAACACCCACACCCAAACTGACCTACACGCAAGCACCATGGAGGCAGCCGGAGCAGGTACAGAGGATGAGCGCAACCCCACAAGCACCCCGGACGACCAGCCTTTGACATCGGGGACAGGGAAGGGCAAGGACAAGAAGACAAGGAAGACGAAGTTCAGTCCGCAGGCGAACAGGATCATAGCCACGGAGGTGATGGAACACTACCAACAACTCTCCATCAACTCCAACTTGTCATTGGGCACCAAAACTGCAATATGGCGGGACATCGTCGACAAGGTGAATGCCGTCAGAGAGCACAAGCGGACAGTGTATGAGGTCAAGAGGCGATGGAATGACATCAAGCGGAAGACCAAGGAGAATCTTGCAGCCAACCAGAAGGCAGCAATGCAGACCGGAGGTGGGGCCCCAGTGCCACAGCTCGTTCTGGATGACATGGAGGAGTATGTGGTGGGACCTCCTGTCTACGCTCCGGTGGCATAAGGTGAGCAGTGAGGCCTGGGTGTGCATGGGCAGGCATGCTCCGATGGGCGGCGGGAGCGGTAGGGGTGCCTCTGCCTGGGTGTGCATGGGCGGGCAGGCGATGTTGTCTTGTGCAGGTGTGTGTACTGTGCCAGTCATGTATCTGGACTCTATTTCAGCTGGCGGCTCTGACTCAGTTGTGTGACCTGGTGAACTGCGACACATATCTGCACGTGGTTGGAGACACACCGATGGCAGCAGGTGAACAGTGTGGCCTGGGTGCGTAGGGGCGGCACTGTCTCTCTCTGCCCCGCTCTTCTTCTCTCTCTCACTTCTCTTCTTCTCTCTCTATCTCTCTCTCCCCCTCTCTTCTTTTCTCTCTCTCTCTCCTCCTCTCTCCTCTCTCTCTCCCCCCTCTTCTTCTCTCTCTCTCTCTCTCCCCCCCTCTCTTCTTCTCTCTCTCTCCCCCCTCTCTTCTTCTCTCTCTCTCTCTCTCTCCCCCTCTCTTCCTCTCTCTCCCCCCTTCGCTCTCGCTCTGTTCTTTGATGTGCGGAGAACGCCCCTTCTCATCATGATTTTTGTCTTGCAGGCTGGGACCTACGGATTGTCCCAAGGGGAGCAGCCAGTGTTCATTTTAATGAAGTTTTATTTGTTGCTTCGAAAGTGAAAGGGTGCTGCTCTTTTCTGTGTCGACACATGCATGTCACCAGTTGTGATTGTGCGACATCAGGCGTATTATTTTGTGTAAGTTTAGGTGTCGTTGATGTGGCATGTCTTTGGTCGGGGGGTTGTTCTGGGGGTGGTGTTGCTGGGTGTTTTGGCCCTCTTGGGTATCCAGGCCACATGATGGGTGGCTCCATGGCTTCTGCTGCCCTTCGGGCGTGGCCCTGGGCTGGTCTCCCTTTTGTGGTGCAGGCTGCTGTCCAACTTTACACCAGGTCAGAGCAGGTGTAGATTTCCTGGTGCTAACGGGCCTTATTGCCTGTTTTGTGTTTTGATTGCCGATGTGGCTGGGGAACGCCCACTCTGCATCTCATTAGTGATAGTTGCGCGGATCCTCTGTAGTGATGTTTTTGAGGCTGCTATCACGGGTCACTGGTGCTGTGGGTTGTTAACACCAGCTTGTGAATGGGGCGATGGATTTATCGCAACTTTGACTGCGATAAAGTGCCAATGACTCAGCGATAGTTTCTTGTGAATATGCCCCTTTAGGTGCATATGTACGCAGAATAGTGATAACTGCTGTCAATGTTTATATTTCAGGAGCTATAATGAACAAAAAAATAGCACCGATTTTTCAATATCAATAAAAACCGCAGTGTGACATAAATTAGAAAAGTAAAAGGGTAATGAGTGTGTTATAAAGGGTAAGATCTGCTAACAAGTATAGGGTTATTGTTAGGAAATGGCCACAAATTAGGGATGGATATTGGGATAACTTAGCGTAAGGACGAGTTCAACCATTATGATTGAGGTTCCAGGCATTTTAAGGTTTAAAACAAGGTTAGGTTTTGAGTGTGGCTTGTTCATCATAAAGGATTTTGTTATAGACATCTTGTTAATCTAGTCCATCTATCATTGGTTGAAATTTCCATTTTGATGATTCTTCAAAACTTATTTTTCTTAAAGGATTTGTGTTAATGGTATTGATTATATTTCTACATTAATGTATTCTTCATTCCGAAGAAGATCCCTGTATTTCTCATAAAACGATTTCCTGCTTACCATGTTCATATTTACTGTTCCATGAACACCGAAGCACATCGGTTTGCTTGACTACATTTTGCTTTTGTTCTGCAACATTTTGCTTGTGGTATTCTTTTAGCTGTAGCTTTTTTCATGCTCGTGGGATGCTCAACTCTTTGGAGTGAGCAGCTGGTCTGAGTGCATTATAGTATAGGATTCAGGATGACATAGTACATATTCTGATGTTTTTTAGATTCAGCCTGAGAAGAGCATATCACTTTGATTTGTATTGCTCACATAAAATGTGCTGATTACCTAAAAAACAGTTTTGTAGCATTACAGCACATAATACACAAATTAGGCATGAAAAGACGGGACAATACTGTGAGAACATTCCAAAATATTTTTGAAGTAGTTTAATGAAACTGACTACAATTTCCTTTTATATGTGTGGATTTAACGTCCACAGGATTATTTATTGAAACCCTAGCAAAACATAAATGTCCGAAAACCCTACATGTACTTATGAGTATAGTTTGGGAGTTGCCTGCAGAGTAGAAATTTACATTAGGAAATATTTTCTTAGTTGCTTTATTACATTTTGCTGGGGTCCGCCCTTTTCTACATCAGTTTATAAGAAAAGCCTAATTTAAGTGCATTTTGTTTATAAAAGACAAACACAGTTTTCTGCAGTAAGAATAAAAATGCAAATGTAAGCAGAAGAGAATGTCAACATAGGACG
This sequence comes from Triturus cristatus, assembly GCF_964204655.1. Classification (NCBI taxonomy): domain Eukaryota; kingdom Metazoa; phylum Chordata; class Amphibia; order Caudata; family Salamandridae; genus Triturus; species Triturus cristatus. Next base: position 655,737,652 of record NC_140589.1, on the reverse strand, counting down.
CATAGGGTTGCAAACGCAGGCATGCTACTTCTTTGCATAATATTTGTATAAGCTCCAAGAGGGTCTTGAAGTGAAGCTCTAGACCTTTATAACAAAGAGAGAAAAAAGGGGCCACTGAAACTCAATAGAAAAAGGTTCCTGCTACATGAAAGACAAAAGAGGGACACGAATTTCAGTATGTTCATGCTGCCACTCAGGAGTAATGACAGTGTGGAACAGTAGGAAAAATTCACAATTTTCTTTGCTGGGCCATCTGGTAGCAGGGAAGGAGGGCTCAGTGTCGCTAAACTTCTCTTCCTGCAAAGACGCAGTAAATTGGTAAAATTCACCAACCTTTGGGAGCAACAAAGTGTCTGCAATGTAATCAATTTTCCAGGCAATGTTTGAACTGTGCATATCCTTTAGTCAGAGGCTGTGAATCAAAGAGTGCACAGTCCTAAATGTCATTTTTTAAATTAATTTTTTACTTTACAGCAACATGAATGGGAACTATGTAACACAGGTGAATATATAGGTAGTGTCAAAGAAGTGAGGCTGATATAACAAGTGTATGGTAAAGTGATGGCAGTGTCTAGTCTGGGAGCATGAGGAATCCATGGTCTGATAATTAGCAGTAAGGTAAGAACTTTTGATGCCAGAGGTACTGGCATGATTTTTTGTGATATATTGTTTGATGTGCAAAGGAGGTTGTTTTTAAGGTTGTGTCCGACAAGTTTGGTTTATTTCATCGGTGTCCAGAGTGCCTTGTGGCATACATTTAATTCTCTCACTTTAGAATTATCCTTTATTGGGGGAGCGCGCACGGCACCAAACAAGATGGTCGCCTAGCTCCGGAGCTCCGCGTCGTGGCGGAAATGTCGCGGTGAATTTTGCATCAAAAAACTCTCTTTGGACATCGCTATAGAGAGTTTCAGACATCGGAACTGCTCCTGAACACCCTCATATGTCTGATATGGGTGTCTTCTCTGTTTTGTGAGGTAAAACCTCTCTTTATTGTTCTGACTCCTCTGCAGCCGCCATTTTGTTTTTTCCCTGTGAGGATTTCCTTGCATTTCACCTCAGTTACCATGCTGCTTTCCTGATTTTTGGTGATATTTACTATTTTTTCTGCCATTCTATGCCTGAACAGATATATTTTTAACTTTAATAACAATAGTGTTGTATTTTTGAGCTGCTTGTGCATACACTTGTGAAGCCTACCTTACATCCTGTGAGACATTCCACTTCTTCACTGGTGTTTTTCCTCTTTCGCACATGGTTTTTCCTTCCCTGCTCTATGGGCAGGAGCAAGAAACTATTACTTACACAGAAGAGATCCACAACTCATTCTCCAGTGCCAGTATCTTTTTCCTCTGCTCCTGTACTTAGGAATACTATTACTATGGCGCAATCCAGCTCCTCAAAGTCAACAACTTCATCACCAGCGTCAATTAAATCGCAAATCTCATCTTCCGCTAAGAAATGCCTCAAACAGGACCCTCCTTCTCCACTAAAGCCTGCTTCTCCGATTTCTCTTGACACTATCTTTGAGGAAATTTGCGCTTTGTGCCCCTTTATCGAGGAGACTAATTCACACTTATAGACTATGGACACCAAGTGGGCTTCTATGGACTCTCGTATCTCCACAGTGGAACAGCAAGTTGATGAACTTCTACAAAATTAATTGCCCTTGAGAAGGAGTTCCTTTGGTTGAAGAAATCAGCGGATGACTTGGAAAACAGAAATAGGCGCAACAATCTATGCTTATATGGTCTTCCAGAGAACTTAGAAGGTGATGATCCAGTTCCCTTCTTCAACAACTTTCTCATAAAGCTTCTGGACCTCCCTGCATCTACAAATCTGAATATACAGAGAGCACCCAGACTGGGCCCTCGTTTGTCTTCTTCTGCTGCTCTTTCCAAACCACGAGGTGTGATTTTTCTGTTTTTGAAATTTACAGACTTGCTACTGGTTTTAAATGCAGCTAAACACAAAAAACAGCTTGTCTGGTCAGGTGCTAAGTTATTTTTATCTCAGGATGTTTCCTCTGCAACGGCTTAACGGCAGAAAGAATTTTTGGATCTTCGAACTTCTTTGCGCACACTTGGAGCTCGTTATGGACTTTTTCACCCATGTTTATTCAAGGTTACCTAACAAAAAAAAACTTCCACTTTTGAGGAACCGGCAGAGCTGAGGAAATTCATCCAGACGCATTCCACATCGTCGATGGATATCTCTGGCCCTCTCTCTACTTTGACCTCCATACCTTGACTTTTTTCTCCTCTGTTTTGGATATAATTCGCTTGGTTTTACTTAATGTTTTTTATCTTTTCAGGTTATAGTTAATCATTGTATTGTAGCACTATGTTTTGTCTTGTTTTCCTCACTTCTTTTACATCCTTCTATTTTTCATTGGTACTTTTTTATCCTCTAACGCATTTCTCTCTCTGTTTCCTGTTTATTGCATATGTTCCCCGCTGTGACGCTTCCTCCCCGGTTAGTTGTGCCGTCTTGTGCTCGTGTCGCCACACCCCGGACTTCTCCTTTTGTCTTCCCCTAAACGGTACGTATCACAGTCATCATCCTCTCTATTTTCTCAATTTACATTCCTTTATTGCATTAGTGGTTGTCATGTTCTGTCTTCTCTTATTGTCTCTTTTTTCATTCCTCTCCTCTTTCAGTCCTTCTCCCTATTCTTCTTCCTTTTTCCTTCCCTTTCCCTCCTTTTCTCTAATGTTGTACATATATTTGGATTGTAAGTTTGATTACAGTATTTATTGCATCTTCCTTAATATTGCACGTTCTGTTTTTATTGTTGTCGATTTTTATATATTTTTGACGGTTTTACATTCAGAGTTATTTCTTGGAATGTGAAAGGTTTCATTAACACTATTAAGAGACAGAACATGTTATCACATCTTACCTCTTATAATCCTGACCTGGTTTTTCTGCAAGAGACCCATCTAACAGAAACTGAAGCTTTAAAATTGAAGAGAAGTTGGGTGGGATCAGTTTTATTCTCTCCCACTTCTAATAAGAAAAATGGTGTAATAAATCTATGTCATAAGAAATTAAATTGTAAAATTATTTTGCAAGAAATTGATACAGAAGGTAGATGGCTGTTAGCTAAGTTGTTAATTAATAATATTTCTTTGACTGTTTTTAATGTTTAGGGTCCCACTCATCCTGATTGTTCCTTTTGGCCTATGATCACACAAAAATGTGTTCAATTTAGAGATGAAAATTTCATTTTAGGAGATGACAGTAACCAAGTTGTTGACCCTTTCCTAGATCGCCAATCACAGATGCGCTTTACACCCCATAGATCTCATAAACAATTTCTGGATACTATCTCCCAAACACATCTTGTTGACTCTTGGAGACTCACTCACCCTGACTCCCTTGACTTTTCTTTTTTCTCTCCCCCTCACAATTCTCTCTCCCGTTTAGACTATATCTTTCTTTCTCAATCTTTATCTCAAAACTTGTTATCCTCTTCTATTGAACCTATCGTTATTTCTGACAATTCCCCAATCATAACTTACCTTGACCTACTTCCAGAACATCCTAGGTCCTCCTGTTGGCGTTTCAACAACTCTCTTCTACTTGACCCTCTTTTCTCTTCTTCTTTCACCACCTTTGCTGATGAATTTTTTTACATTAATAACGTCTCTACTTCCTTCCCTTACATAATTTGGGACTCCTTTAAGTCTACTGCAAGGGGTTTCATTATAGACTTTGTCTCAAAAAAGAAGAAACGTTTTCTCCAACAACATAAAGCCACCCTGGCCCACATCAAAGCTTTAGAGCACAAATTTTATACCTCATCGGATAACACGGTCCTTCCAGCCCTGATTCGCGCTAAATTGGCATTCAATAAAACTTCGACTGACAACGTGTCTTCCATACTTCTTTGTAGTAGCGCTCGTTATTACGGTGGTCATAATAAAGTTGGAAAACTTCTAGCAAATTATCTTAAATCCCGTAAAGTTCGTACAGTGATTGACTCTGTTTATTCTGCAGATGGCTCTCTTCTTCATAAGGATCAAGATATAATAACAAATTTAAACTGTTCTATGAAGATTTGTACACCCCAGAGTCCCCTCCTTCTAGTTCCCTCATTCAATCCTATCTTGATAAATTACCATCCTTATCAAATTCTCATCTTAATCTTTCTGGTCTTGAGGTTGACCTCATTCTTAATGAACTCTACTCTGCTATGTCCGTTCTAAAGAAAGGGAAAACACCTGGCCCTGATGGTTTTTCAGTAGAATGTTACCTACATTTCTCTAACTTACTCCTTCCTCAGCTTTTAAACCTTTTTCATTCCTTTTTTCTCTCTGGTAAAACAGAAGGTACCTTTCAAGAAGCCACAATTTGCCTTATTCATAAAGAAGGACGAGATCCTATGTTTTGCAAAAATTATAGACCGATTTCTCTGGTTAATGTCGATTACAAACTTTTGGCCAAGATACTTGCTTTATGTTTAGATCCTCTTTCACCTCATTTAGTTGGTAAAGAGCAATGTGGTTTTATCAGAAGCAGGTTGACCTCGGATAATTCTTGTCTTTTTCTTAACGTTTTAAACAAAGTCCCCTCTCTCTCCACATCTTTAGAGGCCATTTCTGTTGATGCTGAAAAAGCATTTGATAGAGTAGATTTGTCATTTTTATTTGCATCCTTGAAATGGCATGGCTTTGGTCCCAAATGTATTTCTCTTGTATCTTTGTTATATTCAGCCCCCAGAGCTTCAGTACTAGTTAACGGTCGTATCTCGTCCTACTTTCACCTCCAACTTGAAGTCCGTCAGGGATGTCCTCTCTCCCCTCTTCCTTTTGTTCTTGCTCTTGAACCCTTCCTTTCCTCAATCCGCAACAATGCTTCCATCTCTGGTTTTTCGTACTGTGAGCAACATTTAAAACTCTCTGCTTACGCAGATGACAGCCTACACTTCTGATCCTGACAAATCCATTCCTCCCTTATTACAAGAATGTGCTATCTTTTCCCTTGTTTCCGGTTATAAAATTAATTCTGATAAAACAGAAATTCTTCCCCTCACTAAATGTTGTCTTCCTCATTCCTTTTCTTCCACTGGGTTTGCATGGAATAGTTCCAAAATCAAATATCTAGGTATATGGTTCTCCAATTCTATTGCCTCTTCTATTAAATTAAATATGACTGCGATCCTGTCTCGGATTGACAAATTACTTTCCTCTTGGAATCCTCTCTTTCTTTCATGGTGGGGTCGGTTAGACTCAATCAAGATGATGATTACTTCTATTTTGATTTATACTCTTTCTATGCTCCCTATTCATATTCCTGCCTGCTATTTTAAGCAAATCAATTCTCATCTATCTAAATTTCTTTGGCAAAATAAAAAATCAAGGATCTCTCACTCTTCTCTTCGTAGGACAAAATGTAATGGTGGTGTAAATGTCCCTAATTTTCGCTTATATCATAAGTCTTTTTGTCTTCGACAGGCCTCCAAATGGCTCCTCTCTTACTTCTCCCCCTTCACTCCCGAATGGCTCTCCATTGAGCGAGCCTTATCATTACTGTTCTCTTTAAAAGAAGTCTTGGCCTTTTCTGCCAAAACACCTCTTACCTCTCTCCCTTTGTTTAAACACACTTGTTCTCTACTGAAACCTTTGTTACATCCCAATCCTATCTCTAGAGAATCCTTTTTAGACTCCCGTATTTGGCATAACTCCCTCATTACTATTATTGGTAGAACTCTTTTTTGGAACTCTTGGAGATCACGGGGTATAACCTGGGTCAAAGACCTTTTTGATGGTCTAACTCCTTGTTTATTTCCCCAGTTTCAGACCACTTTTCAATGTCCCCGCTCCTTCCTACAGAAATTTACTGTTCTAATGACGGTCATTCATGATATTTTCTATTCTCTTTCATCCTCATCTCTTCCCCCTGCCTCTCATTCTCTTCTCAAACTTCTTCTTTTAGTACCTAAAGCATCTCCTATTTATAAATATTTCTCAGCTCCTAATCCAGAGCGTATAAAAACCAAGTTGGAATTTACATGGGAATCTGACCTGGGATGTGAATGGTCTATTATTTTTTGGGATAAACTTTAGTCATGTTCTCTCAAAATCTCTAGTTCCGCTTCTCTTACTCAATCTATGTTCTTTCTCTATTATAGACTTTTTCTCACTCCCACATCTATCGCTAAATTCTCTTACTCTACTAATACAAACTGTTGGACCTGTGGCTCCCCTAATGCCGACCTTCTTCACCTTCATTTCTTCTGCTCTTCAGTCTCCTCTTTTTGGGAGAAAGTTTGGTCCTATGTGTCGCGCCTATTTAATATTTCTATTCCCTATTCTATTCCCCTATTTGTTTCTGGAAGTCTCTCTCATTCCATAGACCTTCTCCCTCATAAAAATGGTCTTTTTGACCTTATGCTCGCTTTAGCTTTCCAACACATTACTCTCAATTGGGAAAACACCAACAAAACTCTCCATTCATCACTGGTGGAATAGCCTCTGTCATATGCATCGACTTGATATTGCTTTTGCCTCCTCTTGTAAACCTTTGCTCAATAGAGATCTCTTTTGGTTGCCCCTTACCACTTATTTAGATCATTTAGTATTAACTGATAACGCTCGTTTAAATGCGGAAAATTTAAAACCTCCTTGAACGTTTATTTTCTTCATTCCTTACCTTTTACTGTTTTTTGATTACCATATATATTAGCTTGATTAGTTTTATCTTTCTTATTCCGATGTAAGATACAATTTCTTAACTTATTAGTTTTGGAATGTTTACCTGCCTTCCTTTCCCTCTTTTCCCCCCTTCCTTCCCTCCCCCTTATTCCCTTAAACATTTTAAAATAGCTTTCCTTTCTTCTTTACATAAACCTCTCATTTGATATGTTTTTTCTCTTATAATGCAGTAATTTGTATAATTGGATTCTTGTTCTCTGTACTACCTTTTATTCGAAATAAAGCTTTTAAACTAGAATTATCCTTTATTATATAATGATTGAAATGCTGAAGTGGCCAGTCCATATTGTGTGCTACTTGCTTGTGATGTACATAATAGTGAATGTGTGTTTCAAGCTTTCGAATGAACTTGTGTGTCGTGTCCTTGTACATTTTTGCAGCCCAGTGATTGGCTTGATTTCTTTTTCAATATAAAAAAAAAACTCTGCAAGTCCCTAAAGAGGATGCTCGAATTCTCAAGCTGAGAACTAAAGATATAAGAGTTAGCAGTACTATTGTTTGCACTCTACATATTCTCACAACTCACCTCTCTCTGCAAAAAAGTCATATTGGAGAACCATGTTCATACATTTACTACAGTTAAGAATCCAACATTTGATACACAGGATTGATAAACTTGTTGATATAACCAAAACCATCAGATTCAGGCGAAGGTACTAGAAGCTATTCCGCAAAGAATTGTTAGATTTAATATGAATTTCTCTGCTTTGAAAGTATTCATTTCTGAAAACTGCACTCATTCCACATTTCTCTCAGATGACAACAAAGTAGGTGAAGGTCAAAAGAGAAAATGGAGCATACGCTGATTGAAAATATGGATGTCTCAGCCACAAATATGGAGACATGGGCCAGCGAAGAAAGTGTTTCTACCAGTCCCAAAACAAGTGCACATCTGGACAGTGAGGAACTACTCGCCAGCACTCACTACATGAGTCTTCTTTAAATGATAGCAACCATTTTTGATAAATTAATTAGCATCATTAAAAGACATCCACACACTCAGTATCAAGTGCTGATCATGCATGATGATTTACAAGTCCAAAGGAGGTAGTATTAAGAAGTCTGATCAACCACTCTTGGACAATGAGACACCTTACCAATACAACATCATGGGCTGAAATATTGAGCAAACTAGACCAATGTTTTTGTTCACATTTATCAATGATCAGAAAACAAAATGCTTATCTGAAATAATTTAGCACTGGTATCAACAGGCTAGCATCCATGCTACATAATATATGGACTATCACAGGCTTAGCAACCCTTATTTTTGTGGCATATAAAAATACAATCCATGTTGGATGACGATTGATATTTCAGTTGTTAATTATATTGGGTAAGAATAGCATTTATGACCTTTTCAAGTCAAGGTTAGAGCAAATAGGCTTTGAAAACCACGCACATATCCAAAAGTACCGATTGTTGCAGTCTTGCGTGTATTAGGGCACCCGCTCAGTGTGCAAATTGAGATGCCTTCCATGTTTAAAATTTGAATATTTTGCAACGTGGCCTGACATTTAAAACGCAAAAGAATAGTTACCTTAACTAATCTTCCACACATATTTTGGTTAAAGCCTTCTTGTGGCCCACCTAGGATATCTGATGTTCATGCTTCCACAATGGGTTTTGTGAATGTATAGCACTCTTATATAGAGTAATGTGTTTAACACTACAGCATGCAGCCAATGGCTGAATAGAGTTCCTGACTCTACAGATTTCCAAAACACCATCTAACCCGGTCTGAAAAAAGCAAAGTAACTATGGCAACATGCAAAAAGGACAGGAGAGCAAGTAGGAGATCCTAAAGTAATTCATTGAAAACTAATTCAATAAAGTGAACCTGCAAAGGTTGTGAGATAGTGCTAATCATAAGAATATGAGACTTGCCAAAAGACAAGAGGTGAATACAGCTTTATGTATGGAAAGCTCGTGGGAAGAAGCTGCAGATAATGTCTATAGAGCCATTACATTTCTTATGCACTTCAATACTAGTAAAAAAAAGAGCATATTATCTACTTAATGTGGCTGATTTCACAGATATGCTTCAGTTCTGCATGTTATGTTGCTTGTTGTGAAAGGATAGGCACATTAGTACAACAGATATTATTTAAAAGTTGGGTCTACGTGCACCTGCTGAATGCCTTCCAGTATGACAAGCTTATAGCAAACTGTCATATTGGTTGGGTGATTTCTTCAGTAATGTGACTAGTGATGTCATCAATGATGTCATTTAAAATGTCAGGAGTGATTATAATATGTGAGGTCATAAGAAATGCATGGCAGGCGCACAAGCTATTATGTGCTATAACTGGTGAATGTCAGTGTTTTTTGTTTTTTTAATCATCAGTTTTTATATTATTACAATACCTAATTATAACATCACTTAAACCTTTCTTTTCTCAGTAAATATATATATTTTTTTTAATGTAAGCTAAAATTGTATTACCGTATCTAACTACAGTATCACTTTAACCTTTGTTTTTTTCATAGAATTTCTAGTTTTTTTTTCAATGTTAAGTACGATCTTAGGTTCATATCAGCAAGGGCCGGCGATAATTATCGCTAAGCGCACTTAGCGCTAGGATAATTATCGCCGGCTATCGCTGCTTTCTATCACGGCGATAGCGTGCTATCAGCAACGCTTATTTCCAAAGCGATAGAAATGGAAGCGTTAGCTGAAAAACAGTGTGATTATTGCTGGAAATCCAACGATAATCGCACTGTGACCAGCGATACCTTGCTGATAGGGCGTGGTGGTCTTAGCCATGTAATCCACCTCCCATTGGATTACATGGCTAAGTCAGAATTAAAGCAGGCGTAAGGAAAGTAGCGATAACCATGGTTAGCGCTACTTTTCTTATCGCTATGCTTCTTAGCGATTCCCTTGATAATTGGAGAAATGTTGGTTAGCGACATTCCTCCAGCTTTTTCGGGAAGGAAAACCCACTTTGCATCTCATTAGAGATGCAATGCTGGGCATTCAGTAAACAGGCGCTAAGGCATGGATTCACGCGTTAGCATGCCCATGCTGAGAGAGCGATAAAATTATCGCCGCTTTTTGTCCGAAAACGGACGCTAAAGCGGCGATAATTTTATCGCCTCGAATTGTAATTATGCTCCTTAGTACCATACCTAACTCTAATGTTACTTTAGCTTTTGTTTTTATCAGTGAATTTCTGTATATTTTTAACCATATTCACCCAACTCCCTGTTTCTGCATAGTTTTAGTCTGTGTGCAGTGTGGTGTTGGCAGCAGTGCCTAGTCTGCAACCAGGCTGTGTGCCCAACTTCCCGCTGGCAGCCAAACCAGTCAGCCGCAGGGCAGGGAAACCACCAATCATTAAAGTAAGTGTTGTGGAGGAGGACCACAGCAACCCACCAGGACTGTTTTTAAAATAACACAGTAAGTCTCCTGGGTCATTGAATGTATGACCACGAAGGTGTTTATTATTATTTTCATATCCCTCCAACTACAGCTGTATGCTCTTCATCTGCAATGTGGGAAACGCCTTCAGTTGGTTCTATGTCTGCATTATGTAACCTGAATAGTGTTAGAGAAAGACTCAAATACATGTTTATGGTTGTTTAAAAAATATTTGTGACAAGTACTGTTAATTAACTTTGAAATTTGAGATGTAATAACAAATGCATTTGATTAGGGGAATATAATTCATTGGTTTTCATAGTAAATTATTGACAAAGAGTACTGCATGTGCAAATACATATACTGGAATATACATATATTGGAATCTATCTTATGAGCTGTCAAAAATTGTAGTGTGCTAACAGGAACGTACACCCTTGCTTGTCCTTAAGTTTCTCTGAAAACTTTATCTCTTGTTGTTCTTATCTATGTGTGCCTCATGTGTACTTTCAGGTACATGTGCTTCAACTGACTCCCAGGTTGAGCATGTTTGTGCAGATAAACCTAAAGCTTGCATGCACTATCTAGTTTTGTGATGAGTTAGCTTGTATAATATTAACTTATGTAATCAGCAATGTATAAATACCATGAGACTGTTTACAAAAGCAGAGTTCATTCGTGAACTGGCTGTTCCGTGTCTCTCAGCTCAAGCTTATAGATTAATATCCATGGTTGTATCTTGAACTATGCATGTTTCCTTTCTTTAGGAAACTATTGTTATACAAATGGACGCACTGCTGAGATTCGCAAAAGCCTGTGCAATCAGACTGAAGTACTGTGGTTGAGGGGACTGACCAAAGTGTGCACATCCAGTGGGGAATGCGTATCCCGGAGTCTGCGCCAAAGTAACAGCCCAACCCGAAGACAACGGGCTGACCCCCCTGAATCTGACAATAATACTGGACAATTTAGTCTTATTGAGGTACAGTTGTCAAGACCGGGTAAGACTGGAATGAAAAACTAAAAGATGAAATTACTTTCATGGTGATAATCATCCATTATGTGAGGTTAACCTAAGAAGATTTAATAACGAAATGTTAGAATAATTCACATCTAAGAATTCACTGTTGGAAGCAAGATAGGAGAATCATTCTCAAAACCCAAAAGACCTGATTAGGGTAAGCTGGCACCCCTTAAGATTCACCAGCACATGAAATAATGATGAAAAGGGTTGTGAGATAGGCATGCTTCTTGAAGAATGGCACAAGTATACAAAAAAGATTATAAACTACAGTTTCCCCTCTCAGGGACATTCGATTTTTTCAATTGACATTTTGTAGTGAAAAATTACCTGAGTTAGGTAAAAAGAAATTAAGATTAACCCAGTTTGATATTTTGAATATATTAGAAGACTACACAACAGAATGACACATTAAAGAAGCAGTGTCAAAAAGTATGGGAAAGTGTTATAAATCGTTGGGTGTGAAAGATAGACTTATTAAATGCCTGGAATCCTCCAGAATGGAGACCCTGGCAGAAGATGGCTGTATTCTATTTAGATCCTTAGCACAGGTTGATGAGGAGGATCCAATTATATAAGGGCTTTTGGATGGTTCATGAAGGCCTCCACCCTATGAATTTAATAGAAAGAATGATGAGACAGTGGTCACTGACAAGAGAGAAATAGATTTAAGAAATGACACAGTTTCCCACCAAAGCAAATACAGGGATGAAAACAGATCCAACAGTTGAAATAAATGAACACACTATGAAGACATGTTTAGCATCATCAGAAAAGGCAAAAATAAATATCTGAATGGCCAAAGTCATCATGAACGGGAGCAGAACCTTTGGCACAGATAAACCAGACTTTCTCCTTGACTATACCAATCACATGCATAATTATGACCTACATGAAATAAGTAAATTGATATCTGAGGTTAACCGAGATTATCAAGTGGAATAATAAAATAGCAATCAAAAACAGATGTTTACCCTGCCTGCAAAGTTTATAGAAATAGACACGTTTTGTGAGATATACTAGATTTCCACTGGTGGCACTAAAGAATAGTTGAGACATCTGGTCAGATGGATTGATTCTTTAGAAAATGCTCAAAAACTAATGGTCATGCTAATGCAGAAAGTCCCATGGCTTCGCCCGACCACTCTGTACATTTTGTACTTGCCCCATGGACTAAGACAGAACTGATGAGTTTTGCGTCTGATCTTCTGCATACCAGGGAGAATCCTGAAGAATGCTACAGCCAGACAGAAAGAATATTAAATATAGGTCAATTAACAACTGTGGACTTGGAACACCTGTTCTCCAATACTCTACCCCCTGAATTACAGAGAAATTGCAAAGACAATACTGATTATGTCAAGTGGAATGATGTCACAAGGATTGTAGAGAGAGAGAAAAGTGGTTTACTGGCCCACAGGATTGTGGACCTACCTATGCAGATTCTAAAATTTGTAAAAACCTTCGTGCCACACAGACATACAGATTGGGTTAAATCATTACAGACCAAACAAGATAAGGCAGAATCAATTAAAGCCTTTTACAACATGCCACAGAAATGTTTGCAGTCTATAATGGTATTGACGCCTTTTCTGAGGGATCTGCCCAAGCACCAGTGGTGGCTCCTCCACTAAGGCTACTAATGTTAATAGCATAATTATTATTATCATTTTCTTTTTCCCACTGCATTGGTGCAGTTAATTCCTGGGGGCAGGGCTGGGCCCTGTGAAGCTGGAGCACTGCAGGGGGAGGAGTAGTGGTACTCCCAAGTGTGCATGACATTTTGACCAGTCCTCTTGGGCCGCCCAAAACAATCATGCGCACTTGCCATTTTCTTCATCCAGGCTGCATTACAGCCTGGGTGGAGAACATGCCCCAGTCTCCCTAGCTTGGTCTGAGCGCCAAACTACTGTACTCAGACCAATTACAACTCTTCATTGCAGCATCGTAATTGTTCAGGGGAGCTTGGGAGCCCGGGTGCTTCCTGCTGCTGGACTGCAGACAGGAAGATGACAAGAAGATGACGAGGATCGGAGGAGAGTCAGCAGCAACACCGTCCGTAGCCCGGTAAGTGTTTTTTTTAATTTGATCTTTTTCATATCTCCCCCGCCTACCTCTCCGGATCACCGCCTGAGTCCGGTAGCAGCTGCTACTGCCAAGCACTAGTTAACTGTTTTGTGCAGGGCTTACAAAAATCAGTGAAAACAGCAGTGACCAAACACACCTCATGTTGGAGTGTTACACACATTACATAAATGCTAGATATGACACAATATTTTGCATAAAAAATAGACAGAGAAGAAATAACAAGACAAAAATAGAAAAGAACTAAAAGGAAGAGTATTGATGCAACAGTTACAGCAGGGTATGGGTTCTCAGGTGCCGATTTACAGAACTAATCTGAGATAAAATACAAAACTTACTACTTTTGGTTTTCACAGAAGGCATTTAGTAGTCGTAAATTTAGGACTCCTAACTTTACTACTACTATACTGAGACAAAATCCTAACTTTCTGACTTTCGGTATTCACAAAAGGCATTTAGTAGTTGTAAAGTTAGGAGTCCTAACTTTACTACTACGAAATGCCTTCTGTGAATACCAAAAGTAGTAAGTTTAGGATTTTATCTCAGATTAGTTTGGTGAATCGGCCCCTATGAGAGGTGGACTCAGGGTTCAAGGAGGCAGAGGAAGGGGCTACTCAACACCTCCCAGACTCCATCTGACTATGGGGACCTGTCACAACTGCAGGTCGCCAGATCACTAGGTATGAGAATGCGTCCAATACTTACTGATAATGCCATTACTCCTAGTCCTACTACCTCACCTTCTTCCTAACCAATAAGGCCCCTTGCCTCCCATAGATTCACCCATAACCTATAAAAACATCCCTGCTCCACCACCTCCTCCATGTAAAGAAGCTGAGATAGAACTGAGTTGGACGGCACTGGGAGGACTTAGGGATCCTGAAGTAAGGTGAGGGAGTAGGAGTAATGCCATTATCAGTAAGTAATGGACGCCTTACCTCCCATCCCTCCTCACCTTTCTTCTTAACCAATGAGGAAATAGCAAGCAAAATAGTAATGGACAACTGAGTGCAGAAGAACACACTATAATACTGTGCACAGATCACAAAATAACCCCCTTATTCCCTCATAGCGGATAAAACTCTGTGACCTAGTACATCAATCAGACGTTCCAACTCAGAAATCCAATAGTGGTGGACAAAAGTGGAAGGGGAAGACAAAGTTTCAACCCTGCAAATTTCCACCACAGAAGTCTCAGCAAGTCAGACACCAAAGCCGTAATACTGCACACAGAGTGCCCCTGCACTCCACTGGGAGGAATTACCCCCTTTCACTTCGTAGGTGAAAAAGACCGGGGAATGAGCCACCCCACTCAAAATACCCATTATTGCCTTTCCATCTTCATTGTGGGAGCAAAATTAACAAACAAAGCAATGCCTTTCCTGAAGGACTTCACCAAATGCAAATACCACAATAAATGTTGCTGCTCATCCAAACAGTGCAACCGACTTTCCTCCTCTGAGAAAGGCTCAGGACAAAACTCAGGTAAAATCACCTCTTAATTGAAATGAAAAGCTTAATCCACTTTAGGGTCAAAAGACAGAACCAGCGGCAGCACCAAACGGTCAGGAAAAAACCTTGGAGAAAGGACACTACAGAACAAGGCCTCCAACACACCCAACCATCTAGCCGACGTGATGGCCACAAAGAAAAAAGCCTAAAACTTAAAAGTCAAGAGATTCAACTCCAGCCGTTAAAGGGGTTCAAACTGAGGGTCCATCAACACATTCACGACCAACTGCAAGTTCCAACATGGAAAGAACAAACAGGCAGAAAAAAAAATGTTCAAAAGACCCTGAAATAACAGAGACATTAGACCTCTGAAATCCTGCACATTACGTCAGGAACCCCTAAACGCCTGAATGGCCACCCACTGCACCCACTGAGCCCAAAGAAAAATGTCTCTGGCCACCAAGTTCAGGGACTTAGGCATGGTCCACCCTTGTCTGTTGACATGTCTCTGCCGCCAGATTGTCTGTCCAAACAACCACCATCTACCACTGCAGAGCTTCCGGAAAATGAAGCAGAGCAAGCCACACACCACAATTACCTCCAGTTTGATTATCTCTGAGAGTCCTGAAGAGACCAGAACCCCTAAACCTGCTCCGATCCCAACAAAGCCCCCCAACCGAAAAGGCTGGCATCCAACACCACTACCAGCAAAGCAGAGGGAGACAATCAGATCCCTTTCAGGAGACGTTCCGGCTTCAGCCACCAGGACAGATCCTCCTAGAGCTGTTCCATCATCCAGCGAAAGGTCGACATATCCTGGGCCCCCGGCGACTATAAAGCCATAATTCAGTTGGCCAGTCAAAGAAGGTGAAACTGGGCCCGGGGCACAAGAAACACTAAAGAAGCCAAATGCTCCTGTACCCTCAATCATTCCATAGCTGGAGGAGCCACCAAGACACCAAGGCCTGAACTTAAGCCTGCAACAAGACCAATCTCCTTTTAGACAGAGTAACAAGCCTCTTCAGAGTCAGAAAATGAGTCCCAATGAAGACCATGTCCTGAAAGGGAGGCAAACAAGATTTTGCCCAATTGACCAAAAATCTGTGTACCTGTAGAACCTCCAAGACCCTGTCGACAAGCACAACCAACAGTGACTCCTCTGCCACAAGAACCAATAGATTGTCCAAATATGGATGAATGAATACCACCTCTGCTTGAAAAAGTGCCATCAGTGGTGCTAGAATATTTGTAAACACCCTGGGAGAGGACTTGAGGCTGAAGGGGAGAACACAGAACTGAAAATGGGCATCCCCCACCGCAAACCTCACGAATCGCTGAGAGGAAACTGTGACAGAGATGTGTAGATAAGCGTCCTAATGAAGCCAAAAAATCTTCTGGCCTTACTAGAGGAATAATTGCCTGAATAGGCAATATCCTGAAGTGAACAGCCCGGAACCAGGATTTGACCCACTTCAGATCCAGAACGAGCCAAAAAGCACCCAAGACTATTCGAACCCGGAATAAAATTGAATAGGCCCCTGTGCCTACTTCTGACTCTGGCACCCTGCAAATGGTCCTTTTTGCTAGCAAGTCCTGGACCCCCTTCAACAGTGGCAACCTCTTCTTCGTGTCACCCAGCACATGAGTCATTCGCACACCAGTATCCAGGGCAACCTGCCAAAAGTTGATCACGTAAACATTTCCCACAGTGTCCATGACCCAATGATCCGAGATAGCCAGATGCTACACCGGAAGGGAATGCTGATCTTGCCCCCCACAGATGGTGATTGTCAGGAACTCTCCTTGGCAGCCCCCTTCAGAGGAGAATCATCATGCTTAGGGGAAAAACAAGGCTGGAATCCCATCCTGAAAGACTAATTGGAAGGAGGAAGACCATGAGGACCTACTATAACCCCTACTAGATGATGATGCCACACCCTCATATGGCAAGGCATGCTTCCTTTCCTTGAAAGCCTTTGATATCATGGCAGGCAATTGATGCTCAACAAGAGCCCGGCCCTCAAAAAGGCAGCTGCAGCAAGGCTGCCTTCTCGTCAGGATCCACATTCTTCTCCGGTAGCTAAAATGACATCCTGCCCAACGCCAATGCCCCAGCGGACATTGTTGAAGCCCAAATAATGTCAGATGAAATGTAAGCCAGTAGTATAGCCAACCTTTCTGCATCACCAGGACCAATCAGTCAAAATCCTACACTTTGACTGTGCCGAATATGCTGAAAATAGACTCGCTCTCAAAGCCAAATTCTCAGCATAAAAAGCCCTCACAAGGCCAGACCTAGAGGGCTTCATATACTGGGGACCTCCCTTCCTCTGCAGGCTTAAAGGCAGGCACCCCTACGTTATCATGGACAAAAGTCAAAATCTCCCACATCTCCTCCCTGGAAAACAAATTCCCTCCACAGGAAGTGGATGGGCCCACCACATCCGATGCTGAAGATTTAGCACCAGGATCCACAGTCCTAGGAATAAGTTTCCCAGGATGGGCCTGCAGAGACTAACCGCTGCCTCAATTATGCCCTGCACTTCATCTCCTTACACGAAGCCCCTTACAGGCAACAGGAGTTTCCTCCTTCGAGGGAGAGGTGGAGGACACCACATTATTCTTCTCAAACAACCTATACCAGCCCATAATGAGCAGCAAGTGCCACAAATCCATAAAACTAACACAAAAAAGGGCAAAAACGATTTCTTACTGTCTATTGCACTCAATCTGTCCTGCCGTATGTATCCCCCGTGGTTCACTGCCATTCCAGTCACTCCGCAACCGTGACCCAGAAATGTAGCCCCAGCAACCAGAGAACTGCTGGACTCTGTCACTGTATCTACACATCAGCACTCCACACCCTACCAACGAAGAGCTGCAGGAGACAGTCGCTCTGCTGGAACACCTCCACCCGATGCACCACACAGACTGTGATCAAGATCTGAAGACCCCCCAGCCTGCCATGGAGTGGAAGGCCAAAGGTAAGTCTCACTCTGGAGGCAAAAAAGAACAGGAGGTGGTGGGGGCAGGAGTTGTTTTTATAGGTTATGGGTGGGTCTATGTTAGGAGGGGCCTCATTGGTTAAGAAGGACAGACGTATCAATTCAATACCTGGGCCTAGACTTGACCCCTACACTCTCGACATGGACTAGATATAGGAAGGCCATCCAGGAGGAATTGCATAGATGGAAGGGCCTTCCTCTTGCCTGGTTAGGACGTATCAACACTATTAAAATGTCCCTTCTCCTTAAAGTTGTCTACCTCTTTCAAACCCTACCCACCCCAATACCTCAGGCTGATATTCTTGCCTTATAAAGTAACTTTACTAAATTTATATATGGAAATCCCGCCCACGCTTTTCCAACAGGATTCTAATGTTGCCTCGTGACCGGGGAGGACTAGCATGCCCCAACCTCTTGGAATACTACTGGGATTGTCACCTTCAGTATATATCAGAGTGGGCGGTTCGCGAAAGCGAAAAACATTGGTTTCACTTGGACCAGGCGGTGGCTTGTAGGCCTTTGTGGGATCTGGCCTGGCTCCCATGCAGAGCGTGACCCCGTAGCGCCTATATAGCCACCCCTACGAAGAAGGTATTGGAGATCTGGGACAAGTTGGCAATCTCCCGAGGCCTGACATCATTCCCATCCCCTAACACGCCGATAGCACGTAATCCGATGTTTCCCCCAGCAATACAAACCCATGCATTTAGTGCATGGACAGAGAGAGAATGCCGGGTCATTCAGGTTCTCTTTTAGGGCGAGGATATCCTTATGTTCAATAAGTGTAGTCAAAAGTTTCATCTCAAGGGAGGGGGGGCACGTATGCAATATTACCAGATACGCCACTGGCTCAGCTCCCAGACCTATGTCCAGGGAGCCACTAGACAACTTACCGCCTTTGAGTCCTTGGTTCGTAAATTTGAGGGGTCGGAAGGTCTGATTTCTAATACATTCACTGTTTAGCAGCACTCTCAGTGCCGCATGTCCCACAGATATCAGATGCGGTGGGCCTTAGATATACAAGAAGAAATACGTCCTGAAGATTGGGCCCGTCTATGGCGGGATATTCCAAAGATATTCCAGAGCACGCCACAACACGAGTCAGCCTACAAATTAATGCAGTGGTATTACACCCCAACTCGCTTGCACCATATGTTCTCAAGCTCCCCCCGATCTGTTGGAGGTGCCAGAGGGATAGAGGTGATTTTATTCACATCTGGTGGTCATGCCCGACCCTCACGATCTTTTGGAAGGAGGTCCTCAGCCACATTAAAGAGGTCGTGGGGTTTCCTATTCCTTCTTCCCCGGTAGTTACACTTTTAGGCATTAAACCCCCACACTAAATGTTATGTCATACACAGACTGGTGTTCGATTCTCTATTTGCTAGGAGCGGCTAGACAGTCAAAAGCCTTATTTTGGAAGAAACCACACCCTCCCCCATTGCCATCTGGTTTCTTCACCTGTGGAATGTTTTAGCTCTTGAATTGCTAACTGCCCGCCTTAATCATAAAGACACACGTTTCACCCGCATTTGGCAGCCTCTTATACACTACTTTACCACGACCAGGTATTCTCGTTTGGTTCCTCCCAGACTTCGGGCCTTGCAGTTGTTTGAGGACTCCCTTGAATCATACTCTAGAGGCCAACAGCTGGACTCACCCGAGCGACCCACCTAGGCCCGAAGACCTGTTCTTTTCCATCCAGATGTCTCCCCAGCTTCCGCCCGAGAGGCAGCTTCCTCTCAGCGCATCCTCTTGTTTTTCTTTCTTACTTTGTGAGAATTTCACATTTGGTTCTTCTTTTAATTTATTATTTATAAGTAGGGCTCCTGGTTTTATGGTATTTATTTTTTTGCCATTTCCGTCTGTATTTATCCATTTTTTTTTTTGGGCATTTTTTCTGTATTTATCCACATTTATTTTTGCCACAAGCAAAAGACGACGCTACAGCTAGTATTTTTCCACATTTATTTAAATTGACAATGCACACATGCGCTCGGTTGTTATTGGTCAACACAATACATTAATCTGAAAACTTTGCCATTGTAGTACAAGCACATGTGCATTTCAAGAGACTTTGAGGACATTGAAGCTCTTTCTTGTTTGTTAATGAAATGAAGACCACTGAAAACCCGTTCAATATTTGCAGGAGGTTTAAGTCTGGGGGGAGGGGGCAAGGAGTGTGAGGGATGCCAGGTCAAGCAAGGGAGAGCCAGGTAACTATAACCACAACTCAACACGCAGAGGCTGATACACACAGACAAAGTACAGACAGAATTGAACTCAGTCTCACCCTATGCAAAAACAATCAGACAGTGCACGTAGAGAGGAACAGGGAGATACACCGACAGAAAGGATGATGTATGAATGCAGGTTTCATATCCACCTAATATTTAATCATTTGATGATGAACTTGGGCAGGCACAGAAGATCCTGGGCAGAGAGGGGGGAAGTGGCGATGCTGACAGGCACACACACAGACAGTTTTTGAGCTGCCAGCCGCACCCGAGTACTTCACAGGGCTTTAAAAAACCATTCACTTGTTAACGAGGCTCGGGGAGGGCACTGCACCGCAGGGGCTTAATTGGGAGTTATATATTGCGCTGGCTAGACCCGAGGGTGTCAGATCGCCCTACAAGACATAGCATTGATAGAAGGATTCAACAAACTTTAACAGGAAGTAATAACAACAATGCAACAACGTATATGAATCTCAATGAGAAACAGACAATTCAACATTATCCATCATTTCTCCCCAACTTCCCAATGGAGTGTACAGTGGTAAACCTCCATTGTTGATCAATCTTTTTTTTATAGCGCCTGCTAAAACTGAATGCTTCTGCGAGCTTGACATGAAATGTATAATTGGAGTAACTGGATGAAAGCGCTCAAGCAGTTGGGGCATTCTGTACACCCCAGGGCAGGCACCGAGCAGACAAGCACGGAAAAGCTTCCTGCACGTGTGGAGGGTGGGACAGTCTGTCCTGGATCATGTCGGGCAGCCAGGACAGCCTCAATGGCCAAAGCAGATTTTGGAGAAAACGCCTCTTCACTTTAACAAG
This sequence comes from Triturus cristatus, assembly GCF_964204655.1. Lineage (NCBI taxonomy): Eukaryota > Metazoa > Chordata > Amphibia > Caudata > Salamandridae > Triturus > Triturus cristatus. Next base: position 655,716,944 of record NC_140589.1, on the reverse strand, counting down.
GGATGATTACATTCAATATGATAATAGAAAGTAATAAAGAGCGGGGTTTGATGAATATTTACTCCCCAAATCCACTTTTGAGAGTGTTGACCAGAAGTGATTTCTGAGGGAGATTGGGCAGTTCCTAGGTCAATGTGAAATGTTTAACTGAGGAGATAGAATACAATTCGAGGGTGCATGGGGAGGCTTGTTCCATGGTGCCCACTCCCAGACTAATATTCAGGGCACACTGTAAGAACAAATGCTGGTCGATGTCACATTACATCGTGGAATATACAACTCCCACACTAAGCATCTTAACACTACAGAAAAATAACAAAAAAGAAACCTATGAGACATCAAAACACAAGCACCTCCTCGGGGTCATCAGTGGCCTCTGCCCACCCCAGCACCTGGTGACCCAGACAGCCACACTCTCTAAACAAACCGCTGTCATGCCAACGATGGGAACGGAATGTGGAGGGGGCTTCACAGTCACGCATAAGAATTTCCTAACTTCAGAGGTAGTGGGGGGAGGGTGGGGGGTCTTCGCAGAGGAAAACTGTATTATTTAAAAGGATGCCAAGAACTGATTTGTAAATGAGCCTTGGTGTTTTGGCCTCAGGTTACGGGTTTCACAACAACACGAAAAGCCACAACCACTCAGTGCATAGGAAGTCTAAATGAACACACACACGTTCAATGAATATGCATAAGCTGTGAGGCTGTTGTGTCAAGCTGAGGCAGGCGCAATAAGTGGTCGGGTTCCTGGGAAGTTTCCCTCTGCCTCTTTCTGCCACTTGGAGCCTGTTAACCCTTTGCGCCCCGCTTTCCCCAGGGTTGTTCCATCAGCCTGGGTTCACCTCTCGCTGCTCTCTGCTCGTGCTCAGCTTCTGGGGGCTAATGTTACACCATTGCAGTGGGGAGGACAAGTGGTTTGAACAGGATGAGTGAGGTGACTCGTGCCTGTGCAGTGAGTCGAACAACTGGGACGAAAGTGGCGCGGGTGAGAGAGTTTACTGGTGATTAGATGGTTGAGCGGCTGGAGAGGGATAAACAGGGCGTGGCAAGGAAACTCTGCACTGGAGCTCGGCAGCACGGCAAAATTTGCTAGTATTTTGCCGTTTCTAAATATAAATACAGACAAAGGAAATATAGATTTCCGTCTGTATTTAAATGTAAAATTCCGTAAAAACGGAAAACCGGGAGCCCTATTTATAAGTCCATGACAACAGCTCCCTGTTGCTTTCCTGATTAAAGGGCCTCCATGGTGTAGGGGAAGAATGTATATCTCATACTGGCATCCATGGACCATCGCCAATGATTCTACTGCATCGCCAATGATAGGCTCATGTTTAATACTTGAGTTTCTGGGAACCTAGTTTTATCTTTTCTCCATCCGCTTCTAAGTTTGTTTTTCTCCGCTCTCCCTACAATGGTTTCCTTGTAAAGATAAATGGAGACGGGACTCAGATGCGTGTTGTCCCCCTTTCCTGCGCTACAGTTTGCTTTGTAGGGCCTGATTGCATTTGGTATGGGTTAGATCCTGATATGTATGCTTTCAGTAAGCTGTTGCATTATGTACTATGGAATGTGGGCTTATTTGATGCTCTTTTTACAGGGACATGAGTCTTCCATTTGTTTGGCTTGTGTTGTATGTTTTATATTCAATAAACAGAATTTACATGAGAAGGAAGGAGAGGGAGGGACGGGATGTAATGCCTGTATTTACATAAGACACAAAGTTAAAATGTGATTAGACAAAATAGATGGTCTAACCAAGAAAGCCCTCAGTGGGAACCGACCCTGCAATCATCTGGCACTCAAGTGAATAACATCAATTATTTAGACCACAGAAACAATAATGCAAATTATCAAATGGTACCTTTTGCAAAAGACAATTTTGAAAACTATGGTCATGTGCAATAGGGAACCCCAATGGGACAGAGGGGCATGTGCCAATACCACTGGATTAAAAAAGACTGTTTATTGAGGCAAACATTGAAGGGAGGAAAATAAGCTTTTTACTAGACACAGGGGTCACTAGCTCCTATATCTCAAAAAATGTACCACTCTCAGGCCACATGAACACTTCAAAGGGATATTCAAATATTGCTATACGTAGCCCTGTCAGCGAACCTCTGACCGATAAGATAGGACCCATTTTTGATGAGCATTCTTTAGTAATTACAGATAAATGTGCCTATGAACTATAAAGCTATTAGGAATACATTTGTTGAAGAAACTAAATGCTGTAATAACATATACGCCATGAGGAATATATATTAAATGATCCTCTGACCATTTATATACTGCACAATTCATTGGTATTTCTAGAGGTCACCTAATTGACCTCCACGAAATACTGGAAAAACAAGTCAACCCTAAAAAGTGGGTAATAGGTAGGAATGATGTAGGCACTATGTACATTGATCTCTTTAATTTGTCTGACAAACCAGGTGCCCGACTACATTGAATACCCCAATACTGAATTTCAAGAGAAAAAGAGGAAGGGTTGAGAAATGTCATTTATGATTTATTAGCAGAGGGGTGATAGAAGAAAGAATGAATCCCTTGCAATAGCCCTGTACTACCTGCAGCGAAAAAGAACCATAACCCTTAATCAGTACCATCTAGTGGTTGACCCGCAGGCCATCAACCTCAAACTGCCACCCTGGTTTTCAGTGGTTTCTAACCCTACCATGATACCAGCCACCATACTACCGTCAGCCACCTACTTTTGTGTTCTTGATTTAAAAACACCTTCTTTTCCATACATACATGAGGATTCCCAGTACTTATTCATCTTCTGTTTTCAAGTTAGATCATACACAGTTTTGCACATACTCTAAGGATGTATGATATATATTGAAACACATTGAAAGCTGAACTAGACACATTTGCATTGGGCCCAACACCACTTTGATTCAGTACACAGATGATCTTCTGTCATGCAGTAAATATGAAGACTGCTGCATTACCAACACAATTCACATTTTGAATTGTATATGCAGCAGAGAATACAAGGTCTCTCCCACTAAACTGCAGCTTGTTCAACAGGAGGTCTTCTATTTAGGCCACCTCCTGTTGAGAGGGGAGAGTAAATTAGCACCTAACAGAATACGTACCATACTGCAGGTTTCCGCACCACAAACACAACACCAAATTAGAGCATTCTTAGGCATAGTGGGATACTGTAGGAAATAGATACCAAGTATTCCCTTCTATTCAAACCCCTACAAATTCTTACCAGGACAGACATAACAGAACACATCCCATCGAGGGAAAAATGGCAACAGTATTTCAAGGCTATTCAAAAAGTCCTGTGCTATGCACCAACCCTAGGGTTGCCTGATTATGCAAAAGATGTTCACTTATATGCACATAAATAGGAGGGTTGTACATTAGCTGTGCTGATGTAGACACATGGGGACCAGAAGCTGCTATGTGCTTACCTTTCTGCAATGCTTGACTCAGTGGCAAAAGGTCTACTCATGTGTTGTGACCTACAACAGCAGTTGTCACCTCCCTTCACCAAGCTGAGACTTTAGGGTTAGGAAAGTACCTGCTGTGTTTGTGAACCACACTCTGTAAGTCAGATTCTGAACAAAACTAGGACACTAACAAATGCAAGATTGACTCATAACGATTGATGTCTATATGCACCCAATATAATTCTGCACAGATATAATGCTAATGGTTAACTGATATGCCATTACAACAAAAAGATGGAGTCCTGTGGGTAGACTGCTCCAGCAAACAAATATCGGTATGCACCTGTGGTACTCTGTATGTTCTCAGGTTGGATGGATGCCTAATGCTCCAACAGTAGATAAATGTTTAATAAAGGAACTGTTTCCCTGATTTGGCTTGCCCTAATTTGCTTTCCTCGGGCAATGGACAAACTTCCTGAATACCATTGTGTAACTTATGACAAAAGCACTGGCCGTAAAGCACAAATTTCCTTGTGTCTACAACCCAAAGCGATAGGGGCAGTGGAAAAGAGAAATATTATTTTTAAAGCAAAAATTGTAAAAATATGTATTAAAATTATATGGGCTTGGTTATGGCCATTATGGTTATCTGTAGCACCTCAAACTCCGTTCATTTGCTGAGTAATTTTTACTGGGCGATTGATGCCAGTTAGGAGGGTGTCGCAATTCACTGCCATCTTGCATTTATCTAATGGCCTAATGAAAGACTATTGCATACATCAGACTGAAACCATCCAAACTTTGAAGCAGCATGTGAAGAACGTGTTGCCCACACCTTCGACTGAAGCCGATCACAACATTGCCCAGTACAAGTGGCTGATGGTAAAGAACTTCCAGCAAACCAACTTCCTACAGCCCAGGTAGAAGGGCCCAGTACAAGTCCTGTTGGTGACCGACACTAGAGTAAAGTGCATGGGCTATTAAAACTGGATACATATTTCACAAGTAAAAAGAGTGCTGCCTATGATGAGTCCAGAACTGAACAGGCAGATTTGCTGCAAGCAGTGCATACCGAAAAGCAAGATATAACTGCAGACCTAGAGTGTCTTCCAAATTCGAACAACAGTAGTAAGTACCGGATTTGGACCCCCACAAGTGTAGGTAACAACAGAAAATGACAAAGAAAAAGCCAGGACCATGGGTAGGAAATATGTGGGAGAAAAGACTGTTTTCTGGACCATTTTATGCACTAATAACTCTGACCCTAATAACGATAATAGCGTTTTGTACAGTGATAATAAACATGGCAAATGCTACAGGAATGCCGGAAAGAATAAAAACGGATGATGAATTAGACTTGTATAAACACCACACAAAAGAATATCATGTCACTGTATCAAACATATAATAAAGAAATACTATAAGAAAATGAATAGCTCAGATTGTTGTGTAAGTGAAAAAGGGGTTCCCATTTGTTACATATGTCTCTACCGTTTAATGCATAATGCTATGCATTTTATCCTCTATTTAGGACCCTTACCTTTAGGACAGGACAAAGAACATCAACAATAAAAATTTTATTGGAATATAAGAGACAGGTCAGCATACCTTCTGAATGTATGGAATGGGCAATGTCACGTAACAAGGGAGAGGAACTCCTAACAATTAATACAACACATCGTAGGAAATTTCTAGATGTGATCTGGAATGATACAGCCCTCCTAACCAGCTGCCTTTGAAGTTGAGGAGGAGATTGAAGGGGGACATCTGTGTAGTGGATGTATTAATGGTAAAAGTAGAAGATAGTGACTGTGAGCTGCGTATAGAGCAGTAGAAAATCTGCATGATATTGAACATAAAGTGCATCAAGTGCATGAGGTAGCCGGAAGGGCATTATGGGATGATATTGGGTCCCAATTAGAAAACTGGGATTGGTGACTGCTAAAAGTAGCTTTGATTATAGTAGGCACCCTGTTCATCTGTTGCGTGTTGATCAATATTGTATTTTCATGCATTCAAATGTGTATGAATATGTTTGTAGTAAGGAAAATGTCTGAGAAAAATGCTGTAATGTTGTCACAATGGAAAAAGGAAAGTGAAGTAGAACATATGAGGAGATAGAATTAGAATAAAATTTAACAAAAGGTGGAACATTAGTTCAAAAGGAGCGATTGAGAAAGAGTACTGCATTTGTAATTAAATATACTGGAATATGCCTATTTTGGAATCCCTTTTGTACAAAGGTCTCTATATTATGAGCTGTCAAAAATTGCAGTGTGATAACAGTTCAGATTAACCCTTGTTTGTCCTCGGGTCTCTCCGAAAACTCTCTCTCTTGTTCTTCTTATCTCTGTGGGATTCATGTGTACTTTCCCCCAAATATGTTTCAACTGATGTTACAAGTTGAGCATGTTTGTGCTGATAAGCCTGAACCTTGCACTGAATGTCAGGTTTGGTGATGAGTCAGCTTGTATAATATTAGCCTATGGAGTCAAGAATGTATAAATAACATGAGACTGTTTACAAAAGCAGAGTCCATCCGGGAACTGTTCATTTCATGACTCTCAGCTCGAGCTTACAAATAAATATCCACAATTGTACCTTGTACTTGTGTATGTCTCCTTCCTTTAGGAAATTATTCTTTTACGCTAAGACGAGTAGCTAATTTATTAATGGGGTGACCCTTTTAGACAGCCAATAGGTTTCTATTACATATATATTGAGGTCCTCATGAAGCCAATAGGCCTGCTTTTTCCATAATTATGTTTTTAACCTTTAACCAAGCCAGCAGGTCTGCCTTATTTAAAGTGACATGCAAAAACAACAAGGTGATTAATGGGCTCTTCAGACGAGTATAGCCTGGTTCCAGTGGCACAGTCAGATGGGGACCCACATCTGGCCATACCCGGTGAACTAAGGGTGTCAAATGCAAAATCAACAAGGTGATGGATATGGAATACTTGAATTAATCTCAGCCACTGGCAATTGCTCACACAGTATCCCAATCCATCATTTTTCACCCACCATGCACCTCAGTTTTGACCCAGCCATATTGAGATCTGTCTTGACCCTGTTCCTCATGGGAACAGTCCAGCCCTAACTGCCAGGGAAGTTCCTTCCTGAACAGGAGCACAAGCAATCCTGGACCGATTTTGCCCGTATTATATGCTCTTGAGCCAGGTATGGCTTGGGTCCAGTGGCACAGTGAGCCTGGGACCTACATCTGGGCATATGCATTGCAACATTTTAAACTAACAAAACCACTGAAATTTACCAGTTATGGTGGTTATCTCATGTAACTATAACGTGTGCCCTGGGGTAACTAAAACTCACTCCCTGGCCATGCACTGCTATTATACCACATGTTAAATTACTCATGACACGCTCTATGACATCATATATTATCACCAAAACATTTTCAATATGATCATTGATGACAAAACTGTGCATGGGGCTGAAATGTATAGATCCCTTAGGGCATGAGTTATAGTTACTTGAGATAACTGTAACTGGGCAATTTCAGTGGTTTTGGTTGATTAAAATGGCATATTTTAACTGACATTTGCACAGAACTATAACACCCCTTTAAACACACACGGCCAAGGGAATTGTGTGCAGATCCTGACCACACCCCCCACCACTCCACCTCTGCCTCCCCTCCCAAGCCCCTATATATAAAGCAGATCTATCATCTTTTTACAAAAATTACCAATAATTGTTATCAAATGTTTATTTCAATAATACAGAAAACACAATATTTATTAAAATTGACTACTTAAAAACATTTATTAAATTGTATTAAAATACATGTCTGCCATATTTTTACGTAGTTTTTATTATTACATTTTGTGGGTAAAAAATGTAACAATAGTCAGGAAAAACATTTCTTTTAATATTTTACTTCCTAAAAAATACAATAATTAAAAACATCCACAAAAGGTTATTTTTTTAATACTTCTTCAGGCCACATAAAACGTAGCCAACGTATCAACCCTTAGATGGTGCTGCACTGCCAGAAGTAGAGCAAATGCTGGTAAGTTCTCCTGGGGTCATGGTTTCAATGACCCACGAGACTTACTGTTTTAAGTTTTTTTATACTTTTAAAAAAATTGGTGGTACCCCTGCCCCTTCTAGGGACATCACTAAAAAAACAAAATATGTAAATAGTACTCACCGGGCATTATGGGGCTCTCCCTCAAGAAACAGGAAAAAGTGAAGGAGCAGCTGTGGCCACTCATCCCCTTTTTTGTTTAAATTTTTTTATGGTTGTCCGGGTCCCACCTGCAACACCCAATGTTTTTCTTTGTAGAGGCCTCTGGGGGGAGCCCCAGGTTCCCTGTGGCCTCGCCAGCTCCCTGCAAGTGCCCTATTTCTTGGGACCATGTAGGAGTTGCCAGTTTATTTTTAGTTACAGGGTGCCCTGATGCCCACCCTGGGCACCCCAGACCATCATTCATCATTGGGGCTGCAGGGGGAGCTGACCTCAACTTCTATTTGGTTTTTTTAAGCGGGGTTACCCGTAGCACACCCAGGGCGCCTCACTGCTGGTCCCTCATTAAGGGGTTCAGGGGTAAGGCCCTGTGTCCCGCAACCCCACTGGCTTCCCTGCTTGTACCCATACAGTTGAAGCAGGAGCCTGCATTACTCATACCTCATGGGAGCAGTTTTTACCTCGCTCCTGTTGAGTGGAGGCAGTTTACTGTATTTCCTTGCCCAAGAACACAGGCAGGGAGAAATGTTGCTCTCCCACTGGGCAGGAACAGCTTTGTGCATATTCCTGGAGGGAATACTCTGTATTTTCCCTGCCAGCTCATTTGGGCAAGAAAATTGACTGTGTACAGGGTTGGGGCAGGCCCCAGTACAGCGTACCTGAGCTGGTCCTGGCCTTTTTTAGGCTTGAAGAGGTTAGCCACACAGTCACTTCCCTTCAATAAGATATTGGCCCTGGTTTATGTAGTCCCCAGAGCCTATTAGAGGCTTGAGGAGGGCAGAAGCCCCTGTCGACCATAGGGCCGCAATTTTTCAGTGGATCCACAGATCCCTGAGAATTTGTGGTAAAAGTTTAGAAATAATTGATGTAAATCTGGGATTTAGCTGTGTCTAAAGTTCCTATGGAAAAATGAATGACGAATACGCTTTGGTAAACCCCCTTTTTCTTAGCCCCAGCTTGATGGATCACACTGAAACTTTCCAAGAAGAAGCGTAGGAGAAAAAGATTTGTTTTTAAAGTTTGATAAAGATTTTTCAAAGGGCACCAAAGGTGTAAGCAAACAAAAAATGTGTTTCCTATGGAAACACGATGCTAACTATAACCACGAAGCCGGGGAATAGATATACTTATATATATTTTTTCACTGAAAAAAAACAAAGGTTAACTGAACATTATAGTTAGGTGTGATAAAAGGAGCTGTTTTCTTTTAAATACCTTAGAAATCCACTGACAAAACCAGAGGTTAAAGTGACATTATAGCTAGGTGAGTATGTCAGTGAAAATTTTAGAATTTTAATCTACAAAAAACACAGAAATTCACCAGTTGCACCCCCGCCATGCACCGCTTATGACATCACATATGACATCACTCATGACATGTTCTATTGTTGTGTGGTTGCATAGGCCCCCAGGCACACACACCTCCATTTTGCATACTCACGTTTAAAGCTGACATCTTTTTAAACAATGACTATAAACCCATTAGGGCACTCAGAAATGACTTTGCTTGCTGTTACAATTCTTTGTATGCACATTATCTGGCCTTAGAACATCATCTACAATGACTTAGTACACTAAGTAAAATGTTGTGGTTTGCTGTTGTCAGTTCGGCGACAGCTCTGGATGGATAGAATAAACAATAACAGCAGTACCAGGACTCAGGCACAGAACAAACAGGTCCAGTTTATTAAATAAACTGTGGCAGCCTTTGTTTAGTCAGAGAAGCATCTCAATGGATTGTCAATGATTGCTCCAGGCCTGAATTCCAACCCAGCTGAACTTCAAAAACCATCCTGGGAAGGACGGAAGCTTGTTGCAAGACTAGCTACCAGATGACACACCTGGCTGGCTGATGAGGGGTGATACCTGTCCCGGGAGGACCATGGCCTTGCAGTTCGTGTTGGACTGTTCCCATGGGGAGAAGAGTCAAGAATGATTTGATTTGCATATGGCTGGGTCCAAACTGGAATGACATGGTGAGCTTAAAAACGGTGGGTTTCTGCCCAGATCTGTGACTGGGGGTAAATGTTTGGCAATGTTCAGCATTCCTTCCTTCATCTTTTTGTGTTGCAACCAGATTATATCACCTGCAGGCTAGTAAGCGCTATGTAGGAGTATGATTACAATTACATGTATTCATATAATCAATGAAACAGCACAATGCTTGACCTGTTTTTTTTCTTCCCCATTCTAGGAATGCTGGTTACTCTGTTTTGTTTTCCTTCTATTAATCACTGCATGTTTTCACACAAGAGTCAAGTTGCTTCAATAAACATTTGAAATGCCAATCTGTGTACTTCCTATATCTCCCTTTGGCAATGTCTGAGTTACAAACAAAAGGGTAAGATCTGTTTCCACAATTTCCTTGAGGAAACTATGGTTCTCATGTTCTGAGTTTGCAAACACTATTGAGCGCCCTGTCAGGTTAGGGTTCCGGATGGCGCACTGGGAGCTAGCTAGGAATGAGGTCAAGATATTCTGATAGCATGAGCAAACTCAGTCCCACATAGTTTTGAGGCTTATGTTGCCCACATGCACAGGCGTACTGAGAAAGAAGGAACCGTGCTCCACTATGACATCAATGATAAAATCTGAAATTACATCATAGATGCCATCCCTGATGACATCGCTGATGACATCACCCAAACTTCGTTTTGCTGCACATTGCTCTATAAAATACTATGGCATTAGATGCCTGACAGTAAGTACAAAATAGCTCAGGAGAATATCAACCTTTACTACTGCCACTACTTTACAGTTAGCATAGACCCCATTAAGAATCAACCACACATATATGGGAAAGCTTCATTCACTACAATCTTCAATCTCTCTACATTTGTTGAGAGAAAACCAAATAGTGAATGCCAGTTCAAAAAAAGGTAGCCTCCTACGTACTGCATAAATCTGTATTAAACTCCTCACACTCACTGAACCTATATTAAGTAACAAAGTTGATATTAGTAGAAAAGTGATTATTGTAAACATTGTTTTGTAAATGAAAACAGTTTGCTCTGTACTGTTTGCAGACAGTGAATCTCTCATGATAAATACACTACAGCATGTTGACTCAAATCTACTGAGAACAGTGTACACGCTATGCAACAATTTTTTTTAAAAACACTATTTTCTAGAAAAATACCACAATATGTAAGTGCCATAGAGCATTCTACCTGAAACCATGTGGTGCAAACATTACAGATAGCTCATCTTTTCCATCAAAACTAGAATACGTACATATCTTAGTTTCTGATGCACATAGCCTACTATGTAAGTGTAAAGTATCAAGTGACAAGATTCTCTCTAATAACTCAAGGCTCATTGTGAAGGTTAGTATCTACCTTGTGGAAACTTTCTCCTGTTGGAAACGTTTTCTGCAGTACCAAAATGTGATGTTGAACATATTAGACAAAAGTCAACTGTCAGTTGAACACAGAGTTACTCTTGAATGCAAACATTTATACCATCTTCAATACCTCTACAAGCTATGGTGCATTAGGAGCACATGCATTTGGAAAACACTTACATCTATTAGCTGGCCACAAGCTGTACAAAATTACATTGACAAGTAGAATGGTAGTTACCCTCCACTATGTAAACTGTAAAAGAAACATGCACACTCATTGGATGATGCCATCAGGGATAACATCAAAGACGTAAAGATGTCATCAGTGATGTCATAAATGATGTCACAGAACATGTCATGAGTTATGTCATAATGAGTACATGGTGAATTTCTGTGTTTTATTTTAGTTCAAAACGTTATCACTGACATATTCACCTAACTATAACATTATTTTAAACTTTGTTTTTATCAGTAAAATAAGTTTTTTAAAAAAATCCTTTTATCACACCTAACTATAATTTCACTTTATCCTTAGTTTTTCAGTTAATTTCTAGGGATTTTTTAACGTAAAGTAAGACCTAATTACTATATGTGAATGGAACCCTCAGCTGCGCGCACGTGGGTTTGCTGCAGGGCAGGCAACCCCCCATTGTGCAGTACGGGGTTGTTATACGAGAAGGGTATACAGTTCCTCTAGTTGTACAGGAGTGTGAAGAATACACTCATCCTTGGGATCGAGACAAAGTGGGGAGCAATGTCTAGTTGGCCTGGGAGTGTACTAGCATGTGTTGGATGGGGGAACCCACATTGGTGGAACTAAAACCCTCACACACCCAGCAAGCTAGGTGTCATGCTTCATCATCTGGGTTTTGCTCCTCGTCGGGTCGGCGCTGCAATTCCCGACGGGCACCCAAAGATGGGGCTCTTTAGCGGAGATCTTTTGTTCCTTGCCGAAGGTGAGTGCAAGTGAGGGCCAGGTAGGTGTAGACGTTAGTGAGTGTGTTTTAAAACGGGGTTGGTTAGTCTGAATAATGGATTTTATTCGGTCAGTAAACCACCCTATTAAAAACGAAATGAGAGGCGGTGGTCTAGACACAATGGGTCATGGACTACTCTGCTCTACTCAGATGGTCAACATGTTTCTTGCCTCAAGGTCAGGGGGATCCAGCGGCAATTCATCAGGACCGGTGAAATTGAACTATCTACAAAATTGTGAGGGTGTGCAAACAATTATTTACAGTGGTGTCTGGATAAGAACTACCCTAGGGAAGTGTCAGGAAAACTAAACACTTCCGTTATGGATTGGCCTAGAGGAAAAGGAGAGAGGAAGCAAAACAGGCCAACACAGTACTTAAAAACACACACTTAGTCATGTATATACAATTCGTAGTATGGAGCCAAGGACTCCTCATATGCATGTCCACTATAAAGGCAGTTGCGCTAAACAGAAGTGATCATGCATAGGTGGATGCAGTGTGCAGGTACGTGTCAAGTGATAAACATCCAAACCACTCAAAATCTTACGTTATGAGGTCTAGTAATGCTCACCTAATGTTTTAGAAAGTGCCGCTCCAGTCGGTACATGGCGAGCCTCTTGGGGTGGCGTGTTAGCCTACTGTAGATAGTAGTACAATAATGTAAAGCAAGAGGCTCACACAGGTAGGTGTGTCCGAGTAACACACTCACTGGTGCTAGGTATAGTCAGGACAAAGTTAGCAAGGTCCCCCGGCACCAAGGTAACTGGAAGCCGCCGCCCGAGGAGCGACTCGACCCCCGGCCCCGAGCGTCTCCCAAGAGAGAACACGAGGTAGCCTAAGGATCGGTCCGCTGCAACAGCCGGGGTCAGCCGTCCACCGGAACAGAGGGGATCTCTGCTCGTTCAGTCTAACGATTTTAATCGGAAAGTAACTACTTACAGTTCTGTCGCCCAAGGGTGGTCTGCAAACCTACCCCGCTCCGCCGAAACCGGGAAGTGTGGTTTGATTTCCACTGTTCAGTTAAGAACCAATCCGGTAAGGTGTAAGCGAGTTCTGATTGGGCGTCTGTAATCTGACGAATTAGTTCGGCAACAACCCCGTCTACGTAGAGTGACTATGGGCGCCATCTTGGAATGGGGTGTTACGGTGGGTAACAGGTGGTGTTAGTGCATCTAAGAGGTCAGGAGGGGGTTCTTGGGAGTGATAATGAACTTCATAAAGTCCTCGTCTAGTGTATCCCTGTCTAAGCCAGAAAAGCAACGCGTTGTGTGCATAATGCCATGAATCAGAAATCATATATATATATGAATGGGTAGTCGGTGTTGAAACAGGCATAACGGGAACACTCGCAATGTCAGTGGATGTGAGTGATATACTGTAGGGGTTACAGGGTATGTCCGATCACTGTCAGTACTGTGAATCTAAGTCCATCCCTTGTATCCCTAATGAGGACAGGACTGGTGGTTAAACTCGGGCATGCATCCGGATCTCAATGTGTCAAGGTACCCCATGGTATGTCGTCATTCAGACCTCTTGTGTCAGATGCCAATCTGTGTACCCATCTTTGTTCTAATCTAAACAAGGCTTGTGATGTAATGCCTGGATGTGATTCAAGAACGACCCATCTTAAGGAGTCTGCTGTGTGATGGAGACTTTTAAAATGGCAGTACAGTTTCGTGGTCTCCTTTAAGCATCTGATGTTACTTTTGTGCTCTGTAATACGTGTCTTGATGGGCCGTGTCGTCATCCCTATGTAATTCAATGTACAAGGGCACTGTAACAGATAGATACAATTCGTAGAGTTACAATTTGTATGACGTACCAATGTCCAGGTTAAGCTGTCGGACAGAATCAATTCCTTGGTAGTCATCGTCTGTTTGCAGGATGTGCAATTTCCACAAGGGAAATGTCCAGTGACTGGTGGAAGCCCCCATAGAGTGCCCTGGGGGTTCTGCGTTACTTTTTTAGGTCTGGTGTGGATCAAAATATCTTTCAGATTTTGCGTTCTTTTAAAAGCAAACCTGGGTTGGGGCAGAGACAGGTTCCCAGCAGCTAGAATGCCCCAATGTTTTTTAATTACTTTTTTCACGTTATTAGAGGAAGGGGTGAACGAAGTGACACAGGTCAAGGTATCGGTTTGTTCCCGGGTCTTGGTCTCAAGTAAAACCTCTCTGGGGTTATTCCTAGCACGTTTCATGGCTTTTGTGATAGTAACGGTTGGGTACCCTCTCTCTTTTAAATTATTTGCCAAAATGTCTGCCTCTTTTTTGTAGTCCGACACAGAGCTGCAATTTCTCCTCACACGGAGAAACTGACCAAAAGGTAGGTTGTCCCTCAGTGCTTTGGGGTGGTGACTACTATACAGCAGAAGGCTGTTCCTGTCTGTTGGTTTTTTGTAGAGGCTAGTTGTCAACACCCCGGACTCTAATCTGATGTCTAGGTCCAAGAAGGCAATGTGGGAAGGAGAAATGTGGTTGGTAAATTTTAAATAGGGGTTCTGGATATTGATCCATTGGCAGAACTCTTCACATCTGCTCAATGAACCCTTCCAAAGGATGAGGACATCGTCAATAAAACGCCTCCACATAATCAGATTCTCGTCAAAGGGGTTGGTGGGGCACTGAATGACCTCTTCCTCGAAAGCTGCCATATAGAGGCAGGCTAGACTAGGGGCAAATGTACTGCCCATAGAAGTCCCTTGGCATTGGTGGAACAGTTCGTTCCTGAATTCAAAGACATTCTCCGTTAATGCTAGGGATGCTAGGTCCATGATGAAAGACACAGGAGTGGGTGATGTCCAGTCTTCCTTACGAAGGGCCTCTTCGATCACAGTCAGGGTGGCTTGTTGTGGGATATCTGTGTATAACGCCTCCACGTCTAAGGTGACCAGAAGGCTGATCTCCCCATTAGGTTCAAACCCTTCTACTGTTCTTAGGATGTCACTGGTATCTTTGATATAGGACGGTATTCTTTGGACCAGGGGTTGTAAAAAGTGATCCACAAATCTGGACAGTGGCTCTAAACCGGAACCGATCCCGGACACAATGGGCCTGCCTGGGGTCGGAAAAGTTCCTTTATGGACTTTTGGCAAAGTGTAAAAGTATGGTGTTACGGGATTACGTGTATTAAGGTAATCGGCCTCTTTCTTTGTGATCCACCCATTAGTCTCTGCCTCCAGGGTAAGGCTATTGATAGCGTTCTTCAACCTAGGAGTGGGGTCTAATGTTATAGGTGTATAGTATTTCCGATCACCTAGTTGTCTCCGACACTCTCTCTCATAGTCGAGGGTGGACTGGATGACTGTAGCCCCACCCTTGTCTGCTTGTTTAATTGTGATTGTGTGGTCGTCAGCCAGAGCCCTGGCTGCATTCATTTCCTCTTTTGAGAGGTTATAGAAAGTGTTAGATCTGTCTCGTGTCACGGCAAGATCTTTGAGTATCGCTTTTTCAAAGGTTAGGACTTCTGGGGGAACCATGCCAGCGCTGGGGGTAAAGGTTGATGGATTATGTAGCCCAGTATCTGTGTTATCTGCATCTATAAAAGATTCGTTATGAAAAAAGGCTTTTTGGCGAATCTTTCTAAAGAAACTATGCAGTTCGCATGCTTCCCTGAATTTGTCTATCCTTGGTGTGGGTACAAAACCCAGTCCTTTGCGAATCACTTGCAGTTCAACGTTGTTGAGTGGTCTTTCAGAAAGGTTGATTACTAGGTCCTTCTGCCCCTGCGTTGGCTCCGGGTCTCCATCGGGGGCTGGACTTGGTCCTGCCACTGGACATGCTGTGTTCCTCGCCTTCGCCCTCTTCCTCTGCCCCAGCCTCTGCCTAACAAAGGTTGGGGGTTGGCTCCTGGATAGAATTGGGGAGGGCACGGGGGAAACATAGGATATTGCCAAAATTGAGTTTGTGGTGGACCGGGGAACATTGATTCCCCTCGATTATAGAAGGTTCGGTTGTTCTTTCTTCTCTGGTTCGGAGTGTCCCAACTGCCAGAGCTCGAGTTGCTTTTATTGGAGTCCCTCCTGCTATTGTTACTCGATTCCTCGTCGCTGGAATAATTATTCCTATTAGGTGTGAAATCTGGTTTCAGGTAGGGGAAGATCTTTTCTTTGTCAAATCTCGAGATGTCCTTCTGTAGCTTCGCTATCTTCTGTTTGAGAAGATACTCTCTATTCTCCGTTATTTCTGAGTTAATCTCAGCCAACTTGGTTTTGAAGGTGCTGTTGGGTACTGACGATTTCATAGTAGACTCAGCGGCTTGTATCCGTAATAGCAAAGCATCAGCGAGTCTTTTGGCAGTGTTGATTATAAGGTCTAGGAGATCACGGGTACATTTCCAAGAGACTGAGGACCAATCCTTCTTGAATGGAGGATCCTCCAGAAATAATCTGGGGAAGATATTCACGATCAATCCATTGGGGGCAATGTTAGCCCTCAAATACTCAGTCATAACAGCTCCGTGCATCGTTATTCTTAGCCATTCTTTTTTGAGGGATACTAAGTTAGACCAGTCATCCGAGTGGGACACGCTTGCTGTTGTTCCGTCTGCTCCTAGGAGTGACGGTGTTCTAAGGATGTCAGTGACTGCATCCTCGCCATAACTAATCCCTAATTCTCCATCCATTGTGTGGAAAATGGGGAACAATGGCCACTAACCCAACGTGAGGGATTAGTCTGTTGCAGAGTGGGCCTAACAGTGTGAGTTGACACTGTAGGTAACCTCAATACCTTCCTACGGTTTTCCAACCGCGCAAGAAATCACAATCAAACGAAGGAAAAATAAAAGCGGGTGGGCTATATTTAACGAGGTCCAGTATACAAGCCCTGAAGTAGTTATACGAGAAGGGTATACAGTTCCTCTAGTTGTACAGGAGTGTGAAGAATACACTCATCCTTGGGATCGAGACAAAGTGGGGAGCAATGTCTAGTTGGCCTGGGAGTGTACTAGCATGTGTTGGATGGGGGAACCCAATTGGTGGAACTAAAACCCTCACACACCCAGCAAGCTAGGTGTCATGCTTCATCATCTGGGTTTTGCTCCTCGTCAGGTCGGCGCTGCAATTCCCGACGGGCACCCAAAGATGGGGCTCTTTAGCGGAGATCTTTTGTTCCTTGCCGAAGGTGAGTGCAAGTGAGGGCCAGGTAGGTGTAGACGTTAGTGAGTGTGTTTTAAAACGGGGTTGGTTAGTCTGAATAATGGATTTTATTCGGTCAGTAAACCACCCTATTAAAAACGAAATGAGAGGCGGTGGTCTAGACACAATGGGTCATGGACTACTCTGCTCTACTCAGATGGTCAACATGTTTCTTGCCTCAAGGTCAGGGGGATCCAGCGGCAATTCATCAGGACCGGTGAAATTGAACTATCTACAAAATTGTGAGGGTGTGCAAACAATTATTTACAGTGGTGTCTGGATAAGAACTACCCTAGGGAAGTGTCAGGAAAACTAAACACTTCCGTTATGGATTGGCCTAGAGGAAAAGGAGAGAGGAAGCAAAACAGGCCAACACAGTACATTAAAAACACACACTTAGTCATGTATATACAATTCGTAGTATGGAGCCAAGGACTCCTCATATGCATGTCCACTATAAAGGCAGTTGCGCTAAACAGAAGTGATCATGCATAGGTGGATGCAGTGTGCAGGTACGTGTCAAGTGATAAACATCCAAACCACCCAAAATCTTACGTTATGAGGTCTAGTAATGCTCACCTAATGTTTTAGAAAGTGCCGCTCCAGTCGGTACATGGCGAGCCTCTTGGGGTGGCGTGTTAGCCTACTGTAGATAGTAGTACAATAATGTAAAGCAAGAGGCTCACACAGGTAGGTGTGTCCGAGTAACACACTCACTGGTGCTAGGTATAGTCAGGACAAAGTTAGCAAGGTCCCCCGGCACCAAGGTAACCGGAAGCCGCCGCCCGAGGAGCGACTCGACCCCCGGCCCCGAGCGTCTCCCAAGAGAGAACACGAGGTAGCCTAAGGATCGGTCCGCTGCAACAGCCGGGGTCAGCCGTCCACCGGAACAGAGGGGATCTCTGCTCGTTCAGTCTAACGATTTTAATCGGAAAGTAACTACTTACAGTTCTGTCGCCCAAGGGTGGTCTGCAAACCTACCCCGCTCCGCCGAAACCGGGAAGTGTGGTTTGATTTCCACTGTTCAGTTAAGAACCAATCCGGTAAGGTGTAAGCGAGTTCTGATTGGGCGTCTGTAATCTGACGAATTAGTTCGGCAACAACCCCGTCTACGTAGAGTGACTATGGGCGCCATCTTGGAATGGGGTGTTACGGTGGGTAACAGATGGTGTTAGTGCATCTAAGAGGTCAGGAGGGGGTTCTTGGGAGTGATAATGAACTTCATAAAGTCCTCGTCTAGTGTATCCCTGTCTAAGCCAGAAAAGCAACGCGTTGTGTGCATAATGCCATGAATCAGAAATCATATATATATATGAATGGGTAGTCGGTGTTGAAACAGGCATAACGGGAACACTCGCAATGCCAGTGGATGTCAGTGATATACTGTAGGGGTTACAGGGTATGTCCGATCACTGTCAGTACTGTGAATCTAAGTCCATCCCTTGTATCCCTAATGAGGACAGGACTGGTGGTTAAACTCGGGCATGCATCCGGATCTCAATGTGTCAAGGTACCCCATGGTATGTCGTCATTCAGACCTCTTGTGTCAGATGCCAATCTGTGTACCCATCTTTGTTCTAATCTAAACAAGGCTTGTGATGTAATGCCTGGATGTGATTCAAGAACGACCCATCTTAAGGAGTCTGCTGTGTGATGGAGACTTTTAAAATGGCAGTACAGTTTCGTGGTCTCCTTTAAGCATCTGATGTTACTTTTGTGCTCTGTAATACGTGTCTTGATGGGCCGTGTCGTCATCCCTATGTAATTCAATGTACAAGGGCACTGTAACAGATAGATACAATTCGTAGAGTTACAATTTGTATGACGTACCAATGTCCAGGTTAAGCTGTCGGACAGAATCAATTCCTTGGTAGTCATCGTCTGTTTGCAGGATGTGCAATTTCCACAAGGGAAATGTCCAGTGACTGGTGGAAGCCCCCATAGAGTGCCCTGGGGGTTCTGCGTTACTTTTTTAGGTCTGGTGTGGATCAAAATATCTTTCAGATTTTGCGTTCTTTTAAAAGCAAACCTGGGTTGGGGCAGAGACAGGTTCCCAGCAGCTAGAATGCCCCAATGTTTTTTAATTACTTTTTTCATGTTATTAGAGGAAGGGGTGAACGAAGTGACACAGGTCAAGGTATCGGTTTGTTCCGGGGTCTTGGTCTCAAGTAAAACCTCTCTGGGGTTATTCCTAGCACGTTTCATGGCTTTTGTGATAGTAACGGTTGGGTACCCTCTCTCTTTTAAATTATTTGCCAAAATGTCTGCCTCTTTTTTGTAGTCCGACACAGAGCTGCAATTTCTCCTCACACGGAGAAACTGACCAAAAGGTAGGTTGTCCCTCAGTGCTTTGGGGTGGTGACTACTATACAGCAGAAGGCTGTTCCTGTCTGTTGGTTTTTTGTAGAGGCTAGTTGTCAACACCCCGGACTCTAATCTGATGTCTAGGTCCAAGAAGGCAATGTGGGAAGGAGAAATGTGGTTGGTAAATTTTAAATAGGGGTTCTGGATATTGATCCATTGACAGAACTCTTCACATCTGCTCAATGAACCCTTCCAAAGGATGAGGACATCGTCAATAAAACGCCTCCACATAATCAGATTCTCGTCAAAGGGGTTGGTGGGGCACTGAATGACCTCTTCCTCGAAAGCTGCCATATAGAGGCAGGCTAGACTAGGGGCAAATGTACTGCCCATAGAAGTCCCTTGGCATTGGTGGAACAGTTCGTTCCTAAATTCAAAGAAATTCTCCGTTAATGCTAGGGATGCTAGGTCCATGATGAAAGACACAGGAGTGGGTGATGTCCAGTCTTCCTTACGAAGGGCCTCTTCGATCACAGTCAGGGTGGCTTGTTGTGGGATATTTGTGCATAACGCCTCCACGTCTAAGGTGACCAGAAGGCTGATCTCCCCATTAGGTTCAAACCCTTCTACTGTTCTTAGGATGTCACTGATATCTTTGATATAGGACGGTATTCTTTGGACCAGGGGTTGTAAAAAGTGATCCACAAATCTGGACAGTGGCTCTAGAACGGAACCGATCCCGGACACAATGGGCCTGCCTGGGGTCGGAAAAGTTCCTTTATGGACTTTTGGCAAAGTGTAAAAGTATGGTGTTACGGGATTACGTGTATTAAGGTAATCGGCCTCTTTCTTTGTGATCCACCCATTAGTCTCTGCCTCCAGGGTAAGGCTATTGATAGCGTTCTTCAACCTAGGAGTGGGGTCTAATGTTATAGGTGTATAGTATTTCCGATCACCTAGTTGTCTCCGACACTCTCTCTCATAGTCGAGGGTGGACTGGATGACTGTAGCCCCACCCTTGTCTGCTTGTTTAATTGTGATTGTGTGGTCGTCAGCCAGAGCCCTGGCTGCATTCATTTCCTCTTTTGAGAGGTTATAGAAAGTGTTAGACCTGTCTCGTGTCACGGCAAGATCTTTGAGTATCGCTTTTTCAAAGGTTAGGACTTCTGGGGGAACCATGCCAGCGCTGGGGGTAAAGATTGATGGATTATGTAGCCCAGTATCTGTGTTATCTGCATCTATAAAAGATTCGTTATGAAAAAAGGCTTTTAGGCGAATCTTTCTAAAGAAACTATGCAGTTCGCATGCTTCCCTGAATTTGTCTATCCTTGGTGTGGGTACAAAACCCAGTCCTTTGCGAATCACTTGCAGTTCAACGTTGTTGAGTGGTCTTTCAGAAAGGTTGATTACTAGGTCCTTCTGCCCCTGCGTTGGCTCCGGGTCTCCATCGGGGGCTGGACTTGGTCCTGCCACTGGACATGCTGTGTTCCTCGCCTTCGCCCTCTTCCTCTGCCCCAGCCTCTGCCTAAAAAAGGTTGGGGGTTGGCTCCTGGATAGAATTGGGGAGGGCACGGGGGAAACATAGGATATTGCCAAAATTGAGTTTGTGGTGGACCGGGGAACATTGATTCCCCTCGATTATAGAAGGTTCGGTTGTTCTTTCTTCTCTGGTTCGGAGTGTCCCAACTGCCAGAGCTCGAGTTGCTATTATTGGAGTCCCTCCTGCTATTGTTACTCGATTCCTCGTCGCTGGAATAATTATTCCTATTAGGTGTGAAATCTGGTTTCAGGTAGGGGAAGATCTTTTCTTTGTCAAATCTCGAGATGTCCTTCTGTAGCTTCGCTATCTTCTGTTTGAGAAGATACTCTCTATTCTCCGTTATTTCTGAGTTAATCTCAGCCAACTTGGTTTTGAAGGTGCTGTTGGGTACTGACGATTTCATAGTAGACTCAGCGGCTTGTATCCGTAATAGCAAAGCATCAGCGAGTCTTTTGGCAGTGTTGATTATAAGGACTAGGAGATCACGGGTACATTTCCAAGAGACTGAGGACCAATCCTTCTTGAATGGAGGATCCTCCAGAAATAATCTGGGGAAGATATTCACGATCAATCCATTGGGGGCAATGTTAGCCCTCAAATACTCAGTCATAACAGCTCCGTGCATCGTTATTCTGAGCCATTCTTTTTTGAGGGATACTAAGTTAGACCAGTCATCCGAGTGGGACACGCTTGCTGTTGTTCCGTCTGCTCCTAGGAGTGACGGTGTTCTAAGGATGTCAGTGACTGCATCCTCGCCATAACTAATCCCTAATTCTCCATCCATTGTGTGGAAAATGGGGAACAATGGCCACTAACCCAACGTGAGTGATTAGTCTGTTGCAGAGTGGGCCTAACAGTGTGAGTTGACACTGTAGGTAACCTCAATACTTTCCTACGGTTTTCCAACCGCGCAAGAAATCACAATCAAACGAAGGAAAAATAAAAGCGGGTGGGCTATATTTAACGAGGTCCAGTATACAAGCCCTGCAGTACGGGGTTGGCCATAGGACCTGGCCATAGGATCCCAGGACAGTTTTTTCATTTAATGGGGGGGGCTGTGTGCCACCCCTCCGCGAACCGGTATCGCCCCCAGGGGACCCCGTGTTCTGGGGCCACTTATTTAAATAAAGGGAGGGAGACATGTGACCTCTCACTTCCCAAGCCATCCCCCAGGACCACTCTTTTAAATAAAGGTGAAGGGGTGCATGTGGCCCCCCTGCCTGGGAGGAGTTTGGCACCAGAGACCCCATGCCCCAGAACCCGGAGTGATTTTGATGGGGAGGGGGCACACAACTCTCCTCTCCGGGCTGATTTTGATCACAGGGACCAAATCCTCTGGGGCCTGGTGCATTTTTCATTGGGTGGGGGCATGCATCTCCCCTGCCTGGGCCAATTGTGGCTCAGGGGACCCCATCCCCTGTGGCCCGGTGTGCTTGTTTGGGGGAGGGGGGCACGCACCCCCCCTCCCCTGGCCAAGTTTGGCCCCAGGGACCCTATTTACCGATGCAATTATCAGGGTGCGGGGTGCATGCGGCCCCCGTTCCAGGCTCATTTTGGCCCTTTGAATCCCATCCTGCAGGGCCCAGCAGCATTTTTAGATGGAGGGGTGTGTGCATAGTCCCCTTCTCTGTACTAATATGGCCCTGGGACTAAGGGTGGGCGGAGTTTGCGAAAGTGCCTTTCGCAAAATATCGCGAAAAGGCAAAAAATCTCCACGATCACACGAAATTTCGCGTGATCATGGAGATTTTGTGCTGATTAATGCTTTACTGAATTTGACCTTCAACTCGGGCACCTGCTTTATATCAGTAAGACTTACAGATATAAATAAAGCAGGTGCCCGAGTTGAAGGTCAAATTCAGTATAAGTGCTTCCTGTTGAGGTTTAATTTTTGTGACAGGAGCCTTGTGCCAGAATGAATCCTGCCCTGCATATTTATCCAAGAAGATGCCACTGTTTTGTGCAATACCTCTACTCAACTGGAGTACTTTCTACTGGCTAATCAGTAAGTGCTACCTTGTTGGGTAAATGTATAGTGCTTTTCCTACACTACGGCTGCGTAAAGGGCCAGAAGAGTTGTCTCCAGCGACCATGTGTGTCTGTAAAAGGAATTACTTTCTGATGGATTCTCAGTCACAAATAAACATATTACACACCTTTGTTACTGTGGGAGTTAAAAGATAACTGGTGGTCACATGTTATACCAAGGAATCACACTACCAATGATCCAAACAAACTGTTGTTAAACTGACTACTGACTACTCCCTTTCTGGTTGGTACTTCCCTTCCATAGGCATCCTCAGACTCAAATAGGCAAAGTGCCATCAGTGAAGTTGAGTGACACCCCTTTCAGTGAATAGCTTTCTTTTGGCTGATTCAAATTATAAATGTCACCAATTAGCAAAGCAATAGCTGAAGGCGGGCAATTCATTGTCCCCCTCTATGTAGGCAGTTGTATGGGCTAATCGGAAATGTTAGCGATGAATTACAGTCCAGTAAGACAATGGCTAAGAGGGCTGATCCAGACCCTCGCTGTGTATTATTAGTCATGCTGTATTGCTTTGAAAAGTTCGGACAGATAGCTAGTTGCATCAGACCTAAAAATGGTGCTTTGCAATTTGATGTATTGGAATCTTTGAATGCGCAAGAGAAAAACAATAATAACCTGCATAAATACCCATGGATGAAACATTTTGAAGAGGTGGAACATGCTGTTTTAACTAAGGGTGGGCGACAATTTCCGTTCCCTCGCGGATCGCGGAAGTTTTGACATTTTCGCGTTCCGCTCGGAACGCGAAAATGTTGAATTTTCGCAATTTCCAAAAGCGGAATGGAAATTGTCGCCCACCCTTACCTGGGACCCCATCCCTCAGGGCCCAGCACCATGTTTAAGGGGATGGGGAATGTGCCCCCCTTCCCTCGATGATTTCAACTCATGGAGCCCCATCCACTGGGGCCGGCATAATGGTGAAGGAGAGGGGTGCATGCGGCCCCCTCCGTGGGCTGATTTCGGCCTCACAGATTCTATCCCTTGGGCCACAGCACATTAAAAATGGATGCCCTGGTGCCCACCGAGGGCACCCACCACACTGTCGCACCTCGGCCCCAGCTCACTTCCCAAAACGAGTGGGAACAGGCATTGCTCCTGTTCACATGGAGCAGTTAATAATGGTGATCCCTACATGAGGCAGTAATATTCAGATCTGTTACATGGCTCACAATACTGCAGGCAGTGAAACAAATCTAAAGTCTGCTTCCAGCTGGGAGATATAAAAATGTTCTTGCCAAGCAAAAGCAAATACAGGGCTTCCTACCCACACTGTTGCACATGATATTTGAACGTATACCTGAGACCTTCCTCTCACAAGAAGATGGAGATAGACCGATGAAAGCTCTTATTGCATAGGTCGCAGCCATTCAGGGACCACTGCCTGCTTTATTTAAAAACAGTCCCTGACATGGTGATCTGCTGACCCCAGCAGACCACCATCCCTGGGAGTGCCAGCCATTCCCAATGGGGTCGCAAATTGTGACAGCCTCATCAATATGCATGAAGCATGCAATTTGCGACCTCCTTGGGAATCACAAACAGTGTCTCAGACACTGTTGTGCATCCCAATTTGTGAGCCGCAAATTGTGAGTCACAAATGAAGCGCAATTTGCGACTAGCAAAGTGATGGGTCGTATATCTGGCCCAATGTGATTAGAAAATGTGAAAAAACAGACATGATTTTAGAGACAGATAAAAATATATATGCAATTTCACGCAACCTGCTGGTCTAAACAATGTATGTAGCACCTTGTGTAACTTCAATATAACACTTCTTTTTCCATTTATACATCCTGACCCTTCAAAATAGATTAGCAATCGTCATTTGAAAGAGACAAACTGGAAAACCCAAACGCAACCCAGAACTCTCAATTTCAGACTGTAGACAACAGAAAAATGGATTTGATTGTAAGATTTATATAGCGCACGAATGCCCGGAGGCGTCTAGGTGCGGTGCGGAGGAGTCTGCCAAATCGTAGGATGAAGGTGAAATTAGTTAGAGAATAGCCAGGTTTTTAGCAATTTTCTAAATGAGAGTAACGTTGGGCTGTTTTTGATCTCTATCGGAAGCGAGTTCCAAAGTTTCACTGTGCCCAGAACAAATCTTCTTCCTCCCCAGCAAGCTTTCTTGTATACAGGAGTCTGGAGAAGTTTACACTGAGGTGAACGTAGGTTTCTGGGTGGCTGATACCAGATGAGATGTTGCTTCAGGAACGCGGGTCTGGTTCCATGCAAATCTTTGTACGCTATACAGAGAGATTTAAATTCTGTCCTCTTATTTACAGGAAGGCAGTGGAGTTTTCTTAGGCCTTGTGATATAGACTGGAAATTTAGGTATATCCAGCAGCAGTCTGGCAGCTGCGTTCTGTGCATGTATTGTTTTTGGAGGCCTACATATAAGGCGTTTCCATAGTCGAGTCTGGCCATGGCTAGAGCCGTTGCTAGTGTATTTACAGCTTCACGTGGGATGAAGGTGCGTACTTTCCTGATTGATTTTAGTGAAAGAAAGACCAAAGAGGAAACCTTGCTGATCTGATGTTGAAAGGTAAGTCTGTCATCAAAAATGAAGCCCAGGTTCCTCACCTTGCAGATTGGGGCCGGAAGAGTTACCATACCAGGAGGCCACCAGTTCTTTGCCCAGAAAGATGTATCAGATCCTAACAGGGGAAATTCGGTTTTGCTTCCGTTGAACTTTAGGCAGTTTGCAGTCATCCGTTGGTCTACTTGGGACATACATTGGCTAAAGCGCTCAGCGGTTTTCTCCCAGTTGTTTGAAATGGACACTACTATTTGAGTGTCGTCCGCGTAGGAAACCAGTGAAAAGCCAAACTGCCTGATGATGTCAGCTAAGGGGGCCACATACAGGTTAAACAATGTAGAGTTCAACGAGGAGCCCACAGGGAAGCGTGTACCGCTCTGAGCAAGAGTCATCGATCTGAACATATTGGAACCTATTGTTCCGATACGACTTGATCAGGCTAAGAGCAGTGTTCTTGGAGCCTTTTCATAAGGATGTCATGTTTTACGGTGTCAAAAGCTGCCGATAGATCCAAAAGGATCAAGGCGGCCTTGGCACCAGTGTGCAGTATTGCCCGGAGCTCCTCTGCTGCATTTACCAAGGCAGTCTCCGTGCTGTGTCCCTGTCGGAAACATTATTGTTAGTAATCCAACATGTCTGCTGAGGAAACAAATGTAGAGAGTTGGGAATTGAGGATTTTTTCCAAGACCTTGGCTAGGAAAGGAATCCTAGCGATAGGTCTATAGTTATTGGGTCACTGGGGTCCAGATTGGGGGTTTTTAACAAAGGGAGAATTAAAACGGTTTTCCGGGCATCAGGGAAGATGTCTGAGCTGATGATTTTGTTAAAAAGTAAACTGAGATCCTTGCTAATGCTGTCGGATGCCATTTGAAAGATTTTAGGTGGGCAGGTGTATGTGGGAGCTCCGGATTTTGTAGAGCTTACTACCTGCGAGATCTGTTCTATGCTTGGTGGAGCGAAGGAATCCAGAACTTTGTTGGAACCTGGGAATGTTATGGTAGGGGTATCTCCTGTACAGCCAGTGCCCTTGTCTGAGAGCGATTCAAGGATAGTTTGCACTTTGTCCTTAAAAAACCCTGCCAGTTGTTTGCAGAATTCCACACTGCTGTCTACTTTTTGTGGTTCAGGTAGTTTAGCTAGCCTCTTAAGGGTTGTAAAGAGTGTTTTACTAGAGTTAGCTGCCTGCTGGATTTTCTCTGAAAAATATCTGCTTTTCTTATTCAGGATAATTCTTTTATAGACAATCAGTGAGTGTGCATATAGGAATTTGTCGCATTCGGCGTAGTTCCTACGCCAGCGTCTCTCCAATTTTCTACAGAGTTGTTTCTGAGCAGGCAGTGAGTCACAGAACCAAGGTTCGGATTTCTTTGAACGCTTACTGGTAAAGCTTTTTTCAGGGGCTAACGCATTTACTGCGGACTTAATCCATTTGGTGAGACTATCTGTTGCCCGGTTTGCTTCGGACACTAGCTCGGGTTTCAAGGATGCTAGAGCGGTTTGCAAAACCTGTTGGTTGATATTCCTACAGTTACGCCCTTTGATTATCTTGTGGGGATTGTGGGTGCAAGGGGTATGATGAATATTGGTTATTAAAACAGGGTGGCCTTATGGTCTGACCATGGGATTGGCAGAATCTCTTGAATTTTCAAATGGGGGTTGGATGTGCAAATTCCGTCAAGAGTGCGACCAGCATCATGTGTGGGATGCTTAACTATTTGTTCCATCGATGCACTGGTCATCATCTCTATAATAGATGCTGTGTGATGGTCTTCTAGACATTCTGGATGATAATTCAAACCACCTAAAATAATGTAATCCTCCGCATCAATACTTGATTCTATAACTGGGCTAATGATTTCTTCGAATTTGCTTTTAGCACCCGGGGGTCTGTACAGTAGTGTGCCTTTAAACGTATAGTTGTCACTTAACGTGATTCTAAAGGAGAGCAGTTCACAATCTATGCTGCTTTCTGCGGGTCAACCTAATATGGGTAGAGTGTCTTTAAGAATGATTGCTATTCCTCCTCCACGTTTTTCTGGTCTATCATTTCTGATTATTATAAATCCGGGGGAATGGCTAAGGATAGTTCCAGATCCGGGGAACAATGTGCCCTGGTTTCGGTGACAAAAGCCATGTCTACTTTATGTGCTGTCAGCATCTCTGCAAATTCTATGTTATGTTTAATCAGAGAACGTGTGTTGATAAGCAAGCCTAAAACCATTTTGGACGAGGTTGATTGTTGGCGCGAATTACACACAGGTCTCAAACATCAGCACTGATAAAGTCATAAAACGTTTGTTCAATCTAGATGTTTATAAGTCTTTGCCAGCAATGAAATAAAATCCACAGTAGTGCCTTCGGGTACTGATGAAAAAACAACGTGCCTCATTCACAAAGAATTTGCTGTGACTCTTGTAGTTTTACTGAATTCCAGAATCATGCCTTGGGTAAATCAGGGGCTCTCCTGTTTTACTCCTTGAATTCATTAGTAATATAAAAGTAATTCACAATCATTAGTGAAGCAATTGACGTCAATAGAACCATACCTATAAGTCTCCAAGATTCAGTATGAACTGCAATATTTTGCCCTCAAACACCTGATTATTTGTTTTTGGAAAATGCATACTTTCCTATAAGAAATACATTTTTCATTTTGGATAACTAAACTTAAATGTTCGACACCACCCCAAAAAGAAAGCATATCTTACACACTAATATATCTTTAAATACAAGGTTTGTTCTTTATCAAGTACAAGTTTGGGTAATAGATAATAGCAATTAATGGTAATAGTGTTCACCTTTCCCTCAATACAATATTTTGAGGCATGGGATTATTGAGGTTGCTGTTGGTGAGACTGAGGGTAAATCAATCATGGGTTCGTTTTTCAATTTCTTAACTTTAACTCAACTCAGACATCTAAATCCATTAATCAAAAAACGTTCGTCAATTCTTAGAAAGTAAAAGTGTTTTGACTTCATAAGTAAGAGGACGTTTGAGGTGACTGCAGCCTTGAAAATGTAAGAATTGACAAAAGAGTGGCCACACCGCTGTTAGTGTCAGTGTAAGTGTAGTGATTGTGGAGTGAATTAGACATTTCAGGCAAAAGATTTTTCTATCGTGTCCCTTAAGTACAAATAGGATAATTTGTTTCTGCCCTTCTGTTTAAGATTGAGGGCCTCATTTACAAGCCCATTGTGCCGCCGGTGCATTACTTTTGTAGATGCGCTGGATGGGCAGTGTGCCTGCCCATATTTACAAGGCTCCATAAAGTCACCCTGCATGACTTTTCATGGCCTTGTAAATATGGGGCCTTTTTACCATTATTCTGTGTGAAAAGGACAGTCCATGCATGTTGGTGTGGGTGTTCCCAAGCATCATCATTGGAATTTGACACATTCCCAGGTTTGCAAAATGTTGTAAACCAGGGAATGCGTCAGAATCCTATGCAAGGGCATAGGAGTGGCACAACGAGGAGATATCTTTCTGTTTCTCCTCATTTTTTGCTCTTTCTATGTGTGCTGAATTCTGCAGCACACATCGAAAGAGTAAATTGCCATTAATGATTGTTTTTGTGCAAGAAGGTGGCCCTTCCTGCATAACAACAATCCTCCCTGCAATGTGGGAACCCTTGCACCATGGCGTAAGGGTGTCTGTGTTGGCACACGGTTGCTGGTTGTGTGCCGGGGAGGACAGGAATGAGCTGTATCTTGTAGATACAGTGCATTTCTGCCCATTTATTTTGAAGCACGGTAGTGCAGCAGGAAGTCTTGCTACATTGCCCTGTGTCAAAATATAGTAAAGGAGGCCCTGATTTCAATATCAACATTAATTTATTTGAATATTTAAGCGAGGAACATTGGTTGATTACTTACACTTTTACTAACACCGCTAACGCTCCTCACCCATTTGTTACTAGAGAACTTTTTCCTATTTACACATCACCACGCATATAATCCATTTACACCAGTGGCAGCTCGCCGAGGGTGTGCTGCGAGGCAGTGGGGAGGGGCCGGGCATAGTAAACTTGCCCATACGGTCGAAGGGAGTTAAGTAAATACATAAATAAATATATAAAACAATTTACAGTGTGCGCGCTGCAAGGCCAATTTGGTGAGCCGCCACTGATTTACACATTGTGATTCAGTACACAATGATGTCTATTTTACAAGTGGTTAGTAAGTGTTCTTAAAAAGCCAATTTAAAATGAATTGTAATTTTAATTGTAATATTTTATTTGTACATGATTAATTAAAATCTTTACAAAATATCATAAAACATCGAAATAAGTGTTTTAAAATTCGTTGATACATTGCCTTAAGCTAAAAATTTACTTAAGATCAGTTAAGTAACCTTAAAAAGTTTTTTTAGTTGTCATCAGGTGCTCTTAAGTCTTTTACACATTAAATCAAAAAACTTTACGACCTGGCAGTTCAGTTTGGTATTTTTCGGATTAAAACACAGTATTACAGCTTGTCTACAAATCCGTGTGCCATACTGCTTAAAGAAAGGGCGTAGTAAATTATGCCTTAAGTCATTCAATTTAGTGCAAATACAGATCACGTGAACAATGTCCTCCTTGTCAGTTTTGCACAGTCGGCACTGCTCTGAGGAGTTATTCATCTCCCAAGGTGGCAAATGTGGGAGTATAGGAATTACTCCGAGGCGTAATTTCAGAAACCTTTCTTTGATTTTTATTTTCATGCCAGTACTAAGATATACTTGTGGTTGTACTGGCCCGTAATCACCCAGCGTTATCCAACCGTGCGCTCTTTTCGCGAGATAATTCTTGTCTTCAATTACTGAGATAATGCGCGCCGATTTTTTTGCGATTTTTTTAAAGGACAGGTGGTCTGTTGGAGCTTCCCATAAGTCTTTCAGGCCCAAGGCTTGAAGTGATTCAAATAGATAGTCTCTGGCCAATAATTTTTGATGTCGAAATAGCTCCCCCCATACGTTGGAACTTAAGGAGCCAGTCTCAGCGGTGCGAATCTTGTGCCAGGTTCCTACATACACGCACTGCCTTTCTATTGTCTGTTTAATTATACCAAATTCCAGCCAAATCTGAGCAGGAGAAACGTATTCGGGAAGATTGAAAATGGCCCTATATGATTTGGCCATAAGTATGTCCAGTAGGGCAGCATCCTTCCCATGTAGAGATTCGCTCCCGTATGTGATGGTCGGCTGTAATTTTGCACGTAGTATTTGAAGGAGAGGTTTAAGTGTAAGATCGGGAAGTTTTGCCTTTAGTGATTTGATGGCCAGGTGGATCATAATCGCCTTCCCTCGTAGGGATTCAAGTTGTGGCTTGGACGTATTTTTTGCGTCCAGGATTACTCCCAGGTATTTATAGGTAGTTACCAGATCCATTTTCTCTCCATTTACACCAGTGGCGGCTCGCCGAGGGTGAGCTGCAAGGCAGTGGGGAGGGGCCGGGCAGAGTAAACTTGCCCATACGGTCGAAGGGAGTTAAGTAAATACATAAATAAATATATAAAACAATTTACAATGTGCGCGCTGCAAGGCCAATTCGGCGAGCCGCCACTGATTTACACATTGTAATTCAGTACACAATGATGTCTATTTTACAAGTGGTTAGTAAGTGTAAAAAGCCAATTTAAAATGAAGAATTTGAAATAAAAAAAACATATATATATTTTGATTATTTAATAGCATATTATGCAAACCAATTTCAGACTAAACCATAAGGCATAACCAGCTCTTCGGAAATGAGAGTATAAAAACAGAAATATATTTATACATGGATACTGATTATGCAAGTGGCAAATCTTGTTTCTTCTCTCATATTCGGATAATAGGCCGAGGCCTGTGATAAACATGCAAATCTAGGAATTAAGAATCATGTGTATTCTAGTACATTTAGCTGAACCTTTTACTATACCTCCAACAGTTACATGAGTACATACATTAGATCATACTCTAGCATTTTCAGCCAGAAGGCATTACTGCAATCAATTAGTTCCAGAGAGAGGAATTTTAATCCCTGGTTTAAGTGCAAGAATTGAAGTTAAGTTCCTCATAACAAACAAAATATCCGGGAGTGCCGTCAAAGCTATTTGTGAAAGAAAAGGAATGAGCCATGAAAGGTTCACAGAAACGTTCCACGATAAATGCCGAATCTGTGCACTTCAAAATGAAAACAATACTTCGATCAGTGGTGCACTTAGAGCTCCCTGACCTTGAGACAACCTGAACTGAATGGAGGTTCAAATATATTAAGCTACTGTAGCAAATTTGCCCTCGGGGTGGAAATAACTAGCCCACTGAGGCAACGTGTGCATTTCTGTCATCCCTGAAAATAAAACGGTCAGGTGGTTTTCGATTAAGTGAGCCATTAGTAAGTACCGCACCCAGGAATTTACACTATATATAACACATTAATGTCACCATCTTCAAAAACGATACATTGGAGAATAACCGATTTAGCCGCCTTCATTAAATTGACTTCTGTAAAATATTGTCTGTTATGGCCGTTTTGCTGTTTTTCCTATGGTTTCACTTTTCATGTGTACCGTATAGTTAAGTGGTGGGAATTACTCTAGCTGAGCATTTTTTGAGGAAAATATTTTCAAATTTAGTAACATATTCTGAAAAAGATTTAGGGGCAGATTTATGAGGACTGGCGCATCTCTGCATATTAGCAGGAATGCGCCAGTAAAGATGCAACATGCAGGTATACCCTTGTGCCACCACGGATGTGTTGCATTTACAATGCGACGCACCTTGGCGTAAGGATAGCCAGATGTGTGTTGAATCTTCTGGCGTAAGGGCAGCGCATTTTCTGGAGTCGTGTCGCAAGCGCGACGTAACTCCAGCAATGGTCAGGGGCGCCCTATACCTAACATGCTGCGTCACTCCTTACGCCTGCTTCAAGCAGGCGTAAGGCTTTGACGCAGCATGGACGTAAAAGTGACTCCGTGAAATGACTCACTTTTACGGGGCTTCCTTGCAACGGAACGCCCACCCTGCATACATTATACCTGACGCAGGTATAATGTAGCGCAGGGCTATACAACTTGACACATCTCACTAAATGCGTCACGTTGTAAATCTGTTGCATGGTGGAGCATTGTTTACGACGCCACTGCGTCACAGAAGTGGGGCAACAGTGTCGGAAACATGACGCAAGGGCCTTGTAAATCTTCCTCACCATTTCTAAAGTCACAAAATGATGTTGATATTGTATTGCATTGCAACTGCCTTTAGATAGTCTTCTATCCCCAGATGATGCCCTGAAGTATTGGGAACTCTTAGTGTGACATGGCCCGAAAAGTTTGCCTGACATAGCCTACAAGGTACTTAAGATGTTTGGGTGCCTTTTTCCTTCCTGTTTTTGTAGCTGTGCCTATGTATGAAGTAAAGGCAAAAAGGAGTGAGTAGTAGGATTCTTAAGCATAAGAGCTGAGGTTATGCAACCAGTCATGCAAGAAGTGAGGCAAGCGATCACCGGCCATTTGATATCACCATTTAGAAATAGTAGAACTGTTCTTCAAGTTTACAATCTTGCCAATGGCCTTCCACGTGAAGCCCATTACATGATCCCAACAAGTTATCTCCCAAATACTGTCCCAGTCCAGTCAATACCCTTCCCTGTGCCGTCTCAGCCTACTGACCCAAGCAATGATCTGCGCAGTGTCATCTCTGCCTTTGGCCTGACCAATGGCATCCCTTGTGCTGCAGCAATCCACTGACCCAATCAATGCCCTCTTCTGTCCGATGACCAATCAAAGAACGTTTCTGTAAGAAAGTAACCATACAGTTACACATTACTGCAAGGACCACCAGACCTGCATCTTACAATTACACTAAGTGATTTTATGGGCCCACAATGCAGTTTTACTGTTTCAAATATTTCTGAAAGAAAATTAAAACCAAACCTAATGGTACTCATTATTATCTGTCTCTGTAGGATGAAAGTTCAAATCAATGCTGTTACCAGCAAATGACATACAGATTTCTATGATAGGCAAATAACACAGCAATCTAGGTAACCGGTTTAGATCTTACCTGTCTACCTCTTCTCCTCCAGAATCACCCTTCTTGAGATCTCAATGACCATTAGCTGTAGGACCCTGGTGATCCTGGTATTCTGGATTTTCTGCACCCCTGAGCTATGGCTTGTTACATCATTCACTGTATGAGTTATAACTTAAAATATAGCATTACTTCTTGTATTCAAATTGGAGACAATTGATGAGAGAAGAAGAGAGCATAGACAGGTGACTAGGGAAACAATATACCAAAGGAGCCACAGTAGGGAAAGAAATAACATGTAAATGTATGAGTCTTGTAAAGCGCACTGCTGCCCTGAGGTGTCGTGGCGCTGTAGACCGCTGGGGAACCCGTCCTGGCTATCCCTGTGAGATGGTCCCTCCTGGGTATCTCCAAGGTGAAACCAGGCATCCCCAGCGAATGTGGGGGGCTGTTGTGGAGATGAGGCAAGCTAATGCCCAGAGTTGCCGAGTGTGATCCCTGGTTAGAGTGGGCACCGAGGCGAGAATTATCAAGTCCTCTGGCCCTGGTCCACAACCCTGCCGCGTCAGGAATTGAACCCTGGTCCCGGGCCGTCCTCTGCTTCTGGGTCTGCTGCCTCTAACCAGTGAGCCACACCACTCCACATGAGTTTATGTGAGTGCATTAGCCAAAGTTAATTATGGTGAGTGTTAGGCCTGGCACTATTGGTGTGGGTCTCCCTTCCATCTTTCGCTTTTTGTCTCCTCTGTGTTTGCTGGTGTTAGATGCTCTGGGCACTGTGCCACTGCCATTCAGTGCCACAGCGCGAATGCTCCCTATTATAAAATGACTGTATGAATTGGTATTCCCTATAACCCTGACTGACCCAGGGAACATGTTTGGAGAGTCGAATTTGGTATGCCTGAGCTCAGAATATTAGAGGACGTCTTTTGGTGGGGATTATTTTTATATTCTGTGTTTGGGAGTGCCACTTTTGGTGAGAGGGTATTTTCTTGCCTAAGTCTTCCAGTGTGTTCTGCTGTTATGTGTATTGGTTGTCTGGGTTTGGAGGGACAGGGCAGGCTGAGCCCAACCTGGATTGAACTGAGAGATCTGCAGTTGGAGTATGTGGCGGGTGACCCTTTGATCTGAGCAGGACTGTGCCTGGCAAGGTGAATGATGGCTCCACCTCCCACTGTGCGTCTGATGGCAGCTCCCCTCATCCTGAAAGGCAGGATGCAGCCTCGTAAATAAAGTGCTCCAGGACTACACCAAACTGGTTCTGGCTGGGTTCAGTGACTTGTGACTATGAGAACAAAGGGCCAGATGTAGGTGGCTAAATACCGGTCGGTAACGCCAAAATTCAGTAAATTTCAGCATAACCGACCGGTATTTAGCCATTCCAAATGTAGGTAAGGAATCGGTAAATAAGTAATCGGTAAATACCGATTCCTTATTGCTCCTGCATTTAAGGAATCGGTAATACCGATTCCTTGAATGCAATGTAGGAAGCACATTAAAGAATGCTTTTGAGCCTTAAGAAATCGGTAATTGCCACCAACTTCAGGTTGGTGGTAATTACCGATTTCCTTTGAAAAATCACTTTTTTGTGTTTTGTTAAGTGCCATGTGGCACACATTCATGCCCTTAGGGTATGTATATGCGCCACATGTGCACACATGCACATTTCAGGGGTGCAACAGGGTGTCCTTTTGACACCCTGGCACCCTTGAAAGTGCTCCCGCTATTAGCGATTCAGTAATACCTAATCGCTAATAGTGAATGTCTTCACATTCATTCCTATGGGCCTCCAAGCCCATAGAAATGAATGGGTAGGTATTCCTTATTACCGAATCTCAATTACCGATTCGGTAATAATGAATTTTAAGGATTCAGTATTTTTTACCGAATCTTTACCCACATAGGAAATACCGATTTCTTAATAGCGAATCGGTAAAATTCGCTATTAAGGAATCAGTATTTCAGATTTACCTACATCTGGCCCAAAGACTTTTGGTGTATAAATATCTGTGCGAAAACCCCTACACGGTGTGTTACTTCGGGATGTCAAGGCAAACCTCTGTCCGTGGAACTAGAGGGAATGGTCTTTGAAACTTTCATCCATCTTGCTGAAGCAACTACCCAAGGTCCTGATTTGAGCTTGCCTCCTGCTGAAGTCTCAGGGACATTAGACTTCACCCATCAGCCTTCTGAATTCCTATTGAGGGGGACTCTACTCGCAGGTGAGGCTTCTGTCGAGAATTCCAGAGCCTCTGGGTCTACTGCGGGGAACGCGGGCTGAAAATCATCGCTATCGCTATTGTGGGCCGCTGCCGCTGAGAAGTTGTTGCCGCTGAGAGCCCGCATTTGCCTGTGCTATGAAAATCATCGCAATCGCTATTGTGGGCTGCTGCAGCTGAGGAACTGTTTCCACTAAGAGCCTGTATTTGCCTGTGCTACGAAAATCATCGCAATCGCTATTGTGGGCCGCTGCAGCTGAGGAGCTGTTACCGCTGAGAGCCTGCATTTGTCCATGCTGCGAGAATCATCGATATCGCTATTGTGGGCCACGGCAGCTGAGGAGCTGTTGTCGCTGAGAGCCTGCATTTGCCAGTGCTGCGAGAATCATCGCTATCGCTATTGTGGGCCGCTGCAGCTGAGGATCTATTGCTGCTGAGAGCCCGCATTTGCCTGTGCTACGAAAATCATTGCTATCGCTACTGTGGGACGCTGCAGCTGAGGAGCTGTTGCAGCTGAGAGCCCGCATTTGCCTGTGCTACGAAAATCATCGCAATCGCTATTGTGGGCCATTGCAGCTGAGGAGCTGTTGCCGCTGAGAGCCCACTTCTGCCTGTGCAACGAGGATCATCGCTATCGCTACTGTGGGCCTCTGCAGCTGAGTGCCCGCCTTTAATCACCGTCTCAGGATCATCGTGAGTGCACGCCGCAGACCGCCACAGCTGGGAGCTGTGGCCACTGCGAGTCCACCTGTCATCATCATGGCTTCCTCACGAAGCTTAAACTTCAGGTACATTGTGCATCCTGGGTCACGTAGACCCTGGTCTCGAACTAAGTTAGTTTCACACGCTTTTTGATTGCTTTTTAAGTGAATCCATATTTACGTGCATTGTGGCTTCTTGATCGCCTTTGAGCCGTGTTTTAAGCCTATATAATGATACTTATTTTTCTATAACTACTTGTGTGGTGTCCCTTGTAGTATCTTCACTGCTATATTGTGTATGGTCATAAATGCTTCACACACTGCCTCTGAGATAGGCCTGTCTGCTCGTGCTACGTTACCACAGGGTTGAGCAGGGGTTATCAAAGGGTGTAGCCCCCTTACTCTGACTTAGGAAGAAGGGTCCCTATTTGGTCATTGGCGCCGGCCACTGCCAACTAGAGATCCCCATTTCTAACAGTGAGGTAATATAAAAAATGAATGAATACATTTATTATTTGATTACTTAAAACCATTACAAAATAGTGCCAAGAAGACAGGTTTAAAAATGTCAGTGTAGAATTGACAAGCAACCAAGAATTCATGCTTGACTCTGTTACAGTAAAATGCTGTGCTGTTACAGATGTAGCAAAGTAAACTTAAAACCTCAAGTAGTAAAACAATTAATAGAAAAGTTTAACTGCATGATTCAGTTTCAATTCACTTAAGATTAAACTAAAATATGGTAGTCCATGGCTACTAAAATCTAAGCCCCATGCTAATGTGCACTGGCCTAGTCACTGCAGAGGGATGGGACATAATCCAAGGGTGAGGGCAGGGGGTGTGGCAATTTGTCCTTTAGCAATGTCTGAGCCAAATGCATAGATTTTCCAGATTTGGCCATGTCTGACTCTGTTTCCAGAGAAATGTAAAGATTTAGAGCCTCTGTAACCGTTTGTGTGCCGTGTTGTATAAAGATTGACCTTAGGAATGTGCAACGAGCACTGTGAAGTGCTGGACAACAGCCTAGCAGATGGACCAACAATTCTTTTTTGTAGCCACACTGCCTGCACTATTCGATATTTCTAAGTCATTGCCAGCTAGAGTTCAAATTTCTTATTGGAAGAGGCATGAGTCTTGCCCACAGTATTAGCTTTGAGCCGTATTTTCCCAGCGCTTGTTTCAGATGTTGGTGACTTGATTGGGTAGTATAAGATGATATCAGTGAGGTGTGTATGCTTGTTCCCATAAGGTCTTGATGTCAGCTTCTTGTGAGTAAAGGCGTAGTTGCCTTTTTATGGTGGCTTTGACGGCTGGGTAGCTGTTGGGGCTGTTACCCAGTTTTCTACAGCTATTTGGAGCTTCTTCACCACCATTTGTAGGAGTCTGTGCCATGGATTGCCTTTGGTTTTAACGATTGTATTTCGGATCTTCTTCATTCTATTCTTGGCAGCAACTGAAGTATTGTGCCAAAATGGCCATTGACTCAAGTTTTTGGCTGATGAGGCCAAATTCTAGTCTAATCAGTGTGCCACATGCGTAGATAGGCAGTTGGAAAAAGTGCTTGTAGCCCTTACATTGATGCTTATCTAGTTCGGCCACTGACATGCCCGGAAATGCTTGATGTGCATAATTAATGGAGGGCATGAATTTTGCTGTAATAAACCCCCTGATGTCCATGGTCATCGTGCTGTCAACAGAATTATTTAATTTGCAGAGAAAGTGGATGATCATGTTCCCTATATTCTACATAATTTGCATGTGCATAGTCAGTTTTGTAGTTTTATTTTTTCATACATCCAGATAGTTGTAGCTCTGCACAGTCTAGCCTCTGTGACCCCAGCTACCATTTCTTCACACTTTTGTTTGGGTAGTGCCCAAAGATCACAACTTTGGTTTTACTTGCATTGGCAACTACTTCATTTTTTCCATTGTATATATTCACTGCGTTGAACATTTCTGGAGGCCAACTCTGGTGTGATCTACTAGGATAAGATCATCTGCATATTGCATGAGATAGATTTTCTTTTCTCCAATCCTCGGGATTGCTAGGCTCATGCCTAATAGGGTCGAGCCAAGGTCTGTTGTGTATAAGTTGAATAGGATAGGGGCGAGTACACAACCTTGTTTGAGCTCACTGACCATTGCGATGTTTGCTGTTGCTACGTCGCCAGAGAGCTTTACCCCGACC
The DNA here is from genome assembly GCF_964204655.1 of Triturus cristatus. Taxonomy (NCBI): domain Eukaryota; kingdom Metazoa; phylum Chordata; class Amphibia; order Caudata; family Salamandridae; genus Triturus; species Triturus cristatus. The sequence continues at coordinate 655,678,336 of NC_140589.1, read as the reverse complement.
CATGTACTAGGGATGAGTGACATTATGGCTTTTAATAATTTGGGGTGGCTGTCCCACTTCACAATCTTCTGCCAGAGGATGTTACGGACTACTCTGTCAAAAGCCACGGAGTAGTAAATGAAGCAGGCGAAGACAGGCAGCATCTTTTTTATGGCAGCTTAGTGGGCTAAATAAGAAAGGGTCACAAGTTATCAACTGTAGATCCTCCCTCATGGAAGGGAGCAGGCCCTCGTCTGATACCCACTTGACTAGGTCTTGTAGTAAGGTGCTGGCATAGGCTTTCCCCCCCGAAGTCCAGCAGTGTAATTAACTGTATGAGTGACTGACTGTGTGTGTAAATAGCTATCTAAGTGGCTGAGTAGGTATTTGGTTAACTGATTGGTTGTGTGAGGGACTGTTTTGGAGAGTGTCTATGTGAGTGGGTGTATGGGTGAGTGAATACACATGTGAGTGCTTGCATGGGTGAGTGAGTGGGTGTCTCAGGGGTTGTTTGGGTGAGTGAGTGGCTCATTTGAGAGGATGTATAGGTGAGTCACTAGGTGCATGAGTGGTTGTATGGGTTAATAAGTGGGCGTATGAGTAGGTATATATATGAGTGTGAGTGGCTGTGTGGGTGAGTGGGTGTGTGAGTGGCTCTATTGATCTGGGTGTGTGAGTGGTTGTATGAGGGGTTATGTGGGTGTGTGAGTAGATTTTGAGTGGTTCTGTGGGTGATGTCATCAGTGATGTCATTTGAGATGTCATCAGTGATGTCATGAATGATTTCACTGACTTTGTCATGAGTGATGTAATATGTGAGGTCATACGCAATGCATTGCAGGGGTATAAGTTATAGATAGCTCACCTAAATATAACTGCTGAATTTCTCTTTATGAAATGTGAGCCTAACTATAACATCCCTGTAACCTTTGTTTTTTTCAGTGAATTTCTAAGGTTTTTAAAATTCTATTTCATAACTATAACGTCCTTGAAACCTTTGCTTTTTTCTATAAATTTCAAAAAATTTAAAAATTCTATTTACTAACTATACTGTCCATGTAACCTTTGGTTTTTTGGTGAATTTCTATGTTTTTTTCAATGTTATTTTCTAACTATAACATCGTTGTAACCTTTGGTTTTTACAGTGAGTTTCTTAATTTTTTTAAAATTCCTTTTGCTAACTATAATGGCTCTGTAACCATTGCTTTTAGAGTGAATTTGTAAGGTTTTAAAAATGTTTTTGCATATTATACATTAGAGGTGCATTACGGACCACTGATTTAAAACTTCATCCGTATTACTTATTTGTTTTAGTGTATAAATAACTATTTTTTGTTTTTATTTTATGTTTGTTGCAGCGTTGTTGCGGTGGTCACGGGGATGCTGGACATTGCGAGGATGTAGGTAACTGCTACGAGCATGTGTTTTTAATAAAGTGTTAAACACATATATAGACATATTGTAGTATTGGGCATAAGGGGTTTACTAGCATAAGACTTAAACTTGTGTTTTTGAATTAAATTTAATAAAAAAACACTTTTGTATTCAATTTCCCATTTCTGTGGAATGCTGGATGTCACAATGTTGTTGGTAACCAGGATGAGCGTGTGTGTACTATATAGTTTAAAATACATATATAGTCATATTGTAGTCTATGTTGGAGATTGGGGTTTACTAGCATAAGGGTTAAACGTATGTTTGTGAACTTGTTTTAAAGAAAAACACTTTTATTTTGCATTTCTGCTTTTCGTGATGATGTAGCTTGTTGCGAAGATATTGGGACCGGGAAAGAAATTAATATGATTGAACAATACACTTTTCAAGTATGTTACTGGGAAGTCCCCACTAATGTTTTCCCCTGAATCTTCTTTCATTGAACATCATTGTGAGGAGGTGGCTGAGATTGACTGGACGGAGTTTTGTGCATTTTGGATTACAAAATGGCAACACCAGGTCGAGAGAGGGATCAGGTGGTGAAGCAGCAGGAGCAGAAGGTACAAGTGCTTCATAGTGTAACTTTATATGATGAAGATCAGCTCCAGAAGAATGCAAGATTTGTGTGGGACTTTTTCCCAATACCATTCATGGGGCCTTAGACAGTGGCAAAGTATGTACATTGTACTATTTGTGGGAAGACCCTGTCTAGAGGATTCATCAAGAAGTATTCTTGTGGGACCACTTCCATGTTATACCATCTGACGACATATCCTGGAAATCAACTAAATAGGGCAGGGAAGGAGCAAGAGTCTGGAGGACCTTACACATCTTTGGCTGCTACAATAGTACCAGGGCAGAGAGTGCCTTTGGAGGTGTAGAGGTATTCTATGGATGTGACTCCAGAGTTTTCACACATGGCATTATATTGCATGGACTGTGATATCATGCTGACTGCTGGAGAACAGTCCCTTGTAGCTGTTCGTGATGCAGCAAAGAACCACAAATGCTGACTTTTTTTCCCTTCTTAGTTTGAGTTCATGACTGATACATGACTGTTTGAATGAGTGCATGAGTGGTGTATGGATGTTTGAATGAGTGCATGAGTAGTGCAAGAGTGATTGAAGGAGTGCATGAGTGGTGTATGGATGTTTGAATGAGTGCACAAGTAGTGCATGGGTGATTGAAGGAGTGCATGAGAGGTGCATGCAGAGATGAATGAGGGCATGAATGGTGTATGGATGGTTGAATAACTATATGACTGGTGCATGGATATTTGAATGAGTGCATTAGAGGTGCATGGATGATATAATTAGTGAATAAGTAGTGCATGGATTTTAGAAAGAGTGTATGAGAGGTGTATGGATATTAGGATGAGTGAAGGAGTGGGGCATGGATACTAGAATGACTACATGACTGGTACATGGATGATTACATGTATGCATGAGATGTACATGGATGATTGAATGAGTGCAAGAGAGGTGGATACATGATTCAATAAGTGAATGAGTGGTGCATGGATGATTGAATGAGTGCATAAGGAGTGCTTGAATATTAGAATGAGTGGTGCATGGATATTAAGATAAGTGCATGAGAGGTGCATGAATGAGTGAATGAGTACATGAGAGGTGCATGCATGATTGAATGAGTGGTACATGGGTATTAGTATGAGTGCATGATTTGTGCATGGATGCTTAAAAGGGTGCATGAGTAGTGCATGGGCATTAGAATGAGTGCATGATAGGTGCATGGATGTTCGAATGAGTTCATAAGTGGTGCATGGATGTTAGAATGAGTGGTGAATTGATGGTAGAATGAGTGCATGAGTGGTGCATGGATGAGTGAATGAGTGCATGAGTGGTGCATGGATGTTAGTATGAGTACATGAGAGGTGCATGGATGATTGAATGAGTGCATGACAGATGCATGCATAGTTGAATGAGTTCATAAGTGATGCATTGATGATTGAATACGTGTAAGAGTGGAGCATGGATGATTTAATGAGTGCATGAATGGTGCATGGATGATTGTATGAGCGCTTGAGTGGTGCATTGATGTTGGAATGAGTGCATGAGTGATGCTTAGATGTTAGAATGAGTGCAAGAGTGGTGCTTGCATGTTAGAATGAGTGAATGAGAGGTGTATGGATGTTAGAATGTGTTCATGAGTGGTGCATGGATGTTAGAATAAGTGCATGAGTCGTGCATGGATGTTAGAGTGAGTGCATTAGTAGTGCATGGATGTAAGAATGAGTGCATGAGTTGTTCATGGAAGGTAGAATGGGTGCATGAGAGGTGCACGGATAATTGAATGAATGTATGCATGGTACATGGATGATTAAATTAATGCATGAGTGGAATATGGATGATTATATCAGTGCATGAGTGGTGCATTGATGTTAGAATGAGAGCATTAGCGATGCATGGGTGAGATAATGAGTGCCTGAGAGCTGCATGGATAATTGAATGAGCCCATGAGCGGTGCACACCATTCCCTGTCCTATTTCTCTTGGAGGCTGGATGGCAATATCTTACCTAGCCAGTCAGCTCATGGACCGGCCTTAGCTAAAATTGACCCCCTAATTTTCAGCCGTGCTCTGGCTGAGTTAAGACCTGCTCGCTCAGATGAGTTAGAGGGAGTGCTTGCCCGCTTCTCCAGGTAGATTACGCAAGCGGTGGTTCTCCTGTCTCCCTTGCCTCTGCATAGGTGTTTGAGGGACTCCCCCTCAAAACCATGGTTCACGCCGGAACTTAACTGAAGCAGCAATGTAAAAAATCAGAGTGCGGCTGGCGGAAGGACTTTTGTTCTTTAGCGAAGCTGATGCTTGGGAAATCCCAGAAAATGTATTACACCGTGATAGCCCATGCTAAAAGTCTTTCTTATACGACTTGCATTGATTTAGCCAGAAATAACTCCAAAGAGATTTTCTCCATTGTTCAGAGCTTTTTGCCCCCAAAAACTCAATCATCTATACTGCTTCACTTGAACGCTTGGTGTGAGAAGCTTTCGAGTTTTTTTATGGACACGATTAGTTCTATACAGGCCTCTTTCACTATATGCAATCAGGCCTCGGCCAAGATCCCAACTTCGGTGGATCCGCCTGGTCCACTTCCTTCTCTGGTGGCCTTTGCATCCATCAATCTGGATGACTCGCTCAGGGTCCTCAAGGCCCTGAAATCAGGCTCCCCCTCCGACCTGTGTTCTGGCCTTGGTCGCAGAGACAATTAACCCAGAAGTAAACAGGCTGATTAATCCGTCCCTTCAAGAAGCCCTTGTTCCAGCAGTGTGGAAACAGGCTAAGATTCCATCTCTTTTAAAAAAGCCGTCACTAGACCCATTGAACCCGGCGAGCCACCGTCCCATCTCCCTTCTACCTAGCATGGCAAAAGTCTGTGAAAAGGTTGTTAATAAACAACTTACTGACTTTATTGAATGTTCAGGCTTACTCCACCCAGCCCAATCTGGATTTAGAGCCTCCTCTAGCACTGAGTCAGCTCTAGTGGAAGTTTCGGAAGCCATTCGGGAGTTTTTGGATGCTGGAGGAAGGGCAGCTCTGATCTTGCTAGACCTTTCACAGCATTCAATACCGTTCCCCACTCTCTGCTACTTCCTCGACTTGCGGTCATAGGCATAACAGGCACTGCTTGGCGCTGGCTGAAATCTTTCTTGGAGGATCGCTCACAACAGGTATGGCTCCCCCTGTCTGCCTCTTCACTGCAGAGGGTGGCCACCAGGGTGCCCCAAGGGTCCTAATTGAGCCCCCTCCTTTTTAAGATTTATGTGACTCCTTTGATTCAGCTGGCGGAGGACCTCGGTGCCAAAATGATTGCCTATGCTGACGATACGCAACTCCTGTTTACTTGGAAAAAAGCTGAGTGCTCCACATCATCTACCAACTGTCTTTCGCTGGCTTTCAACTGCACAACTCAAATGTAACGAGGACAAATCTGAAATCCTCCTCTATGGTAGCTTCCTGCCTCAGTTTAGGGTTGCACTTTGGCTGGACAACTTTACCAGCCTCTACAGGGCAACCCACCAAGAATATGGGTAACTGGTTTGATGAGGACTTGTCTTTCTCTACCCAGATTAAGAGACTTGCTGGAATCTGTTTTGGGGTTCTTAAATCCCTCAGGAAATTTCTACCGCTCCTTCCTAGGGCCGCCAAGGAAATCGTCACTCGAGCCATAATACTGTCATGTATGGATTACGCCAACGCCTTGTATGTTGGCCTTCCTGGCTACCTAATTAATAGGCTACAGGTCGTCCAGAATGCGGCAGCCAGGCTTCTTTTCAACATCCCTATCAGAAGCAGTGTAAGGCAGCACCTGGGCACTCTTCACTGGCTGCCTGTGGCCGAACGAGTAAAGTTCAAAGCCCTTGGTGCATTGTGCTCTGCTAGATTCCGGTCCAATCTATTTAAGGAAGTGCTTTATGTTTTACACAACAGCTAGACAGCTTCGTTCAGCATCCCAGCAGCTTGCGCACATCCTTCGCTTTCGTCTGCAGAGGATGAGTGTCAGCTCTCTTGCTTTTAGGGCAGCGCCGGCCTGGAATCTGCTCCCATTTGCCCTTCGTAGCATCCAGGACCCCAATCTCTTCAAAAAAAGACTGAAAACTCTCCTCTTTAATTAATCATTCTCTCTTCACTCCTCAAGCTTTGCGCTGGGACACTCTTTGGAGTCTCTGTGCGTGCTATAAGCTTATATAACATAACATAACATAACATAACATAACATAACATAACATTGAGTGAGTGCATGAGGGGTACATGGGTGAGTTAATGAGTATATGAAGGGTGCATGGATAAGTTAATGAGTACCTGAGAGGTGCATGGATGATTGAATGAGTACATGAGTGGTACATGGAGTATTGAATAAGTGCATGAGATGTGCATGGATGTTAGAATGAGTGCCTGGATGAGTTAATGAGTATATGAGGGGTACATGGGAGAGTTAATGAGTGCATGAGAGTTGCAAGGATGATTGAATGAGTGTATGAGAGGTGTATGGGTAATTTATTGAGTACATCAATGGGTAATATAATCAGTGCATTCGTGGGTATATAGGTGAGTGACTGAGAACATGAGTGACACTTTGGAGCTCCGTCTAGAATCCTCGGTAAATGGCTGTATGGCTAAGTAAGTGGATATGTGAGTTGTTTATCAGTTACTGAATGGCTGTTTTGCTGGCTGTTTTAGTGAATTATTGGAGGTTTGATGTAGTCTATTAGTGAAATAGTAGGTATATCAGTGTCTCTATCTCTGAGTTACTACTTGTATGACACACTTTGTAAGTAAGTTATTTGATGTACTAGTGCCTACTTAAATAAGTATCTGAATTATTAAGAAAGTTGTTGCAGGACTACCTAGAAATGTGCTGTATTGCATTTAAATGTTTAATTAGAAATTGAGAGAAAGAACTAATGAAAAACTATGGCAAGTACATTTTATATTTAAAAACACTCTCCATGCATATCAGTAAGCATTGCTTGTAGAGAAGATGAACTTTTTTGAGACATCTCACAACATTGAACTGCAGCCACTTTTTAAAAAGATAAAGAATATAGGGCCAGATGCATCAAAGGGTTTTGCCCATTCTGTGCCTATGGGAAAATGTGTTCATGCATATGGCCCATAAAGATAAGTTAGTATTAAAGTGGCTGGATGGATGGCGAAGAGTTGGCGGTCGAGGCAACCTGAATCGGCAGGAGCGACGAACAGGGATAATGCAGAAATGCCAGGACCCCACTCAGAGAGAAAAGGCCCAACACACAACAGGTGGTTTGTGAATTGATCATAAAGGTTTTAAATCCAGTGCCTAGGTTAAGAGGACACTCCTGGAACGATGAAAGACTTGAACCCTTTCATGTGAGACTCGTCAGATTGGTTCAGGAAACGATTTCTCAGGCTGGCAAGCATTCAGTAGCCTGGGACGAACTATAATGGGACAAACTGCATGAAGAACAGTGAACATAATGGCCAGTGGCAGTTGGCAAGAGGAGCGGATGAGTATAATAATAATTGTATATAAATGTCCCATGTAGCACACTGTCTGATCGCAATGGCAAGAGAAGGGAAGGGGAGGTTGGGCCCGCAACTCCTTCAATATAGGGTTGGGTGGGCGTCGGGCACTCTGCACTGTTGGAGAGGCGGGCCAAGGGACACCGTCGTGCAGGGAGGCAGGGAGGGGATGTTGAGAGGGGGGTTTTAGAACTGTTTGTATTTTTGTTTTTACACAGCAACAAACTGCACCATGTGGGTTATGTTTCAGGGTCGGACCCACAGCCACATACTTTAAGAGTGACTGAGGTTGTGGAAGGGAGGGGTCTATACCCAACACTTAGTTCAGTCAAAACACTTGATAGAGAGAATGGCTCAGCGAATCTGAGATCCAATAACAGCGCACACAGTGGAATCCCTCACCACCTCGACACCAGGTAACACATGCATAACACCATGACTAGTAATAGGGGTAGGGATCTGAAGTTCCTCACATGGAACGTGAGCGGGTTGGGAGACAAACTTAAGCAAGGAATAGTCCTCCAGTACTTAAAGCTTAAAGCATCAAATGCCAGACATAGTTTTATTGCATGAGACTCACCTATTTGGCAACACATGCAAAGCCCTTAATAGAAAGGGTTTCCAATGTACAGCACATGCAGGATTTACCTCTAGTTCCCGAGGGACGGGCATTCTTCTCCGCAAAAATTGCCCCTATATGGTCAGTAAAACATGGACGGATGGTCAGGGTAGGTGCGCAGCTGCCATGGGACACATGGGAAGATAAACCCCTGAACATACTGCCTATGTTCCCCCAGCACTGCAACAAACCACACTAAAAGACCTTAGCAAATTTATCATAGACCTCCCCGTGGGGACACTTAACAGTAGGTGGGGATTTTAACCGAACACTAGATGGGATGATTGATCGAAGACCTCCATGTAGAGACCCTATCAAGGGGCCTAGACTTGCAGATTTCCTCTCAGCCCTTGGCCTGGTCGACATCTGAAGGCAGCTCAACCCCACTACCAACCAATTCACCTTTCATTCAGGGGCCCATGATAGCTAGTCTTGCATTGATTACTTACTCACCCACACCGAAGATCTCCCCGATTTCACTGAAACCCGATGCCTGGCAAGGGGTATCTCAAACCACTCCCCGCTGCTGGCTAGAATGGAAATAGGTATCCAACCTAGATGCACAACCCTAACAATCAACCCATGGGCACTAAAAATACCACACATCAAAGCTGAATTGCTTAAAGAAACAGACCTATATTTTAAAGAGAACATAGGCTCAGTGCCCTCGCCTTAAACTATATGGGGAGCATATGGGACCGTAATAAAAGGCAGAGCACTGGCTCTAATGGTGGGACAAAAAAAAAGAGTTAACGAGGCGCATAGAACAATTAGATGACTAAATCTTAACGGGTGAAAAGAGCCTAGCTCAGGCGACTGCCGACTATATTAAAGAAACGGTACAAGCTAAAAAGTTAGACTATAGGCAGCTACTCACTGAGGCAGCGAAGTACAGACAAAAGACCATATACCATAAAATCTATGAGCATGGGGAGCAAACGGGCAAATTGTGATCATGGCTTGAAAGAAGAGAGCAGGCGCAAAGATGAGTCCACCAACTAAGGTTGGCTGAGGGAGGGGAAATAGCCGACCCGCAGGATATAGTAGACACATTTGCTGACTATTTCGAAACAATCTACACATCAGTTTCGGCGACTACGGCTCTTGATGCCCAGAACCTTCTGGCTACTATCCAGGTTAAATACCTCCCCTCTGCGGAACGGGATTCCCTTGAAGGGGACCCCACTACAGAGAAAATACAAACAGCAATCCGAGATATTTGCTCGGGGAAGGCCATGGGCCCCAACGGGCTCCAAATTGAGTTCTTTGAACTAGCAGCAACAAAGGTGATGCCCCACCTTTGCCAAATGTACTTAGATAGCTATAAAAAAAGGACTCTTGCCAACAGAGATATGACTAGCTACCATTGTGGTAATACATAAACAGGCAAGCCTAAGGACGACTGTAAATCATATCGACCTATATCCCTTTTGACCACAGAGGATAAGATTCTCGCTAAAGTGCTAGCCAACAGACTCATCCCCCTAATCACAAATCTGGTACATCCAGATCAATCAGGCTTTATGCCGGGCCCAAACACTGCTTTAACCCCTTCAGTGCCCGCCCCTTTCCCCGCCCTGTGCCGGCCGTTGTATTAGCGGGCTGGACTCGTCATGGGCACAGCGCCATCGCGGCCCATGACGAGTCCAGCTCGTCATGGGCACTGAAGGGGTTAAACCTGCGCCGTTTACATGGTGTTTTGGGCAGTGTGGACACGATCCAAGAGGATGCTGCCCTGCTGTCATTAGACGCCAAGATGGCTTTTGTTACTATTGGATGGTCCTTTCTATTAGCAGTATTGGAACGAATGGTTTTTGTACCCAATTTAATAAAGTGAATTAAGCTCCTATATACTGACCCACAAGCACAAATAGTGGTAAATCGTCACACATCATGACGGTCCAACTGGACAAGGGTGCCCCGGTCACAATTATTCTTTGCACTGGTGCTGGAACCCCTGGCGATTTGGGTATGAGGTGACCCCTTGGTACAGGGAGTCAAATGGACAGAATACCATGAGAACAAAATCTCCATCTATTCCAATGACATATTGCTTTTCATGTCATCAATGTCGTCGTCAATTCATCGCATTCTGCAAATTTTTCAACTATTCGGCAACCAATCAGGCTACACATTAAACTGGTCTAAATCCCTACTATTCCTAGTGCATGACATGAGATCTAAACTGACAAAAGAATAAGACGTTCCCATGGCAACAGATGGATTCCGCTATCTGGGAATCTATGTCACCACTGACTCAACACAATTCTATGACACCAATCTTCAGGGTCCTTTGACCCGTTTACGCACCGATGTCAAGCACTGGCAAGCCCTTCCACTGACTCCCCTGGGACGAGCAGCACTTTATAAAATACTGGCACTACCTCGCTTCATGCACAAACTGCAAAATACCCCCTTCAAGGTCCTGGATTCCTATTTCGTGAGCATTGAGAGTGCAATGCAAACTTTGCTGTGGGATGGGAGGGCACCGCGTATTGCAATGCAGAAATTAACAGCGGGATGGTATGACGGCAGGATACCCAACCTTAAGCTTTACTACTGGGTATCCCAGATGACAGTAATCAGTCATTGGGTCCATGGTCAACAAACTGACCTGAGCCTTCGTATAGATAGATGGCTAATGGGGCAGGGAGGATACCGAAGAGCCCTCTACACAAACCCCAAACGACTACACCTTATCGGTCCAACAGCCCGCACCATAGAAATTTGGCACCCGGTCACTAAAAAACTTAAATGGCATAATAAAATTACACAAGTAACCCCACTCTGAGAGCCCGAGTAACTTAGCCACTTTAGCATCTGCCCCGGATTTGATAAATGGGATCTGAAAGGTATCTCAGCAGTGGGGGACATGTGGAATAAAAATGGGTTGATAACATTCGCAGACCTACAGAAAGAGTATCAATAGCGCAGTCCGAAACCTTTAGGTATCTACAGATTAGCCATGCCCTAAAAGCAGCGATACCTGAGGGAGGCCCCCTACCTGAAGCATCCCCCCCTCAAAGATAGATTACTACTATATTTGATGCCTAAGAAAGCCATCTCCCTAACAAATAAAAAAACTGCTTAACAATCGACCGGACCAGTTGGCACATCTAAGGCAGCAATGGGAGGTAGATGTGGGTGATTTAGAGGACGATGACTAGTGAGACACACTGGCCTCCCCCAGGGAACTCGCCATGCCTATGAGACTTAGACTGGTCCAGCTCTAAACCTTGCACAGAGTCTACTTAACAGCAAGAGTTCTGGTTAAGATGGAGAGGAGAACAGACACATATTGCCTTCGACAGTGCTCCCAAAAGGAAACCTTCTTTCACAAGATGTGGAAATGTCCAATCGTTCAAACATACTGGGCAGCGATCCCATCAAAAATGGAAAGTGTGGGGGGGAAACTTAATGCTACCATGAAACTTACATCTATTAAATGTATAGGGAGCCACCAACCTAACACAAACTGAAAAATCATAGGCTTCACTTGGATAGGCCCTTGTTAAACGGAACATAGCACAAAAATGGGAAGTAGGGAAACCACCACTAATAAGAGGTTGGGAGACTGACATGGACAGAGCCATGATAGCGGAGAAAGACATCTTCAAAAATAGGGGTTTCCTAAAACATGGGATTGGAAATGAGCAGCTTGGAACACGCATATGGGAGAAATATGCTTGTCTCCTATGGTTGACCTCAGCAGGAGGAAGGACAGGGCATAAGAGTCACCAAACGCAGAGGGGTAGACACAAAACTTTGAAAATGGCTCAGACTGTAACACTGAATGTGTGGTGCACCCATGTTGTAACTCACCACGGTCAAATGACTAACTTTTTCTGCTGTGTATTTTGTTGTTTTGTTAAATAAAGAGTTTTAAAAGAAACACAAAGTCTTCCACTGGCAAAAACCACACAACACATCGATAAATCTGCTTGAAACCATCAACCTCATCACATTTTATGGCCATGTATTCAACCTCACCTCTGTTTGGGTAAATAATGAAAATATATTACTTTATCCATGGCACCATTTACTAACATTCTTCAACATTTAACTTCCAGGTGCAAAATTATTAGACACTTTTTGCACACACATAGCCGCTTCTCCCACCCATCAAATTTTGATACAGACTTCTCCAAATAATTCAATTGTGCTTGTACTTTATCTCTGTATAGTATTGTCCCTCCCTGATGTTCCACCTTCTTTCTCCAGTTGTAGCGATTCTTCATTAAATTTGAAACACTCTTGAAGCATTGGTATTAAACACACTATAGACTTCTCTTTTTTAATAGAATTATATATTAGTTATGCTGCTGTAATATTAGATGGAAATAGTTTCTTGATAAGGCAAGTTTTCAAAGCATGTTTCCCTTCTTTTGTGAGAACTCCTACTCTAATGTGCTTCAGTATATCTGTACATTCCACATCTGATGCTTGACGCATATTTCTCACCAATTCTTTGTATTAAAAGTTTTGCCAAATACTCACATTCCCAATACTTTCTAGAGAATCTCTTGTTTCATTACATAGATGTGTTTTGGAAGCAGGTTGTCCTTTTACAGTTGTTAGTTGTAGTAGGTCACCAAATACAGTTACACGTTTCCCACCAAACAATACATCATAGTTTATTCCAAATATCTGCTGCATTGTTAAATGTATGAAAGCAAGCATTGTGTTTGAACCATACTCACTTCATCAAAAATAGAAGCTTCAGTTTATTCTATACTCTGGCCATCTCATAACAGGCGTCACCAGATAATTTTCAGTATTATAGTTTATTGTCATGTTCCACCGGTAGCATTAATTGTCGATGAAGTGTGATTCCTTTAATGTTATGTGCAGTTAATCACGTTGGTGCAGTAACTACACATGACAAGTTTTAATCTGTAGTCCGGGGGTACTTTAATTAAGAAGCTTTTCCACTGCCATCTTGACCACTTATGTATTATAGAACTGGTTTAAATGAAGGGAATTCACTCTGTCTATTCTCATGCAGGAATCCATGCTCTACATTACATTTTACTTCGTCAAACATTTCATTCTGTTTATTATTCAGTAGTTGTACTAACTGTTCGAAATCCACAGTTTCCTGTCTTGCTTGCTGCATGACATTCTCAACCTCATTTATAGCTATTGCTGCTTCATTTTGAATTATTGCCTCTCTAAGAGGATCTTAATTTGCTAGTGCAGATCTTTTGATGCTTTGAGAACTCTCCTTGGCTATCCCAGCAGAAATGATTTTTCTTATTCAATCTCATCTCTCAACATTTGCAGATAGGTTGGAATCAATGGTATCTTTACAAAATTAAAAGAGTCTTCATAACAGTAATAGTGTCCAAGTAATTCTGACTTTGTATGCCATGGCTTGAACAACCGCAAAAGTGCAAAGTAGAAAAACTCTCTTTTGTCTGGAGTTTGGCTACTAGGTTTTCTGTGGCTAATTAGATTTCCTTTGTTGTGTCTCAAAAAAAACATCACATCCAAGGACTGCATATCTTCCTTGTTCTATATTTTCAGATAGATTACTTCTGTAAATATAGTCTGAAGTATTTCATAGAGACATGCTTCCAAGATGAGGATTCCTTCTTGGGTAGTATGTTTCCAGACTATTAGTCTTCAGAATGTCTGTACTCTTGGGTTCAGATTCTGCAAGGAATTGTATTTCTGGAAAAAAGTGCATGTTTAACTATGCCTCCCTACACGTGTCATAGTACAAGCCTAAAGAACATATGTCAACATCTAAGCATATGCAAACCTGTCTTATAATTAAGGCTCCCTGTTTTCCATTTTTACTGATTTTACAGATAAATAGAGACAGAAAAACATTTATTTTCTAGTCTGTATTTATTTTTAAATGTGGATAAAAACGGCAATTGGGTGCTTTTTGAGTGATTAGAGAGAATACACTTTGCCATGACAGCCAGGCCAATAGCCGTGTCGATTGATAGGTAATGGGGTTAAAAAAAAGGAATTTCAGTAAGGAGGCTTGAACAGCAGTAGATATGCCTGAAATGTGAATATTTTCATAAAAGTGCATTGATTTATCTTCTGCAGGTGTTCATATCACTGAAACCTGGCAGGCATTCAAGCATGACTGCATATTTATTGGTTATGTGGAAATATACCAGTTTCAGACTTATTTTGTCACGAAACCCATAATAAATATGGATAAATACAGATAAAGTTGACAAAAAATAACTATGGCTAAATACAGACGGAAATGTCACACAAAAAAATACCATACAACCGTGAGCCCTACTTATAGTTTAAAAATAGCTTCACTAAACAATATCAAATATATCACTGGCAAGTTCCACAGATTCATATGGACCTACAGTGCTTTTTTCCTCTTTTAATTCTAGGGGGTCCATTAGGATGTCAGGTGGTGGCACCACCGCAGTGCCAGCGGTGCGGAAAAATAAATTTTTCCGCCCCCGAGCAGCGGTTCTCACGTCCGCCATATTAGTATGGCCAAACATAGCCCATTTCCCGACCTTCGCGGTGCGACGCGCACCGCCATCAAAGTGCGCCCGCCACTGCGGTGGTGGGAGCCAATGGAGACTCTCCGCCGTGCGGAATGACGTTCGCCCCGCTCCACAAATTAGGATGACCCAAACAAGAAGACGCACTGCAGCGGAGAAACCACCCAACCAGAGACAACGGAAGCACGACAGCGGAGTGCGAAACCAGAGTCCCGATCCACACCACCCGGTCATGACCGCCATGGACCCAGCTCAACACGTCTTTCCGGTGCTGTACCTGCTACATCACCAGGAACTCATGGACTGCCGCGAAAGCCGCTGCAGGTACGCAGCACACAACACATGGGCTGACACAGGGACCAAATCCACATCAGACACCCTGGTGGGGACAGGGACACATCCACAAGGGCACCCACACATCACCCACCTGCCACCAAGTCACCCCTCTGCAATCTGGACACACATCTTCCGCCCGGTCCCGGTCACCGCAGCGGTGAACACAAGGAAATACATGCACAAAATGCAGAAGGCAGTACCAGTGCAAGGAATGCGCAGGGCACAAACACCACAGGGCCACACCCCCTCCCACCACACACTAGCACACCCCATGAACACACATGCCATGTGACCCTCCCGTGCACCCCATGCACAACAACAAGCCAGGTCAATACACACCCTGCACCACACAACAAACAACCAGGGAGACAGACAAAGAACCAGGGAGACAGACACTGCAGGAGTGGCTGCACAGGAACACGCAGCACAGTAGCACAGGGCCAGGGAAACACACACACCACCACACACAGGGAAACTACAATGAGGACAAGCACCAAATGAACACATACAAGGAACAAACATCCAAATGGACACACAGCCTGCATAGTCACACATACATACCACAGACTGACACACAGACACATACACACCCCACATGCCAACAGCAATGGAGCACAACAAATAGGAAAACCAAAGTGGGAGGCACACAAATGGAAGGCCAAGGAGACACACAACAAGCATGTGTACATCACATGCAAGACAAGGAACAGACAACAACACCCTCACACCATCAAAGCTCACCTGCCTGGTACAGTCAGTGAGGTCAAACCACAGACATCACAGTGCAACAACACAGGGAGACAGCAAGGCAAACCATGTAGAGACACAAGGATGAAAGGAAGGCCCTGAAGTCAAACTGTGAACAGCCACACATGTATACAACTACTTCACAGGAGTACACCAGCAGCACTACACACAGAGACCATTGACACATGCCATGACTGACAAACACCATTAGGAATCTACACACATACCCCCCTCACACCAGCAGCACACAACACCAGTACCAAACACACTGAAGGCTGGCAATACTTGCCAGACAAGACACACACACACAATCACACATCCTGGGGGTTGCCACAAACATCATACACACACAGGGATGCCACAAGAAATGTCTGCACAAACACAACACACAAACACATAACCCAACAGAAACATACACAGAACCAAAACAAGAACAGACATGCCCTGTGCAGCTAAACTGGGGAAAGGCAATGGGAGCACAGACACAACAGGAGGGCACAACATCAGCACTCAGGAACAATGCACAGACAACATACCACAACACACACAAGAAGTGCACCATCACAGAAAAACACAGCCACATCAAACAAACAACAGATGCACAGGAACAAAAATCACACAGCAAACACAGAAGGACATCAGGGGATGCACACCAGGCAATGACAAGGCAACAGACACACACAGCACTGCATGCACAACAGGCAGTGTGTGCACACCAGGCATAGCATCCATACACAGACATCAGTGACAGATCAGAAACCCACACAACACCATACAGCACAGCACAAAGACAACAGCACACCCAGGAAGTGAAGCAATAACACAGACAACACACATACATCCAACAAAACACCAACAGATGCACAAGTCCGGTACACAAAGGTGGAAACAACTTGACCAGAGGACTGGGCAGCACACACAGTTGGACTGCATAGGAGCAACCATGATTGCCAAACAGCACCAGCACATCACATACAACCCACTGGGGAAATGCCCTGAGTGACACATTGACCCTGGACAAAGTACTGCACCACAAAGCATAGTGTCACAAATGAAGTGATGGGGAGGCACACACACATGGAAACCAAGGGGACATCTGACACCAAAGTGAAGTGTACTGCATGCCAGTAGAGGACATGGCAGGAGTGTACCATACAGAAAGCGAGGGAGTGCAGACTCACAATGTGTAGGCATCTGAAGCACAGATAGGGAATGGCATGACAACACACACAACATGCCACACTGGAGGCAAGAAGGCACCATCTGACAGCAAGGCATGAGAAAACACAACCACAATGGCAGTGTGGAACAGCTGGTCTGCACAGTCCCCACAAACAGCCACCAGACACATGGATGTGCAATAAAACACAACATTGACTCACCAGTCACACACTCTGTATACTCAGTGACAAAAACAACAAGTAGGAGTCAGACAGAACTGCAAGGACACACCAACACACTGCACAGTGCACTACATACAACTCACAAATGTGCAGACAACCACTTCCACAGGGCTGAACAATCAAAACAACAGGCAGACAACTCCTGGGTGACACATGTGTGTAGTTCACAATGCAGGGGCATGCACACATCAACACTCCCCACAAACTCACTCCCTTCACACTGCACACCACCTGACCATCCAAGAGCACACATGGAAACTAAGCCATAGGACTAGGATGACTGGCCATCACAAGATGACCACACACATACACCACTGGCCACACATAAAGGAAGAACACACATACATGATGACCCTGGACAGCCTGCCTGCAAAACTGTGTGCAGAAACCCACTTTGTATCGGCAGTGCCCCCCAACCTGACATGTGTACGATATAGCCAACATGAACTAATCAAGTAAATGACAACTGCTGCACATTGTAAAATTACACCACTGCCCCCACAGTATCTGGTTCAGGAAGAACTGAAGACCCTGTCACCCCAGAAAACTGATTCGTAAGTGAGCCCAAACATTGCCCATGTTGAAGTGGCACGCAGAGCATGTGCCACAGTAAACCATATACACACAGCAAAATAACTTTATTCAGCAAGGACACTGACAAATTAGACAACAGGAGCAACTGTCTTTATTCACATATTGCACTGATAGGCACCATGACAAGAGAAGAGCAAGGCACAAAATGCAGAGCATGTCCATGAGAAGCTGCACAGGCAGGGGGCACACAGCAGTGAACGACAAGGCCAGTGGGCATGACAAAGTGCAAAGTGAGTCCATGAGAAGCTGCACAGGCAGGGGGCACACAGCAGTGAACGACAAGGCCAGTGGGCATGACAAAGAGCAGAGTAAGTCCATGAGAAGCTGCACAGGCAGGGGGCAAAACACAAGGCCAGTCCAAGGTGCAGACTGAGTCCATGAGAAGCTGAACAGGCAGGGGGCAAAACACAAGGCCAGTGGCCAGTCCAAGGAGCAGACTGAGTCCATGAGAAGCTGCACAGGCAGGGGGCAAAACACAAGGCCAGTGGGCATGACAAATTGCAGAATGAGTCCATGAGAAGCTGCACAGGCAGGGGGCAGAACACCAGGCCAGTGGGCATGACAAAGTGCAGAGTGAGACCATGAGAAGCTGCACAGGCAGGGGGCAAAACACAAGGCCAGTGGGCATGACAAAGTGCAGAGTGAGTCCATGAGAAGCTGCAAAGGCAGGGGGCAAAACACGAGGCCAGTGGCCAGTCCAAGGTGCAGACTGAGTCCACGAGAAGCTGCACAGGCAGGGGGCAAAACACAAGGCCAGTGGCCAGTCCAAGGTGCAGACTGAGTCCATGAGAAGCTGCACAGGCAGGGGACAAACCACATGGCCTGTGGGCATGACAAAGTACAGAGTGACTCCATGAGAAGCTGCACAGGCAGGGGGCAAAACACAAGGCCAGTGGGCATGACAAGTGCAGAGTGAGTCCATGAGAAGCTGCACAGGCAGGGGGCAAAGCACAAGACCAGTGGGCATGACAAAGTGCAGAGTGAGTCCATGAGAAGCTGCACAGGCAGGTGGCAAAACACAAGGCCAGTGGGCATGACAAAGTGCAGAGTGTCCATGAGAAGCTCCACAGGCAGGGGGCAAAACACAAGGCCAGTGGGCATGACAAAGTGCAGAGTGAGTCCATGAGAAGCTGCACAGGCAGGGGGCAAAACACAAGGCCAGTGGCCAGTCCAAGGCATAGACTGAGTCCATGAGAAGCTGCACACGGAATGTGTGCGACTGCGCCTTTCCATGGTCAGCAACCCAGTCGGGGGGAACAATGTGCAGGACAGGCCCACCTGTGTGAGAGAAAGGTGTGTGAGGGTAACTAACACTCAGACTTGGCTGTCAGGCATACTGGGTGCTGGCTGTGCCTTGGGGACTGTCGGAGCACCTGAACGGGGAGAGAGCGGAACAGCTGAGGTAGAGCTATTAGTGGCTTGGCAAGACGGAGGGCTCCTTGGACCAGGTGGTGTAGTGGCACGTGGAGGTGGAGTCATGCAGATTGGAGACACGGTGTGGCTTGGAGATTATGGAGGGGTGCCTTTCCATTTCTTGGGGATTCTAAATGGCTTGCCTGACTTTGGATCAATGGGAAGTGGTGTGGGCACAACCGGCACACTCATCACCAAAGCTGCATCAGGTGCAGGTGCTGGCACCCCCTCTGGTAATGTGCTGGACCGAGCGGAACACTTTGCCTGGCTTGGCCTCTGCCCCCTTCCCCTGTTTACTAGGTGTTACCCCTACAGTCCACTCCCGCCCCTGCTTCACTGGGCTTGGAATGGGAGTCGAGGTGGTGGATGAATCTGCCTTGGAGCCCTTCCTAGGTGTACCCTTGGCATGCACCACCTCCTTGGTGGGCACAGACACTGTATGCTTCTCTTTGCGCGATGCCTCAGGGGCAGGAGAGTCCTTGGATAGGATGCCTCTGAGGCATGTGTGCCTGAGGCCTGCTGCTTTGCTTTTTGTCCACTGGTGTCACCTGACGGGGTTTTCTCTCTGCGTTGTGGGGTGGCTTTGGTCTCTGGTGGGGATGTTGTCTGCACCCGGGATCGCTTGGGTTGCTGCTGCTGTGTGCTTTGTGTGCTGTATTGTGACTTTGATGTATGTGGACCGTGGTCACTATCGTCAGACATGGCCACTGCCAGGAGGGTGGACAAAGGGACCGGAGCTGGACTGTGAGTATGTGCCTGTTGAAGGGCAGACGTCACTGTCGATGACAAAGCCTGGACTGTCGGGTGCAGCCCACCCATGTCTGAATGTATGCCCTCCATGAAAGCATCCACCTGGGCCAATATTTTGTCGTGGTCATTGAAGGCATTGAGGAGAGCTGTCTGGCATACACACACCTGGTGCAAAAGGTCCACAGATGTAGCACTGATGGCAGCAGGGGGGACAGGGGCAGGGGCAGCGGTGCCAGGGGTGAGGGACACTCTTCCCCTCTTACTGAGGCGGACACGGGCAGCACCAGAGGAAGTGGCTGGGAGGGTGGGCACTGGCCGCTGTGTGGTGGAAGGCGATGCAGAGTCACCGTTCCCTGTGCCCTCCAACATGGATGCATCCCAGCTGGCATCAGATGATGTGGTGCTTTGCATCTCAGGCTGGGATTCCTCTGGCAGACTCCTGTCCCCCTCTGAGGCGCTGATGACATCTCTGTCACTGGGCTCCTGTGCAGCTGTTGTGCTAGTTTCACCCCGACTGGTGTCCGTCCCCTGTCCCTCCGTGACCACAGGAGATGCTGCATGAGAGAGAGAGATGTAGGGTCAGGTCAGTGACAGCAACAGAACAAACATATACAAGCAATGCATTACATCTACATGTTGCACACCACCCTGTGCAATCATATCGTGCCAACTCACTATATAGACTCAAACAGTGCGTGGAAACTGGAAATTCAGGCATGAGTGAGCCATGTGATGACCACACAGCACAACACCCTGCTTGTGGCTCTGTTCAACCAGACACACAACTAACTCTGAGCACACCTAGGGACATGATGGGGGCACACTACTTGTTGCCAATGACAGATCTGGATGGAACAGGAGGGGACAACACATACCCAGACTACAACATGACAGTCCACAATGGACATTAGCCCATGCCACCCACCATGTTGTACTGTGGGGACAATAGAATGGTGCACATTGCTGTCAGATGTGTAGGCCTCCCCAATCTGGGTGCATGCAATGGACGCATTGATGACGGCACAGTCAGATTGGGCACACTGCCGTTCCCTCCCATGGGATTCCCAAGACTACCCCAATGCAGAAGAAACCTGAAGAGCACAACTCAGAATGTAATGTGAATGCACAGCATCCAAATCACCTTTGTCAGTGCAGGTAGGGCAAATGCATGACACCGGCACCCAGCCCAGCAGCCACTTACATGCCACAACCTCACACTACCAACATCACATAGGCCAGCGCTGGCACAGGCTCTGTACACATGCAGCCACTAACAGCCAAAGTCACCTTCCCCAAATGCTCACCCCTGGCTTGCTGCTGATGCTCCTTTAAACGTGCATCCAGCTCAGGCTGTGTCACCGTCAAGATGCGGCCCATTAGTGGTGTCATGCTGCGCCATGCCAAATGCCCAGTGCGAGGACTCAGCCCCAAGGTCATCTCCGCCACGTTCTTTGCCAGCTGGCTGATGTCGTACTACCTCTTGTGGCAGTGGGTGCGCCGTCAGTTGAGACCCCCAGAGCTCGAACCTTTGCTGCAATGGCCCTCCACACGGCCTTACGCTGGTGTACCTTGAGCTGCAGGCATGGGAGACAAGAGGGGGAAATGATCAGTGACACAGTGTTATGTACCGACATCTATCAGTATAGCAGCAAGATACAAACTCATCACATATCCAACAATATGTCTATCATGGACTACAGTACATCTCACATGGTACTTCTGCATGGGAAAAGCTGATGTGAATGCATGCAGGTGTGAGGGGGAACACAGTCCCTGCACATCTCACACACATGCAGGATGCCAGCACTGGAACCCCTATGTAGCCTGCCCACATCTCCAGTCCATTGTTGGTTTGAGCATCACATACATCACTTATCAACCTGTGTCTGGGGGGTGACCCACTGTGTCCAAGACTGCACAGCCCCAATGTCCCTGCCCTGCGAATAGATAACTGTGTCATGGATGTCACATTAAGGGACATGATCTCACAACTACAAAATGCCGTTCACAAGGTCGGTTGTGTGCAATCTACAGTGCTGAGACGGCCCATAGCTGGAGTGCAATGTGAAAAGACTGATGTCATACTCTGTAAGTGAAGTGATATGTCCTTGTCTTTGTAGATGGGGACTGTGCTGCCCAGCTGGGCTCACACTGAGATGGACTACAGGGGCACACACAGCCATCCAGCCAAGCAATCAATGTCCTGACTACAGCATGAACAACCTTCTGTGTCACTGTATGGCTGACAATACAACACAGGTCACTCATGCATACATGTGCAGGCAGGGAAACCTGTGGCATTGGGTACACACACCTTCCCCCTGGAGACAGCATGTCATGCAGTGCATGACACTACCCCACACTTGCTAACAGAGGAGGGACAGGGAGCCAAGTTATGAGGTCCTGCACACAGGCTCCCGAAGAAGCACAAGTATTTTAAAGGGGGTGTGCAGTTCCTATCTGGATGTGGGGGAAAGGCAGGTCTTTCTTCGTGATGCCCTCACAAACCCCGAGAGGTGTCATGCTTCATCATCGGGCAGGTGCACTTCGTCAGGCTGGCGCTGCAATGCCTGACAGGCTCCCGAAACCGGGGCTCTTTGCCGGGGATCTTTTGAAGATGAAGCCGTTAGGTGTGTGCGGGTGTGAGGGCTGGGTAGTGCTAAGGGAGTGGAATAGCTAAAAAGGTCAGGAGCAATCCTACTGAATGGGGTGTGTGAGGGCATCATGAAGAAAGACCTGTCTTTCCCCCACATCCAGATAGGAACTGCACACCCCCTTTAAAATACTACCCCACACTCCCAGACACATACTGCATCAGTCCAACTACATGTGTTGCCCCCCTGCACTCCCCCCTGTTGACGATTTACCACGACATTTGGGGCACCATATAGCCTTGGGTACTGTGTGAACACCTTATCCACCAAGACCTCCAGCTCCTCGCTCATGAAGGGACTGGCACGGATCTTCTCTGTCCTTGCCATCACTGTGGACATGAGACAACAGCGGCAAAATTGGGTGGTGAGGGGTCTCAGGCAGCAGTCCCTGGAGGCAGCAGCAGGTGAGGGGTCTCAGGCAGCAGTCCCTGGAGGCAGCAGCAGGTGAGGGGTCTCTGGCAGCAGTCCCTGGAGGCAGCAGCAGATGAGGGGTCTCAGGCATCAGTCCCTGGGGGGAGCAGCAGGTGAGGGGTCTCCGGCAGCAGTCCCTGGAGGCAGCAGCAGGTGAGAGGTCTCTGGCAGTCGGCTCTGGGAGCAGTGGAAATGTGAGGCTCAATTCCACACATATATAACCCCCTGGGGTCGTTTCAAAGGTGCCAAGCTGCAACAATTGGTGGTCCAGGTCTGCCTCTTTAAAATGCATCCAATGACCGCCTCCACGGTGGCAGAGCACGCCTACCGAGATTTTCAAAATTGCATCATGCCACCGCTATCGAGCTTCCCATTGGCTCTAGGGCAAGCTCCATGGAGGTGACACACCGCAGGGGCCCCGGTTCCGCTAGCGCAATGGTGCATCTTTCAAATGCATCCACTGACAGCCTCCGCGGTGGCGGAGCACGCCTACTGCGATTTTCAAAATTGCATCATGCCACCGCTATCGAGCTTCCCATTGGCTCTATGGCAAGCTCCATGGCGGTAACACACCGCCGGGGCCAGGCGGTAGCTACCGCGATCTGGGTGGTGGAGCATGCCAACCGCCATCTCCCCATGTCTCCATGCCTATCACTAACGCACATGTGTGAATGGGGGTGCTGGTGACACACCGCCGGGGCCAGGCGGTAGCTACCACGATATGGGTGGTGGAGCATGCCAACCACCATCTCCCCATGTCTCCATGCCTATCACTACCGCACATGTGTGAATGGGGGTGCTGGTGACACACCGCCGAGGCCAGGTGGTAGCTACCGCGATATGGGTGCCATACATTGACACGAGGCACCGCCATTCAGGCAGCAGAGCATGCCAACCACCATCTCCCCATGTCTCCATGCCTATCACTACCGCACATGTGTGAATGGGGGTGCTGGTGACACACCGCCGGGGCCAGGCGGTAGCTACTGCAATATGGGTGGCAGGGCATGCCAACCGCCATCTCCCCATGTCTCCATGCCTATCACTACCGCACATGTGTGAATGGGGGTGCTGGTGACACACCGATGGGGCCAGACGGTAGCTACCACGATATGGGTGCCATACAAACGCAATGGCCATCTGACAAACATCAACAGTGCACAGTGCCCACATGGACAATGGCACATTATTGTGCACACGATATCAATGTTCTATTTACTCCACTGTTGGGTACACATGCCATGTTTGTGTGTGTGATTTCGTAGATTGGCCTGTACTCACTCACATGTCACTTATGGATTTGATGTGTGGGTGGGTAGGACAGTGTTATTCTGGACTCTACAATGTGTACACATGTCAATGTGTTGAGGTGCAGTGACAATCACAGCAATGCTCGTCTTAATGAATGATGATCCATTTTGCATTGCCTCTCATGTCTGCTCATGCACACATTCGTCATTCCTGCGCTGACGGTGGTCATTGTGTGGTGGCTGTGTGCCAGGTTGTAATGATGCATTAAGCTGTGACAGGTACAGCAGATAGGTATGAGACAGTGGGTTTGATTTGTTGCACCTATGCTGGATGCTATACTCCCAGGCTTGCCCATGTGAAGTGTGGCCATCACCCTATGTGCATTCACATTGACCAAGTTGGTGTTTGAGGTACTTGTCTTGTGTAAGATGACATGTGTGCCCTTTGTGTAGCAGAAGGTGTCCCTACATGTAAGCTGGTCTGCTGGTCAATATTAATGTCAGTCATTGTTGTCGTTGTGTCATCCAGAACGTGATATGCTGTGCACATCTCATGATGTATTGCATTGACATGTGTCCACTATCATCTCAAATAGGAGGAGGCCAAATTTGAATCGTCACTTTACGGTGCTGGAGAACATGGAGGATGTTGCGATCATATGGAAATGCCGTCTGGATAGAGCCCCCCTGAAAACCCTTTGTGATCTGTTGGAGCCCCACCTGCAGCCTCCCCAGACATATCCAACAGCTTTCACCCCTACTCATAAGGTGATGGCGGCCCTGCATTTTTTTGTCACTGGAACGTTCCAAGAGACAGTGGCCAGCGCAGGTGGGATGTCACAACCGATGTTCAGCATGGTGCTGCGTGATGTACTTTCCGCCATGATGATATACAAGGACAGATACATCCATTTCCCCAGGGGGTGCTGAATTGCCAGGTGTGAATGGAGACTTCTATCCCCTTGGACACATCCCCAATGTTGTTGGTGCCACTGATTGCACCCATGCCGGGCTTGTGCCACCACAGGCAAGTGAGCACATTTTCAGGAATCGCAAGCATTACCACTCCATAAATGTGCAGGTGGTGTGCCTGGCAGATATGATCATCTCCCACGTGTGTGCCAAATTCCTAGGCTGGGCCCATGACTCCTACATCCTGCGGAAGAGCATTGTGCCCCAGCTGATGGCTAATCTGCTTCCAGAGCGTGCATGGATTGTGGGTGAGTCTGCCTAGTCATATTGCATGCTGGGTGTGTGAGCTGCTGCCCTAAGACTCGGCGACATTACAATGTCTATTTGTGTTTGTCATACCTAGGTGACTGCATATCCTAACCGTCCCTGGTTGCTGAGCCCATTGCGGAATCCCAGGACCCCAGCTGACGTCCGCTACAATGAGGCACATGGGAGGACACGTCGTGTGGTGGAGCGTACTTTTGGTCTGCTCAAGTCACGTTTCTGCTGCCTGGACAAGACCGGAGGTGCACTGGCATACTCGGCCGGGAAGGTGTGTCAGATTGTAGTGGCATACTGCATGCTCCACAACCTAGCCATTCGCAAGGACATTCCCCTGCTCCTGGGTGATGGTGAGGTCCCAAGGCCCCAGCATGCAAACCAACCTGTGTCCAGTGAGGAGGACAGTGGAGAGGAGGAAGGTGTTGACCTGCGTCAACAGCTCATCACATGCTACTTAACTTGATAGTGGGTGACAATGTGCAACATACCCATTGTCTGCTGATATTACTGTTGTCGCGAAGGGGCATGTGAGAATTGTGACAGCAGCCAGTTGTAGACTCAGCGGTGTTTGGCAATGTTTCTGGGACAGGTCATTTGGGAACATCTACAGGACGTGTATGTTGACACTAGTTGCCCATTGTGATGTGTGCATGTTGGGTTATCCTGATGGTAGGGGTTGTGTGATGTCTGTGATGCCACACCCAGACCAGTGAAAGTAGTTCTGTTGTGTTTCCCTAGGTGCCTTCAACTTCTCCTTGCCTACATGCAGCCCATGCTCCTGCTACATTGTGATCATGTTGATGGCTGTACATCCTGTAATAAAGGCGGAGCAGACACAACAACATGTGTGTAAGGATATTTTATTTGCAATGGTGAGATGTGAGGGGGGTGTACATTTACATGGGGGTGGAGCAGTGAGTTGACAGTTGTGGTAGATGAGATAATCGAGTAGTCACCACATTGATGTGGTGACCCAGTCCAACAGACAGATGCCATTCACAAGGCAGTGTGGGGAAGGACAGTCCAAAATGTCACTGCAGTGGTGGAGAGGCTTGCCATCATGGCCGGCTCCGTGACTGGCGTCTGGCAGGTGCTTTTCCTCCAGATACTCCCAGGGTCTTCTTAAGACGGCCCCTTCGTAGTTTGGCAGGGCTAGTGGGGTCTGAGGACTCACCCCTCTCTGTGGCCGCAGGGGAGAATGGTGAAATGTCATCCAGCGGCCCACCAGAGGGAGGTGGAGGTGCATGCCTGTCCCTCAGTACCGCCACTTGCCAGCCCAAGAGGTCCACGATTTGTCCCATGCAGGTGTCAATGGACCTCATCAGCAGGATGAGCTTGTGCAACAGTTCGTCCGACCGGCCCGTTCATCCCTGTGCCTGTTCGTATGCGCCCAGGACTCTGGTGATGTGTTCCAGGGATTGGGTCCCAGCCTCCTGGTGTCCGTGGGTGACCCTGCCCCTCCCAGCTGCCCTGCTGCCACAGACCTGTTGCCTCACCACTGTGGGCACCCGCATCCTCTCCCTGCCCTCCTCCGTCGGTGGTGTGTGCTGGTCATCCTCTGGGACAGGGAGGGTGTTGCAGGCAGCACTGGTGGTGGTGGTGGTATTGGTGGTAGCCGCACAGGCTGTGACAGCAGGGGTCTGCTGTGAAGTTGTTGTTGCCGCAGATGTGGTGGGGGGACAATGGGGTCCTGGGACCTATAGCTCCCTGGCACACCAGATGGGCCGGCTTTGAGCTCATCGTCCATGGAATCCTGGGAGTCAACATCCGAGAGTCCATGTGTGAGAAGTTGGGCTGATATATGCTGTCCACTAGTTATAGTGGGCTCCCTGTATCAGTCCAAACAACCCCTTATGGTGAATAGGTTAAAGACAACCTTTATTGAAAGCTATCCTAGTGGTAGCTATGGAAAGCAGCATTCGGGCTAAGTCTTGAAGGAATGTAAAGCAGCTTGTTTTACCAATCTATAATCTCTTGAATGATCAAATGAAAAGGACATCCACACCAGGTATATATTTAAAATATATGTATTTAAGATAAAACACACCCCTCTAGTCTCTTTATGAGACTGGAGTTCGAAGTACTTAAGTTACAAGTCAGCAATCAACAGTAATAGCACAAATACACATTTGAGCCCTAGGGGCGTACCAAACCATATACCAATAAAGTGGTATAAGAACCATGACTGAGCTATACACAAGGCCTAGAGCCTGTAGAAGTGCTTGGACCACACGGAACCACCCAAGGTAGTGACACAAGAGACCCACGGGGGACGCGTGCAGTGTGAGAACACAGCCGCAAATCGCCGTTTACTTCTATGGGGAATGTCGCGGTTGGATATTTAGAGTTTACGAACACTTAGAAGATATCTACGAGCAAACCCTTTTGGTCTTAGAGGTGTCTATGGCCAACACCCACAGGAGCACCGGAGTACTCGAGTTACCTCACCCAGGGAAGCCGGGTGCATAGGTGTCAAATGGTGTTGGGTCGCATCGCTGTTTTCAATGGAAGCTGCTCTGGAAGGGCTGCTGCCGTGAAGAGAAGTGTCTGGAGAAATCCAAGCCTGGATCTAGGATGGAAGGAACCTGAAAGCAGAGGGGACAGAGTCTGGGTCACTTACCAGTGACCAAGGGCACGATAGTCCACTGCCCACAGATGTCGGGTGCTTCAGGTGAGTTGACAGGTATCTTGACTCTTCAGCCACGAGGTCCAAGAAGTGTTGATGATGACCAGGAGCTGGATTCGAGCTGTCCCATGAAGTCTGTCGAGTGCTGCGGTGTCGGGGACCAGATTGGCCCCAACAAGCCTTGGCAACGGCAAGTCACTTGGAATCAGAGAAAGGACGTTGGTGCAGACCAGCAAGGTCTGGGAGACTCACCCAGCAAGGGTAAGTTGGGGCACATCTGCAGCAACTAGGAAAGCCCAATCAGAAGAGGAGTTGCCTTCGTGGTGACCCACTAGCCAATGGGCTAGCGATCGTGAAGGAGCCTCGAGCGGTCGTACTGGAAACTGGCCCAAGGGTCACTCGTGGAGTAGAGGCCAGAAATCTTCAGTGCAGGAGGTGCTCAAGGCTAGGGCTACTCGGAGCCCGAAGCACAACTTCAAGGAAGACCAGGAAGAGGATGGATCAGCAAAAGATCACGGTGTCCAGGGGTCACAGTTTCACATCACCCACGATAGCCACGGGCCTCAGCTTTGATGTGGACTCAGGGTAGCCTCGGGAAGTCTGGAAATCTACCTCTGGTGATGCAAAGACTTTGGCGTCCGGTAGGAGCTTCAGTGATGCAGACCGGTCAGTTGCTTCTTTGGTGCCTGCCAAGCAGGGGAGTTACTCCTTGACCCCAAGGGAGATTACAGTCTTCTAGGCAATGTAGAACGTCGAAGGTCCAGGATTTATGTTGCAGAGCTTCATCCAGGGTAATCTAAAGTCGCAAGGACTGGGTTCCTATACTTATACAAAGTTTGGGGGTTGGACATACTCTAGGGACCCACCTATGGAAGGGTTTGGAAAGAGGGGTGGTTACACCCATTTCCTTTGTCTGGTTTCGCGCCAGAGCAGCGGCAGGTAGCCCCTGCAACCGGTTTGAACTGGACTATGCACAGGGACACCAAGTGCGCCCCCAGTGCAGGACTTCAAAGCACCAGAGAGTGCTCCCACCCAGTCCTAATACACATCTGCCTGTCTGGGGGAGGTGGTTACACTTCCCTGGGACAGGAACCCTATTGTCCAGGCCTCCCCTGCCGGAGTTTCGGTCAGCAGTAGGAGGCCAGACCCGTGTCTGTGGCAGTGGCATCCATTTTGTGATGCCAGGGCTGTAGAAAGTCTTTACCGGGTTAGACCAGTGTGAACATGTCTCTCCCTCTAGAAGGGTGGAGTGCTACCCCCGCCACCAGAACTGGCGGGGGGAGTGGTATTCTAAAGCGTTTGACACCAAACACGACATGTTTCCGTGCAGCCATCCCAAAGTTAGCATTTACCACGAGGTTATAATGCACTTAAGAGATATGGTCAGGCTGCACCACAAGCAGTATCAAAGGAGGTACTCCGAACGCTGCAGAGGGGCTATGCTCATGCAGGGGCACCCTCTCACATAAAAACCAAGCACTCTGCCTTCAGGATTGTTATGGACTGCCATAGGAGTGACTTATAGGTTTTATATGTGTGTGATATAGGTAGCCTATACCACTGTAAGGGGTGCAAGCACCACCTTACCCAGGCTGCAGTAGCAGACCTGTGGTGTCATTTTGGAGGGCTTCCCAGGGGTGGCATAATACATGCTTCCGCCCCTGGTAGGCCTCTGAGGTACTTATGCCCTAGGTACATAGTATGTCATATACTAGAGGCTTATAAGGCACTCCAGAATCCGATTGGAAATGTACCTAATGTACATGGAAACCATTTTAGAGAGGAAGCAGCTAGGCTGGGGTCCTGATTAGCAGGGCCACAGCCAGACTAAGGTCGAAAAAGAGTGAAACACCAGCAAAAAGTGGGGGTACCCATGTGAAGCAGATCCTACTCTCCTACACCGGGGAGGGGAGACTGGCTCTGCAGGTTGCTGGTGTTGTCCTCTGCAGTGAGTTCTTGGTCATCTGTGGGTCAGATGGGAAATGGCCATAGTAGTGCACCTAGCAAGCTTTGTGTTAGCTGTGTATCATTCACTTTTTGTACAGTGCACAATTGACAGATCATCACATTGTTTCCTATGTGCACTACTGTGCTTCCTGACATGATGCAGTTGTACATGCATTACTTGACCATGGTGTAAAGTGTCAAGGCATACCATGCGACCCGTGCACAATTAATGACTACAGGGTCTTGTTGCCATCTAGGGCCTGGCACAACATGTTTTTAATTGAGGACTCATTGTTGATTTGTCTGACCTGGCAGGCGTCACATCTGGCCATGGACAGGTCACTGTCATCTCCTGCATACCTTTGTCCTGTCATGTGCATATCTTTATTCGTACCACCACACATGCTTTCGTATTTTTCGAATGGTCCTTGTTGCACTTGCCCCATGGCAATGCACATGTAAATAGGTGCTGTGCATGATTGTGCCCTGACTTTCTTCTACTTGTGCATTGGTGTGTCACACTTTGGTAGCTGTGATAGTTTCCTTAGCTTACCTGTGTGCACACTGTGCTTGGCAATGGGGTAGGTGTGCCTCTTTGTGCAATGAGAGGGCTGGTCTGGTCATATGGCACCATTTAATTTGTGACGAATGTGTGGGTGCACGTACTGGCTACTTACCTGTAATGTGCCCACATTTGGGTTTCTTATGTCACACATGTGTGTGTGCGTGGTGGCGGTTTACATCCTGCTCAGTGGGGTCACAGGTCAGAATCATATGTCTACCCACCTGTAAGTTTGTTTGGTGTACTGCAATGGCTTCCAACTGCTTCTGGGTGGGGGAGTGCTCCATCCTGCTCAGGTGTGGGACAGAGGGAATAGTGGGTGTAGTAGTGTAGACCTCCCACCCACAAACATCCTCCCAGGGAAGATGGCTACCCACCTGTAAGTTTGTGTGGTGTACTGCAATGGCTTCCAACTGCTTTTGGGTGGGGTGGGGGAGGGCTCCATCCTGCTGAGGTGGCGGGCAGGGGGCATGTTGAGAGTAGTGGTACAGGCCTCCCACCCCCAAACACCCTCCCAGGGAACATGGCTGCCCACCAGTAAGTTTGTTTGGTGTACTGCAATGGCTTCCAACTGCTTCTGGGTGGGGTAGGAGGAGGGCTCCATCCTGCTGAGGTAGGGGCAGGGGGCATGTTGGGAGTAGTGGTACAGGCCTCCCACCCCCAAACACCCTCCCATGGAACATGGCTACCCACCTGTAAGTTTGTTTGGTGTACTCCAATGGCTTCCAACTGCTGCTGGGTGGGGTCGGGGGAGGGCTCCATCCTGCTGAGGTGTGGGCCAGGGGGCATGGTGGGGTGGAAGTGCAGGCCTCCCACCCCCAAACACCCTCATTGTGAAGATGGTTACCTACCTGTCAGCTTGATGAGGGGGATGTAATGGCTTCCAACTGCTTCTGGGTGGGGTGGGGGAGTGCTCCATCCAGTTGAGGTGGGGGCCAGGGAGCATGGTGGGAGTGATAGTACAGGCCTCCCACCCACAAACAGCGTCCCAGGGAACATGGCTACCCACCTGTAAGTTTATTTGGTGTACTGCAATGGCTTCCAACTACTTCTGGGTGGGGTGGGGAGGGCTCCATCCTGCTGAGGTGGGGGGCAGGGGGCATGTTGGGAGTAGTGGTACAGGCCTCCCACCCCCAAACACCCTCACAGGGAAGATGGTTACCCACCTGTAAGTTTGTTTGGTGTACTGCAATGGCTTCCAACTGCTTCTGGGTAGGGTGGGGGGAGCACTCCATCCTGCTGAGGTGGGGGGCATGGGGCATGTTGGGAATAGTGGTACAGGCCTCCCACCCCTAAACACCCTCCAAGGGAAGATGGCTACCCACCTGTAAGTTTGTTTGGTGTACTCCAATGGCTTCCAACTGCTTCTGGGTGGGGTGGGGGGGAGGGCTCCATCCTGCTAAGGTGTGGGCCAGGGGGCATGGTGGGGGGGGAAGTGCAGGCCTCCCACCCCCAAACACCCTCATTGTGAAGATGGTTACCTACCTGTCAGTTTGATGAGGGTGATGTAATGGCTTCCAACTGCTTCTGGGTGGGGTGGGGGAGTGCTCCATCCTGTTGAGGTGGAGGCCAGGGGGCATGGTGGGAGTGATAGTACAGGCCTCCCACCCACAAACAGCGTCCCAGGGAACATGGCTACCCACCTGTAAGTTTTATTTGGTGTACTGCAATGGCTTTCATCTGCTTCTGGGTGGGGTGGGGGAGGGCTCCATCCTGCTGAGGTGGGGGCAGGGTGCATGTTGGGAGTAGTGGTGCAGGACTCCCACCCCCAAACACCCTCCCACAGAACATGGCTACCCACCTGTAAGTTTGTTTAGTGTACTGCAATGGCTTCCAACTGCTTCTGGGTAGGGTGGAGGGAGCGCTCCATCCTGCTGAGGTGGGGGGCATGGGGCATGTTGGGAATAGTGGTACAGGCCTCCCACCCCCAAACACCCTCCCAGGGAAGATGGCTACCCACCTGTAAGTTTGTTTGGTGTACTGCAATGGCTTCCAACTGCTTCTGTGTGGGGTGCGGGAGGGCTCCATCCTGCTGAGGTGTGGGCCAGGGGGCATGGTGGGAGTGGTAGTGCAGGCCTCCCACCCCCAAACCCCCTCATTGTGAAGATGGCTACCTACCTGTTAGTTTGATGAGGGTGATGTAATGGCTTCCAACTGCTTCTGGGTGGGGTGAGGGGGTGCTCCATCTTGCTGAGGTGGGGCCAGGGTGCATGTTGGGAGTGGTAGTGCAGGTCTCCCACCCACAAACAGCCTCCATGGCAAGATGTCTACCTACCTATGAGTTTGATGAGGGCAATGTAATGGCTGACACATGCTTCTGTGTGGGGTGGGTGGAGGGCTCCATCTTGCTGATGCTGTGGGACAAGGGGGCCTGGTGGGAGTTGTAGTGCTGTCTGCCTGTACACATGCCCCTATGGTTATGTTGGTAGCTACGTTGGGGGTGAATGGGAGTGGGTGAATGTTGGATCTGTGAGACATGTTTTTGTGCGTGTGTGGTGCAGATGGATGGAATTTGTCCTAGGTGGTATAGCTTTGTAGTTGTGCGGGACTGTACATAGCAGAGTGGTGGTAGACATTTGTTTGTACTTACCAGCCTCCACTCCCCCGGCTACTCCTGTGAGACTCTCTGAAAGCAGTATGGCAAGCACCTTCCCCTCCCATGGTGTGAATGATTTTTGTGGAATGGGAGGGCCACCGCCAGTCCTCTGATCCAGCTCACGGTTCTTGCTCCTCCTCTCCTTGACCACCCTCTTCAGATCATGCCACCGCTTCATGATCTCCTTTTTTGATCTTGGGGTGGTCTCTACTACATTGACCCTTTGGACTATCCTTGCCCAGATTTGTGTCCTTGTGGCTAATGGTATCTGTTGGACCAGGCTACCAAAGAGCTGTGGTTCTACTCTGACTATCTCATCTTCCATGACTGTCAACTCACTCTGTGAATTTGGGCATTTTCTGTGTGGCCATGGTGTGTGGTGTGCAAAGTGGTTGTGGGTGCAGGAGTGTGAGTGGTGGTTGTGGTTGTGATGTGTATGCTGTGTGTTGTGCAGGGGGTTAGTTGTGCAGGTGTGGAAGTGGTGGTGGTGCTGTGTGTGGTGTAGCTAGTGCTGTTGTGTCCTTTGCCTCTCCTGTCAGCTGGGGTGTGTGTCCCTTCTTTCATGGAGTATTGCAAAGGATTGTGGTCAGGGAAGGGGCTGGTTTTATACTCAGCTATGTGGGTGTGTCCAATTGTGGTATTGCTGTCAGGTGTGTTGTCCTGGGATTTCTATGTTTCTTTTTGCCATGTGGTTGTGTCATTGGGCTGTGTTTTGTGTATTTGGGGGGCATGGCTAGTTTTCTGTGTGCACTTTGTGGCCTTATTGTGGGTTTTTTGCTTCGTCCGCCATATTTTTTATGGATCGTCCACAGCGGTGGCTGTGGTTCAGCTCTTCTGCTGGCTCTCCCATTCATCCCATTTTGCGACCGAGGCGGTCGGAGACAGCGGTACGTACCACGGGACCATCGGGGACATCCAAATTCCCCGTGCGGTGTCTCCGCTATACTTGCGGCAGGTTGGTGTTTTTCCGCTGTGACTTCGACCGCCGCAGACGGATTTTGGCCATCTCCGCCCCGCTACGGGTGGTTTTTCTTGGTCCCGTTCCGCCGCGGTCAGTGTTTTTTGGTGGATGATCCTAACTTGGCTGCCGTTTTTCCACGGTGCCGACAGGCGGTTGTTTTTCCTCTTCCATGGCGGTCGGGGTGGTTTTCCGACCACCATCCTAATAGGCCCCTAAGTGTTACTGTCCTCTTTTACAATGGAATAATAGGACTGCAAGTCACAGAATGAAAACAAAAACATTCTCTATGACCAGCACATCATGTATAAACGTATAAAGCTTTCACATCTTCAAATTCACTATTATGTATAACTTTGAGCATTACAGTGTTTTATCTTCTACCATTTCCAAAATGAAATAAAACAGCACAAGGAAGCTCCATGGCAACACATTGTGAACTAACATCACAGACACCGACTTTGCACCTGAAACAAATTGTGTCTCACTCTCCTATTAATACATATATGAAAGCTCTCATACTACAAGCAATAAACCATTGTATATACTTTTTAATACTTTTATATAATTTTCACAATCTTTTTTTATAATCTCACATACACATATACCTTCTCAATCAACTTTAGAAAAAAATATATATAATTCACAAACCAGAAGAATGAGTTTGTTAATCAAATAGCTTTTTTTCTCTTATTAAATAGATGTAATAGTCTCAGGGTAGACTAGGCAAACCGCTCTCATACAAAGCAACCATAATTGGCAACCTTTTCAACTTTGTACTGTCTAAGGCAGAACGCAGAAAATTAATACATTACTTTCCTATTTTTGTCTTGTAAGTGCACTTGCCAATGGTTAGTAAGTGTTAACCATTACTTTTCAATTTTTGTCTTGTAAGTGCACTTGCCAACTTGCCTTTCTCTCACTTTTACAAATACCAGCAAAATGGATGCCTATTTGTGTATAATCACAACTTCATCGTGATCATCACAATTAATTTGCAAAACAAACGGGAGTCCAAATACCTATTTAGCTCCATAGTTTTATAACTTTAAAACCACAGTAGACTTTTTTTTTAGCAAACCCTCATTAGGAAACAAAACCCTTTTTATAGTAAAAGTACTTTAGACTCCTCAAATGTAGAATATAGTGACCTGTGTCTTCAACACCCTTCCCCGCAATACACTCTTAGCATAGTCTCCATGCCAACCCTCTAGAACCAGTAGGTCACAAGTTCACACCACATTCTAGAAGGACCATACTTGTTACAAAATCAACTGCAGAGGGTGTGGTTTACTGTACAGATGAAAAAGCATATCCATACTGTCTTACATTTTTTTTTACCTGAACTTATCACAGATCTAGTTACTAATCCTCTCAACACACTGCCAAATTGTATTCATCGACATGTTCACAACATCCAATCAATTATGTTTTTTTTAATCCAGGAAAATACTTTCATTTTAACTGCCTTTCATTTGAAACACTGCCCCATTCAGCTGTAGTCTTCTCCTGTCTGCTACTGCTGCATCCCTCCAACATGGTTAGAGTGTGGATTGTGAGCCACAGCTATATCTTCTGGGTGGGAGAAGCTGCTAGAAAGAGTGGTATTGACAGAGACTTGGGTTTGTCTAATTCAGACATTAAATGGATTTGCTAGAGAGGGTTGAAGTGGTATCAATTGCTGCCTTTGGTTAAAATCATTGTGGATTTTCAACCCCCCAACCACATGATTGTGCACTGTGGTGGCAATGACCTAGGCACACTGACTGGGGTAGGACTGGAAATCCTAATGAAGGATACCTTTGCAGAAATAATGACTCTTTCCCCTCACACTGTCTTGGTGTACACCAACATATGCCAAAGGCAGAAATGGAAGTGGTCTAATTCATTCTGTCCACAGATTGACAAAGGCAGGAGAAATGTTAATAAAAGGGTTTCTGCACTTCTCAGAGACCATAACAAGGGCTCTATCTACAACAACAACCTGTATTTTGCTAACATGAAGCTCCCTCCGTCCAAAAGCAATTCAGCTTTGCTTTGTGCAAGCAACAGCATTGTAGCTGCTCTTGCTTGCACAAAGAAGAGCAGTGTTTGCTATGGCTTGGCCGGAGCTATGCTCCCACCAACCCATAGCAAACTGCAATGTCCCGGGGATGGGCACCCAAGGACATTGCCCTGAGCGAGCTCTGTGGGGTGGCGGTCCTAAGGGCCATCAGGACTCCATGAGGGCCCCCCTTCTTTCTTTATATTTGTCCTTGGGACGTGGTGGTTCCCAGGGCTGTGGCGGGCTGTGCGCCCCCACATTCTTTCTTTGTAAAGCCCCGTGGAGGTGGCGGTCCCCTGACCTGAGGAGGTCAAAAGGCCCCCCATTTATAAAAATATAAGCCCCGGGAGGTGGTGTTCCCCGGGTCAGTGGGAGAGGCCGTACAGTGGGCCTCCCCTTCATTATTTGTTAAAAAGCCCCAGGGAGGTGGTGCTCCCCGGGGCAATATTAGCCCTAGGAGGGGGACCCGTGCACCCTCCTCCCTTATTAAAACAATGCCCCAGGACCGGCCCGCCCGGAGGTCAATTAATAACGAAGCATGGGAGCCCTTACTTTTATTCTTAAAGGATTCATGGAACCCACCAACAAGTGTAGAGGCTCAGGGTGTTTCTGCCCTGTCCCCTTTTCTTTTTAGGTCTCGCCTGACCCAGCGCATGCGCTGGTCTGGCGAGACTTATTGAGAGGGCTCCAAAAAGTGCTACCAGGCCAGCCTAGAGCTACAGTGCATGTACGCGGGCGCGCGCGCCGCGCTTTACCGCAAATACTTTCACTTTCGCAGCCGCTGCAGCCGCTTTGATGTTTGATCGTGATCCCGAGCGCGATCACTTTAACTTATGCAACTGTTGCTTGTATTTCACTCTTAACTGCCTGAACACTGAAATCCTTGTGTCATTTAGTCGAGAGAGGTCTTCTGCAGGGAGAACGTCCCTCCCCCCCTTGCCTAGCTTCGAATAAATGGCTGTAGCTGGGCCCTTTATCAGGTACAGAGTGACGAGCTCTCCCTTTATCTGCGCCAGAATGCAGTCTGCAGTGCGTATGATGTCATCCACGGTGGCCTCACTGGTTAATCATTTCTGCTTTCCTTACATATTGCCGAGTTCGACGAAAGGAACTTTGTTTGAGCAGACTACAACTGTATGCGAGAGGCCAGGGCTCTAATTTGTCATTTGCTCCCGCTGTGGGGGCATTTCCGTGAGGATGTGTGACGTGAAAGACGGGGCAGAATCTGAGCGTGTACGGTATCTTACGGTACCTTCTGTTGAGAAGAAGAAGGACAAACAATGCTCCAGAAATCACAAGAAACGGTATTGTGATTTCGCTTTCATTTATTTATACCTCGTAGATCGTTACAGCATCTATACACGTCAGGTCTACAGTTCAATGACATAACGGCATCCCCAAACCCCCTTATAAGCAGGCATGTAATATTCATACATATAAACCCCCGCCAGCCCAACCACTGTATACACTTGAAGGATAGCACAAAGCACACCGGATAACCAGCGCGCGTCTTCTCTTACATATATTGTAAGAAAACAGCTCACATACATACACACACGCGAGAACGCGAGAAAAGTACAAACCCACATTGCGCGCTCGCGTGTATGCAACCCTTTCTTGCCAGCACAAACCACTGGGACCCTGGGATGGTCAAGTAGAATGAGGGATTAGCCAGAAAATTTACATAACCCGCACTTTGAACCAAATCTATATGGTACAAAGCAAGTGAAGCAAATGAGCCCGAATCTCCCAAGAAGAGCTCTCTTGTGCCTTCCATCAAGTCATCTATACATTCATCTTTTCGCTTTTCCACCCACCCACTGTTATCCACCACTTCTCCTTTGCATTCTGCCATCCATTAATTCTTTCATCTGTCATTCAGTCTTTTACCAATCCATTCATTCACTGGCCATTCCATCTACACATCTGTTCACACATCCATCATTTGTTAAAACATCATCTGTTGATGCATCCAGCTGTACATTCATCCATCCATCATTTGACATACCCATTCATAAATAAAGCCTTACATCCATCAATTGATACTTTCGTCCATCTAGCCATCCTCTCAGATTTACATTTACTCTGCCCACCTTTCACCCACCCACCCACTTGTCCATCCATCCATCACATATTTCCTTTCACCCTCTCATCTATCTATCTATCTATCTATCTATCTATCTATCTATCTATCTATCTATCTATCTATCTATCTATCTATCTATCTATCTATCTATCTATCTATCTATCTATCTATCTATCTATCTATCTATCTATCTATCTATCTATCTATCTATCTATCTATCTATCTATCTATCTATCTATCTGTCTATCTATCTATCCTCCCAGATTTCCATGTACTCTGTCATCCTTCCACACATCAATTCATCCTCTCATTTACTTTTACTCTGCCATTCTTTCACCCACCCATTCATCTATTCTCACCCACCCATCTACCCATTCTCTCACTCACTCATCTAACCACCCTCTCACCCACTCATCTAACCATCCTCTCATCCATGTATCCATCCTTTCACCCACTTATTCAACCATCCTGTCACTCATTCATTATTATATCCACCCACCCATCCATTTTTCACCCA
The DNA here is from genome assembly GCF_964204655.1 of Triturus cristatus. Lineage (NCBI taxonomy): Eukaryota > Metazoa > Chordata > Amphibia > Caudata > Salamandridae > Triturus > Triturus cristatus. The sequence continues at coordinate 655,639,667 of NC_140589.1, read as the reverse complement.
CCCACAAATGCATCCTTCTAGCCACCCATTTATCTTTCACCCACTCAGTGTTCATCCTTTCACCCATTCATCCATCCATCATCCATCTTTTCACCCACTCATCCACCCATCCTCTCACCGACTTATCCATGATTTCATTCACCCACTCATCCATATATCCTTTTATCAACCCATTCTTTCACCGGCTCATCCATCCATCCTTATTCCCCTTTTCTACTACTAGCACATCTTTTTTCTTCTTTATAGCGTTAATGTTGCTCGTTTATCTGCCAAGTTGCAGACAGAAGAGGTACATATAGAGCCCCACCCCGTTCTAGCTGCTAAAGTTCGGGGTTCACAATGGCAATGAAATAGATCTATGATCTGTGGCTGGGAAGCTGGGGCGTGGCCTTTGGGGATGCTGCCCACCGGCTCTTCGCGGCTGTCTCTCCCGTCGCCTTGTAACCCTGCCCCTCCTTTCACCAGAGGCTTTCTGTTTCTCAAGCGGTCACTTATTTCATCTCAGCCTTTCAGTCTATCCTTGTGGCACTCCCCACCACCACTCCAGGGTGTCTCTGCGCTCTCCTGGTCACCCTGCCCCTTCCTTCACTAGAGTATCTGCTTCTTACCAGTCTCCTCCATTCACTTAACCCCTTCAGTCTCTCCTAATGGCCCTCCCCCATGAACTGTCTCTCCGTTCCGCTCTGTCCCTCCTTTCACCAGAGGCTCTCGGCTTCTTAGTGGACTCCTCCTGCCACTGTCTTCTAGATGCACTGCCATCCTGTACTACATGGGCTATCTCTTCCCTCGTCATTCTGTCCCTCCTTTCAGCAGAGGCTGTCCTTTTCTCAACCAATCACTCATTTCATCTCAGTCTTTCAGTCTCTCATGGTGAGGATGGGGATGGAAGAAAGACTTGAGGGGACACCAGGGAGGAATAAAGTGATAACATTTGCGAACCTACATCTTTCCAGTGCAGAGAAGCAAGGTGACTGGCCGCCTTCACCAGCTGGCATCTCATCATGCCAGTGCAGAAAAGCAGGGTGACTGGCTGCCTTTAGTTGGCATCTCACTGTGCCAGTGCAGAGAAGCAGGGTGACTGGCTGCCTTCAGAAGCTGGTGCAGGTTGACTGGCTGCCTTTAGTTGGTATCTCACCGTGCCAGTGCAGAGCACCAGGTGACTGGCTGCTTTCTAGATGCTTTGGACGCACATCAATTTATTAAGAAAAAGAGTACTCCAAATTTAGTTTACTCAAACCATCTTGTAAATCAATGGCCATTGATTTCCCATTTAATCCAAAGATCACACCTGAGTGCATGCATTTGGGCATGAGGCCTGTTGCATGGTTCAAGTCAGCACCTCCCGCTAGACGGACCAGGTTCTCGCCTTGGCTGGCGCCCCTTGCCTTGCTGCCTTCCATGTCTCCTTCGCACCCACCACATCTGTCGTTAATCCTTATCACAGGGCATGCAGGGTGGAATTATTCTGGTCCTGCCGCTGATACATGAAATGTGACCAGCTACTAAATGTACTTTCTGATGGTTGTAAACTCACAGCTTGTGTGCTGCAAGGCTAAACACTTATAAGATCACAAAGGCGAGACCTATTGGCTATGCCAATGCTTGTTTTTAAACATTTTTCCTGGGACTAGGTTGAACCGAGTGCCAAGATGGCTGCCAACAATTTCTGGTTGAAGTGTTGGCAGCCAATCAAATTTCAGTAAGGTTTCAGTAGGCTGTTGGGCTCCCAGATATCTATATTTTTTAAACTTTAATATCTCTGAAATTATTACAGAACTGATTTACACCAATTCACAAAAAGCAAGCTTTCTGGAACAAAATCTAGCTTTCTGTCAAATGTGGTGTAATTTCATACAGCAGTTTTAGCTGTAGTTGTGTTATCACATTTGAAATTCCCATACACATAACATGGGGGAAACGCATTTAGGGACCCCCCTTATTTTCTGAGCCCCCGCTTGACAGATCACCCTGAAATTCTCAACATAGCAGTAGAACCACAAAGGAGAGGAATTGCGAAACGTTCGTGTAGATTCGTCAAGCGGTTGCAAAGTTATTGGCAGAACAAAAAAAAGCTTTTCTTATGGAAACTTTGGTCCTAACTATAAATACCCACCAGTAGGTAATGTATATATACGTTACCTACTGGTGGTCGCCAGTAGATAGTTATAGTTAGGACATGTTTCCATAGCAAAAGCATTTTTTGACTTTCTAATAACGTTGTTACCAGTTGAACAATCTTCACAAACTTTTCCAAAAAGAGTGTCAAGTGTAGTCTTGTTGTGCATGGAAAGTTTCGGGGCAAAAAGTCAAGCGGTAGCCGGGAAAAACAGGTGTCAACAATGGTGTAGTTTCCCATGTTAATTCCATTGGGATCTTTGAACACATCTACAGACCGAACTGCTGTATGGAGTTACATCAAATTTGGCAGACAGGTAGATTTGGATACACAGGTTGTGTATTTTGGCTATTTGATATAAATCTTCAAGTAAATGTTGAAAAATTTAAGAGGATAAGGTTAGTGATGACTTTGCGAATAATAATGGGGTTGTGCAGGGAAATACAGAGCTCTGATTGGCTGTCAACACGTTTTGAACTAAAAAAGCACAGAAATTCCCCAGAGCAAACTCTAACTTGTGCCCCTACCATGCACAGCTGATGGCCTTACATTAGGGGTGGGCGGAATTTGCAAAATCCACTTTCGCAAATTATCGCGAAAATGTTAAAAATTATCGCAAACACGCGGAAATATCGCGAAGATGCGGAAGTTTTTTTCCCGCATGTTCGCGAGATTTTCTGCATGGTTGCGGCTCGCCAACTTACCCATGTGGTTGCTCGCGGGCGCGCCAATCTTATTTTCAGTTGTCTCGCGGTGCATGATCGCGAGAAGAAAGACGTGATCGCGCGACGCATGACAGCGCAAATGGCTAAAAACAATACAACATCTCATGGAGAACGCGACCGGATCAAGAAAACTTGTCGGCGAACGCAGGGATTCAGGTAAGGCGATCACGCGCGCGCGAGAATGTATTATTTTACAGCGCGAACAAGAACCAAATTATCGCAAAGCTTCGGAATGAGGAAATTTTGACATTTTCGCGCTTTCCGCGGAACGCGAAAATGTCAAATTATCGCAATTTCCGCGAACGGAACGAAATTTTCGCCCAGGCCTACCTTACATATTACACCACTCATGGTATGTTCTATGACATCATTTATGATATCACTGATGTTATCTCAAATTACATCAGTATGAGGTGGTAAATGTAAAAAAGAGGGGTTGGGGGTTCCCCCCAATAAAAAATAAAATATAATTACGTTTTTTTTAAAGTGGGGGGTTTGGAGGTGTCCATCAAAAAAGGGAAAGAAAGTACTATCAATGCAGTAATAGTTGCTAATGATGTAATTGGAGATGTCATGAGTGATGTAATATTTGGGGTAATTAGCAGTGCATGGTGAGGTCACAAGTTATAGTTACCCTAGGGCACAAGTTGTAACTACTTGAGATAACTATAACTGGTGAATGTCAATGGCTAAGATAGTCACATAACTATAATGAAACTTTAACCTTTGTTTTTTCATTGAATTTCTAGAGTTTTCTTAACGTAAAGTCATATTTTATTATCATACGTAAAGCCAACCCACCTCCATGCATGGCCTTCAGCCTTGCATGGCGGGTGATTGGCAGCTGGTTGTGGACCTTCTTAAATATTGCCCTATTGACTATGCCACACTCAAATTTCAAATGTGGCAGATCTATGTGAACAATCATGTGTACCCTTAGTCCCATTTGAAGTGTCACTTAAGAATGATTTATAGAGTAAGAGACTATGAATTATTCTAGCTCTGAATGAACTTGTTTTTATCAGCAAGACATATAGTCTGTCACACACCATGTTCCATAGTTTGATCCTATTTCCTATTTCCACAACTTAGATACAATATACTGAATTGTTCTCTGTTTTGAGGCTACTCATACACTTCAAAGTTCTCCAGGAATATTACAGTCTCTTTCAACAGAATAAAAAACGCTTTTTAGTCCAGTTTTTTTTACCTGTCTGAACTTCTTGTGGCACATTCTCAGAGACTTTCCTGTAGTAGAGATCGGCTTATTCTTGTGTACTTCCTTCTTCATTCTTCATTCTTGTAGTTCATCCAGGAGAATGCAAGGAGCATTCATACTTAACTCCTGACTCAATCCGGAAATTTCAGTGGTAAGCCAAGAGAGCTGTATGAATATATTAACGCAACATCTTTGTGAATCAGGTCCATTTATTTGTCCTAAGTAGAGCATCGGAACTCTTCCTTTCTCAATCTCAAACAAATTATTTTCCACACAGGAAGATAGCAGCATTTGCAGGCCTGAGTCACAAAATGATTTAGGCCCAGCCTGAATACAGCGTTTACTCTGTTGCTAGTTGACCAAAACTTTACTTTGCCTAAGCTTTTTTGTTTCCATTATTTGTCCAGTGGTTACATTCATGTTAATATGTTATGCAATGCTTTTTTTAAATTTTAAGATAAATACCCATTACAAGTACATGGCTGCCACAATTAGGTGGGAACATTTATTTTTACTTTTTTTATTTAGCATATGCTTGCAATTAAAACTAAAGAAATAACCATATCACCTGCTTGCCAAGGGCAGAACTATTGACTTTGCCAGTCTGTTTTGTATGAGTTATTGGGCTGCACCATGATGAGATCTGCTGGTTCAGCGCATATCCAGTGACCTGTTTTGATGTGCCTGCAAGATCTAAAGTGAATTATTTTACCCCAATATACCTCTGAATTAGTGCTTCATTTTAGACAGGGCTGCTAGGAAATGAAATAGGCAACATTTGCACACTGTTTCCAAGCTGTCCTGTCTGAAAAGAAAGCACTGTCTGAAGGATTTATTGTATATGAATGCCCCTTACACTGCAAGCACATAAAAACAGGCACTCAGCTCAGTTTGAAGCAGCAGAACCCATCATGATAAGGACCCTTGTCTTTTCGATTTGAGACACACTTAAATATCCAGGCAGGACTCACCAAGCATTTTCTGTGACTAGTGCACTGGTTGCAAGCCAAGATTAATCATCTCTTACTACTAAAATCACTAAAAACACCTAGGCCAAATGTACAGGCTTTCTCAATAGAAACATCTTTGTGAAAAAGGCCTGTGTATTCAGGGTTAAATTACACCTAATCCTGGAGTAAGACACACCTACTCATAGAAGACGTTTTCGTGATTCATACACACAATTATGCTGTCTTTCTATGCATGTCTGAGGGAGATAGAGAGCTTTTCATGTGTGTGTCTACCTGCGTCTGACAGAGAGATTGTGTGTGTGTGTGTGTGTATGTATAACCCTCAATGTGGGGGATTGGCTCGGTCCTTATAGCGTGGGTTAACCAAGTCAGAACCAGACAAACACTACCATTTCGAGGACCAGTGCATTGTGAGGAAACCTGTGTGTCAAAAAAGTGTATCAGAAAAGTGTATCAAAAAAGTAAAAGCGAAGTTAGATTTTACTCATTCCACTTAATAACCTACCCTACTACCAAAGTGTGCGCGGAGTTAGAATAGTAATTACACACTTCATTACGGTCAATGGCCGGTCCACATAATAATATGTATGTTAAGTTGTGTGTGTGTGTTTGTGTGTGGTGGAACACACACCAACAGTTAAAGTATGGCAAACACTTCAGAACAAATACTAGCTTAGTAGCTAAGTATTTTTCAATGAAAATAGATTGTTCTGTCCCAAACTGAACTCATTATTTTAGGCGGACCTTCACTTGTTGAGCTATGAATGCAGAAATTAAGCCATATTTTCAGCCCAAAATATGAGTTCCCATTCAAATTCTTGGGAGTTTTTGATCTCACTTATGTATACTACATGGCAATTTCCCAGACTGAAGAGCCTTGTGCAGCAGACGGCTCCATCTTGTTCTGCTGCACAAATAGCGCCCGATCATGATCGCACTACTGTGAACAGATGTTCCCATTTCCCACGATCAAGCCAGGATTCTTATATTTAGACTAATTTGTCACTGCGCCATCTGTTTGAGGCTGGATTGATCACTGGTGACTGCATTGTTGATAATTAATGTTTAAGTTAATTATCATACGTATAAAATGTTTAAAAAGAATAAGCATTAGGATGATAATTTTCCTTTTATGAGGCAACGTGTAGTCCCAGTGGACAGAGCTTATTACTGCGGTTAGACGTTCCCTGCTATAGCAGTGTTTCTAAAACACATATGAGGTTTGGCTCCTTTAATGTCAAATGACCTGCTCCAGATGTCTTTTGCATGCTTCCAGTGGACTCTCACTGAGCTTTGCCTACTGAACCAAGTGGCTAATGCTGTAATCTGGTGCAGGTGAGTCGTGAACAGAGAGAATGTAGCAGAATAAAAACAGTAGCGGCTCGTAATGTGGATGAGTAGTAGGGTGGGCCTGCACGTGCACGTTGACTTCCACCCATCTACTCACAAGCACACACATACTCACACCCAACCATCCACATTCACAGGCGCTCCCTCATACCCACCCATTCACAAGCTCACACATACACCCACCATTCACAAGCATATACACATGCACACACCCATACACGTGCATCCAAGATTCAACAAGTACTTCCTGGGCAGCAGGTATGACAAAGGAAAAGAGGAAGACACAGGCCTTAGAAGTTGCTGGATGCTTAAAGTAGGGAAGGGACTCACCTAAGATCCAACTGCCACTTTTTAAAGGCTGACCTTGTAGAGGGTCAGCCAATAAGAGGAAGACACTCACTAATTTATTACAGAGTGTTATGTTATGTTGTATACCGCACTAATCACCTAAGAGGGTGGGGCTAGTGAGACTTGCTAACCCCACCCCACCCTGTGATGAGGTGTCATTGAAAGACTGTCAACCCTGGGCACTTCAGGGCTAAATCCTGAAGCACTCTGGGCCGACTCTGTTGGTTACACCTCCTTGTCATGGCAGGGAGGAGTTCACAGAGCTTTGCCGTGCTAAAGAGGTCACTACCTAGAGGGCTGTGAAATCTGTGGACTTCCAAAGCTTGGCCCAGGCTGCCAGTGCTTGGGCACAGTGCATTGAAGGTGCCTGGCTGCCTGACATAGTGAGAGTCTGTCAGGCTGACCTTCCTCAGCTTGACAGATACTCATCGTCCTTTGGAAACTGGAGTGGGTGGAGCAACTGTACACATAATGGCAGGCCACCTCTGATAATAAATGTTGTAATGTGAGTGTTTGAGCTCCAGTCACAATCCCTGTGCACATAGGTGGAACTTGCAGTACATACACAAACATGCATCTGCTGACTGGCATTCCTGTGTCACAGAATTCGGATCAATAGACATTTCCATGCACACATCAGATTTACGTCTGCTGACAGAAAGCTTTGTGGAATCCCAGTTTGAATAAATCTCTAAAAAGGTACAAGCTGGGTCTTTCCAGGGCAGTTTGTAGCAAACAAATGCACATGTTTATGACCCCTCATAAACTCTTTACAGATCCTCTCCTATGTTGCAATGTAATCCCTGTGAAGAACATGAGTAAGTCCCTTTCCTGGGCAGGCAGGGAACAGGGTGTGCTCATGGAGGGTCACTTTTTGTGACGTTTCATGGCGCAGGAGCTTGCTCCATATTTGCGTGGCAGCACTAGGCCACTTTTTTTAGCCTAATGCTGTCTCTTAAATATGGCTCCCTTTAACTCAATTTTGTGCTTTAAAGGGGCGCGCAATGGGTGTTGCTTTAGGCATTCCCAGCAACATCCATGGCTTTTTGACACTGTCCCAGATTTACAAGAAATCGTAAATCTGAGGCAGCGCCAAAAACCTACGCCTCCCTAGGCGTAAGGGAGGCACAACGAGGAGAAACATCTTTATTTCTCCTCATTTTTCCTTTTTCTATGTGTACTGCATTCTGCATCACACATAGAAAGAGGAAAAAACCTCTTCTGATTGTTTCTGTGCAGGAAGGCTTCCCTTCCTGCACAGAAATAATCATCCCCGCAATGCAGGCACCCTTGCACCATGGTGCAAAGGTGCGTTCGTTGGCGCACGGCAGCCCATTGTACGCCGGCGCAGGGGAAAAGGACAGGAATGCGCCATATCGGATAGATACGGTCAGGGATATCTCAAGGATTTTGGAGGCGCTGGACCAAACGTATTTTGGGGGCCCTTTTTTGGAACAGCTTTAAATTTATGATCCAATTTGAGCTTTTTCATGCTGGCACACTCGTCCAAATTCTAAATTTACTTACATCTAATATTCAGGGATAGTGACCTGTTTTTTAAATATTGTACACAGCATCAGCTCACTAATATTACTGCAAATAATCTCTGTGACACCCTCCCATTTCTCATATATCATGTTCTTTTTTACCTAAAACATTTTTTTTTATGGATGTTGCATGAAACACAAACACAACATTGCTGTACAAAATGTCTGTAATAGGCTCTCACACATCACCCAAATTGAAAATAAATTAAAGGAAAACGATATTTAAAACAGTCTGCTTAACAATTATTCAAGATCACTGCAAGACTCTATGCAGAACAGACCTGGCTCTGTTAGGGGGCCTGCTGAAAGGCTGGGGCCCTGGGTCTGTGCCCACTTTGCCCATGCCTTAAAACGTCTCTAGATACGGTGAATTCCAGTCCTTTTCTTTTACCATAGGGCAGCGCTACAAGGAGACCTGCGGCACTGCCCTACGGCAAAACCTCATAAATGAGGCCCGAAGTGTTTCTCAGTGTTTAATAATATTCTCCCAAAGGTGGAAACAAAAGGTGAAAAATGTGTTTTGCAATTTGTCCAACGTCCATTGGATTTTCCATCACGCAGATGATCAACTGAACATGCAAAGTATATGCAAATTGATGCCTGGCGATCTCAGATTTAACTAGATTTATATGGACCAGGTGTCGACGTTTAGTCAATTCTGAGAAAACGGTATGTGTCAACAATGCATAGGTTTAAAAAAAATTATGAATTGGACCCAAAGTCTATTTATTAGTTAGTTTTACTGAGTGCCAATCATGTTGTTGAGCATCATTTTATTGAATACAGCTACTATAGTAATAGGGATGCCAAGCACGTATAAATCCTGGCAGCCGTGTCTGTTGTTTAGTGAGGGGGCATCGTACACAAATGGCTTAACCATCTTTATCAAACTACCAGATGTCTCCTGTGGGGTATCAGGTCTTGATTGACATAAGCTGACCCCACGCCTGGCTATCCCAGTGTACTCAGGCTAAGCCTAAGCCGTTTACCTATAGAATACACCTTCATTCACCTCTAGGCTCATCACCACTTAAACACACAGATATTCTGCTATTTAATTTGCTACATGAACTGTAATGCTCTTTGCACTGCTCTCTTTGCTTGCTCACTGCATTGACAACAAAATATTGTTGCAAATTGTTGCCCAATTAATATCTGTATTTTGTAAATCCTGTACAGTGCTCTCTTCTATCGTCTGCCTTTTATTCACACCATTAAGAGCTATAAATAAATAAATGGGTTTTTCATGTTGATTGATAGCAAATTGCCTGTGTTTGTAAAATATTGTACGATTTTCTGCAGAGCACCATGAATCAGTTGTATATGTGTTCTACCTATTTAGATATTACCTACTGTCTATTTTTTTTTTAATACAGACGAACTAATGGGGATATGAATTACAATTGAAAAATGGCCCTTGGTGTTCAAATCGGAATATTCCTTTTTGGAATTCTCAAGTTCCATTTCTTAATTACAGTGGGAAAAGTTTGTTGTAGGCACAATAAATGTGATTTATTGCTGTACTCTATCGTTTTAAATTTTAAGTCCATTTGTAGCTTTGGAGACCTCTTTATAAGAAGAACTAGTTAAACAATCTTCGTGTGTAATTGACCAAGGATCTAAAATTTGAAATGCTTTCTTTTTCTATTCCAGTATTTCAAAGGATATACACTCACATGAAGCAATTGGGTGTTTAAAGTATACAATTAAATTAACAGACAATTTCAAGCTGTAAATTTCAAAATTAATTGCTTAAGATCCTAATCCCATGGTATGTGTTTTTCCCATGGACAGCCTTTATTTTGAGAATAAACTAGGAAAATTCTACTCTATGGCATACTTGTTGGGAAAATGGATATTCCTTTGCCTAAATAATTACAATCCAGTTCTCTCCTATGTTGAATCCGAAAACCAGTAAAATGATGTTTATTTTACCACTGAGATTGCCACAAGTATTTCTGAACATTTCTTCAGTTCATTATATACAGAGCAAAGTTCCCACTGCTGAATATTATAAGGATAGTACAAGTTACTGAGGAATTCCTAGGTCATATATTTGCCCTTGTAGTACATGGCCACATAGACACCTTTTCTACAAACTACTTAGAACCCTGGAGTTTTGCTCATATATTTGCAGACATCTACAGTAAAAGCAGAATGTGTGGAGTATAATTCAATACTAAAAGAATTTCGTAATGTATTGCAAAAGGTATAGTAGATTATGTTTAATGGAAAGTGAGATTAATAAAAATGAGTGTGTAGAAATATGTGCAAAGACCATGTATGTTTTTATAGTAATGAACTATAGTGTCCATGAAATAGAAATGTTGTCAGAAATCTCTCTTTTCTGTTGATCAATCTTCACATAAGAAGAAGGAAAATCTAGTTTTCATTCTCTTGTTTAAACTGCAGCTGCAATGATTCTCTGTGACTGACCTTTGACCTTGGCTGCTGACAGCAGGTATTCTGTTGCCACAACTCGGCTTTAACAGTTGACCAGCTATGTCATTTTTTATTACTAGTTACTAAAGATACCAAAACATGACTGTAATAAGCAAATTCAACACATTCTTTTATATAGGCATTGCAGGTTCGATGTATTATAGCACAATAGCTCACTTTGCAAGGGCTATATCAGTTGTTAATAGCCTTGATTCTGGGTTATGAGCTATAAGAAGGATGAGGATCTTTAAAAACCAGTATAACCCAAGGCAGAAGAGTTATAATGTTGACACAATATTTCACACACTCAGGGTAGAATGTTGCAAATTAAAAAGGAAGAAACAGAAAGACAAACATTGGAACTGTGGAGAAGAATGCTAGTGCCGGATATTCTTGGCCCTGAGCCCCTTCCCTGTCATCAATGACTACTCCGAGAGCTACACAGGTGGTTAAAGACCTCTTCCAAATGTACTATTAACAATTCATTATCAATTCAAACATCTGTCTGTGCTATACGGTGTCCTGACATGGAATATAACCAGTAGCAAGGGTGAAATGGGACTGTGAAGGCTGGTTATCTAGGGTGAAACAGCTCTGTATCATTTTGTGCATGTGGACATGGTCTCTAAACCACCGAGAAAGGTTTAAGAAGCTTGTTAAAGAAGGACAGCATTCACTTCTGTTTATTATTTCAAACCCATAAACTCCATATCTAAACCACTGCAAACCACTTTGAGCCCTTACATACTCTTCACTGATTATGTTTTAATGACTGCATAGTATGCAAGGGCGCTGAGTGGTATTTGACTGTGTTATTTTCTCAGGCAACAGGCATCCTTCCATTCAATTTTGGATGCAAGGGTGCATTTTGCGCTAAGAAAATAACGCAAAGGCCCACTCTGCCCGTCACATAATTCTGTAGAATCCGGAGGAATTTAATGTAATGGCTTGTGATTCTGTGGAATCAAACTTCACAAATTTCCCCACCCTTAAAGAAAATCTAAACTTTCAAAAACTGGCATTTTCAATACATTTTTGTAACTTAAAATCCGACTTTACCATTGAAAAGGGTTTTAAATTACAATTCCTCATACACCAAACATAACTTTCCTACATACTCCTAGTCAAAATTTATCATTTATTAAATTTAATAGGGTGACCCAATGTTATCATACAGGAGAGGTAGGCCTTGCGAGGACAAGTAAAACTTAAAAGTACATGTCCAACTTTTTCAATATAACACACCACGCCCTATGGGCTGTTTAGGACCTACCATAGGGGTGACATACAATAAGGCAACTTAGACTAAATGTTTAATTTCATTCAAATTAATATATTTACATTCATTAATTTGTTTTAAATGAGCTAATAGGGCTCTCATGTTTGCATTTAGTTTTACAGTTAAAATAAATATATAATATTTATCCACATTATTTACCATAAATATTTTAACTACACGTTTGAAAATGTTGCTTCGGTTACTTTAGGGAGTATTCCCCCTTACAGAGGAGAGGCTCTGTCTTCATGGGAAAAGTTACTAGTGGTAACTTTACACTTGTAAATTTGGCTCCTCATCCTGTTTCTAAGGGTAAAGATGTGTAAGTCTACACTCTGTAGTGAATTTTCACTTGGAAATGCTAAATATGCCAGAGCAGTAAATTTGGTACAAAATGTAAGAGTGCATTTCCATGAGTCAATTTTCACCAGTGTTAATTTACCTTTGTGAATGAGTTGGGCGGATCCAGACAGGTGCAGCCATTCTTTGATACAAACACCCACCCTTGTACGTAATTGGGACAGCATGTACTAATTAATGTGCTTTATTCGTTTGTGCACTGCACGTAGCATATTAGTATGTGATGTAGTCTGTTAACTTATCGTGGCCCATGGCTTGGTGGATTGTTTATGAGAAGTAGAAACAAAGAAAAATCTTTAGCATTTACTTCCACCAGTCATGTGGCACACATCTTCTGGAACATATTTTAAGTAGCTCAATTGTACCAATGTGTGAAATACTTGGAATAAACTGCCATATATTAAAACAGATTGTTAATATTAAATTATTATTTATAGTAGTCTACAATTTAATCTGTTTTAGATTATGTTGAGGATTCTTTATTTCACATATTATACAGTAACCTACAGAATTATCTAGTTGCTTTGCCCTCATCCTATTTCATCATGCAGCCTTATTTTTCAGATGACCAAGACTGATCAAGTCGGGTTGTCCAAATGGCAATTTACATCCTGTTTTCAGCAATGTACGATCAAATACAAACTGTAATTCACAGTTTGCATTGAATTTACATGAAACTCTTAGTGCCTGCCATACATATCAGTTGAAGTCCTCTTTAATTATGTATGGATGCTAGTCTCGTCCCTTGGCATTCTTTTTGAGGTTCATAACAATAAAAATAATAATCATAATAATAAATAGGAGCCTCCCCTTCCTCGCGAAAGGGCACACTGAAATCTACAACGTGAAGAAAAATGTTACAAATTAAATAACGCTTGTTTTCAGAAATCAATATTTTAAAATAGCTTTGGTAATTGAATATGGCCTATAAAGCAATTTTGTTTTATAAGAATCGCGCTGCACTGTTTCAAATATGGAAGTCTATGGTTTCCTTCAGACCCGGCTTGGGATGATAAATAATTAACTAGAATATCTTTGCTCGGAGAAAATCATTCACTTATTGCATTCGATTTTCATTGGAGTTTTATGCAAAATAGTGTTCAGCGATGGACTACAAATAGTTTAGCTGTTGAAAAAGTGATGAACATAATATTATCATGAAAACTAAATGAAATGCAACATTTTGTGAATTTGTAAAACACAAAAGATAAAATAATTTAATTTCTGGTAGAATAGGAGAATGTTCAAGTAAAGTAGACACTGTCCCTTGTACTGCCTTCTTTCATTTTTAATCATCGGCGAATTGAGAACGTCCATAAATTCCCAATGTTATGTAATAATCATTATTTTTTAATGTCTGTACATACACAAACTTAGAAAGAATGCAAAACAATAGCATACTTTTTATTATAATTTTTGTATTTTTTTTGTGGTATATTTATGATGAGCGTGCCATGTACGGGAGGGCATCTCACACATCAAAGCATCATAATGTACAGTCTCACTCGTCATCGTCATTGTCTAACAGACTTAACAGTAATTTCCCTTTATTGTCTGGCTTGCAACACAGTTGTTCCCAGACAATTATGTGAGAATCAGCAGGAGTGGGGCTTTGTCTCTGCCCACGTGTTGGAAGTTAGGAGTGCATTTTTTGATTGGAAAGAAGCTGTGCACTTCTTTAAAAAAAATGCTTGCCCTCCACACAGATTTGGCCATTTTGTTTGTCGAGATGCATGAGCTTGAATTTTCAGGGGCACACATGACATTAGACAAGTATTAAAGTGTCTTCAATAACTAGATAGTTTATTTTGGTTTCCTCTGGCGGCAGCTCAGATAGGAGGAGGACAGTCATGAACCTACATGAATTTTTAGGTCTGACTTGAAAGTGCAACCGTCACCTGATTTTTTAACCTACACCACTATCATTGAACAGTTTTTAATGATTTACAAAAATACATATCCATTTCCATGCTATTTACTTGTAATGCTTTACATCACCATACAACATTCCTTTAAAGCCAGATCTATAGGCATTCAAGCTTGTCTAAACTAACACCAGACTCATCATCTAACACTTATCTGATTAATAGGCATTGTGAGAAATTGGTTTGTTGTTTGAGTGGGGTTTAAACTCTACTCAAGCAGCAGCCACAATACCTGTCAGGGTGAACCGCAAAAGTCACTTATGCTTAACCCGCTGGTAGCTTGGTACAAAAGCAGTCAGGCTTAACTCAAAGGCAGTGTGTAAATTATTTATGCAGCACACAAAAAAGAATAAAGTAAAAACACAACAAAAATGCCACACCAATTTAGAAAAAATAAAGCAAGTTTCAATAAAATTATGTGACACCAAAACAACAAAAATCCAATCAATATAACCAGAGTAATGAGGTAAAAACTAGTGCCAAATAGATGAATGTGCCAACTGAGGACATCTAGTCACATGATCCTGGCTCATAGTCTAAATTTATGGCCGACCATGATGGTGCATGAGTCGGATACAAAAAGTGGGTTGGGCTCTGACAGTGCTGACCTTTGGACTCAAAAGAAATTTGAAGAAATCGAATGAGAAGGTAAAGTTCAGTGGGTCTGAACTTGGTTTATTTTTGGAAGTTAAAAATCTCCAGTGGGATGATGCTGGAGGCTGTAGCCAATGAAAGTTCCACAAGGCCGGATAACCCTCTGGCTCAGGATCGCTCTTTAGGAATTGCTGTTGCAGAGAAAAGCATAGGGGCCAAATACGATGGTAGGTGGTCGGACTGCCGTCCACTATTGCTGTGGTCAGGTGACGATGTGACTGTGCTGATGGTGGGAAAGTGCTCATTATCACAGCGGCCGTTGCTGCACCCAAGGAAAAGGACTGCAGCACAAGCAGCCCTGATAAGGTGTACCTCCTGTACGCCCATGGAATGTGTGCCATGCACTATGGTGTGTATGGGGGTGAGGTATGGGCACTGCATGTGCTCCCTGGCCACATTCAACCGGACCCTGTTTGGGGGCCTCCATATCCATTTTTGAAAGCCTTTAAATGGCAGTCTTCATGCCATGAAAATGCTGTTGGAATCATGATCCTGATGGTGGTGCCTGCCTCTGCACCGCCATCTTTCAGACCAAATCTGACCGCCGCCCCTTGGGATCATAGATCCTGTCCGAGGCTGAGGTCTACCGCAGTTCGAATTGTAATCCTGTGGTCGGACCAAAGGGTTGTTGGTGGTTGGACCACCACTGATATCAGGCCTCTGAGGGTTCAAGACATGCTCCATGCAGCAAAGATGTCCTTGCAGGTGCTGGAAAGCAGTCTTGTGGAGTACACAGTGGGCCACAGCAGTAGGCAGCCCTCTGAGAATCCTTCTGCAGTTCAGAAGTGGACTGAAGAGTGGGTTTGACATTCCTATTTTTACACATGGTGATTCTTTGAAGTGAGAAAAGATTCTAGAAAATTTCCTTCGAAGTTCTTGAAGTTTCTCGCCTCCTCTGGGTCCAAGCTAGTTGCATGAACATTTCAGTGGTGTGAACTCCTTTGTTTAAATGCAGGGCACAGCCAATTTAGTTGCAAATGGGGAAGTGCCAGTAATGGCTCATCCAGGCACACCTCATCCTTCTATTGTGTGATTATCTGTGAAGAATAAACAAAGTCAGACTTGAAACTACACCAAGGCATGTAAACCAGGAACAGGGTGCTGGCACCAAATAGCTAGGGCAGGAAAATGCCAACTTTATATACCTGGCCTGCAGGAAGAAATTGGGCTACTGGTTGAGAGGTGCTGAAACCCTACTTAAGCAGCAACAACAATCCTTGTCAGGATGAATCCACAAGAAAATCCTAAATTAACCCGTGCTCAACCCTCTGGTAGCTTGCAGAGAGCAGGCAGGCTTAACTCAGAGGCACTGTGTAAAGTATTTATGCAACACTTCAAACAATAATAACATGAAAAGACCAGACAAGAAGGATGCTATGCCAAATTAGAAATACAGAGGAAATGGTAATAAATAAATAGACCAAAATGACAAGAATCCAATCAGTAGAACAGGACATATGGAATTTCAAAGATTTAGTTGAAAATAGCTCCAACAGCACAAAGCTCCAACTGTGGATATCTTGTCGCAGCAGACTGGGACAAAGTTACAAGTTCAGGCCAACCATGATGAACTGTGTGTCGGATCCAGGGACCTATATAGGCCCACTGAACAAGAGTACCTTTAATATTGACAGTCAGATCCTGCATCTAGGATGCATTGTGCAGCTGAGGCGATATAAGTTTCAAGTCGGGTCGTTTCTAAGGTGCTGCGAGGCTGCAATGTGTGGTCCTGCATCATTCTTAAGGCGGCAATCAATGAGTGGGCATGAAATGTTAAGCCCTGTGTCAATGATGCTTTAAGCTTCAGAGCTTGCAATGGGGAGTGCTACATCATTGTCAAGGTGGCCGTCAATGAGGGGCTTGCAATGCGAAGGCCTCCATTGAGTATTAGTTATGCAACAGTGTTTCCAATGAGGCTGCGGGCTGTGGTGGCAATGCAAGGATCTTGTGATAGGGAAAGTCCATGCAGCAGAGGTTATGCATCGGTTCTGGTCAGGTTGTGCCACGCTCCAGAAGTGATGCGTCAATTCTGCTAGATCCACTGATTGGGCTGGCAGGGCACCTTCAGGCCAACTTCCAACGGTCCAGGACTCTTTTGGAACCACTTGGCAGGATAGGACTCACAGTTGCAGAGTCCAGGTGTTGGTTATAAGAGACTAGCCCTTGAAGTCACTCTGGTGATCCTGGGTACATGTTTCAGGTCAAGTTCTTCTCACCCAGGCAAGAAGGCAGCAGGTTGGCACAACAGGGCAATAGTCCTTCAGGACAGCAGTCCAGCAGAGTGGCAGGTCTTTCTGCACCGCAGCAGTCCTTCTTCCTGGCAGAGGCTTCCTCTGGTTCAGAAGTGTACTGAAGAGGTGGTGAATGATGTTCAATATTTATACCTGGTGCCTTATTTTAAGTAGGAGAAACTTCTCAAGGATGCCCTTTAAGGTGTTAAGGCTTCCTGTCTCTCCTGCCTTGGCTCCAGACTAACTACAGAGAGTATGCAATCCTTTGTGATGAGGCAGTCCATAGCCTAGTAAGGTGTTAGTGTGGCTATTCCAGCCTGCCAGTGATGTCCCATGCAGGCACACCTGAGCCCTCTATTGTGTGTGACTGTCTAGGAGGAATGCACAATTACCAACTGCCAACTACACCCAGTCATATGACCCACAGACAGAGTTGAAGCACTAAATGGCTAAGGCAGGAAAATGCAAACTTGTGAAAAGTGGTAATTTCACAATTGTAATTGAAAATCCCCAGGGGTGACATGTGTATCAAAAAGGATGGTTTGGTCATGGCAAAAGGTTTGTTTTGCCAGGTCGAACTGGCAGTTTGAAACATTTTTATAGAGCTACTTAAGTGGGTAGCATGATCAATGGTGAAGGCCCACTAGTGACATTTACTTTACAGGACTGGGGCACATGTAGTACCACATTACTAGGAACATACAAGTAAATTAAATGTGTAAGTTTGGAAAAATCCAATATTACCATGTTTTAAGGAGTGAGCACACACACTAGTTAGCAGAGGTAAAGTTCACAATGTCCTAATGCCACCAAAACAAGGTAAGCAAAATATGGACGAGTAAGGCAAAACGTTTGGGGAAAATCCACCCTTAGGCTGACAGGTCTACCAATTTAACTATAAAAATGAGTCATGAAATCTTTTCCTCAAGGCGACAGACCTTGCAGGAGTGGAACAACAGTGGGTTACCTTAGGATTTACACTGGTGAAATGTACAATAGCGATGAAGTGGGGAGCAGCCGAGGTGCCATCTTTGAGGAGCTGGGCAAAGGAACTAGATACATGCATGATAGCAGAAAAAGAGGTATTTAAGTCTAGAGGATGTCCCAAGAAATGGGATAGAAAATGGGGTAAATAGAATGTGTACGAGGGTGAACTATGTATATTGTCTTCTACTGAAATGGAAATGACAGAGAATCGATGAAACAGATAGGATATAAATGGATGCATACCATTGAAAGTTTGTTACATATGTATTGTGGGAAACAATTATATGAACATGTACTAAATGCTGATATACCTGTAACTGATATGTTTTTAAAATATTAAAAACTTCTTAAAAATATATATATATATTTTCCTCGGTCTTAACAAATTGAAATTAGCTTTATTACATAGTATGAAGTAACCCAGTGCTTTTCTATGTTAGGGACTTATAGGTAAGTTACATATACTAATAAGGTATTATAGCCAAGCCAACGTGTTTTTAGTGATAACAGCACTTGTACTAGGACCAGGTTTGCAGGTTCCTTGTACACAAAGTCCAAAACAGCAACATCAGTTCAAAACAATACTGGTGATCATGCAAAAAGAGGCACTTTATCGTCTCAAATAATATTTAATTCTAAAAAAAAGAAAAACCTTCACAGAAATGTGGTTATTGGAGTTAAAAACATTCTCTCCCCTCTACAGGTCTTTGTAGGGCTATTGCTCCTCCTATTGCAAAATAACCAAATCTGTTGTTGAAAAAACAACCCCTGCAAAACGTAATCAGTAGTTTTCCTATGCTGCTTTACGATCTTGATTTAAAAGAAAATAAGGTTTGTCATGCATGCACCGGCAAAAAAAAACTGGTGGAAATAGTTGGCACCTGGCAAATGAAAGCTCTATTACCTTTGTCAATGCTTGTTTCATCATATTCTTTCCTTTGCCCTTATAAAGTATCATCCATTTCATTGAATCAGAAAACATAGCAGCCCATCTCAAAATTGTGCTCTTTGTTGCTGCTTTGCATTTCCATTTTTGAATATGGAGGGCATTTGTGGATTATTGTGAAGCGAAGCATGGCCAACAGCGCCAGGATTTTGCGACTGGAGCACAGTGCAGGCTTCCAAGGTGACAGTGAGGTAGGTTACTGATTGACAGATGAGGTCTGATTGACAGGTTATGTGTGCAGCAGTTTGAGGCAGTTGGCTTGTGATAACTGATGGCTTGAGCGCAGTGATGAGATGATAGCAGAGATTTAAATTGGAACAGTAGTTTGGTGCTGACAGGAACTGTGGTGGAAGGAGCCAAAGCTGGAACTGTGGTGGTCAAAAGATTGTGAACTCTAGTTTGAAAGACCTAGAACTCCATAGTAAGATGGCCGCAAAATAAGCATGCAGATCCATGGTGGCCATTTTCGAATGGTTTTATAGTACCAATGCTGTGGAAAAATTCAACGAGCAATGGCGAAGTGAACATATGAACAAACCAGGCAGCAGATAATGCACAGTGGGAGGGAGAATCAGGAGCCACATCCCATTCTGGAAGGTGGTGAATGGAGGTTGAAGCCATGGATATGCAGCAAAGTGACAGCAAGATGTGGAAGTACAATTGAGAGGTTACAACAGGGAGCTAATTTAAGTAGCATGTAATCTTCATGAAATACCATGGTTTTAAGGACAGGCAACTCAGTCAATGGAAACATTTGAAAAGTGCCAAAAGCTGATGGGTGAAGTGGCTGATCTAAAGCCCACACTTTTCCTGTCTGAATTTCTATAATGGTAGGATTAGCAGAGATGTCTGTTGGTGAGGCCTAAAATGGGTTATGCCTATACAGAGCGTGGAAGGAGGAATATGGTTTCAATACAATAAAAAACTTTGGAACTAATATCTTACACATGTGTCTCTATGTTAACAGAATGTTATTATACTTCCATTTATTATGCAATGATTCGATGTATGTCAATTGCAACATGTGTTTCTAAAATGTAATGATAAATATTGTAAATGCTACAGAGAATAAATTGCAATACAATAGCCGGTCCCAATGATCTGCTGTTTGTGAGTACGATATTGTGGCAGTTGACAAAGGTAGTTTGTCTACTTTGTGCAGTTGATACATCTTAGCTCCATCTAATTTTATATATTTTTGTGATCTTTTTCCATTAATTTCAAATGTCAAAAACAAGTCAACTTTCCTCCTTTTGGAATGTTCTAGTATGGCAAGGTTTATTGAATTGTGCCTACCTGAAAATGATATGGTCAAATGTTGCCAGAACTGTACAGGGTCCAACTAATCAAACACCCACCACTCACAAGGCACCATCCCACAGCACATTTCTTAAGAACGTGCTTGAGTGCACCTACAGCCAGTTCTATAGAGACATCAAAGAAGCAGAAATGCGTAGTTGGCTCCCACCCAGAAAAGCATGCAAGCTAGAAAACCTCATGCTTCACACTTATCTGAGAGTACTAAAAGTCCAATTGGCGACCAGACTTCGATCCTTAAACAATCCAACATTGACCCTTTCAGGAGAAAAAAACAAGGTACCTGTGGTAAGAACAAATACAAAAACAAATCAGAAAAGGATTGACATTTGGGTAGGAACAAATCTCTACATTTAAGAAAAGTAAACACAGCGGTATTCATCTGATTTATGTCCATAATTTGTGTATTGACAGCGAAAAGACAAAGGAAACATTTGGCAAGATTCAACATCCAATTACAAACAAGATACCATACTTTATGAACGAAAAGGCAGTGATACTTATCTGATGCCTGTCCATACAATGAATCCGAGGCTTGTTCAAAGTTCATGTTTTTTGAGATTCTGGTAACCCATTGAAGGGACAAGAAACATGTTAGGGAAAAGAAAGACAATTTGATCAAAGGATTAAACATTCACTAACACATCACTTAATCAAAGCAAGAAAAGGCAAACTAGATGCAGCAATCAAAGGAAGATAATGTATGCGTTATGCAGGGAACATGTGCATATTTTAACAGAAGAACCTAAAGGGTATATGTACAAGAACTGCCTCTAACTAGCATTAGCGTTAGTTAGCGGCAGTTTTCTTAATGCTGCTTATCACTAAAAACTATCGCACTGTTAGTGATGTATTTACAATATGATGCTAAAAGGCGATAGTTTCAGGTAGCCGCGGTGAAAACTACCGCTAACACTAATGTGAAGGCCATACAAATTCTGACGTTAACGGGTGACCCTGAGTGGAATGCGGATGTGCTGTGCAGTTGCTTGGCTATGACTGTAGACATTGAGGCATTGGCGATTGCCCTTACCTGGTGGTGAAGTCTGCCAGGTCACATGGAGACACTTTGCTGACCTGTGTGAGAAGACCGCCTGGTGCCTCTTGAAGCTGTGAACAGTAGAGGCTCTCTTGCGCACCAACATAGGGAGATCTGGATCTCATACCACGTGCCACAACTTCACTGGTGTGCACAGAGGAGATTTACCAATGGTGGGCCACGCCTCTCTCCATCACAGGCTGGAGGATGTTGTGCTGGCTGGACACTGTGAAGTGTGAGGCCTCAGAGCTGCACCGATCTTGTGTGGCTGGAGCACTGCAACTTCAAGCATAAAGGGGCCCTGTTGCATTACTTGCATCGGGAGGTTCCCCTGCAAACCTGGCGGTGACTGCTGTACCCAGGCTTGTGAAATCCTGAATGGCTGAGGCTCCTGCTGGCTGAGTCACAGATTTGGAAAGAGTGCAGCAGATTGCGCCAGGGTGTCAATGTCCAGGCGAGGCGAATCTGGGACACGTAGCGGAGGAGGCCCGGGGGTCGAGTCGGGCCGAGGCCTAGCACCTGTGGGTGACGCACCCCCAGTGGTGGCTCCTCGGTTATGGTGGAAGAGCGTTGCATCACTGCTTTCAAGCAGTGCAAGAAGAGAAAACGTAACATGATGATAACTTTCTGATGTTCTCCTGCTATGTTTCCTTTGTGGGTGAGAGGGATGGTGGGGCGCTCTACTCACAGAGCAGGGCAAGGGAAGAGTGGTATGCCCACTCAAGTGCACAATGACTTTTGGTCGGCCCTCTCAGGCCGCCCAAATCAGTCAAGCACACTTCCCTGTTCGCAATGCAGGCTGCATTACAGCCTGCATGGAGAACATGCCCACCCCTCCAGCCCCTGGCTGAACGCCTCGTCACGGCGCTCAAGAACAATCACAGTGCACCATTGCAGCATTGTGATTAACTTAGGGGAGGGAGCCTGGCTGCCTACTTTCTGTTCCTGAAAGCATACTCAGGAGAGTAGGAGCACAGAAGACGCGGGACCCGGCCTCGAGGTAAGATTTAAAAAAAATTATATTTACAACCTTCTCTCCCCCACCACATCCCAGCCCCCTCCAGGGTCCTTTCCTGTGTTTCCCTCCTCCCAGCTGTCCGGTCCCCCCAGCACTACTTAATGGCATCAGCTGTGTGGCCATGCGGAGGTGGGCGTTCTACTGCTGCACAAAAGCAAGCCAGTCTACGTCCGTCTGCCCCTGGACCACGCCTAGCACCAAGGACACTTCCTCTTGGACACTCCACCACTAAGACACAAGCATCCTCTTCGCCATCAGCCCTGGAAGCCACCCCACCTGCCATCTAGCATCACTATAGAATTCCCTTGCACTCTGCGCCTGCCAATACTGCAAACGCACCTTCTGTCACATCAGCACACCAGTGCCTAATGCCCCCCTGCCGACCAACAGGGCCGCAGACCAGTTCAACTTCATCTTCCTCATCGTTTGGTTCCTACACAAATACGTAACAGAAATCTGGGACCTCCTTGATGCCACCTCTTGAGACATCGCCTTGTTCATGGAAACCTGGATCAACTTCTGCTCTGGACTGGACATCGCCATCACCATCCACAACGGCTACAAATTCACCCACACGGACCACCACGAGCGCCCAGGGGGAGGCATTGCCATTGTCTAAAAAAGCACACTCCAACAGACCAGGCACACTAATGATACAACAGCTACCATGGAACACCGCCACTTCAAGTTCCGGACCAACCCCACCCTTCACTGAACCCTCGTCTATAGGGCCCCCGGCCCATGAACCCCCATTTCACCAATGTATTTTTAGACCGCATCACACTGCAGGCTCTCCCATCCACTGACTACATCCTACCCGGACACCTGAAGTACCACCTGGACAACCCCAGTGACCAGAACACCACCACCCTCCTGGCGAACCTTGCCAACATCGGACTCAAGCAGCTAGTCACCGCACCATCCCATATAGCCACACACACGCTCACCCCCATCATCTCCACCAGCAGGGACTTCAACTACAGCCACACCCCCAAACTCTCCTGGACCGACCATCATAGTATACATCACACCTTCACCACACCCACCGTACACTACCGCCATCATTGCCCCACCAGGTGCAGCTGGATCAAGGCCATCAAAGAACTTTTCGGCAATTTCCTCAGCACCACCACTCCGCCAACACTTACAGATGCCAACACCGCAGTGCACAAACTCCACTGATGGACCAATACCCTGGCAGCTCCTCCGTGTCAGTGTACTGAGCATCATGGGGTCACTGCCCACCGGGGAAGGTGACAGCAGATACCCTGGTTGCCAAACTCGACTTTGTACACTGGGACGCATGTAGGCGTATGTGTGACCTTGTGAACCCCTATGCCACACTATAACTGCATCAGGTAGGATGTATGAAGGGTGGGCATTCCCACGCAACAAGGCCTTGTAGGAGGTGCGGTATAAACTGTGTGTTTTTTTTGTGAACATGCTCTCAAATAATGCTATATGCTACATATGTTATATTGCCATCTACTATCGCCTTGTTTCAGAGTAGGAACACGTGAATCGACTTTATGACCACATCTGCTCTTGCGTGATTGATCGCCGAATATTCCAGCTCACCAGTCATTAAACTGATAGATTTAGAAAGGTGAGATGCCCTCATAGGTTAGGACAGTATATGGTTGGGTTCTATAACCCTCAGGTGGCGTGTGTACTCTGGTTTCTTTGGGCTATTATGTCTCTGAGGCTATTATTCCTGGTATTTGATATTTTCTTCTTTGTCTCTCGTGTTCCCCTTGGGTTTACAATATGATCCTAAAAAACTTAAGAAAAAAACACTTTTTTTATTCCTGTTTTCTTTTTCCTCCTCCCTCTGAAAAAGATTTTATTCACAATGTTTCTTAAAATGTATAGTGTGCACAACAATGGGCAGAATATTGCCTTTTAAGTTGCAATTAAATATACGCTTTTGTGTGTTCTTTGCGTTTTTTGTTTAATTGATGATGTATGTGTTCTTTATTATTTTTATATTGGTTGATGTATTGTATTTTGGGCCATTTTTGGCTTGTTCTATTTATGTCATGTTTTGTATTGTTTTTAACAGTCTGTATAATTATTGCAGTATATGTGTATTTATGTTGGTTTTTTGATTATTACAGCCCTGACGAAGTTCCCGTGGCGCTGGGGAACTAAACGCATTGGCTGTGTGCCGTTTTTTTAAAACAGGATAAAATAAAAAGATCTGTTTGGATTATATCTGTAAATCCTTGTGACATGGAGCACCGTAAAGTAAATACGGCGCATCCATGGTGTTGCAAGGAGGGCGCAGTGAAAGGTCTTGCAATGCTGTTTTGTCGCACCAATGCAACACTTCCCTGTTCAACAACATAGGAGTATACCTGATTACTGCCTAGTTTGTATGCCTGCATATATACAGTGTTGCAGCACCATGGTAGAGTTGTAGGAACCTTCTGTCTAATGACTATCGCAGTACATGTTTTCTATACAAGAATAACGTCGGTTCAGTAAAAATATTGAAAATTTCCCACTGTGTATTCAGTATATTTCCCGAACAAGACTGGGCCCTTCATTCTCTCCCGCCATTTAAAGGGGTTGGATTGTCCCTATGGGAGATTCTTGGCTCTACACCGACACACACTTTACCTGGCAGGAGAGAATTAAGGGCCCCGTCTTGTTAGGGAACTGGACTCTGCTCATGAGATGTCATGGCACTGCGTGGTGTAGTCTCAGCAAGCAGGGACCCTCGGTGACAGCTGAAGTGCCTTCTCTGCTAATCTATCAGGATGCTCATTTTTGGAATAGAAAGCAGTGTTGCGATGTAATTTTTAGATTAGCGATGTTATGGATATGTGGATAGCTCTGTCGCCCCGTGGATAAAGATAGAAGACTTTTGTTCATAGTGCCTAAATAGGCCTTGTACATGATGTTTGAGGCATCATGATAATGTTGTGTGAAGCTAGATTTGTAAACAAAGTACGTTCCGAGAAACTAATCCAACATTGGTGTGATTGCAAATATGTGCAAAAGTTCACGACCGAAATGTTATTGTGAAAAAGAGGAGAATGTAAGAAGTGAGCAGCTTTGCTACATGAGCCTAACCCGGGGACATAGCAGTAGTAGTAGAAGTCGTAATAGGAGTAGTAGTAGTAGCAGTAGCAATCTAATCTTCTCTAGCTAATCAATTAATTCCACTAGTCATCTGCATGAATTCACATACTCCACCACTAGTGATCATGCCTTACTCCTAATTTAACGTACCACAAAAAAACTGTATTAAATGCATGGAATGGTTTCCTTGAGAGCACAAGACTAATGTCACTATTCAACAGTAAAGCAACAGTAACCACTGGATTAAGCACTAACCTTTGGTTTCCAGAGCTGTGTGCTGCCTGGCGTAAAGAGTTTCAAAGCCTCATCAAGTGTAGTAAGCTCTAAATGACAGAGGAATATTTTCCATAGCTTTCATTTTTTACACGTGTTTTCCTTCATTTGAGATTTCTTGTAGCATCCATGCTGCTTTGCACTCACATTATCACTCTTTCAGGAGGTAAGAAGAGAAAGTGGGAGTACCAATGACAATTTCCAATCAGATGACTTACACAGTTGGTGGTAGGACCAAAATTGGCATGAAGAAATGGTTTTAGAGCAATTGTTAAGGACCAAGAATTTCTAGATGGGGAGATGGCTTTCAGTTGCTAAAGTACTCTTCTACTTGCCCAGGAAAGCAGTGAGTAGTTGCTCATGACAGAGCAATAGTATGTTTTTAATTAACAACAGGCGGGCATGCAACAAAGAAACTAAAGGTAGTAGAAAAGAAAAGTGTATTAAGATTTAAACATTGTAGGGCTCAAAATAAAAATGTGAAGGGTTCCTGTCAATTTTTTAAAGATGGTTAAGAAAACATGATACATGACGTATAGCAGAAGTTGGTCTTCCTGGCTGAATAGAGAACTTGTTTTGTAGTCTAAGGGACATTTATTGGATTGGGAGTAAGCTCATCTCTTGCTCGTTAAGTGAAGATTGTCCTCCTAGTTTTTGAAAAAATAACAAGTAACATTTATGTAATTTGACAATTTTATTAATAAACTGCATGATTACTTAAAATCTTTACAGTATAAGATTAAAAAAAAAAAGAAAAAAGATTTATGAACGTCCAGACTCACCCCCTCACAAGTCCCATCCACACATACAAGTGAAAGTCACTTTGGGTTAAATATTAGCATATTAGTCCTGATTAGCTGTCCAGAGCAGAGTTCTTTTAAAAGGAGTGATGTATAGGTTGTACCAGTATTTCCCAACTGATAAGGGGAGGCACATGAAAGTTCGGTAAAGTCAATTCATGTACCAAGGGCTGTTGACGAAAGATGGATTCTTCGTGGGTCTTTAAACCAGCCCAGATTAGATAACTGGGGCGAAAGGCTTCCAGTTACTTTGCAGACAATGCCGTTGAGTGGGAGTCGAGTGCCATTTTTACCTGGTGTATAAATTTCGCAACTCTGGCTATCAGACAGGTCGTGGAGACTGAGAGGCACCAGTCCGAAGCCTCTCTGCAAGTTCTGTAGTCCGTATTCCATAAAATCGGAAGCAGCAAGCGATGGCGGTCATTGGCCAGCTTTGTGCAGCAGCACAGCAAGTGTAGCCAGGATTCCCTGCGGTAATTGCATAGACGACAGGCCAGGGTGCCATCCGTACGGGCCCATTTGGGGTTGAAGTCCATGATCCTGAGGGCCAAAAGTCGAAAATACAAAATTTTCTTTCTCGCGCAAGTGGATACTGGATCTTGCAAGTAAGGTTGGGGTTTACCTGGAATATATGATTTGTCC
This sequence comes from Triturus cristatus, assembly GCF_964204655.1. Classification (NCBI taxonomy): domain Eukaryota; kingdom Metazoa; phylum Chordata; class Amphibia; order Caudata; family Salamandridae; genus Triturus; species Triturus cristatus. Next base: position 655,612,394 of record NC_140589.1, on the reverse strand, counting down.
AGGGCCTGAGTTAGTGGATTTTGCCGAAGAGATGCAAGGTCAAGTCCAAAGGAGATGATCCGGACTTGGCGCTTAACTGCTTGGGCCCAGGCTGAGAAAGGAATTTCATGCAGGGGCAAACTCCTTCTTTCGATTTTCAATGCTGCAATAGCTTGTCCTACCTTTGAGTACCAGGGGGAGCCCACCTCATCAAAGATTGATTTTAGGGAGTGCTTTAGCGAATGTTCTGGTGCTTTCAATACTCTAATATAGAGTTTTAAAAGGTCCCCCAGTAATACCAGCTCAGGTCGCTTAAGGCCTATTTCTAGCCTTAATCTAGTGTTCCTTGCGTATCTAGGGGCCTGTAGCACCATCTTATAGGCTTTCGCTTGGGCAGCGTTTACCACTTTGTCAAATGCACCAGGGTAGGCTATATGCCCATATGAAATGGCAGGGATCAGTTTTGCCCGGAGCACTGTCAACATTGGTTCTGCTGAGGGACTGTCCAAGCGGTGGCATAAGCGTCTTAACGACAGAATGGTTTTGTTAATTTTGGGTTTAAGCTCCTTCAGATGTTTGACTGCAGAGGCACTCTCAGAGACCCAGGTGCCCAGATAGTTGTAGAATGGGGCAGTGACGATACGGTGCTCCCCCAGAGACCATGAAACTTCTTTTTTGAGGGGGTATTTGCCAAAAATGACGATTTTGGTCTTGCTCACGTTGATCCGTAAGTCATTTGACTTATTGTATAGGGCCAAACTGCTTAAGGCTCTTTGGAGCCCCACCCTAGTGTGGTCCATGATCACCGTGTCGTCTGCATACTGGAGTGTTCCCAAGACGAGCCTCCCCAGTTTTGGAGGTGCTAAGTTGGCATCTTTCAGAGCTGTCCCCATGTCCGCAGTATACAAGTTGAAAAGCATGGGGGCCAAGACGCACCCCTGCTTGAGGCCCGAGTTGGTTTCAATTCTTTCAGTTGTTATTGTGGGGCTTAGCTTCACCTTGACCCAGGTGCCCTCATAGAGCGCTTTTATAGCTTTTAGCAGAGCCTGTGGTAGCCCCCACGAGTCAAGTTTTGCCCAGAGCCGGCCCCTGTTCACTCGGTCAAAGGCTGTGGAGTAGTCTATGAAACAGCAGAACAGGGGCGGTTTGTTCCTCGTATTGGCCTTCTTCGCGAGGTAGGAGAGGGCTAAGATGTTGTCAAGAGTGGAGCTATGGGCCCTAAAGCCGGTCTGTGTGGGCGGAAGAATGCCGTTCTTGTCCACCCAATCCTCCAGATCCCTGAGAAGAAGGCGGGCGTAAATCTTTGCTTCTATGTCGAGGAGAGCTATAAGCCTATAATTGGCCGGGTTCGTGTGGTCCCCCTTTTTATGGATGGGGAATAGAATAGAACCTTTCCAAGAGGATGGCAACATTGCCGTGGCAAAAGAATGGTTAAATAAAGGGGTGAGTCTGGATGCAAAAAAGGCTGAGGCGGTTTTCAGAACCTGGGCCGGAATCCCATTTGGGCCTGGAGCGCCATCAGTTCTTATGGCCTTGATGCACTTTAGTACCTCCATTTCTGTGAATGATCCGGTGCAGGTCGAGTTTACGCCTTCTGACGTAGCTCTTTCGGATTCGATAATTTCCGCCGCCACCTTGGACCACGCACGGCTTCCTGCAGTGGCCTGATTTGACTCGCAGGTATACAGCCCCTTGGCATACTGTTCCCACACTTTCCCTGCAACACTATTTTCCTTTTGCTCTCCTCTGGGGGTCAGACTGTTAATGAAACGCCAAAGCTTGCTATTGTCATTACCTTTAATTAGGGAGAACACAGTCAACCAATTCTGTTCAGTCTGCAGTTTTTTGTGGGCCCAGACTTTCTTTTTATAGTCTGTTCGCAGAGCAGCAATGGAATATCTCCCTGACAAATGAGTGCCTTTCTTCTGTGCCCTGATTGCCTTGTTTAGAGCACGCTTGCACTGTGACAGGCACCACGATGTTACACGGCGAGGATCAGAGTGGAATTGGCGACTTCTTGGATGATGGTTATTGCCCAGACGTTCCAATAAGTCGGAGGTCAGAGTTTCCCAGAGGTGGGTGATGTTCTTAGTTTGAACTGGGTTAGGTTCTTCCTCCCTTCTAGCTACATAGTCTAGCAGGCTATGACTAAGATTGGTTGACCATTTTATTCTTTTAAGCACATTGTGATGTTCCTCCCCCGTGGTAGTTCCAATAACTGCTTGTAATTCTGCTTGTACCCGCGCCAGATTGAATGTGGCGCGGAGGGGCCTATGATCGCTTTCCTCTCTGTCGTCCACTGTGAAGTTGCAAAGATTGTGGGCAAGCCCTTCATTGATAAAGATGTAGTCTATGGTAGAGACATTTCTAAAGGTCGGAATGGTGGTCCATTCTGGTTGGGTCTTTTTTTGTATTCTATGGGTGGAGTGCAGCTTAAAATTTGCGAGAAATTCAGTCAATGGGACTGACTTCTTGCTTGATGGAGTCTCCGAAGTTAAACCCAAGCCTCTGTGATTGAAGTCGCCCGCGATTATTACGTCTTGGTCCTTCCAACTTATTAAAAGATCTTCCAAAATTGAAATAAGTGATTCCATGGCCTGGAAGGATTGATACTTGATTGGGTTGAAATAACAATTAATTAGTAAAAAGGGGCGAGATTTTCGACCCGATGACAACCCACTGATTAGGATGGCTTGAAGATCAGGAGACCCCAACTTTAATTCAGTTGTGTTAATTTTGCACGCATGACTTACGTAGATAGAGAGGCCCCCTGACGGGCGTCCGAAGATTGTCCTTTTGGTCGCTGGTTTAAAATGTTCGTAAAAGCCACCGATGGCGGTCGTTGCCCTTGCCCAGGTTTCCTGAATACACAGTATGTCCCCCTGTGCGAGGTATTCAGGTGTAGTTATGTCCCTAAAGATGTTGCTCATCCCCGCAATATTCCATGAGATGATGGATAACTCGCGGACTAGGCCCCTAAGTGGTTTTGAACAGGCGTTATTTACATGGCTGTTTATTAGGTTAGGGACACTGTCTCCATGTGGCCTCCAGGTGATCCGATGTCTGGAAATGCCGCTGCACGCTCCGTTGCCCGTCATTTTGCTGGATTTTAATTTTTAGCGGGGTTTTTGCCCGCCCTGATTTCGCCCCTATTTCTGGGCGGGTGTGCCTTATGCCTTTGAGAATGGATGACGGTTCTGGGGTGTCCTGTTGCGGCAACAGGACGTGTGGATATTTCAGTGTACTTGGTGCTGCAACTTCAATGCCCCATTCAGCGAACAGTGTTGCTTCCTTAAGGACAGCCTGTTGGACTTGCTGACTCGCAAGTCCGATTATGGTGGAATCGTCATGAGTGTCTGTCTCCAGTCTCTTGAATGTCACCCACTTGATGTTTTCTGAGGTGATTTGGGCCAGGGAGGCAATATGGCCAAACAGGCGGACAATGTTGGACCTGTTCAAGATGTCAAATGAGCCTTTTGCTGTGTACCTTGGGGTTAACTGCAGCTCATAGGTGGATTGTTTGTTTTTTTGTGTGATGGACCACAAACTCACCCCTTCTCCCTGGAGCTTTAGCCTCTGGTAACTGAAATTTAAAGGATTTTTGTGAGTGGGTTCTGGCTGCTGCCCATTGGGCCCCATGCTTGATTGGCCTTCCACACTCGGACATCCTTGCCACTCCCCCTGGTCTGATGCTAAGTTTAGGTGATTTTTGAGTGCAACTCCTGGTTGCTGATTCCCCTGCCCCTCAGTTTGTAGACCTACCACTCTGGACTGTACTGGCTGTGTGCCCTGTTGTAGTTTGGGATTTGTTACAGACTCATGTTTCAGAACCCAACCAGAAGGGCTGGGGGCACTTAATGGAGCGGCGACGGCCACCTGTGAAGGCCTTTGTTGGAGAGGCTCATTGATTTGACCCTCCATGAGAGGGATTTGTTGACTTTGGGCCTCACCGCGAACAAGAGGTGCGTCACATGACTTGTCCATTTTAGACACCTGCTTGGGTAAGAAAATGGGGAAGAGTGGTTTAGGGATGCGTTTAGTTTCAGTGTCGCCCAGAGTTGATACCACCGAGGGTGTGTTTCTGCTTCTAGCTTTGGACTTCTTAAGTTGTTTTTTGAGTCTTTTTTTGGCTCTTCTTGATAACGGGGCTTTGGCACTTGCTAATGCTCCTTCGACCCTCTCCACCTGAGAGGTAGTAACAGACAGGTCATCACTAACGGACTCGAGATCCGAGACCTCGGGGTCACCATTCCCTTTATTAGCCAAAGTAAAGTTAATGCGGGGCCCTACTAGGGGAACCTTTGAGGCGCTATTGCCCGTTGTACTAAGGGTTGCTGTTTCGGCATGCTCTGTCGTCTGTGGTGGTGGCTTTTGCGCGGCTTGTTCTTGCGTGGTTGTCTCGCCCTGACCCTTGGCTAATGCAAGCATCTCTTTTAAGACTTCAGGTAGACTTGCCCATTTATCAATTAAGACGTCACAGGAATTGGTGCTGGCGGCATGAGCTTGTTGGACATTAAGTTGAACTTCCAGCTTTGCCAGCTTATCATCTTGGCACACCAAATGCTGGGCTATCGACTGCAAAAGTTCGATTTGGAGTTCCATCTTTGCGGACTGCCATAGCAGTGCCCTGGCCATTGTGTCCTGGACTTCTCTTATTGCTGACAAGTTAAGGTCTTTAGAGGTGGGTTCATCAATTGGGTCGGTTAAGTCTTGGTGATGAGTTAAACTCAGCGGACTCCAACCCTCCGTTTGTGCAGTTCTCGGGGCCTTAGCTCTTCCTATATTAATAGGGGTAGTTTCAAGTGTTCGTTCAATGGTCTGTTCCAATTTTAATAAAAACGAAGTTGTTGGAACCTCCGTACCTTGGGGGATTGGCCTCTGTATTTCCCTAGGTGTCACAATTGCATTCAGACCCTTGCCTGTGCCTGTGCACTTTGGGGAGGAGGATGCGACAGCCTCGCTTGTCCTCCCAGTATCTGAATCCACGTTTGCCCCCAGATTTGGCCTATCGTGAATGTCGGCAATGACCCTAATCGGGCTCTTTGTCCTGGCCTCAGGCTGAAAACAAGCATCAAGGCTCCCAGGTGATTCGAAGTTAGCAGACTCGCAGGCGTAAGAGTCCCTTAGGTCCAGGTGGATCTTTGGGATCCCCGGTATGGCATTGGTCGCGGGATCTTGTGACGTTTCATCCAAAGGTGAGGGGCAGTTTGAGGCCTGAAAGAATTGAGTGATAAGGCCTTGGGGGAGGGAATTGCCAGAGACCAGATCCTGGGATTTTTGGGTGCTTATGCTTCTGGTTACCCTTCTTTGAGCTAGACTCTCAGGGTTCACTTCCCCCTCATCCTCCGTGCAGGATTTAGTCTTCCTCAGCGTCATCTCTTTTTGCGCCGTTTGCTGGGGCTAGGCTAGTTTGTGCCTGATTGTGCTGGGGGGGAGGGAATACCAGTACTAGTGCTGATGTGGGCCCCTGGGTTGAGCTGTGTTTTTTGTTTTGAGGGCGTGGAGGGGGATGGAGGGGGTTAGCAAGCGGTGCACACGAGGGGGGCTGCAAGCTGGAGACCTAGTCTACCAACCCCTCAGACCGCACCCTCTGGCTCTTACTTAGCGGCGACCTCTAACGGCTGCCACGCTTGCCTCCACCTCTTACCTCTTGTCTCCCGCGTCGGCAGATACACAGATGTACAGGCTGGTCTCAGTGGCTCCTGCGACTCCCACCGCCTCAGGGGAAGCCCTCGCTGCTACTGTTCCTGCTGCTGAGTGTTCCCGCGGCTTCTGGAATGCTCCTGCCGCTGTAGGGGACCTTGCTGCAATCCTCTCCGCTTTCCAGACTGGCCCTGAGCTGACCAAGAGCTCTCGTGGCCCCGGCCGGCTGCCTGCCGAGGGCTCCCGCCGCGACCGGGCCGTTCCCGAATTTTGCCCGCGGCCGCTGCTGCAAAGGCTGCGAGTTCTGGCGGCCACCTGCGGTCGAGCTCCCGCGCTCTGGTCAGCACTGCACACCACAGGGCAGGGAGCAACCAGCCTGTGAGCCGTTTGAATCGGCAGATGGGGACGAGTGACAGGTGTGAAGCCGAGGGCCGGCCGCCCGACCGGCAGCCTGCTTTTCCTTTCCCTTCCCTTGCTCACTGCTCTCTGCGGTGGCTTTCCGCTTCCCTCGGCAGCAGTGCACTCGCCTCGAGGCAATGGCGTTCTGGTGTGCACACAATTCAGCTCTCTGGCTCCCTCTAGTGGCAAAACAATGCAATCCTCGCACCCGATCATTTATGTATGTATGTATGTATGTATGTATGTATGTATGTATGTACGTATGGATATATGTATGGATGAATGTATGGATGTATGAATGTATATATTTATTTAATGACTAGGTCTGCCCAACAACATCTGTAGATTTCTACCAGAGGTCATATAATCACAAACCAATATTTCAAAACCATTATAGAGAGAGAGGCTTAGGCTCCACACCTTTATTAATCTTTTTGTAGGCATCGGATTAGACCATATTTGGTCTAATCAACCTAGGAATAAGATCCATCACCCATAACTGAAATAGCATGACTCTGATTAAAAATCCTAAGATTTTTAATAGTGAACTCTGACAAATGGAAGGTGCTTTCCATTGCGAACTCTGTGACAAATGCAACGAGCACATGTGTTTTTTTTTTTTTTTTTTGTCCTCATTTTGCAATACTTGTGTCAGGTTTTGATATAGGAGACCAGTGCTACCATTACGAATTCCTAAGGCAACAACTCAGAGTTTCATCAACAGAGAGTTTTCCTTGCAACTGGCGACCTGTTTATCACCTCGGCACAACGGGGGAGACCGAAAGCCCTTGATCGTTTGGGGTATTGCCAGAAGTAAAATCATTGGACTTGATTTTGGCCATAAGAATTGTGAAAACGCTCCCATATTTCCCAGAAGTTGTATTTTTTTCTAGGTCTTCCACTTCTATCCAATTTATTCACTCTACCAATTGAATTCCACCAATCTAAATGGCTAGGTGGAGTAGTGCAAACCCAGTTTATACATATTTCTCTATGTGCCAAAAGGATTAATACAAAAAGTAGGTTCTCTTGTTTTAGGCCACATTACTTGTATTTGCCTCTGTTTTTTGAATCCCAAAAAACACCAATTCCATACTTACAGGTATTTGATGGCCGAAGAGATCCGTCAGTGTCTTACCAACTTTTGTCCAGAAGTCTTCGAGCTGGGGGCACTGCCAGAACATATGGATATCGTCCGCCTTATCTTCACCGCATTTTGGGCATTTTTTCACTTGTTGTTGATTTTTAAACTTTGAGAGTTTCTTTGGGGTCCAATAAGCTCTGTGAATGGTGAAAATATGATTTCTCCTTAATGCGGCAGACTGGATAATACCCCAGCATTTCCCCATTGATACTTGCCATATGTTCAAGAGATCTGTAGACGGCAGTGAAGTTCCCCAGGTCGAAGCTGGAGTCGTGAAATTTTCTTCTCCCACTGTTATTAGAGACCAGTACCACAATGAAACTTCTTTTTTCTGGGGGCCAGCTCCGAGCATTTTGAGTTCCAGTTGTTGGTTTCCCTTAAGTGGTTCTGTTATTGAGTTTATCCAGCTTGATAGTTGGTAATATTTGAACTTTGATAGGTGAGCTTCTGTAATTTCCGTCAACAAGTCCCAACCAATTAGTATGCCATTTAGAATTAATTCCCCCCAGGTCAAAATACCTGCTCTCCTTAACGGTAAGGCCAATTGATCTTTAAGGCAATCCGGAGTTCCGGGGGAATCCCAGAGTGGGGCATATTGACTATAATAAGGGATTTTTATGGTTTTCCTAATTTGCAGCCATAACTTAGCTGCTGACTGGAGAGTTTTCAGTTTAATCTTTTTGAAGAACTTTTGATGGCCAAATTTGTATAGGAAGTGTCCCCCTGTGTCTACCATCGCTTGTTAGTGTGGAGGATAAACCTCATAATTTTGTAGAAGTATCCTAGTATATTTAAATTGGAAGGCCTTGCAATATTCTAATATGTCTGGACTTGCTATGCCACCTTGGATTTTTGTTCTTCTGAGTTTTTTCCAGGCTATTCTCGGGCATTTAGAATTCCATATAAAGCCATTTAATTCTCCCTGTAATTTAAGTATGGAGGATTTATTAAATTCCAGGGGGATCGCGCTAAATATAAAGGTGAGTTTTGGGAGGATAGCCATTTTGATAATGTTGGATCTACCTAGAAATGTTAAAGGAAGTCCACTCCATATTCTCAAAAGTTTCCTTACTTCTGTTACGACTCTGCTAAAGTTTGTTTGTGGAAGTACATCTAGATCCTTAACTATATCCAGCCCAAGATATCTAATCTTTGATTTTACCAGCAGCGAGTTACCCCTAGTGTTCCACTCCATAATTTCTGATTTTGTTTGGTTTGTTTGATAGCCTGAGACAGTTCCAAAGTCTTGTATCATATGATCAATTTCAGGACTTGCTTCGGTGAAGTTGTCAGTGAAAATCATTAGATCATCGGCATACATTGCAACTTTTTTTATCCATTTTTTGTAGCAGAATGGTTTTATCATTGGGTTATTTCTAATAGATAGGGCGAGGGGTTCTATGTATAAGTTGAAGAGAAGGGGAGAGAGCGGACAGCCTTGTCTAGTGCCTCTTTTGATGAAAATTTCTTCCGACAGGCTGTCATTTACTAAAATCTTAGCTGAAGGGGAACTATAAATGTTTCTAATGGCCTCCAGGAAATTGACCCCTAATTTAAATTTCTGGGCTAGGGTGATACTCGGGAGACTCAGATTTTCTAAGTATCGATCAATCTGTGCTTTTGTAGGAAAGCAGTCTTCTGAGCAGAGGCCCCCAAAGAATCGCCCAAATTCCTCCTTAATGATTGTTTCATCTAGAGTTTTTTTAGGGGGTTCCCTACTAGTAGATCTTTGATTTTATTTCTAGATTGATCGGATTTTATTTTCCACGCGAGTAGTTTACCACATCCTTCGCCATATTCGTGGTGAGCAAGTTTACTCGTCTCCCACTTTTCTTTTACCCTTGCCTCCAAGGAATCTCTTAGGGAAGTTTCTTTCTCCTTCCTCTCCTGGTTAAGGGACCTAATTATTGGGTCAGGGTTGGTCTTATGGAGCTGTATGTCAATCGCTCTTATTTCACCTTCCATTTTATTTAGCAGTTGTCTCGCAGTTTTGTTCTTATAAGCGGCGAAACTCTTAATGTTACCCCTCACCACTGCCTTGTATGTGTCCCATACTACCTGACTGCTCATTCCTTCGCTATTCTGATCGAAGAACTGGGTAGTTTCTAGCTTCAGATGGTTTATAAAGGCTTGATCTAAAAAAAGGGATCTATCAACCGTCCATCTCTTATGGGTGGGTAACTGTTCTAACTTCAGATCTATTTTAACAGCAGAGTGGTCCGAGAGATGTGCCGGTAAATGTTCCACTTTTTCTACCTTTGCGGCTAGGATACTATCAAGGAGGAAGAAGTCGATCCTAGAAGAGTGACCCAGTCTTTTATTTTGAAAAGTAAACCTTGTTGATTGATCTCCTTTAAGGCTCCAGATGTCCCTGAGCGCTAAATCTTTCATTGCTATTTTCAACCATTCTCTCATTTTCGGGAGAGAAATACCTTTTCTAACTGGGGTTCTATCCATTTTCGGATTAATGGTAATGTTGAAATCCCCCCCCCCCAGATTATAGGTGATGAAAAGTCAAGTAGCTGTGAGTATAAACTCTGGAGGGGTTCTGGGTCATCTGAGTTGGGGCCATAATATCCCACTATTGTGAATGGTTTTTGGTGTATGATTACTTCTACTATTGCCCATCTTCCCTTGTTATCTACCCTCGAGGAAATTATTCTAGTGTTCAAAGATTTTTTAAAAATAATTGCCACACCTTTAATGTTGCATGCCTGGTTTGTGCAAATTGAGGTGTCTATCCACCTTAAATTCTTTGTGAAAGCTTCCCATTCTTGCTTTAACAGATGGGTTTCTTGTAAAATTAAAATTTCGCATGCCGAGTTTTTAAGGTACTCTAATATGGTTTTTCTCCGTTTTTGTGTTCTTAAGCCATTAACATTCCAAGATAGAATACTAGTCTTTACATAATTGGCCATTTTTTTTTCTCTGGCCTTGGTTGTCCTGATAAAGTGAATGCAGCACTGGTTTTCTCCAATCTTTGTGAGCTCTGCAACTTGAGGACCAATTTTATGTGATTTTTTCCCTACTTTGCACCCCACCCTAGTGAAATTATTTTTTGTGTTTTGTTTTTTGTGTTTCTTGTGTTTCTTCACTTTTGCCCACCCATGGGGGACCTCCCTTTTTCCTTTAGAGGGCCTCATATAGGCCCTGTTCATGCTCCTTAGCTCCGGACCTTAATTACATTAGTGCAGTGGGATTCTGCTGTTTCTATTATTTTTTTATTTTTTATTTTTTATGGGTCCTTCATTTTTTCCATTAAAAGGATGACCTCTCTGGGTTCCCTTATGTTGTGCATCTTATTTCGCCACATAATTCTCAGGCTCGCTGGGAAGCACATCTGTGCAGTGGCCCCTAGAGCTTTTAGTTGGGGTATCAGCTGGCCCAGCTCCCATTGTCTGTCCTGCGTGGCCTTCGAGATGTCTGAGCGCATTTTATATGTCCAGTCATTACTTCTAAGGTTACCTTTTTTCAAAGCTTTCGACAATAATCTCTCTTTAAGAGTATAAGATTCTAAGTTTACTAAGACTTTCCTCGGGTTCTTTTTTAACTTATTTCTCCCAAAAGGATCCCGATGTACTCTTTGAATGTCTTCAGCTAAGTTCTCAGATTTGACCCAAGGGAAGCTTTCTTCCAGCAAGGAAAGGACAAATTTCTTAATGTCCTCATTTTCCACCCCTTCTGGTATATTCAAGAGTCTTAAGTTATTACGTCTGGAATGATTTTCCAGTGACTCAATCTTCTCTTTTAAGGAGCACTCATTGGATTTTAAGACGTCAATATCCTTCTGATGTGTTTTGATTTCTTTATTGAGGGATTCCATTTCCATTTCTACTGCTGTAACCCTCCCTGTGAGGGCGGTTAGTTTGCTGTCTAGAGCTTCACAAGTATCTTGGATCTTTGACTGGTTTTTTTCCGAGACGTCAAATCTATTTTTTATTTCAGTTAGTAGTAGTGCTAAGACTTTATCTGAATTGGAATTACCTGTTTTCTCAGGAGTGCTGCCCTCCTCTTCGCCTCCGCCCTCGACCTCCTTTCTTGATTTCGATGCCTGTCTCACTTCTCTTTCTGTTTCTTTCTCACCTGTTGTCCCCCCTCTGTTCATGTCTTCACATATGGTTTCTGTGCCTGCATCTGGCGCTACATCCCCATTCAGGGGCATTTCCTGTTGTGGAGGTATCAGGGGGAGTCGTGGAACAGGGAGAATCGCTGGAGTTACAGAGGTATTTTCTGAGACCGTGGCCTCAGCTGGTGTTGACGGCTTCGACCCCTGAGAAGTTGTACTTGAAAATAACGAAGAAGGCATCGCAGGACCGGAGAGCGGGGAGACCTCTGACAATAGGTTCATTTCACCTGGCCCTTCGACCTTTTGTAACTTGAAAAAGGTTCTAAGCGAAGGAGTTATTCGGGAGGTTGAGTCAGTAGAATTGCAGGGCACCTTGGGTCTGTTTCCTTCTTTAGGTAATAATAATTTAAGTGATTTTCTCTCTAGACCATTTAGTTTTTTTGTTTTTTTCTTTGTATTGAGAGGGGTGATGCCTGAATCCGTGGTGTTCAAGGGGTTTTTTGCAAAAAACTGTTTGCTTCTAAGACAGTAACTTATCCCCTTGGACCCTTTGTTTCTGCCACCTTTTTCCAAGATTTCAACCATACTGGTTATTTTCCCTGGTGTGTCACTATTGTGGGGTTTAGAGCTCTGGAGATCTCCTACGGAATCAATCTGTCCTCCTGCCACCCTGCGTGTGCTATCTGCTCGATGCATGCAGGCTTGAGGGTTCTGGATGCTCTTCGCCACCTCTGTGATGGAACCGGGCGGGGAGTTTGAATTGAGAGACCGCCGAAAAATAGGAACCGCTGACGCTGCTGAAGCCACAGCTCTGTTTTGCCCAACCCGGAAGGAAAATCTCCCGGTTGCTAGGCGATAGCTTCGCCGGGCGTTGAGCGCTGCAGTCCAAGCGCTGACAGCGGACCTCTCTGTGTATGCTGAAGCAAGAGGGCTCAGGGGTTCCCTGATAAGGGCAGTGAGCAGTGCTGAGGTGCTGTCGCGCATATTCCGCTCAAGGGACACTCTAAGGAGATAGCAAGGTGAGAGAGTCCTTTGCTTGATACTGGTTCCTCGCTCACCCGTACGCCCGTTCGCCCGGCATATCCGACTCCAGGGATCTTCGTCCGAATGACCGATGTCGATTTCCGAGGAGGTGATTCCCTCGGCAGGTCAGGTCAGGCGTTTTTCCAATTTTCCATGTTTACCCGAATCTGAGGGTCTCTGTGACCAACGCTGGTTATTAGGGAAGCAAATTCCACGGTAGCTCAGGCGTTTTTCCGGGTCTTTCAGATCACCCAGCCACCTTACGACCCATACAATGGCGTGAATTACCAGCCAGTCATCCCGCGTTGTAACCTGTCACCTCATCTGATCCGGAGTTTCTGGAGCGTCCGACCGGACTCCTTAGCCGGCCGCCATCTTCCCCCCCTCTCTTCTCCAACGAGCACATGTGTTACACAATAAACCCAGGAAGTGTTTTACATTTTGAACTCAGCGACAAACACCATACATTACTTGAAACTGAAAAACCTTTTTAACCAGACATCTGATGCAAGAGGACCCATAATATTCGTATACCCATTGAGTACAATTGTAGTTATATGTTCTTATTTAGCTGTTGGCTCTGGTCTTTTGTTGGGCACTTGATTGGGCAGCTGTCTGTGAAGGAGTTCTGTTGCTCATAAATGAGAGAGACAACTCACATTAGGTTCAGATAGGATACAGAAGTTTAGCCATCACTGGTTACATTTGTAATATCGAGGTTAGAATTAAGGTGTAGGTGAATTTTAGTACATTTCCTTTTGAAAAGTAAAAACCCTACTGCACTTTGATTAATGGTGTTATGTGGAATTCTGAGTGACACACGGATTGCCCAAACCACTTTTCCCATTCCCACATGAAATGAAATGGATGTGCTTTGTTACTGCACGTTACCCCAAAGCAAACCCACCTTGCTACTGTCAATCTCTCAGAAGGCACCTGCTTTGCACCAATGCTCAAACTGGTGTCATGCCACATGTGCCAGCAGCAGGACCAGTACATGTGCCATGGTGTTCTGTGAGTTTACTACCTATAACATGCCTCCGCATCCAAACACAACAAAGCATTGTATGTTGCAGTAAACAAACCAATAACATATTTTTGGTGTGTTCTATGCCACTGTCTAAGCACTGATCACCTTATGTGGATTTTTGTCTTCCCCCAGAACCAGTGCCACAATATACCAGTGTACAATGACAGTGGTAACTGAGGTCTTCGAAGCACTAAACTAGTTTAGCTAGTGCATGTATATGGAACTCTTTGGTGCATTGACATGTATGAGCCCTTCAGCACACATGCAATCTTGTCAAAATCACTGTAAAACACATTTGCTCTGCCGTGAAGGGCACTATTCTGCACGTGCCCAATATATGTGTGTGTCTGTCTGTATGTGTGTGCCTGTGTGTCTGTGTCTATGTGTGTGTGAGTCTGCATGTGTGTGTCTGTGTCTGTGTGTGTGTGTCTGTATGTGTGTCTGTGTGTATGTGTCTGTATGCATGTGTCTGTGTGAGTGTGTGTCTGTGTGTGTGTCTGTGTGAATGTAGTGAAGCTTTAGTGGCTTTAGGGATGGTGATCTGGGAACAGTGTCAGTCAGGGAGAGCAGCTGTTAGTAGCTGCCGTACAGCTGCTCATGTGAGGCTAGAATGAGAGTGCTGGAGTAGAGGGTGCTTCTGAACACAAAGGATCCAGGTGGAGGGTGGAGGGTGCTGATACTGAAACCAGCTGTGCACATGATGTCAGGCCAGTGATCAATGTGGGTGAGAGTAAGGGTAAGGCTTGTCCATTACTAAATAAGCACACACCATGTATTCTGCTGTGATCTCAACACAACACGAGGATAACTGTTAAAGTACATATATGGTGGAAAAGCAAAACATCCTAAGCTCAAACGGACTTTCACACCCCTCACAGATGAGCAGTTCACAAATTACTAGAAGCACTCTCTCACCCATCACAGGGAACCGTTCATGCACTACTACAAAAATGCCTATACTCCTCACACACGAGCAGCCCACACTACCAAGCTTACTCTCAAGCCCATCAGAGTAGCTGTCCCAAGCACTCTCACTCTCCTCTCACAGTCCTGACAGTCTAGTATTCACTCACATCTCTCACAAATTATGAGTCTCACACTGGAGACTGTAGTCTTACACCCATCACAGGCTGAGAGTCTCGCACTGCTTGAAGCCTTCTCACCCAATCGCAAAATAGCAATCATACGTTTCCAATAGCACTATCACATTCCTTACAAACACGCCAATCACACAAAACCAGAATCACACTTAGACCCATCCAAATGACAAGCAATACCAATAGGTCTAGCTAGTTTATACAGTGTCGTTGTATCACACGATATAAGTGCTCTTGGACACACACTTTGCAGTTCAAAAGAACAATGTACAGAACAGAGTATCAACTCAACAAGAAATGAAGTGAGAAACATGAGTTCAAATTGACAAGTTGACAATGCTTACGGTTGCGTTTCATTTTGTGAGGTTTTGAATTCTTGGATTTCCATTTATTTTGATTCTTTGCTACTCAGTATTATTTTCCCTCCTGTCATGGCGAGGACGCCTCTTGGGTGGGTTGGATCCTTTGGACGAATTGTTCCTTTAGAGATTAGAACTGTCAACTGGATTCAGCAAGAACTATGCATGTGGTCATATGGGGACATGACCTCACGCAGAGGTTTTACCTTACATTATTGCCAATCCTTATGATCTGGGGCTGGATTAGCCAGTGAGGGCAGTGCTAACTTTGGTCAAGTGTATGGAGGGTAGCCATTGTTAGTGCTAGTGTTAGTGCAAATTAATTTCATATACGATGGACATTATTCTGAAAAAGGGAAAGGTGCTACTGTTTTTTTAAACAATTTATCTATTCAGCACTACACAAAGAAATGTGGACTGACTCTAATATTTGATAGACGTTGTCGGCCACCTTTTTTTCTAATGTTAGCTTTCACAATATCACCCAAGCTACAGAACACATCATTGGCGCATGACTCTGCATTTTCTGCGTCAGTATATTGCAGAGAGCATAAGTTATACCACACAGGACAGAAACTTTAACAACTAAATTTCAAACAAGTTGTGTTAAGAATTAAATGAATAACACCATCTAGCAAAAAAGAGTATTGTAGCAGAAGAGATGCAAAACAGCCATATTGATGTTTTTTTCCCGGTGTTTCTTACACCATAAACCTTTACGTGTTTGCAAGTGAAATTTGATCACCATCTATTGTGTGGAGACCGGCACCTTTGGGTGCACATAAGCTTCCCTGGATATATAAAAAGATGATTAATTCCCAGAAACTACTCGAGGTCAGTGAATCTATCTCAAATCGATAGCACTCTGAAATTTGATTTACAGAAACGTTAGCCAAATCAAATTTCCTTCCCAGCATTACACAGTGTAAATTGCATGTAACTTGCTTACAGTACATTTTTCTTCCTGATTATGAAATATAATAGTTTCCTTACATTTATGTTCTGGAATTCAAATTCAATGAATACGACCCTCATTATTTACAGAGTCAAAATAATGTGACCAGTAGGATTAAAGAAATAAAGGTGATTTATGTAATGGCCATAAGAGTTTATTTAATAGATACATAAATACAACCTCCCTTCATTAGTTATTGAGTCCAGCGATGCACTGTAAAATGTTTGAAACTACTTCTCCTAATGAGGTTGCAGAAGTACATTTAAAAATAGATTTAAGCTCTTGGAATTAGTTCAACCCCATATTTCACTCCTTTTGGAAGCAGACGCTAAGTCTAATGAGTATTAGAGTTTGAGAGTTCAGCGGAAGAATAATCAGCGAAGTTCAAGTACTGTGAGGTAATTAATATGCATAAAATACTCTACGTAGACAGGTGAAATATTTTCCAGGGTCAGTAATTGGAAGCAGGCCACTCTATGAAATGCAAAGCATGAGAATGTTTGTTTGTTTACAATATGTAGGTGTGTATGCGCAAATCTGAGTGTACAAATGTATATTTTTATATACATATAAAGGAGTGAATGTATCTGTTCAAATGCACAGAGTAGAATGTGCTATCCACTACCATTATTGAGTGTAGGGATGGGACCATGACTCACGAGAAACTGACCTCCAGTGACTTAAGATGTCCCTTCCCTTCCTCGATAATAGTAATAATATTCATACTGTCGTCTAGACATCTGCATATATGGTTTATTTCATGTCATTATTTACGTGTATTGACAAACAATATTTAACCAAAACCAGGGTCAAATAAAAGGACATAATTAATGAGTTCTGTTGATCATTAGGGGGGGTGATTCCCTGTGTAAAGTCATTGTAGCATGCAATCATTGAGGCAATAAGCACTGTGGGACGGATTTATCAAGGGATAGTGTTGCGGCGCGAACGTCGTTGCTAGCTGGAAGGAGGTGCTGGCAAGGAGCTGGAGAGGCTGCCGAGGAACTCGCTGTCCCAGAATTCATTTGTGCCACTGCTGTTTTTCCGCAACGCGCACTTAAGTGTGCGTTACTTCTCCTGCGGCGTGGGATGTCTTTGCTAGCTGGAAGGAGGTGCTGGCAAGGAGCTAGAGAGGTTGCCAAGGGACTCGCTATCCCAGAATTCTGTTGTGCCACTTTTATTCTCCCGTGCTGTGCACTTAGAAGTGCGTTACTTCTCCCACGGCACAGGACGTCTTTGCTAGCTGGAAGGAGGTGCCAGCAAGGAGCTGGAGAGGCTTCCGAGGGACTCGCTGTCCCAGAATTCTGTTGTGCCACTGCTGTTTTCCCGTGCTGCTCACTTAATGTTGCTTTAATTCTCCCGCGGTGTGGGATGTCTTTGCTAGCTGGACGGAGGTACTAGCTAGGAGTTGGAGAAGCTGCTGATGGATTCGCTGTCCCAGAATTCTGTTGTGCCACTGCTGTTTTCCTGTGCCGAGCACTTAAAAGTGCGTTGCTTCTCCAGCGGTGCGGACCGCGTGCGGGGAGTGCCCGGGCAAAGCCCGGGTCAAGGGCGAACCCGTCCACACCCATCAGAGCTGGAGGAGGCTGGGCTGAGCCATACCCCTTGGTCTTCGGTCCTGGCGAAATCTCATCGGCTGCTAGGAGCTGACCCAGGACCATGAGGAAGGAAACTTGGACTTTTGTGAGCCCCAGTGGAGGCAGGTAGGAACCCTATATCCTTTTCGTTAACTCAGGTCAACTCTGATGCTAGTTTATCACTGTGTTTTCGAGGTATCTGCACTTACAACAGTCAGCTTTTCCAACATCTACTGGGGGCCTTCAAACTAATTGACCTTTTCCATTGGCCTGCTGTTGCCCACGTTATGACCTCCCCTTGTAGTTTATATACTAGCTTGTTAGTGATCCTTTTAACGTAAGACACATACAAGCCTAATTAACCGTACAGGAATTGAATAACGTGGTAGCACATAGCTTGAACCCTCTGAGGCCGGTTGGGCACGTTGTCATGGGGAGGTGTAAGCAGACAGGAGGTTTGTTCAAAACACCTACGAACACAGTGTCAACCATGGATGCCTTTTTACAAAGAGCAGTTGGCATCCTGGACAAGGAGATAGAGCTAGTAGCTCAACGTCTCTCTCAGTCCCCAGTGAAACAGGCACTTAACTGCCCCCTGATTCCCCCCCCCCACAGCCTCAGCTTCTCCTGATTCCATCATGGTCTGTGACTCACCACGTACTGACTTGATGGAGGGTAGCAGTATCGATTCACATTTCGATCAATGTATCTCCCAGCCATCCGACGGGGAAGGCAACCTCAGCAACACCCACACAGCACCGCGAAACATGGAAGGGAGCGAGAACAAAAAGGAGACGTCCCCCCCCTCACCGGGAGTAACACCAAACAACGTAAGAGCAACAGGGTGAATCCATGTTCCCTTGACAACCCCGGCTACATCTAAATGGGACATGAAATCCTATGCTGTCCCAGGACCGAGAGCGGAAAATCAAATCATCATGTTGATGAGAACAAGCAGAGTGAGAAGGGTTAGGAAGGTGTGGAGCAGTGATTGCATTGTTATAAACTTCAACAAACGCCATGTCGCAGACAGAATACTTGCATCGATCTCGCAACGCATTAGTAGCGAACCCACATCGGCCATCAAGGCCCTCCCCTTAGGTTACTTCTACAGGCCTTCAGCCTACCCGCCCCTTCTCATAGCTAGTGTGGGCCAAATGCATGTGACTGGAGGCCACTGCAGGTGTTCGCCCCTGGCATTGATGCAATAGGTTTGCACCATTGGGATTGCTTGACTGTTGTGATTGACTGCCTGCCAGAGCCTCATCTGAACCTAAGCCCTTTTCTATCCAGCAGACAACTGGGCCCTTGGGGCAGGCCAACCAGGTTTCTCTCAAATGCAAATTTATGTCTTGGAATATTGCAAGGCTGGCAAGTAAGTTTCATGACCCTAGATGGATACTTTTTTATAAAACAGTTCGATATAATATGTCTACAGGAAACATGGGCCATTGTTAACAACTTCTTCTTGGAAGGTTTTGAAACTTTCTTTGTACCAGCTACTCCCTCAAGTGTGGGCAGAGCCAAGGGGGTCTGGTCAGTTTTGTCTCACTGGTTGTCTGTAGTAGCTTTATAACAGTGTCCATGGACTTTCCCACCATGCAGTCTCTGATGTTTTCAAGGCGGTCAAATAAGCTGTTGGTTATGAATGTTTATAATGCTGAACCCCCTAATATTGAAAGCTGTAACATCTCCCGATTGGGCTCCTGCTTGAGAAATTTGTGTGTAAAAAAAAAAAGTGCTACAATAATCTTATGTGCAGGAGACTTCAATATTCACCTATGTGGGGATTTGAGGCGAGAAGGGATCAACCATATGGATGTGCACAGCTGTCAGGGGTGCATATGGAGCACACACTACAGGGCAACTTACTTAATGTCATTGTAAATGAGCTTGATTTATTGCTATCCATGAAAAAGTTGCCCCCGGAGACTAAAGATATTAACCCCACCCTTGCTGGCAGTGGGTGTGAGTCATTCATAGATTTTATTTTTGTGTCCACCCCTTTTTTTGCACATATTTCGGACTTTTCCATTCATGAGAGTGTGCATAGCTATCATATCCCAATGTGTATGTCAACTTGTTGACCCCGGCCTGCCCAAACCACCCACAGAGTAGAACCTAGGGGGTTGCTCTCAACAACGGAGGGTTGGAAGAGATTGAAGTGTATTCAGATTTCTCCAGATAAGTTTTATGAGTCCTTACTCTTTCAGTGTCATAAAGATTTTGCAACTTGTATACATTGCTAGGCTAAGCCATCAGACATCTTTGGGGCTTTCAATGCTATCTCAGGAGCAATTGCGAGCTTACTAAAGGCCCCGGCGGCTCAACATTCTTCTGTAGCCCTAAAATGGTTTGAACCAGAATGTGCACGAGCCTCTAGCAATCAGAGAGTAGTCCTGGGCACGAAACCAAGAGACTCCTCCACTGTTAAGGTCTGTTGTAGACTTAATAAAATTGCCCTGGCTAATCATAAACCTGCCTTGAAGGATGAAGCCTGGACAAACCAAATAGATATAGAATAGATATATCTGGGAACGCTAGATTCGTCTAAGGCATGGTTCGCTACTTAGCAAGAGTGAGACTGTCTCAGAGGAAGATACCGAGCAAGATTTTTGCTTTTGAAGGGCTTAAAATGGTAGGATTGGTTCTGCATAACTATGGTGTGTATCTCTAGAACACTAAGATTCAATATGATCTAAATAGAAGTGGGGAGACTGTTGGTGAGGGCAGGTACTAACTAAGATAAGGACCCTCTTTCTATCACCTTCCGTTTTTCAGAGCGGGGCCTCATATTCCTGAGAAAGGTTCCAGGTGAGGTGAGGTCTAGTCCCCGATCAAGACGGGTAAGCAGAATATGCATATATGCTCACTGGCATTACCAGATAATTAGCTCGAAAGTCAAGTATGACAAGGAATGTAGAGGCCTGTCGGTCCTTGTATAAGTGAACTAATTAGGAGTATTGGTGATTATTGTTTTGTTTCACTTAGGTAGGTGCCATCTGCATCCCTTGAAGTGGAGGATCTGAATAAGCAAGGTTGTATCGATTCCAACCTTTTTTGTGATAACACTTATTATACATTTTTCTTTAGACACCTTAGAGGGATTTTGTTGGTGTGGCGATGCAGTAGCAAATCGTTGACTAACGTAGGTCCTGAAGAATGCCTTGGGCATTTTTACCCACATGGCTGAAACATGTCGACCTTAATAGCTAGCAGTTATTTGGTAACACTGCTGTTTGCACTGTTTTTAATGAGAGTGTGAAGGGATTTTTGGAATAAAATTTGGTTTTGCTCCAAACAACTCTATTTTAAATATTGCACTCACTATTTTCTGCACTGCACAAGTTATTTGTGATCACTAATTATAGAAACAAATGCTCTTCTTGTTCACTGTGTCTGGCTCTCCCTTGTTGACCCAAGTGAGAGAGTGTTTCCCAAGAAGATAGTCTCTATGATCAAGAGGCATATCATTCAATTGGGTGGATGACCAGATGATAATACTGATCACGGAGAGAATTGATGGGAATCCAAGTTCTGCTCAAGGGTTCTTTGTTTTTCACAATACTCCTATTCTTTCACTTTTCCTCTATCTGCTTTTTTGCATTTGGTGGCATTATTGCGAGACCCCCAGTTCCTTGTGTTATTGATATGGTATATTTGGGGAAAAGAACTAGGGCAGGTTGTTAAAATATCCCTGTGAACCTAATTCTCTAAGTGTTTGATGGCAAACCAAATAGAAGCCAGTACCCTGACGAACAGTTCCAAGTTTTGGAGTATCGTCAATAATCCCTTCCTGGCAGGTGACGACAACAATCTCTTGGACTCGCATATTACCGAAGACGAATGAGTAAGGCACTTTGAGGACATGTTTTTGTCCCCCTCCGCCACAATGGTAGATCTGTGCCGTGGTGAGGGGACCCCTTATGTGGTTTATACAACAGAGGAAGTTAGAGGAGGTATTGCAGGGCTAACAAAAAGGAAGGCTCCAGGTCCTGATGGGATAACCCCGGACCTGTACATTTCAAACATGGACATCTGGATTCCAACCATGACCGTGGTTATCAATGCCGCAGCTCTGTCCGGCTTCTTAGGCACTATCTACAATCGTATCAGTCTTCAAAAAGGGAGACCAGGATAGTACCCACTGTTATAGGCCTATCTCTTTACTGGATTCAGTGGTAAAGGTGGTAGGCACCATCGTTCTTAACAGGCTCTCTACCTGGGCACTGGACAATAACATCCTGTCTGACGCCCAATATGGTTTTCGCCCAGGTCGATCAACAGTGGACCAAAGCCTAAACCTGCACATGGTACTCAGTAAGTACACTGTTGCACGCTCCGGCGCAGTATGTTTAGCCTTCATGTACCTGTCCTCATCTTTCAGCCTTGTCAATAAATCGAAGCTCTGGCAGATCAAGTTGTCCTTAGGATTTAGTCCAGACATTGTACATTTTTTAAGGGATTTACACAGAGATACGAAGGTATTGGTATGATGTACTAAGGACCTAAGAGTCACCCGCCAGCTCCCAATCGAGAGAGGGGTTCAACAGGGGTGTATTCTGACCCTCTTTCTCTTTAATCTGTTCATCAACAACTTGGAGCAGACCCTTGTGAAGCTGAAAACTGACTGTCCAAAGGTGGGTCGGCGGAGCCTTCCCGTACTACTCTATGCAGAAGATGCCGTTCTCATGGCTAGGACAGCCAGGGGTTTACAAGCGTAACTGAATTCATTTGCCCATTTCATGAAGGACCTGGACTTGCTGGTGAATAACAACAAATCTTTCATAATGCAAGTAGGTTCACGCCACAATAAAACTTATACTTTCGCTGTGGGATCAATGCCGGTCCCGAAGACTAATGACTTCTCATATTCGGGAGTAGTGTTTGACACCGCTATGACTTGGCGCACCCTCATCAGTAGGAAAAAAGGGGACTTTGTCAGGGCCAATGCTGCCATTATCAATTTCTCTTCTAGCTTGTGTGCAGTAGACCTATCGGGCCCTCTTGAAGATCTATAGTGCCAAATGCATCACTAAGGTGGCTTGCAAGAGCGAGATATGGGGTTGTACGGATCATGAGGAACTCCAAGTTATTGAAAATACTTTTTTAAAATGATTCTTATGTTTACCGCAGTGTATACCCTCTATCGTAGTCCATGAAGAACTGGGGTCGGCTTTTCTCTCCGACTTGTTGTTTTTTCGCCCCCTTACATTGTGGATGAACTTGTGGCTAAGGGAGGGAATTGTCCTAAGTAAGACATTTTAACTGACTGCCTCTCCCTGGACTACTATCATCATATTCCCTGGATCAAGAATGTTAGGGGCTGTCTCGCTGACCTGGAAAGGGTTGACTTGTTTATCAATCCTGAGAGTATGTGCAGACGAGACCAGGGCTGGGTGAAGGAGATTTTTTATTTTTTTAAACGGCAGATGGACAGGGAAGAAGGGGAGCTGAAGAAGCCTAGTGTGCGCAGGTACTTCCTATTGAAAACCATGCCATCAACCGAGCCCTATCTTTTATGGCTCAAAAGCTTCCATGATCGCTTTTTACTGACGAGGTTCCATTTGAACATTTTCATTACCTCCTGGCCCACCCTGGTGGGGCTCATAAAGGGCAGAGCCTCCCTGCCTGTGGTTGCGACGGGAAGTCCCATATTGGATATAAAGAAGAGCCTGAATATGCTCCTGGAACCCACTTTTAATTGAAGCCACAATAGGTTTAGTCAACAGCGTGGAACAACAATTGAGGAGGGTTCGCTGGCCACAACATGCTCTGAAAGTGTCTAGTTTTATTCTTGGCTTAGGTAAGCCCCAGGTAAGCCCCAGTAACAAAGCGTTAGCTTGTCCCAAACTAAACAAACAGAAAGCTGGCACATTTCATTTGACACGGTAATGCACTTAGTCATACCTTCGTGCAATAATATAAGGAGCTTTAACCTCATTCAGATACATTCAAATACACCAAACACTGTATTGTACTGTATTGATATCTAACTAGCGCTTTCCATTCTACATCTGAGGCCTAGGCGCTTTGATATAACAGAAGAGTTGACATTATTTCATGAAAGTGCATTTGGCATTCCAAGACTCTGTGGAATAAAAAAAACATTGACAAATATGTAACTTCAGCTCATCACCACATTTCATCGTTCATTGCAGCTCGCGTGTAAATATTACACTAACCTAATCATGCATACATCAAGCAACGTTTACATAGCTGTACACTGCTTTAAACATTTGCGATTGCTCATAAAAACCGTGTGCCGAACAGTTCTGTAATCGCAATATATCCCTCTGACAAACTGCGGCTGGAATACCAAAATATGCTTGTAACAAAATGCAAACCTATTTTGTATTCAGAACTCTACATTTTTTTACATTTGCCATTTGTCAGGAGTTTAGAAATCGCTAGTCATTAATTTGTGGATGCTAAGCAGTGATTATGCTGTTCAGTATTTAGTGAGGCCCAGTTCAGAAACACTATTTGTGCAGCATCAATCAATCAATCAATCAGGTGCTTGTTAAGTGTGACTACTCACCTGTAAGGATCTCAAGGCGCTGGTGGGTGGGGGGGTTGCAGGTTCCAGTCCATCAAGGAGGGGGTCTTTCGAAGAGCCAGGTTTTGAGGTTTCTTGCGAAGATGGGGAGCGATGTTGTCTGTCTCAGGTGGCGCGCAAGGTCATTTCAGGCTCTGGCCGTGCGGAAGGAGAAGTAGCGGCCTCCCGATCTGGTCTTTCTGGTGCCGGGGACCACGGCGTAGGAGAGCTGGGCTGATCGTAGGGTCCTTTGGGGTGCGTGGAATTTGAGTCTGCTGTTCAGATATGCTGGTCCGGTGTCGTGGAGGGCTGTGTGAGCATGGGTTAGCATCTTGAAGGTGACTCCAGTGGAGTGTGCGCCTGTGCTGGGAGATGTGGCAGTGTCTTGGCAGGTTGAGGACCAGTCTTGCGGCGCCGTTTTGGATATTCTGTAGCTTGCGGGTGAGGTTTTTGTTTATTCCGGCATAGAGTCCGTTGCCGTAGTCAAGCCTGCTGGTGACCAGGGCGTGAGTGACGTCCTTTCTGTGTTCGAGGGGGATCCATTTGAAGGTCTTACGTAGGAGGTAGAGGGTGTGGAAGCAGGAGGAGCATGTGGCCTTATTTTCATTAGGCGCAGTTCCCAAATAAGAAGAAACAAGCATTAAAAATGCAACTGGTCTTGCTGGGTTTGGATTCCTGATGGCCTCAATTGCAACAAACTAACCAAATGGACCCGGGCACAGCTGGCATCTTTTTACCTCCCCTGCCTGCTGAACAGGAGGGAAACTGCTTTCAAGCCAGACCAGGCAGCGCTGACTCCTCTTTTCTTTTCTTTTTCTTTTTAATTAACGAAACCATTATTCACAGGTCCAGATACCAGTTACCGGTCTATGTATTGTGATCTCCCTTCTTAATCTTAACCTCGAACCTTCATACTACTGTACTGTTTTTGGAACAGACCTCTCTCTATGTACAATTCTTTCTAAAATCCCAGTTACGTTTCTGCTTCATAAATGTCCCTAACAACACAAATTGACGGGTGGCATTGTCGATATTTTTTTTTTCTTTTTTTTTTTTAACCACCTCACAGCTCTGAGATCCTGTACTAACCCATGTGTTTGCTTGATGTTCCTTAAGATCTGGTGTCTGTCTTTTAATCATTCATCTGTCAGCTTGCAGTCGGTGCCGTTCTTTCACACCACCATGATTTCAGCCAGGAAATATCAGCCCCATATCAACAACCGGGAATACAACTCCAAACGAGTAAGGGTAGCTGTACACCTCACCCAAGCCCCCATGCGCCCCCACCAAATACAAACAAGTACAAACACATGCTCTTTTGCCCCCAAGAGCATTGAAACACAGACAGGATCCCAAGCTCTGCGATCGAGCACTTCCCTCCCTGCTCACGCCTCACGCTTCTTAAATCGGCAAGTGATAGCAGCTCACCCTAGTTTCCTTAACACAAAAGACACAAATCTGGCCTGCAGTGTGCAAGCTACACTTCGTCCTTTGCTCCCCCGCCGTCACCACCAACACGAGTCTACACTGGCCTGGCACTGGCTGTAAATCATGTGTCACTCTGAACAGACACATGCTGGGCCCAGAGCGAAAATAGCGTCCAGGATTAATTAACACAGCGGGAAGCAATCACCGGAATTTGAGTCTGCGCAGTGTCTTAAAGCCCCGCCTGTAGCCTTTACCACACCCTTTCCCAGCTCGTGGGTGGGCAGGATTAGCGCTACCGGGCTTGTGTCTCTAACGCCCAGGGCTAACTTTACCTCCACGCCATCAGGGGGTGGAGACTGCCCCCTGATGCTAGGCCTTTGCCGAACTGATGATCTCACATGCCTCAGGGCTGGGAGATTGTCAGCCTGGCAAATACGCCAAAGATTTTGGGCCCTCCCAGGTGGGCAACGTAGGTTTAGGGAAAGGGCTGTGACGTAAGTGGCAGTCAAAGCCCTGTTCTAACAAGTTTGTATGCGTTGCGTGGATATATGCCTTTATTTTTAAACAAAAAATGCAATTTAGCATTGTATATTGCTTTCTCTTTTACGGTGAAAGCAAAGGGGGTGGAGCTCCGACACCCTTGCACAGGAACCGCCACTGGTACCCACAGGACATGATGCATTTCTTGATGTTTTGCAGTCTCTATAAGGTACCTAGGAAATCTTACCATAGTCCCATTTTAAAGAAGGGAGACTTTAGACAGGTCAGACCAACATTTATCTTTTTACAAATGCTTACAAGCAATTCTGTGGTACACGTCCTTAGCTTTTTGAGGTCCGCAGTCAAGCTTAGATCTAGCTGACATGGCCGTGTCCTTAAAGAAAATTGTGTGAATGTGATTGATATTATTGTTCAGGTCCATGTTTCAGCATGCTTTTATCTTTATAACCCAGGGGGCCGGTGTTCTCAAATGTTGCTGTCAATGGTACATCACCCTGGTCCTTAACTACATATACCCTAGTTTTATTTATAATTGTAATCTTTTTTAATGAAGTTTGGTGATTTTAAGAGAAACCTTGGTAGACTGAAATGTATAGCGGATTACCAATTGAGGTTAGCACTTTTCTCCCCTTCCCTTTGATTTTAACTGTAATTGTCGTATTATTAACTGTTTTTGTATTTTACTGGTAACCACGTCACCTTTTTGCATTGGACTGCAACTTCATTTATCTTTCTTGTACTTTTATGGTCTATCTCGATAGATCAAATAAAGTTTTGTGATGATGGTGTTGCCCTTGCATCACACAGCGTGTGGCACAGACAACGCAATCCCTAAATTTGATTTATGAAGCAACACAGGGCCACCTTGCATTGCCCTGCATTACTTGACTAATCCGGAGAACGAAAGCCAGTGCAAGTCTCTGCCTTGTGTTACTCTGCCCTGGGAGGGAGTTCCATGGGGTGAGAGTGTGTGTTTACACGCATCCACCAATGGATTTTGGCACATTAACAGATTTACCGAGACAGGTAAACCTGTAAATGAGTCAAAACGCTATGCCTTCTAAGGGGAGGTGCAACAAGGAGAAATATCTTTATTTCTCCTTCTTGTTTCTTCTTTCGAAGTGTGCTGCATTCTGCAACAGACTTAGAAAGAGGAATGTGCCTTTACGGATTGTTTTTTTGTAGGAAGGGACACATTCCTGCCGAAAAACAATCCCACCTGCACATGGCAGCGAAGCACTCCACGGCTGTGACTCTCAGTGGTTAAAAACACTACATCTCAATCTGTACAGGAAGCTTTTTCAGCATACAACAACTACAGCAGAGGCTGCAATCAAGCTCTTGAATCTATCATGCACATAATCTACATCTGACCAGCATTGCAGAACGAGTGAAGGGACCAACTGCACCACTGTTTCAATACTCTGAGAGTGTGTACTTGTCGGCAAGCAGTATTTGTATGTTTTAACGGGGCAAACACATGATTAAACACAAAGACCATAACATTTCTGTCTCAAGTTGCAGCTCATCCAGATGAACTCAACAGCACTAATCTGAGCACTTCTCAGATGCTTTTTACAAGCAATCATGAATTTTATGTACACTTAACTAAGCATATCCTAAATAAAATGTAATTTTGTTTTTTAATTTTACCCACAATGTAGGCACCTTTGCACCAGAAATGAGCCATGTGATGTTTAATACGGCAAATTCTTCCCTCTTCCTTTCACTCATTTCGGCAAGGTGCCTTGTCAGTCAGGCCTAGTAGGTGGCCCTGGCTTTTTTCTCATGACAAACTTGGTGTAATCTGTGCTTTAACATTTGTGATGTGGAAATAATTTTGTAAATCTGTGCATGTGAGTACACTTCCTCTAAACAGTCTTGCATCAGGCCTCATGTATGTTCACTATCATCAGAAATATGTCTATATTCCCTGGAAAAACCAAGGTTAATACAGCGTTATGGTTAGGTTTTAAAATGAGACCAGAACTTATGTCTAAAACGCATTGAAGTTTGCCAGCTATAGATCAATGAATTAACTCAAATAACATAACTGATGACCTCACTGATGTCATCATCCATGATGGTGTTATTCACATTATATCATTCCAAAAAAGAAAATTGGAAGTAAAGGTCATGCAGTAACATACAACATAAAATGAGAGCATGGGCGTAGGAAGTGTGGGGGACGCGGGGGATATATCCCCCCAGATTTTGGAGTGGGGGGGACACGGGGGACAGGATGGGGGGGATGAGGGGACAAAGGAATTTCCCCTCTCCCTTCTGTTATCACAGGGCCATTAGCACGCATAAGCGCTACCTAATGGCCCTGCACTTGACCTGCCTGGAGTCAGAGGCCACCCGCCCTCTGCCTTTTGTTATGCTGCAGGAAGGCTCAGCCGTTCTGGGAAGGGCAGAGAACGGAGAAAAAATAAACGCTGTCTCTTTTCCTTCATGGCAAGGACCGTGTCCACTACTCCTGATCTGCCTCTGGCGGCTGCCCTCCTCTCTTTATTCCTCCATCTCTTTCTGTCTCTGTCTCGCTAGGGTGACCAACTGGCATTGGTGCAAATTCAGGACGGTGAGTGTAAAATTCAGGACAAAGGGTTAAAATTCAGGACACAAATTCAGGACAGGAAGTCAAAATTCAGGACAAAACTTCAGGACAATAGGTAAGTTTTACAGACACATCAGAGGAGGTCGCGCAATAGTATATAAGTAAGCCCAGCCATACAGTGCTTAATTTGTAAAGTATGAAGTCCAGGTGCTCGAATGTTTGTAGGAGGCCACATCCACTTGCCCTGGCTCCACCCACTTCCTTCACTGACTCCACCCACTTACTCTAGGAGCATTATCAACTCTGCAGGGGTCCTCGCTGCTGGATGCCCACCTGCCAGCCGGGCAGTAAGTTAGCCACAGAAACCAAATGGCTCACCTCGCCGAGCTGTGATCCAATGACCTGGACAAGGGTGGCATGAAACCAGTACATGAAACCAATGGGCCACCAAGTGTTTACGTTTATGAAAGTGCCCTCAATTCAGCCCTCTAGTGCTGGTCACGCACATAAGTCCCTAGCCCGAACCATCCACTGGTCACGCACATACAGTCCCTCGCCCGAACCATCCACTGATGGTCACACACATACAGTCCCTTGCCCGAACCAGCTACTGATGAACACGCACATACAGTCTCTTGCCCGAACCATCTACTGATGGTCACGCACACAGTCCCACGCCCGAACTGTCCACCGATGGTCACGCACATACAGTCCCTAGCCCAAACCATCCAGTGCTGGTCACGCACATACAGTCCCTAGACCGAACCATCCACTGATGTTCACGCACACAGTCCCTCGCACGCACTGTCCACTGATGGTCACGCACATACAGTCCCTCACCCGAACCATCCAGTGCTGGTCATGCACATACAGTCCCTCACCTATATATTCAGTGATGGTCATACATGGCAGTCCCTTGCCTAAGGCATCAAGAGATGGTCACTCATGGCAGTCCCTCATCCGAGCCTTCCAGTGTTGGTGACACGTGGCAGTCTGTCACCTGATCCATCAAGTGATGGTTACTCATGTGCTGGTCACTCATGGCAGTCCCTCACTTCAGTACAAAAGAGGGTGGTGATGGACGAAGCATCAGAACCAATCAAACACTCACACCCAGTCAACAGATCTGGGTTTGATCCATCACCGTTCTTTAGCCCACTCTGCCACCCCAGTTCAGACATGGCCATATGCAAATCAGTCTGACCCTGTGCCTCATGGGAACAGTCCAGCCCGAACTGCCAAGCCATGCCTTTCCTGGACCAAAAACAAGCTTCCTAGGACCGGTTTCTGGCATTTCAGCCGTCTTCAGCCAGGCTTGCTTGAATCCAGTGGCAAAGTGAGCAATGGACTCACGTCTGAGCATACCCTGCCAACTTATGGCAAACAAAGCGGTACAAAAGAGGGTGGTGATGGACAAAGCATCAGAACCAATCAAACACTCACACCCAGTCAACAGATCTGGGTTTGATCCATCACCGTTCTTTAGCCCACTCTGCCACCCCAGTTCAGACATGGCCATATGCAAATCAGTCTGACCCTGTGCCTCATGGGAACAGTCCAGCCCGAACTGCCAAGCCATGCCTTCCCTGGACCGGAAACAAGCTTCCTAAGACCGGTTTCTGCAATTTCAGCCGTCTTCAGCCAGGCTTGCTTGAATCCAGTGGCAAAGTGAGCAAGGGACTCACGTCTGAGCATACCCTGCCAACTTATGGCGAACAAAGCGGTACAAAAGAGGGTGGTGATGGACGAAGCATCAGAACCAATCAAACACTCACACCCAGTCAACAGATCTGGGTTTGATCCATCACCGTTCTTTAGCCCACTCTGCCACTCCAGTTCAGACATGGCCATATGCAAATCAGTCTGACCCTGTGCCTCATGGGAACAGTCCAGCCCGAACTGCCAAGCCATGCCTTCCCTGGACCGGAAACAAGCTTCCTAGGACCGGTTTCTGGCATTTCAGCCGTCTTCAGCCAGGCTTGCTTGAATCCAGTGGCAAAGTGAGCAAGGGACTCACGTCTGAGCATACCCTGCCAACTTATGGCGAACAAAGCGGTACAAAAGAGGGTGGTGATGGACGAAGCATCAGAACCAATCAAACACTCACACCCAGTCAACAGATCTGGGTTTGATCCATCACCGTTCTTTAGCCCACTCTGCCACCCCAGTTCAGACATGGCCATATGCAAATCAGTCTGACCCTGTGCCTCATGGGAACAGTCCAGCCCGAACTGCCAAGCCATGCCTTCCCTGGACCGGAAACAAGCTTCCTAGGACCGGTTTCTGGCATTTCAGCCGTCTTCAGCCAGGCTTGCTTGAATCCAGTGGCAAAGTGAGCACGGGACTCACGTCTGAGCACACCCTGCCAACTTATGGCGAACAAAGCGGTACAAAAGAGGGTGGTGATGGACGAAGCATCAGAACCAATCAAACACTCACACCCAGTCAACAGATCTGGGTTTGATCCATCACCGTTCTTTAGCCCACTCTGCCACCCCAGTTCAGACATGGCCATATGCAAATCAGTCTGACCCTGTGCCTCATGGGAACAGTCCAGCCCGAACTGCCAAGCCATGCCTTCCCTGGACCGGAAACAAGCTTCCTAGGACCGGTTTCTGGCATTTCAGCCGTCTTCAGCCAGGCTTGCTTGAATCCAGTGGCAAAGTGAGCAAGGGACTCACGTCTGAACATACCCTGCCAACTTATGGCGAACAAAGCAGTACAAAAGAGGGTGGTGATGGACGAAGCATCAGAACCAATCAAACACTCACACCCAGTCAACAGATCTGGGTTTGATCCATCACCGTTCTTTAGCCCACTCTGCCACCCAAGTACAGACATGGCCATATGCAAATTAGTCTGACCCTGTGCCTCATGGGAACAGTCCAGCCCGAACTGCCAAGCCATGCCTTCCCTGGACCGGAAATAAGCTTCCTAGGACCGGTTTCTGGCATTTCAGCCGTCTTCTGCCAGGCTTGCTTGAATCCAGTGGCAAAGTGAGCAAGGGACTCACGTCTGAGCATACCCTGCCAACTTATGGCGAACAAAGCGGTACAAAAGAGGGTGGTGATGGACGAAGCATCAGAACCAATCAAACACTCACACCCAGTCAACAGATCTGGGTTTGATCCATCACCGTTCTTTAGCCCACTCTGCCACCCCAGTTCAGACATGGCCATATGCAAATCAGTCTGACCCTGTGCCTCATGGGAACAGTCCAGCCCGAACTGCCAAGCCATGCCTTCCCTGGACCGGAAACAAGCTTCCTAGGACCGGTTTCTGGCATTTCAGCCGTCTTCAGCCAGGCTTGCTTGAATCCAGTGGCAAAGTGAGCAAGGGACTCACGTCTGAGCATACCCTGCCAACTTATGGCGAACAAAGCAGTACAAAAGAGGGTGGTGATGGACGAAGCATCAGAACCAATCAAACACTCACACCCAGTCAACAGATCTGGGTTTGATCCATCACCGTTCTTTAGCCCACTCTGCCACCCCAGTTCAGACATGGCCATATGCAAATCAGTCTGACCCTGTGCCTCATGGGAACAGTCCAGCCCGAACTGCCAAGCCATGCCTTCCCTGGACCGGAAACAAGCTTCCAAGGACCGGTTTCTGGCATTTCAGCCGTCTTCAGCCAGGCTTGGTTGAATCCAGTGGCAAAGTGAGCAAGGGACTCACGTCTGAGCATACCCTGCCAACTTATGGCGAAGAAAGCGGTACAAAAGAGGGTGGTGATGGACGAAGCATCAGAACCAATCAAACACTCACACCCAGTCAACAGATCTGGGTTTGATCCATCAACGTTCTTTAGCCCACTCTTCCACCCCAGTTCAGACACGGCCATATGCAAATCAGTCTGACCCTGTGCCTCATGGGAACAGTCCAGCCCGAACTGCCAAGCCATGCCTTCCCTGGACCGGAAACAAGCTTCCTAGGACCGGTTTCTGGCATTTCAGCCGTCTTCAGCCAGGCTTGCTTGAATCCAGTGGCAAAGTGAGCAAGGGACTCACGTCTGAGCATACCCTGCCAACTTATGGCGAACAAAGCGGTACAAAAGAGGGTGGTGATGGACGAAGCATCAGAACCAATCAAACACTCACACCCAGTCAACAGATCTGGGTTTGATCCATCACCGTTCTTTAGCCCACTCTGCCACCCCAGTTCAGACATGGCCATATGCAAATCAGTCTGACCCTGTGCCTTATGGGAACAGTCCAGCCCGAACTGCCAAGCCATGCCTTCCCTGGACCGGAAACAAGCTTCCTAGGACCGGTTTCTGGCATTTCAGCCGTCTTCAGCCAGGCTTGCTTGAATCCAGTGGCAAAGTGAGCAAGGGACTAACGTCTGAGCATACCCTGCCAACTCATGGCGAACAAAGCGGTACAAAAGAGGGTGGTGATGGACGAAGCATCAGAACCAATCAAACACTCACACCCAGTCAACAGATCTGGGTTTGAACCATCACCGTTCTTTAGCCCACTCTGCCACCCCAGTTCAGACATGGTCATATGCAAATCAGTCTGACCCTGTGCCTCATGGGAACAGTCCAGCCCAAACTGCCAAGCCATGCCTTCCCTCGACCAGAAACAAGCTTTCTAGGACCGGTTTCTGGCATTTCAGCCGTCTTCAGCCAAGCTTGCTTGAATCCAGTGGCAAAGTGAGCAAGGGACTCACGCCTGAGCATACCCTGCCAACTTATGGCGAACAAAGCGGTACAAAAGAGGGTGGTGATGGACGAAGCATCAGAACCAATCAAACACTCACACCCAGTCAACAGATCTGGGTTTGATCCATCACCGTTCTTTAGCCCACTCTGCCACCCCAGTTCAGACATGGCCATATGCAAATCAGTCTGACCCTGTGCCTCATGGGAACAGTCCAGCCCGAACTGCCAAGCAATGCCTTCCCTGGACCGGAAACAAGCTTCCTAGGACCGGTTTCTGGCATTGTTCTGCATTCTGTCCATCAATTGTTGTTTTTGCATTTGTCACCCCGAGTGGGAAGGGTATGCCCAGACGTGGGTCCCTTGGTCTCCATGCCACTGGAATCAAGCTATCCTGGCTGAAGAGGGGTGAAACCCCAAAACTGGTCCTAGGATGCTTGTTTCCGGTCCAGGGAGGACCTGGCTTGGCAGTTCGGACTGGACTGTTCCCATGAGGCACAGGGTCAAGACTGATTTGCATATGGCTGGGTTCAAACTGGAACGTCATGGTGACAGTCTCTAGTCCGAACCTATATTAACAACGTGGACAAACAGCAGCAGTATATATATAGCATTGATACTGATGCGCCGAGTGTATTATGCTATTTATTTCCACTGTGAAATGTGGGGCCATCAATAAAGAAGGCAAAGCCTCAAGTGACTCCTGATGTCCTTATCCACTCTCAGCAAAGATGCCACCAAGTACCATTGATAACTGGAATAATACTTGTTAGTTACAGCGCTTAGAAGCATGAGACGTTCTTTAAGGAGCATATTTACTTCCTATGATAAGAAGTTAGAGGGCACAGTACTCTTCGTGGGTCAACGCATATATTGCAAGTCATGCTGTTTTATTATTAATAAAGTTATGTTTACAGCTCCATACCACCCTTCTGCCCCTTTCTACGATCTGTACACAACAGGTGTTAATATTTACCAGGTCAAAGGGTCTCAATTACTCACAATGGAGTATGAAAGGCTGAGTGGCCCTGCCGGGATTCAAATTTGTGACTTAAACAAAAACCCACAACCCCATTCCTCTTAACAGGAGGATGCCATACGAAAACACAATGTATACACAAGACAAAAAGACCAGTTCTATAACTCAGGAAAAATAAAACATATTATGCAGCCAATGACCAAAATAGCCATTTCACAACACTCGAAGGAAAAACACCCGGTGAAACTAAATTCCCAGTTCGCTCACTGAAAACGGAAGCCCCAAAAAGCTGTGAAATACTGTTTCCGATAAAGGAATTATTTTCCAGCTGTAGTATAGTCGGCCCACAGAACACCACTAAACTGTGTAATCACCCATGCCTCAAGGTGCAACTCGGCACCCTTCAAGAACACGCAACATAAACCCACTTAGAATGTGCTAGCATAGTAAGGCGGAGTCCTATCAGGAGGCAACCGCAAGGCCTTGTTAAACTCCACATGATGTACCGTAAATAGGCATGACCCCACGTCACATGTGAAGTGTACATAACACAGAGAGCATCTCATGGCTCCTTACTCAACCACCCCCACTCCCCCTACAACATAACGCTATCAGGTACCACTGACCGGACGTCTCAACCGCCACAAGAGCACAGCAGAATCACATCCATCCTTACAAAAACCTCCACAAAAGCGCAGCAGGGTATCCCCTTTGTTCATGTTTTTTTTTTTTTTTATTACGTTCACCACCACTGCCTCCTGAAAATAATTTATAGCCCCGGCCCTGACAATGAAGTGCCGGTGCTGAGCACCGGAAAGCAGCGGCACAAATTAAGCACTGCAGCCGTATCCAAACATATTCAACCATTTGCAAACCTATCCATCATGCATCCTTCCATCTTTCATTTCACTCATCCATCCCTTTATCCATCCTTTCACTCATCCATCCATTATCCATCCATCCACCCTTCCACCCTATCCATCTGTACACTCATCCATCCACTCTTCCACCCATCCATCCATTCACTCATCCATCCAGCCATTTACCCTTTCACCCATCCAGCCATCCTTTCACTTACTCATCCATCCACCCAGTCACTCCTCCTTCCACCCATCCACCCATCCACCCTGTCAGTCATCCATCCATCCTTCCTTTCTCTCTCCATCGACCCTTTCACTTAGCCATCCTTCCTTCCATCCACCCACCCATTCATCTACTCATCCACTCATGAATCCATCCACTGACCCTATCACTCATCCATCTATCATTTCACTCCTTCACTCATCTATTCATCCTTTTGTCCATCTACCCCCTTTCACTCACTCATCCATCCTTACATCCACCCTTTTACTCATCTGTCCATCCATTCACCCTTGCACTTATCAATTCATCAATCCATCCATCATTTCACTCATCCATCCACCCACTCACTCATCATCCACCTTTTCACTAATCCATCCACCCTTTTACCCATCCAGTTACCTTTCCACCCATACATCCAGCTATTTACCTTTTCTCTCATCCACCCTTCCACTCACTCATCAATCCATCCATCCTCTCTCATTATCCATCTGTTCAATTGTTCATTCATCCATTCACCCTTTGACTAATTCATCCAGCCATCCCTTCACTTACTCACTCGCCCACCTTTTCATATTAATTTTGAGCTGAGCTTTTTTGAGAAGAGGCCCATCAAGAACTTCACCCTCGCTGCAGGAGCTATTCCAGGGCTGGGACAGAAGTCACCCAGGATGGAGACAGGATCCACCACAGGGGGGGGGCGGCAGGAGCTATCACAGGTGGGGGCAGGAGCCATCACAGGAGGGGGGACAGGATCCACCAGGGTGGGCACAGGGGTGGGCATGCAGTATTCTAGTATCATCTTGGTCCCTTCCAGGGAGGGGTAGGGCTCCTCACCCCCTCCTGGACAAGACAACGAGAAGACAGACTCTCTTTCCAAAATGTTAGTTTTGCCATCCCTCACTGTGATGTACAGTACTTAAAGGAGATACTCCAAGAGAACTGATTTAACTGATTGTCCTCCATACTTTGTTAATCAGTGTGGGTGCGATTGTGCCATTTCTTAATTTGATTACATTATAGACTGCATGTTTGAAGAACCGAGGTTTGCTTACAATTTAGTGACAGTAATTAAGCTCTGTGAAGAGAACCACGTGCTAACTGGTGTAATCAGGGCCGGTTCTAGGGTGTTTGGGGCCCTGGGCAGAAAGGGAATGTGTGAGGCCCCTCTAAATTGCAAAGACAAGATGTATTCAGGGCTGTTTGCATCTGAATAGATGCCCCAGCTCCCGAAGCTGCAGCCCCTCTCTCTCAGTCACCTTCAAGCACCTCTTAACAGCTCATCAAGGGCTGAAGGTGTGAGGGTTACCATCCCGCTGTGCCTCTCCAATGCTGCTGGGGATCTGAGCATTGGTACTGCATCGGAGTCAAGAAGGGAGGTGGGTGGAAGCTGTGCCGGCTTTAGGGTGTTGCAACCGGTGCCAGGTTAAAATTACGGACAAATAGCGTCCGTTAAAGAATCCTTCACGGACTATGGACAGACGGCCGAAATTACGGACTGTCCGTGAAATTTACGGACGGTTGGTCACCCTATGTCTCGCTCCTGCTTACGTGCTGATTTCAGGAGGCAGCTCTTAAGGTACTCTCTCTTGCCTCTCCTTTTCTTTATTTGTTCCCCTGTGAAATTGATCCAAAAAAGGCTGAACACTTTGGCTGTAAATGTCCTCATTTTCTGACCGTTTTCTATTGAAAAGAAAAACCTCGGAATGGAGAGAAAAAATAGTTAAATACCTAAATAAAGCAATACAGAGTGGACAGCAGACAGGCCAGACTGTTATTTACACCCACACACTTTAGCGCCACTTTACAGAGTTTGCCTGTGAAAGCGCTACTTTATTTTTATCTTCTTTCTTTATACAACATTGTTTTCCCAGGGTGGGTAAGTGCGCCATTCCTAAAGGGACTGCAATACCTGGTTGATGGGTAGAGTGGAAACATTTAATATGATCGTTTTCAACTTTTTTATTATTTTAGCTTATTTAATGCGGCTCTGTGTTTGGGGATGTGGTCTTTTTTAAACCAAACTGCATACATTTTGAAAGGATATAAGCAATGGACATTGAAAGGGGTCCCTTCTTGGTCCTGTAGCCATGTCTTGAACTTTTCAGGCAAAATCACTTACTGATTTCTGAATAATGAGTTTAAAACCGTTAAGGTAACCATGTTTTTTTCTGATTACAGTTCACATGCTTTGCTTATTCTTGCATTCCCAATGAGTGTTTGCTTTTTCCAGGGTGTTATTCATTTTTTTTCAGGCAGCATTTTACTGTTGTCTAGTGCATAATTTGAATTTAGTCGCAGCACAATTGAGTTGTGCTGAAGGCAGTGTGAGTTTCTCTCAGTGGGGCAGTATGGTGTTCAGTGTGGGAGAGAATGTGGCACTCTGGCCAGAGCTGCTGAATTTGGAACTGGAGAACCATGTTCAGACCTTCATGACCAGTTCACCATACCACACTCCTGACAGAGCTTATTCCGATGCTACACCTTAGAAGGCCCGATAGACCTTAGAAGCCCAGGTGTCTTAGCACCCGCAGGTGGACCTGTCCACCACAATCCATACTGCAGTTCACTTCCAGTCTTATGGGCAGGCATATGAAGAAGCACATCCTAGATCGACAGTGAATCTGTCACTGAGGTCACAAGACCCTTGAGGCCAGTCCACCTCACCCATTGGTACCTCCATTGGCCTTAATCCAGCACTAGCAGTGCAACTTGCCAGCGGTTGGCAATGTAGGATTTGCATGCACACCAAACTTAGGGGGTGATTATAATGGCAGTGGGACCGCCACGTCACCCCGTCGGTGGCAGTCCCACCGCCATTGGTGACTGCATCACAGCCCGCCATATTACAATGGCGGGTGGTTACCTGGCGGTCGGAAAGACCAACCACCACGCACCCGACAGGCTTCTTGGGCCTGCCGGTGTGGTGGAGGGGCTCGTGGTTCCTACAATGCTGGTGGTGCCTACCATGCACCGCAGCAGGGATTACGATGTCTCTTACCCGCCAGCTTATCAATGGCGGTTCACCTGCCATGGAAATGCTGGCGAAAGGGACATTGGGGGCCCGTAGCAGGCCCCTTTACCCCTGGCCCTCAGACATGGGTCCTGGGGGGCATCTATGATGCCCCACAACATATCACTGCACCATGTGGCAGGCACCGATATATTTAACATGTTCCTTTTTTTTTTACTTTGCGGCGGATGATGCAGCCAGCAGCACCTGCTGCAATGTAAAAGATAGGCACTGCGAACACCGTAGTGGCAGTGGCATTGTAATGCCTATCGTGGGGCCTCCACCTTGAAGGCCAGCGGTCCCATTCCCCGATTCGATGGCGGTGGTACTGAAGTCCGCCTGCCATCGTAGTCAGCCCCTAAGTTTGCATTTTATGAATATGATTCAGCGGGAAATAAATTGATGTTTGCAATTTAATTGACTTTGGTTGGCCTCTTATCTATGAGATTTCCCTGTTGAATGTGCCTTTACATTATACATTTTTGGTTGTATGAATTGATTGCATACTACACTGCCCTACAGGTATTAATTTGAGTGTCATTAGGAGTGTCTGGGACCAATTGTTTTCTTAGGAATTGTTTTCTTTACTAACCTTTGCAAAGGGCCCTAAACTTCACAGCAACACAAGTCACATTTCTTTTAGTAATTTGGGATCCGTTGCAGCTACAAAATTGTTTTGGAGGAAATCGTTAGATTATGCAGCAGATGATGTATTATGTGGCAAATAAGATACAGCCATAGTTAAGTGGAAAACATTTTTCCACTAAATTTTGCCCCAACATTGTAGTTGATCAATTTGTAAGTTCCCCAAACCCAAAAGTCGAGTTTGGGCACAATTTGCATTTTAAAAGCAGCCCTATAACACAGGGCTACTTTTAAACTGACCTCAGGCTTCAGCAGTGCACACATGCAAGCGCAGAAAGGGCTTCTGGCCTCTAAACTGCCATGCCTTATTATATTCTAGGGACTTAAAAGTAGTTCTAATCCCCCTGCCCTATTATGTACTAGGGCCTTATAGGAGAGGTCATGCCAATCATAGGGGTACCCTAACCCATAGTGCACCCTAGTGTATGTAGGTATTTTCACTGTATTTTTAAGTGCCTCTTTCAGAATAGCACTGGCTGTTTAGGCAGAGGCCAGGGTCAGTCAGTCAGGTACCACCAGTACCAGTCAGCAAAAAGTTGGGGAGTGCCCAGGGCGGCTTTGCAACACTAGAGAAACACAAACTCAGAATGTAAAACATAACACCATGGTTGGGGGGTTCTCTTCAATAATCAGAATTGATTTCTATCCTAATTAACCAATTTTCCAACATTAGTATAGGGAAAGACTGGGGAAAAATCATAACGTTCCAATCTATACATTGAAGTTTTTATGCAGCTCTTTGATGACGGTTAATAGCTCACTGTTCAATGTTAGGATTTTAACTTATAAACTACAAATACCAAAAGAATATCTCAGACAAAAGCAGTAACTCACAGACCTATTGAATTAAAACTTTCACTAGACAAGCCTTCCATCTCTCTCAAAAAAAGAACATTAATCACCAAAGTTATCTTCACATTCTTATTGTTGCCTGTAAATTGCTGGAGACCAGGAATGCAGCAGCAGGTACTTTTCAAACCCTAATGCACTTGCAAACACGAAGCCCCCACCCTAAGTCAGCGGCCTTTGTTTGCTTTGTGCATTAAGATGCAAGATTCATATATATGGTTTTTTTTAAACATTTGGTCTCATTACTATATGAATGTAAATAACAATAAAGCATACATGCAAACTGTGACTACATGCCTGCTTTTCTCAATATTTCACTTCGAAAGTATGCGATTGTATTTGTTTAACGGGCGGTGATTTGTATAGGGTCACTGGAAAGTGCACAAGGTTGTCCCTGTCCCCCCCCAGAATTTTAGTGTCTCCTACGCCCCTGAATGAGAGTATGTGCGGGTTGATAGAATGTACATAGGGTACAATCTTCAGCACTGGCTTCATTTGGAGGAAGTCAGGGGTCGCACTTGTGACCTCTAGCTTGCTCCCCGTGCTACTCCTGGGACTTCTTTTGTGACCCTTCGCTCCAGGGAGGGGACGGGGGGAACGTTTGCCTCCTCTGGTGCCAGGAGTCGTAAAGGAAGTGCCAGAATTAGCAGGGAGCAAGCTAGAGGTCACAGTTGCGACCCTGAGTACCTCTAAATGACGTCCAAGGTCTGCAGCTAAGTGTTATATGGTGCATGGTTTAATAAAATTGTGAGAAAAACTAAAGCTTTTGTTCACAATAGATCAACAACCTGTGAATGTCTGTTCAAATACCAATGTTAAATAGTTGGCATACATTCTACAAACAAATCATACGTAAAGTGGAGATGTGGATTTAGTTGCAAATGTTTTGAGAAGATTTTGAGTCACTGCAAAGTGGTGAAGTTTCTACAGTGTAAGGTAACTCACTTATAAATGCTTTATGTTATAGTTTGTCCAACAGCATGAATCTAATGATCAAGCCATATGCAAATCAGTCTTGACGCTGCTCCAAAGGAGCAGTTCAGCCAAATGCCTTGCTGCGTCTAATCTAGGATGACATGATGGGCAAAGTAACAATGGGTTAGGATGCTACATCAGGCAATTGCCAGGGGTTTCATTTATTTGAAAGCATTGCTCCCATCACATCTTGTGTGCTTAATGTAAAGCGCTAAGTGGCCAAGAATATTGCTAGATATAACCAGACTTGGGTTGCTTGTGTTCCAGTTCAAAGAGAACCTGGTATGGCAGTTCCATTTGGGCTATTCCTACTGGAGCAGGACCAAGGCTGATTTGCATATGCCTGGATCTAATCTGATGTGGAATGGTGTACAAAATAACAATGGACTGGAATGCTAACCAGACTGATTGTCAGAGGCGAGACATATTGCAAGCATTTCTCCCATTGCCTTTTGTGTGTTTAATGGATAAACCCTGCCTTCTGCTTGGATGTTATCTCAAGGAACCTCACTTGGTCCACATTCAGAAGGTATATGTTCTATAATGTGACATACCAGCCTTTTGCAATCTTCTATCCAGAATAATATATCATCTGCCTTTGTTTTTAATTTCATTTGTTAATCGGAAGGGAAAGCCTTGCTTAATCCTAACGCACATCCCTACTGAGCGAAGGCCAAAACTTTTTAAAATAAATCTGGCTTCTCCTTTTCTGAGGTGCTTTCCTCTCTGACACAATAAGGTTAGTCTTCTGATGCGGGACAATTTGGACTCTACTTCTTTTTTGATATATCCTTGGACAAGATACCTTTTGCTCTTGCTGTTAAGCCTCCTAACATTCCAGGTAAGCAGTTTAATCTTCAGGAATTCCTAATTCATACTGAGGATAACCTTATTTGTCTACTCATACTGATCATTAAAACCAGGTAAGGGAAGCTCCTGGAATTTCCAAATGGATATCCGTCCGATTCCCACAAAGTTATTTTTAGTTTTTTCAGTACTTCTAACGTTATAGTAAGCAACTCCAATACATAATTATTCTGCAACTTTTCCAACTTCTCCAACCCTGGATAGATGGGCAATGGCCCCCAATATAAATTTAGACATGCACAACAACAACTACTGCTGTCTCCCATCTTGCGCTCCTCACAGACAGCCAAATAAAAACAGAGCAATGGGGGGGGTTGATTGTGTGTAACATCTTTTGCTCTAGCTGATTATTTTCCCACCCAATATTTGCAAAGCATTCA
Organism: Triturus cristatus; assembly: GCF_964204655.1. Lineage (NCBI taxonomy): Eukaryota > Metazoa > Chordata > Amphibia > Caudata > Salamandridae > Triturus > Triturus cristatus. The sequence goes on along the minus strand of NC_140589.1, from coordinate 655,570,648 downwards.
AACTCCAGCCGTGTTAGAGCAACATTTCTCTGTTTACCCAGCTTTGAGGAAGGTGTTGGGTTCTAGCTCAGTTTTGACAACTACACAAGTTTGACTCCTGTGCTCATGGTGACTCTGAGCATCTGGTCTTCTTCTGCCCCAATCCCTCTAAAGTCTGATTTTGGACTTGCAGTCCATGCCTGTTCTGGGGCGATTTAATCGTTTCATCTTTAGGCACATTTCACTTGAGGCTGGCTACCACTGTGATTACATTCTCTCCATCGACCAGAAGTTGAGGTTGTGAAGGGTTCCTTACACTGGATTTTCCTACTTCATTTCCACCAATTTGGGATCTGAAATCCTATACTTGTGTCAATGGGTTCTTCCTCTTTAAGTTGTCACTCTTTTCAGTGCCACATCTTGCAGGGCCATGAAGAATCTGGAGCCAGAATCCTTTAAGCCATTCATCCTAGCTGGGAAAGAAGTGCATACTTCACCCCCATCTCTCGGGTTTACACTTTTCTTCATTAAGGGAGACAATTTGTTGCTCCATGGCAGCTATGACGTCATGGAATATCATCATCTTGTTATTTTTTAATCCTGTAGGTCCCTTATCTTTGGTTTTTGAAATATGCAGTCCAGATCTCTAAAATGAAGGAGCCTGACCACTACTAAGCCTCGCTGCCCCTGGCCTGGGAGGTGCCCCATGTGGCAGCGCCCTTGCCAGAACCCTGTTAGCTCTCTCCAAGACAAATAAGGCCATCATCTGTTACAAGCTTCTAAGAAAGTAATCAATCATTTGTATTCAATACGTTCAGGTAAACTCTGATATTATTGTGGTGGGTTCCCCCTCTGAGCCCTATCCACTAAGTACTGAACTAAGTCAACTCTTTCTTCTCTTCTTTAAGATCCTCGGTCACTGGTTTAAGTCTGCCACTGCATTTTTTAGTTCTAGCAGTGAGATCTGTTTTTTCTCCACTACCAGTGTACATTTTCTTTTCCAGTGCATCTCTATTTGCTGATAAAGCAACAAGAATAGTGTCCAATTCATCAGCTTTCTCCAAGTCACTCAGGGCCCAGAGTAGGGAGCTGGTGAGTTTGCAGATAACCTTTCACCTTCTGGAGAATGTTCCAATGTGGCTGTCTTTTTCATGTTGGAATAGATACCTATTAAGACGGACAAAGCTCAGTACATTTCCAGCAAGCATTCAAGGGTGGAGGCTCACACGGCCTGTCAAAATTAAGTAAAATAAGCCCCGGTCTCTCCATTAGTGATCCTTGAAATAGCTTAATTGTCCTGTTAGTATGCATTTTGCTATTCAGGCATGGTACCTAGTGTCTGCAACTGCTTATCTTTGTTAATAGCCAGGGTCATATTGCATCCCATCACTTGGGAGGAGCCCTATCAAGAGGTCCACCACTGCTTCACAGTCCAATTCAAATCTACTGCCTCAGTTTTGGGCTTTAGTTCCTGGCCCTTCGTCACTGCTCCACTCTCCCGTATGGCAATGGGTTGGACCTCAAATATGAGGCTTCATGTTCCTGTCACCTCCCTCAATGCACCATAGTCCAGAGAGTGGAAAACAAGAGGGGGAGTGAGGCACACCCCTCTCTCACTCCTTCTAAAGTTTGCAATGGCAGTGGATATAGCCAAGGGACACCTCTCCACTCCACCCTTCAACCTGGTCCCCTTCGCTCACTAGTGTCTTTCCAGAGTAGTGTGGGGGAGTCCACGTCTCCTGCTAGCACTGCCATGCTTCTCCCTCAACAGTGTGGGTCTATGGCCACCATGGAGGTGCAGGCGCATCTGCCACTCTCAGCATTCATGCTCAAACACCATCACTCAAGCTCTCTCAGGCACAGTTGGGGCATCTGAACTGCTACTGGGCTCATATCACAGGTCACCAGTCTTCGATTCTGGCTGTCATCTTAGTTAATCCAGGGAGTGTGACTCACTCGTCTTGGATTCAGCTGTCTCTCACCGGAGTCCAACACCAGCATGGGCTCCCACTCTCTCACCTGCTGTCTGATCAGCCTAAAGAAGGACCCAGCACTACTGCAGATTGTATGCAATGGAAAAGACTGGCTGGGAGCAGCGCTGACTGCATCCTACTCCTTCTTCATCAGGCTTGCCACCAACTCAGGAATGCGCTTGTAGTTTATTTTACTAAGCAATGGAGCATTGTCCACAAGGCCTAAATGAAGGAGCCTCATTGATGTATGCCTCTGAACCTTTTGATTCAAACTTGTTGGCCAGGTGAGGCAGAGGTCGTAAGAGGGCTATCCAATTAAGGTGAATAGATAATTAAAAATATGTGTGGGCTGTTCAAGATTTTAAAAGTGGATGACCCTCGTAAAATCTACAGAACCATTTTCTTTAGTAGACAGGTCAATATTAGTTTAAAAAAAGACTTCATCCACCAAATGCTGGTGTGAGGTGAGAGATATGCAGTGCGCTCTGCAAATTGCCAAAAGTTATGTGCATTATTAGTTGACAGTTTACAGGAGATGGGGCACAAGTGTAGCTTGTTGAATTACTCCCAGTCCACAAAGCCTAAATCACACTGTCTCAATCATTGGATGCTGTTATCAGTGATGTCATTAGTGCTATCATTTGAGATGCCATAAGTGATGTTATCGATGATGTCATTTACTCTCATGAGTGATGTAATATGTGAGATCATAAGCAGTTCATGATAGGCGTGCAAGCTCTAGTTAGTTTACTGAAATATAACTGCTGAATTTAAGTGAATTTTAGGTTTTTAAACGCGGAAATCTGTTCTCATTTTAGCACCTAATTATAACATCACTTTAATCTTTCGTTTTTCAGTAAATTTCTATGCTTTGTTCCTATGTATGTTAAGACCTTGTTACTTAACCTAACTATAATTTAACTTTATTCCTTGTTTTTTCATAGAATTTTTAGTTCTTTTATCATTTTCTTTTTTAGGGACCCTGCTCATCTGCTCAACGCAGGGCTTGCCTGCCATGCCTGTGGTTTACTGTTATCATTTTGATCACTCCTGTATTTGTTTCTGTGCCATAGTCAAATTGGTGTTTTCAACACAGCAGTTGGCAAAGGTTTGGGCATGTGTTGCTAACCATAACTGGGAAATTTCAGTGGTTTGAGGACTTGGAGCCAAAACCAGATTTTACATTTTACCTGTGTTTTATCAAGGAATTTTAATGTTTTCAATGATATTCTTAATTTTTAAAGGCCACAAGCATGCAAGGTCAGGCATATTGGTGGTTGTCCGCAGGGCAGGGCCTTTGATTAGATCCTGCACCCAACCAGCCAGGCCCTGCACTCAACCACCTGTATATGACTAACCCACACTGTCCTTGTCAGTTAGCTGTGTGCAGCAGGGGTCAGCCTCAGGACCTGGCCAACATGGCCTAATATCACAGGCCTCTTAGGCACATAACAAACAACATTCAAATATTCATTGACCAAGTACTACTTTTGCCTGGAAAATGGAAAAATACTTTATTACAAACACAATACTTTATACAACACATTAATTCAGAAATATGTCCAGGATGACAGGTAGACATGCCAATGGTGATAGACTATAGCAGTTGAAACTCCTGCAAGGACTGATCCCTAACTCCTCAATATTCCCCAAACATGTTAAATGCTGTATAATGGGGTACATGTATGAAATTGAAGCCTACTGGGTTTGTCAGGATGTCATTGCAATCATAAAAGCAAAAATATATTATTAGACATTAATGCAAACATCTTTCAAATGTGAGAGTACCAGCATTTTTTAAAAGCAATAATTACTAAAAACAAAGAATCACAATTAGTTTTAACAATACCATCTTTCATATTCCAAAAACCTGGTGCATGAGTCTTTTTTCTAGTTTTTCATGTGGTTCTAAGCCACCTTATACCACACACCAGGATTTCTTACAGTGCAGAGCGAAAACAGGAAGCTCCAAAAATGCTTAAAGTAAAGAGAAAAATCTCACAGGTCATACATAAAGGACAATGGGTGATATGGGCTTTCAATGTATCATTAAGGGGTCTGAGGGGGCTCACCACTTATCATGGATGCCATTATAGCGATAAAAACGTGCATGCACTACCCCTGCACTCCCGAGCACCATGAACACAATATGAAAATTATGCAGCACCAGTACCATCTGGGGCACACTGTTCCTTTTGGGTGTAATTTTATTGTTAATAATTGAAGCCTCACAAAGCAATACATTTATATACTTCTATATATTTTTTTATTCTAATAATTGTATTCTCCCTAGGGATCACCACTGTCCTGAGGAGAATGGTGAGTACCATGCTCTCTTTTCATAACTCCCTGGGTATTGCAACAGTTCCGGAGAGAACAGAGAGTGCCTCTGCAGTTCTCTGAATCTTCACAGGGGCTGCCAGTGCCACAGGATCAAGAGTAAGCGCAACCACACTCCTTTTATTTTAATCTCTGTGGGGACAACCACCACCATGAGAGAAGAGTGAGGCGAACAGTGAGCACCACTGTGCTGAAAAAAAACCACTCCTGGGGAAGCCCAAAGCCCACCCCTGGAGCACAGTCAGCCGCCACTTGCTCCCCGTTGTCGTGAGGTTGCATAGCCCCCGGGTGCAAACTCCTCCATTTCAAACATTCACGTTTGAAGCTGACATCTTTTTACAGAATGACTTTTAACACACATTTGCTTGCATGCCCGCCAGTATGAGGTAGTGTAAACAGAAATGTCTTGCTTCCAGTTACGCTTCTTAGTAGGCACTTTATCATTCCATAAAACATTCTGTGCAAGGTCTAAGCACAATGCCTAAAATGTTGCTGTTTGTTGTTGTCCGCTTGGCAACAGCTCTGAATAGGTGGAATCAACACAGTTGGCTAGACCAGAGCTTAATCATGGAATGAATGGGTCCAATTTATTATTTAAACTGCACAAGCCTTTGTTTGGACAGAGGAGCATTTTGATTGGATTGTTGAGATCGCCCCATGCTGGATTTCTAGCCTAGCTGACTCCCATCACTATCCTGAGAAGGATGGCGACCTCTTCTACATCAAGATTGGCTACCATGTACACGCACCCACAGGTAAATGGGGAGTTAGACCACTTTAAGGTATTTTGGCAGACCTGCACACCCTATGCAAACTAGGATAGGAAGCGCTAAGTAGGAGAATAAGTATAATTATATGTATTCATATAATCAAGACCACAGCACGATGTCTGCATTGTTCATTTACTTCACCATCTTTGTATTGTATTGTATAATCTTTTATAAAGCGCTACCTGCCACCCTACGGGTATCCTGGCGCTGAGAGACTATGACAACATGAGACAGCACAGAACGAATAGCCAGTGGTCAAGATCGATGCCAGCTATTCCTGGCGAAATAGCCATGTCTTGAGATCTTTCCTGAAGCCCAGCAGCGTTTTAGCCTGACGCAGCTCTTGGGGGATCTGATTCCAGAGGCGTGCTGCCGCCGTGCTGAAAGCCCTGCCTCCCATCTTGGTGAGTTTTACTCTGGCGACAGCTGCCAGGCTTTGACTAGTGGACCGGAGGAGTCTTTTTGGTTCGTACCAGGAGAATCGTTCGCGCAATGGTAACGGGCCGGTGTTATGTAGGGCCTTATAGACCATGACTAATGACTTGAACACAATCCTCTTTTTAACAGGAAGCCGATGGAGGTCCCTTAATGCCAGCGTTACAGATGAATCACGCTGTCTCCTGAGAGCCAGTTTGGCTGCAGTAGACTGTATTCTTTGTAATCCCTGTACAATATAGAGGGGAGCACCCAGGTACAGTGAATTACAATAGTCCAGTCTACTCAGGATCACACTCTGGACCACCAGAGACCTTGCCTCATTAGGGAGTAGCGGGAGAATTTGACGAAGAGCTCTCAGCAAAGCAATACAGGTGCCGATTGTTTTATTAGCCTGAGATTGCAGCTGAAGGTCTTTGTCCATCATGACCCCCAGGTTACGGACTGATTTTGCTGCAACTATAGGGGCATCCTCTGGCCAGAGCCGGAACTTGGCCAAAGGAAGTTTAGACATTTTGGCTGCGCAGTAGTGTAGTAGCTCCGTTTTCCCGGCGTTCAGCTGCAGTGAGTTGGCCCTCAGCCAGTCAGAGACCTTCCTCATACATGCCTGAAAAGAGCTCAGAGGGACTGCATGCTCTCCTTCCGTGGAGAACATCAACTGAATATCGTCCGCATAGTTAACTACCTCGATCCCATAACATTTTATTAGAGGGATCAGGGGCCCTAAATAGACATTGAAGAGGATTGGGCTAATGGCTGAGCCCTGAGGTACTCCATGGCATACCGGGGACCAAGGGGAGTCAAATGGTGTCAGGGTCACTGCCTGTTGACGGTCAGTCAAATAAGACTGCAACCATTCCAAGGCACGGCCCGTCACCCCCAGACCTTCCAATCTTGCCAGCAACACCGAGTGACTAACCGTGTCGAAAGCGGCCGACATGTCCAACAGCACCAAAACTGAGGAGCTGCCACTGTCGGCTTGCATTCTAAGTTTATCCAGGACGGTTGTCAGCGCGGTTTCCGTCCCATGCCCTGGCCGGAAGCCAAACTGGTCCCTATCCAGGAGCAGATGTTCTTCCAGGAAATTAGACAAGGACTTGCTGACCAATGTCTCCAAGATTTTAACTGGAAATGGTAGAAGGGATATTGGACGGAAATTGGCCGGCAACGATGGATCTAAGGAAGGTTTCTTCAGTAATGGAGTGACTATCGCCTGCTTCCAGCCACTTGGTACAATTCCTTCATTCAGAGATTGGCAGCAGATACGTCATAAATCCGAGAATAGGTCGGGGCTAAATTCCTTCCAGATCTTGTGAGGAAGGGGATCAAGAGGTGACCCGGATGATATCTCTCACGCTATGCTATTGAAGGAGTCCTCCGTGGGGAGTTGGAAGTAGCTCAAAGAGACATCTCTCCTGATGTCTGCCATGGTCGGGGGGATCTCAATGACACTCTGATCAAACCCACCCACGATGTTATTAACCTTGTCAATGAAAAATGTGGCAATTTCCTTGCACAGGTTTTGTGATGGCTGAACAGTGCTATCCAGGCATCCCGGATTACTAAGGTCTCTAACGATGTTAAAGAGAGCCCTGGTTCCATTAGATGCCTGCAAAATGGAGTTAGCGTAGAATTGCGACTTGGCCTCCCAGATAGCCGTCTTGTATTGATGTTGTATTATTTTTAGGGCTTTTTTGTCTGCCTCTAAATACCGCCTACGCCAGCTTCTTTCGGCCTGGCGGTGCGCTAAGCGTAGCGCTTTAAGCTCCTCACTGAACCTAGGGGCTGATGGAATATTACGCATTCTAAGCTTTCTAATTGGTATAAATCCCTCCAGCACTTGGTTGATGGAGTTACTGTAGCTATTATAGTTCTCTCCAGGTGTCTTCTCTGGGTCAAACAAATTCCGTCCAGAGAAAAGGGGGGCTACGCCCCTCTTGGAGAGCTTAGCCCAGTCCCTTCCCCACCTGAAGTTAGCTGGTTTGTTCCCTACCGATTTGTCTCCTTGTAGAATCAACCTGAATTGTATTAAGAAGTGGTCAGTCCAGTTTAAAGGAGAAATGCTGGTAACTCTATTTTATTTTTTTCTATTAATCATTGCAGCGCACAAATTCTACACAAGAGTCCAATTGCTTCAATAAATATTTGAAATGCCAATCTGTGTTTCCCCTATTGTACATGCCTGAGTTACTAACAAAACAGTATGAGGTGTTTCCAGGATTTCCTTGAGGAATCAGAATTGTCATAGTCTGAGGTTGTAGACACCATCCAGTGCCTTCTAAGGCTTAGATCCAGGTGGCTCACTGTGAGATAGCCAGGAATTAGGTCACATATTCTGATGATATGCATGGACTTACTTCCACATAGTTTGAGGCATGTGTTGCTCAAATTCGCAATAGGAACTGTACGACACCATATTCTGTGGAAGCAGGAGGCGACAGAAAGAAAAGTCCCATCATACTGACTGCTGTGCTGAATGGGGAACTGACCACGCCCATGGAGGCTCTGGGTCTTCATCACTATCAGCTACGAGGACAATCTTGGATACGCAATTAAAAAATACTAAATTATTATTAAATGTACTTTGGAATGATGACACAATTATAAACAGAACAATTTCCTGGCCCATCCCTGATATGAGTACCTCAAACAATTCCCAACCACTATGTGAAAATAAACATTGTAACTGTGAACTCCTGTCAGTATTGTATTTTCAGTTTCAATGCATGTTTGTTAAACCTTTTCTGTAGTGGCAATGTACTTCAAAAGTAAAGAGCATTCTAGCATAACGTGAGAGAAATTAGGTCATTGATTTCAGAGGTGGCACCACTATTAACCCAATAAACCCACTCTGGTTCAAGCAGTTCAAACAAATTTAAAGTAAAGAACACAACTCAATATAATTCCCACGCCAACCTTAGCAAATTAGGGAAATATTTAATGAAGAAAATGAGACCGTGAGAATAGGTTAAGAGGAACAGGATATATGAGATATTAATTTTTCAAGTTCTAAGGCAAAATATTCAAGCACTATGGAAAGACATCAGTTTGTGGTGGACTGGGACCTAGGCATAATTTCAGGTTCACTGAGATGAAGGGAAGGTCGGAAACAAGAGGGTTGTCCCAGACAAAGGTTTTACCTTCAACTTTAGTCTCCAACTGCAGGCTGAGGACTTGATCCCTGCGATCAGTTTTAGTCCCTGGTTGCAATGAGGATTTAGTGGTCCTTGAGTCATTGTTTGAGTCCTCTTTTTCAGTAGAAGCCAGGAGTCAGGAGTCAAAAGCCAGGGTAATTCTTCCAGCAGCACCTTCTTCTTATGATGGAGTGTTCCCCAGTCCAAAAATATTTTGATGACGTATTGGTGGAGATGCCCGAGTTATTCTGTGCACTAGCCACTAATTGGAGTAATTCTAACACCCAATCTGAGCAATGTTCTCAAAGCTCTCACATCATTTTGCAGCACTTCCTCTTTTCTTTAGTGTGAAATTACCCAGGGGCCTCGGTTTCAAGATGGAAGGACTCAGCAGCCACCAGGCACATGTGTCTTCGGCTTCTTGACCTTTCCCTTCATGACTGATTTAAAACTGGCTTTCTCTCCTACTGTGGCTGGTGCCTAAATGCCTTGGAGGGTCCTGGAGATGAACAAAGGAAGCCCTACTTGACATTTCCTAGTCAAAAGAGGTAGAGCTAAAGCTGCCCTTTATTATGCCAACTGTGTCCGTCCACTCCTAGATAGCTAATCCCTGCTAAGTGGTCAGCAGTTAACACCCATTGAACTTTCCTGGATCCAGAGGCAAGTCATTGTCCTTTGAGCCCGAGTTGTCGCCTTTTCCCCACCAATGTGTCATCCAGCTCTGAAAAGTTGATAGGTGGCAGAACTGGTTTTCTCTCCTATTGTGATTGAGGATGGGCTGTCTAGGAGGACACTTGGAAATAAAATGAGAAGCCCTCCTTGTCATAGTCCAGTCAAAAGGGGTAGTGCTAAAGCTGCCTTTTGTTCTGCCAACTGTTCCTGTCAACTTCTAGATAACTAATACTTGCTAAGTGAAGCAGGCTATTGTCCTTGGAGATAGAGTCAATAACTCTCCCAGCCAAGGATGTAGATTCCTGCTCTGAGGGTGTGATGAGTAGCAGAAATGGAGTTAAGTTAGTTCTGGCTCAGGCAGCCTAAATTACAATTTTAGAAAGTTACTTCTCCAGCTAAGGTACCGAATATATCTGATTTTTCCAGTAAATTTGATTTTGAAAATTAAGTAGGAAATAAATTTTAAGCGAAGATTGGCAATAAAGATTTTAATTCCGTCTAGCCTCTTTGGGGAAAAGTCTAGCAAGACTAACACAGTGAAACAACGTTTCAGTTTAATTTCACTGCAATAGCACACAAACTCCTACATGTAGTGTCTTCTGTTTTTACAAATTAGGACACTCTCCAGTGAACATACAATGGTCAGTGGACAGGTAACTTATGGATATATAAAAATACGCTTTCCCTGCATGGCAAATGCTATTTTCCCTGCCGTGTGTGACTGCAGTGCTTCTAAAGTTAAGCCCACTGAGAAAACAGTGGTATTTTGACAGACATATATTATTGTCATATACAGTGTAAACATACTGCAGTTCACATATGACATTTAACTTCCATGCCGTACATGCATTTTGTGTCTTCTCTACAATGGTTTTACAGGACAGTTAAAGAGACCATTTGAGTGAAAACAATTTCAAAACTATCATTTTAGGTCTAGAGTACCTCCACTGTAGCACTGATTAACAGTGTCACAGTGCACAGTCACAACTCCAACATAACTGTGGTCCAGAAACACTTGAAAAATTTGGGATAACCAGACACAAATGGCGACTGTGCTACAATTACTATTTTTATTATTATTATTATTAGTAGTAGTAGTAGTAGTAGCAGTAGCTGTGGCGGCTGGCACAGGTAAAAGTGATGCGGCAGGGGCAGGACAGGGTGGGTGAAAAGTCGACGGGTTAGTTTGAATTAGATACAAAAAATTATATAAAATGTATACAAAAATAAATAAAACGACTTATGCTGCGCTGGCCGCAACGTACGTGGTTATATTTATTTTTTAAAGAATTTTAACTAACCCGTTGTCTGTCATCTCCCCCCTCACCCTGCACCCACCCACCGCTCTTACCTGTGCTGACCGCCACTGAGCAGTAGTAGTAGTAGTAGTAGTAGTAGTACTTGCATTATTATTTCATTATCACTATGGTCCCAGCACAATGATCCTTGTTCATTACCAAGCGGTCACAAAACGGATATTATATTAATATAAATAATAATAATAATACTATCATCATCTTTGTGAACTAACACAAAAAGATCGAGTAATGAGAATGCTGCTATGTAAGTAAAAAGGGTCTCTTTGAAAATACGATGGTTAACTCATGACTAAATTCAGATTGGCATAAATGCATAAAGAGGAATGAAACAATACCACAGTAAAATCTGCTGATCCTCCAATATCTTGCTTTAGGAGGATTTGAATGAACACGTGTAGAGAAATAGTACACCCAAGAAATACTGGCGTTGTATTCCTTCCCAGAATTACATGGTTCAAGGGTATTTTTTTTATTTAATCTTGTTATCTCGTCTAGCGATCATAAAAACACAATGAAACAATTACCGGCGCGTGCAAAATCTGAGATTAAATTAGAGGTCGACAACTTGCTGTAGTCAACAGCAATTATAAGTCTGGTGCTCACTTACGATAGTTTTATCTCCTGTTCTATTGAAGTAGCATCATAAAGTCAATTACAAATTGTCAAATACGGGATCATTAGCGCTAATCTAAAACTCAGTCAGATGAATAGAAGTCTGGCAAGTGATCAAACGCTTTTTATATAAGTTACAGTCTAGGAAAAGTGCTGATGCGTCCGCAAAATGAAGACTTTGCATTATTTGAAAAAAAAAAATGCTTTACATGTTAATAGTGTTACATTCTATTATTCCAAGGAACTGCGGCCCAAATAAACGTACAAATTTCAACATTCACAAATCAAATTCATTTGAAATTGCGATAAAGCATGGCAAATGAGTACATATTTTAATGGGAATGCTGACCTCAGCAGTATATTTATTCCAATTCAGCAGTTCACTTCCAACGTAAAAGCCATTTCGCAAAGCATGTGATTCGCTAAATAATAAGATTTTCAACCGCAAAAGGTATTTTCCTAATTGTACGAACAGCCCTTTTATGATTCAGAAGATTAACCGTGAAAAGGAGGCATGAAAGGGCCACCCCACACTTAGTGTTTGGAAAGGAATGGATCAAAAAATACTGACTGCAAATCCACACCTGCAAGTTTGGGTGGCACCTGATACCAAAGGGGAATGAGACTCCTTAGGACACCTTCTCCTTTGTAAATCATGTCAGGGGCCCCTTGGCAGTCCAGAGGGTCTCTGCCTGCTCCTCAGTCTTTTCACAAATGGAAACTTTTTTTTTTTAACTGCATCTGCACCTTTAAGGGGCACAGGCAAGGTCTGCTGTCTCTTTCAGGCCTCCATCCTTGGATTGGCACCGATTTAAGGGAGATCACAAATTACGACCTGCAAAATTATTGTTCATTAAGCAGATCGTTCTCCAAATAAACAATTTGTGATGAAAGCTATTAAGGCAGTGGTCACATTGCAAATTGCCTTCCCATTCAGAAATTGCTAAATATTAGTGCAGAGGTTGCATTGCAAATTTCATTCCCATTCACAAACAAGTTCTTGTGCAAATTGCACATCCCTAGTTTACAAACAAGAATGATACTTCAGTTCCAAAGTTGCATTCTATAGACAGGTTCATTCACCTGAACTATGAGTTTTCAGTTCACAAATTGTTGCCTTAGTATCATGTATCTTAAAAATATGCAGAAGTTTGAAACATGACTTTTGATGTGGAGTTGTCTTTCTTCCATTGATTGATATGAGTGAACGTGCCCCAGGGTTATGTTCTACCTGGAAAATAGGGACTTTCAGGATTCAAATGTTTTAGAACATACATGCCTGCCCTCATCTGCTTGCATGTTTCAAGGGTGCATTCTAATAACTTTTGCGTTGATTGAAAATAAACAGTCAATGTTGAAAGTTTACAAGACCTATTTGCAAAGATTGTGCAATGAGTAGGTGTGACTAGTATATATATAGTTTCCTGGCTCACCCTTGAAATCCTAAAGCGATCCAGGAGTACAACAAGAGTAAGGGCCTGATTTTGATCTTGGCGGTATTACCGCCGTAATGCCATGGCAGCAGTCCCTAGTACTCTGCTGAGTCAATGATTTTTCACCCGCTGTACTTAGATGCATGCAGGCTGACTCGCTGTCAGCGTTGACAGAGTGTTTCCTGCCGAGGTTGCGGCACATCACAACCAATGCAGTGGACTCCAATCTTGGTGAATACTACTCCATAGTCATCAGGGAGATGGGTTCCCACCGAGCCAAATTTGATTTCTGCAGTTGTACTGGTAGTCTACTAGTGGTGGTTCCCAGACGGAGTGAGTCCATCTCGGTACACACTCAACAATGCACCATCAATGTGGCCAATGGATGGATGCTAGCAGAACACACCTGATGTCAATTGGCCAAATGGAAACACCTTCATACCACACTATAAAACACACCCCATTTCATACCATGATCCCTTGCCATTCCAGCTCCCCCCTGACTCTAAACGTCCAGTTTAAACTGATGCCCTTTGGACTCAAGAATACCCCTGCCACTTTCCAGAGGCTGTGGGACCAGGTCTTGGCTGGGATGGAAGCCTTCAGTGCTCCTAATTTAGATGACATAGCTGTCTTCAGCAGCACCTGACAGGACCACCTTTTTCACCTGCAGGAAATTCTTCAGGCCCTGCAACAGGCAGGCCTGACTATAAAGGCCAGGATGTGCTATATAGGGCAGGGGTCTGTGATGTACTTGGGACACCTGGTGGGCATGGGTAAGGTGCAGTTCCTCCAGGCCAAAATGGAGACTATCCTGGCCTGGGACCCCACACAAACTTAAACAGAAATGAGGGCCTTCCTGAGCCTCACTGGGTACAAAAGGAGGTTTGTCAAGGGGGGACAAGCACCATTTTTGCTCCAGTGACAGAGCTGACTCCCAAAAAGCAGCCCAGGAAGGTTATCTGGACAGAGGCCTGTTAGAAAGCCTTTGGACTGCTAAAACAGGTCATGTGCACAGCCCCTGTGCTCAAGGCCTGTGATGTTTCCCATGAGTTATTAGCCAAAACGATGACTAGGAGCATGGGGTCATCACAGCTAATACGTGAGGCCTAGGTCAACCTGTAGAACTCAGGGAACATAGGTGGAGTGCTTTTGAGAGAGAAGCGTTTGCTGTGGTCTGGGCACTGAAGAAGTTGAGACCATACTTGTTTAGGACTCACTTCTGGGTTCTGACAGACCACAGGCCCCTCAGGTGGCTAATGCAAAAGAGGGGTGAGAATCCACAATTGTTGAAGTGGTCCATTTCCTTACACGGACTGGACTGTATGGTGGAACTCCGCTCTGGGTAAGACCACACCAGTGCTGATGGTCCCTCCAGGTTTTCCCACCTTAGTGATAAGAACTCCCAAGAGGTTGAGTAGTTCGCCCCACTTTCAGCTGGGTGGACATGTATTAGACCTGTCAGTCTTAAGGTGGTCGCCCCCCATACTTTTTACCTCACCTCCTCTATTTTTTGGTGAACTTAATTTTGTTAGCCTTAGGACTCATCAGTGCTAAAGTGCTTGTGCTCACTCCCCTAAAACATGGTTAAATTGCCTTTTGTACCTAATTGGCAAATTTAAATTACTTGTAGGTCCCTTGTAGAGTGTTATGCCATATACCCAGGGCCTGTAAATGAAGGGCCAGATGTACGACCATTGGCAATTACGACTCGCAAATTGCGCCAAATTGCGACTTGTGAGTCGCAATTGCCAATGTACAACAGTGTCTGAGACACTGTTTGAGATTCCCAATGGGGTTGCATATTGCATGCCTCATGCATATTAACGAGGCTGTTGCAATTTGCTACCCCATTGGGAATGGCTGGCACTCTCAGGGATGGTGGCCTGCTGGGACTGCTTTTAAATACTTTTAAATAAAGGAGTTTTTTATTTCTAAATGCAGCCCATTTCCCTTAAAGGAAAACGTGATGCATTTAAAAAAAAATTGAAACGTTTTTGTTTCATTTTTTAAGGGCAGGTCGGGGTTCCTGGGACCACTGGCTGCTCTGAAAAAATGTTTGCGCACCCATTCACAAAGGGGAAGGCAACCCCTGGGGACCCCTTCCCATTTGCAAATGGTTTATCACCCTCTTGAAGAACTGCTGAACTGCAAGTGTTTTGCAATTGCAGTCGCAAAACATTCTTACATAGGGTTCAGACTCGCAATTAGGAAGGGACGCCCTTGGATTGCTGTCGCTAACACTATTTTGGGAGTCGCTATTTAATTAGCGACTTGCAAAATAGGGTTAGTACATGGGCCACAGGTTATTTGCATGTGCAAATGGGTTTAAAACCCATTTGCGCATGCAAAAGATCTGGCCCTAAGTGCTTCCAGAAGGCCAGCTGCAGCTGTTGTGCCATCATCTTAACTAGTGCTGTAAAACATGTCCCATGCCTGTCATTGCAGCTTGAATACAGTTTTAAACTACCATGCCAACTTGACATTTAAAACCCCTTGCTAAGCCTTAAACATCCCTTTAATTACATGTAAGTCACTCCCTAAGGTAGGCCCTAGGCGGCTTATAGGGCTGGGTGCTGTGTAATTGAAAGGTTGGACATGTACTTTTAAGTTTTACCTTTGCTGGTAGTGAAAAACTTCTAAATTCTTTTTTCACTACCCATCCCACAGTATAACATTGAGAATTCCTTCCTTATTACATTTTTTAAGCTGTAATTTCCAATGGGAGCTGTTGGCTATGTCACGTTTGGTGTCTATGAAATCGTAATAATAAACACTCTTTAACCCTTTCGATGCGCATGACGGAGCGGTTCCGTCATGCGCATCGGTTGCACTGTGCGGATGACGGAACCGCTCCGTCATGGCCCCGCCCGTGCATGAACCCTTTAGCACAGCGCGGTAATCCGCGCCGCGCTGAAGGAGTTAATGGTAGCGCCTTATTTTTTATTAGTTTTGAAAATACCACTTTTAGAAAGTTCGCATTTCCTGTCCATAGCCTTTTTGTGCCTGTAGCCTGTTTTGTCTCACGGGACTGGGTGTGCCTGACAAGATTTGTGAATACCTCCCAGACAGCCACAGAATAGAATCATTCAGTGTGATTGAATGGGCCATTTACTGGCAGGATGGGGAGGACAGAGCTGAGCACAGGCTCACATAGAACTCAATACCCTGTGCTCTGCCTTAACAGAAAGGGCCTAACGAATCTGCATAGTGACTTCAGCCAGCTTTGAGCCAGGTTAGGGGAGGCAATAAATCCCATACCCTTCAAAGCCACTGTCAAACGGCTTCTCCCATTTTTGAGAACCAGAGCAACAGGGTGTAAAAGTAGGATCTCAGACACCAACACTTAGCACACTTATGGACCTGTGGATATTCTGCCAGGAAGAAGGACTGCTGTGCTGCTGAAAGGACTGTGACTCTGCTGAACTGCTACTCAAAAGAAACTAGTGCCCTGCTGTGCTGACCAGCAGCCTGCTGCCCTTTTGCCTGGGGCACTTAATTTTGAACCACGGACCCCAGAGTGTCTCCAAGGGCTAGTCTGCTGGCCTCCTCATCTGATCTCCTCAAACAGCACCTGGAACTAGCTGCAGCGAGTTGCTGAAACCCTAGTGGTGCCTCTCAGTTCCTGGACCCTTGTTGTGGCTCATGGGGTCTTATATCAACGTTTTGGGCTCTTTTCAACTACGAATTAGCCCATTCACATAAGACAGTGACACGTGTGTTATTACTTTTGTGTGTATACATTTGAGATTTATTTTCTGTTTTGTTACATTACCTTTACTTAGTGAATTGTTTATTATGCTAATTATTGTTTGTTGTTTAGGGATAGGATGTGTAATGTCTACTTTATTTTTATTTATTGTTAAAGGTTCACTATTGTTATATGTAAGTTTATGTAGCTTTGTCATACCTGCTGATGACTGCCTTGTTACTGATGCTTGCATTCCTTTTCTACTGGAGGGATGTAAGAGGTCAGCTGGAGGTAGTTTGGCAACCTGGTCAATAGAATAAATACCAAATAATACCTACTTAATCTCTAGGATCATCACCACAGAAGCTGTCTCTTGTTTCCTTCATGACTGCCCGAAGAAAGGTTGACTCCTGCCAGTAAAGAATTGTCAATTTAAGGTGGTCTGAAAAGACTAATCTCTGATCTGATTAAATGTACCTATTTGTGGGCTGCTCCAGTGATATGGAAACCCTGTGCCCATGGCTGTCCTGCACTGGATGACTTGGCAGTGTTTCACAGAAAGTTCATGGATCTCTTCTTCTTACAGGTTCTTGTCAAATTTTAATCAACTGCGTATTGTGCCTGTTTGTCAATGTTCTTGTATTATAGCACAGTGATGCCTTGAAGGAATAATGAGTCTCTTTGGTCCCTTCTGTATCACAACCTCTCTCACCCCAGTTGACTACATAAGGAGTGAGGATTTTTAGTTGACGTTTTGTGCTTTCACTTGATGGAGGATCATAAAGAAAGCTCAGAACTATATTTGTGCAGAAAATCACATTAGAAGATAACAAATAATTAAATAAAAATGATAAAGCAAAATGTGATGTTTTATTTTTGAAAATGTATGCATACGTTCAACTTACATGCTTAGACAGCCTTTATATAGGCGTAAAGCCATGTTTGAGCTTCAGAAAACTTGGTTTCATACTCACTCAAATAATTTATTTACACCTATTTTTTGTGTGAATAAATAAACTTTCAGGAGCAAAAGGAAGGAAACTTCAGGTGGAGAATTACATTTGCACCTCATTGCACTTTTAGAATTTTTCCTATTAACTAGCAACTATTCCCAAAAGTAGGCCTAGAAAGCTGCACTAGTCGCAATTCTGCAGGCATATCAGTATGACCTTTAAATTTAAATGCGGTCACTGCAACATGTGTATAAGGGCATATAACAAAAAGAAACAATTTTGTAATGATGGTTCTCTGGAATATGTGATTAATAAACAAATCCAGGGCGGTACACTCTAAGTGGTGTGTACTCTTTGTAAGAAATTGAGTTGCTGCAGGAACCATAATACTTGTCAGAGTGAAGTCAAAAGTAAGCCCCAAATTAACCTGTGCTCAACCCCCTGGTAGCTTGGCGTAGAGCAGTGAGGCTTAACTTAAAGGCAATGTGCAAAGTATTTGTGCAACACTTCAGACATTAACACAGTGAAAAAACACAACAAATGGATCCCACATCAGATTTAGAAACATAGATCACTCTTTAATAAATGAAATAAGACCAAATGACAAAGGTCCAATCAGTAGAACAGGAGATATGCAACTTTAAAGATTTCAGTGAAAATAGCACCAAAGAGCACATTGCACCAACTATGTATATCTGGTTGCACGGGACATGGACAAAATCACAAGTTCAGGCCAATCACGATGGAGCGTGGGCCGACTACAGGGACCTAGTTAGGCCCCTCATCAAGAGTATGTTAAATCCTGATTGCGTTGCAAGGTCCTGCACAGAGGATTTGCCGCACAGCAAAGGCAATACATTGGTTCTGAGGAGCTGCCAAGTGAGGTCCTGCATCATCATCGAGGATCCTGTTGACAAGAGCTTGTGCTGCAAAGTACCCTGTCGCTGATGCGTTGTGCAGTCAAGGAGCTGTGAGTCTGTGATGCGAAACCCTGCATTGTCGTTAAGGCTGCCATCAATGAATGATTTGTGATGTGAGGGACAGCATTTGGAAAGCTTGACATAGACGGCAGTTGAGGTGTGGGCTGCAAGGTTGATGTGGAGTCCTTGCACTGAGAGAACAGAGAACTCTAGCAGCATAGGCGATGTCTCAGTTAAGTTCCGGATCGTGCCACACAGCAGAGGAGATATGTCCATTCTGCTGGGTCCAGAGATGGGTTTGCAGAACACCTTCAGGCCCACCCACTTCCAAGGGTCCAGACTGGGTGGCACCTATTGGCAGGGTAGGTCTCACAGATGGAAGAGTCCAGGTGCCAGGTTCAAAGTTGTTGTAGCTCTCTGTCCCTGAGAATCTGGTGGCTAGGAGGCCAGCCAACTAGCCCTTGGGGTCACTCCTGGGTCCTGAGTTCAAAAGATGCAGGTCTAGTCCTCAACCAGCCGAGAAGGCAGCAGGCAGCAAGTTAGCACAGTAGGGCAGTGGTCCTTCAGAGCAGGAGTCTAGCAGAGTGGCAGTTCTTCTCAGCAGCACAGAAGTCTTCTTCCTAGCAGAGTATCCACAGGTCCAGAATTGTATTAAAGAGTTGGTGTCTGCAGTCCAATATTTTTACCTGGGCATACCTTTGAAAGGGGGATGGAGTTTCTAGAGGTTTCCCTTTTTACCCTTTGAAGTCCACAGGCTTCCTACTTTCCCTGCCCTGGCTCCAGGGTAACTACAGGGGATATGCAGCCCTTTGTGTGGCAGCAAGACTGTGCCTATTTAAGTGTAAGTAGGGCTGTGTCCAGTTCCACCCTAACATACTCCCAGGGATGGCCCATCCAGGCACACCTAAGCTCTCTATTGTGTGTGGCTGTCTAGGAGAAATACACAAAGCCCATTTGTCAGCTAAACCCAGTCATGTGAGCCAGACACAGGCTACAGGAACTAAATGTCTGAGGCAGGAAAATGGCAACTTTTCAAAAGAGACATTTTACAAATTACAATTTAAAATCCGAGTTCACCATAAGAGATTCATTACAATTTCAAAGACACCAAACATGAACTGGTCACCTGCTCCCATTTGGAAATTTCAGCTTATTACCTATAATAAGGGAACTCCAGTGTCATCCTATGGGAGAGGTAGGCCTTTTAATAGCGAAAAACAAATGTATGACTTTTTCACTATTAGGACAAGTAAAACTAAAAAGCACATGTCTGCTTTTAAAATACACTGCACCCTCTCTCTTGTGCTGTCTAGGCCCTTTCTAGGGGTGACTTACATGTTTAAAAAAGGAAGGGTTGTACCTGAAAACACGGTTTATTTTGCCAGGGTTGAAAAAGCAGTTCAAAATTGCATAAGCAGGCTGCACTGGCAGTCCTGGGACATTTTTAAAGGGATACTTAAGTGGCTGGCACAATCAGGTCTGCAGGCACACCAGTAACATTTAATTGACAGGCCCTGTGCACATGTAGCACCACTTTAGTAGGGACTTACAAGTAAATTAATTTACCAGTTGAGGATAAGCCAACGTTACCATGTTTTAAGGAATGAGCATATGCCTTTAGCAATCGTTAGCCGTGGTAAAGTACAAAGAGTCCTAAGGTCAGAATAAACGAGATCAGCAAAATAGGAGTGGTAAAGCCAAAAGTTTGAAGGGAAGACCACCCTAATGCTGGTAGGTCTAACATACTCGTGTGTAAGATTTATGTAGGGAGAACCGTTAGACCACTCAAGGAGAGGATACTTGAACATTTCAGACCATTGAAGCAGAATGATCTGAAATATTAAATGGCAGTGCATATATTGGAATGTGAAACTCAAAACCAACTGTCAATCTATATAGGGGCCTATTTACGAGAATGTTGCACAGTATAGCGCAGCAAGTCACCTTGCTGCCCCGCACTGCATACCAGGGAAAGTGCAGGACTGCACCATATGTCAGGCAATACAGCACCTTCCTGCCTTTTCCTGGTGGTCTTTTGGCACCCTAGCACTATGGTGCTAGGGTGCCTGAATTGCAAGCAGGATTGTTTTTGTGCAGGAAGGGACACCTTCCTGCACATAGAAAGAGGCATACCCCTCTTTCTATGTGCGCTGCAAAATACAGCACACATAGCAAGAGGAACTAACAAGGAGAAATAAAGATATTTCTCCTCGTTATGCCTCAACTGATTTGCACTGCGTTGCCTTAATCCAGATTTATGGAGGCACTCAGGACCATGCAAAGTGGCTTGCGTGGCTTCATAAATCGCATATAAAGCTTGTGTGGCTAATATACTAGTGGTGCAGGAGCAATGCAAACTGGCTCATAAATAGGCCACATAATGTTTTGAAACATTACAATAAGTGACGATTTCTCAACTTTTGGGTTTGAGTGGGATGCTCTCTACTATTAGTTGAATATGACATATGTAATTGGACTTTCCTAACAATTAGGCCGATATACCACTGTGTGTCGGTTGAGCACAGTTTAGGAATATTCTATTCCAGTAGTTTACAGGGTTATATATTAATCTTCTTAATTAAATAAGTACATAGTAAACAGGTGAGTAATTGTGTTAAAGACTGCTACAATAAGTAGAATTATATCTTCTATTTGGGTCTTTAGGTATATGTGCAGCAACTTTGAATATATGTACACATATAAAGATGAGATACGACTGCTAAGATGGCGGCCATGCAAGTAAGGTGTGATGGAGGTTCTGAATTGTCCTTCCTTTATGATGACAAAATTAGAATTTTGTGTTGTCATTTGATTTTCAAAATGAGTACCCTTATCATATGCATTTTTGATTCAGAGTAAATTTTGTTGCATAGAAGGACTCTGAATAGTCTGAGAATATTTCATATGTGATGTTACTTTTAGGAAGAAGTGATCTCAGGAACTTCCTCACTGTCCTGGCTGCTTGTCGCAAAACGCTCTCCAGGGACCTCCTTATTGTATCCTCTACCTTACGCAAAATGCTCTAAACACGCGAATAACCACGACCCTCTTGGGGGACTTTCTTGATGCATCTTCTGCCTTCCACAAAGCACTCTAGATGCACAATGACTATGTTCCTTGTTTACACCCACACCCCAGAGACTTCCTTGATGCTGCCACTGAACAAGCTAGGCATGCAAATATTACAGCAGCTGGGCCGTCCTCACCAGAGGAGGCTTGATGCTGCCACTAGTGCTCTTTCCACCTCCACCCGAGTGACCAGCAGAGGCTCGATCTTGCCACAGGAGCTGGCACACCCCTCACATCGATAACCAGGTAAGTCATGCTATGAGTCTTGCGGATACATGTGACATTGCTGGTCTCGCCTGTGTCCAGCCTTGACCAGTCACGCGGATGGCACTGAGATTGTGTGAACACCAGCTAGGCCAGCGCAGAGGGAGTTCGTACTCGCATGCAGGCTGGATCACACTCTAAATAAATGATCTCCTAGGACTCTGAGGTGCAATTGGGCCCCAAATTAGACAATATGCCCAAAATACCGTCCAGATACTTGCTGCAAAATGTAAGACTATGCTTCCCACTTCACCAACACCGGGAATAAGGTGAAGTCAACAAGCACAGTTTCCAAAGTGAAATCAGGGGCTGTTGTTCAACTCAAACTGGTCCCAATGAATCCATCAGCTGCTGAGTGTCCCAAATCTCTGGCTCCCATCCTTGTCGACAATTTTAGGAAGACGTCACTCAGGTGATGTGAACAAAGATGGTTTATTGGCCTACCAATAATGATCCCTGACAAGCAGCCACCTCTTCATCAACTGCCAGCATTCTAGATTCCCTATTAGGAGCTGAGCAGAGATGAGATGACACCTAGATGACATGCTGGTAATACATGAAGTCAATATAACAATTACATCTATCGGAAGTTATTGTAACTGGGGGAGGAGTTTGTACTCTAAATCTAAAAAATTATTTTTGATATGTTAAAGTGATCAATATAATATTCCGAATATCTCCCTTTAATATATTGTGCAAGAGTCTGACTTTTAACAAAGATACTGCTCATATTTGTGGCAGTAAATGGATTATGAGAGATAATGAAAGAAGCATCAGAAGTTGAGTATTGCGCCTTACGATGTATTTAGGTTGCAGAGTGACTTGAGATTACTCAGTATGTAATCACTAATGATGCAGTAGGTACTGATTTCTGTAGTTGAAATATAATTAATATTGTATGGAGAAATGAGTGATGAAAGTTAATTTTGGCTATGAATATTACTTTGGGAGTTCAAGAGATAGACTGGCTTTCCTGAACTAAATACAATTTTAATGTTGATAACAGTTTAGCGGTTCTGTCAAAAGGGCACTATTTTGAGTAAGATGCAATAGAAGTCCTATGTTGTCTGCGTTCTATGTCCAAATTTCATGTGCAATGAGGAACAAGAGGTGAAAAATTATTCTGACAATTATTCTTCCTTTGGCAATTTGAGAGATGGTCTGGCTGTCCTGCCCTACATATGCCCTTCGATATAGGTGAGGGTTCATGATAAATGGCAGCCATGTTGAGTAACCCAACCAGAATGCTACAGATATACATGACATAGAAATGGAGTACTCTCCAGTCACGTAAGAATATACATGGTTAGAAAATATTATTGACTGAAACATTTTGTTTTATGGGATGGCTTTGTTGTTTTGTAGAACGTGTACAAGTTGCTTATGGACTGAATGTGATGTGAGTGCTTTTTACAACGGTTCTGTTGGAATGTAAGGGCCCAATGCCCAGAACTAACTTACGACAAAATCCTAAACTTACTACTCATGGTATTCACAGAATGCACTTACAACTGTCCAAAGTTTACGTCCACACTCGGGACGGAATTTCCACACCAGGAGTGTAAGCTCCGCACCCGGAGTGTAAGCTCCACACCCGGAGCGGATTTTCCACCATCGGGCCGGAATCTCCGCTTCCGGCCAGAATACCCACAATCTGGTGTTAATTGACTATATCTGATGCATTGTGGGTATTCTGGCCTGGAAGTGGAGATTCCGGCCCGATGGTGGAAAACCGCTCCGTGTGCGGAGCTTACAGTCTGAGTGCGGAAATTCCACCCCGAGTGCGGACGTAAACTTAGGACAGTCGTAAGTGCATTCTGTGAATACCATGAGTGGTAAGTTTAGTATTTTGACGTAAGTTAGTTCTGTGAATCGGGCCCGTCGACTTAGAGTATTCACTATATTATGGCCGTTGTAGTCCTTTGGTGTGACTATTTACTGAGTATAAAATACACATGGTTTGGGGTGCATCTTAATGATTTGAATTGCTTCCTAAGTATGGGTTAAGTAATCTTGGATAGAATTTAATAAGAACACCTTCTGAGTATGACAGAATGATGTGAATTGATATTGGCTTAATGTTATGTTTTTTATTGTGTTGTCTTAACCTTATTATGGACTATGGAATAAGATACTATTAACCATATTTTGCACTATTGTGCAATTGTCTGAATTTTTTACTTTCTGCATTTTATTTTAGGTTTGCTGGGGTACATTTCCCCATATTACAAGTTGCGAATATACTTGGATACAGCCATTATATTGGATAAGTGGGTCTTACTGAACTGCTATGCACTGCATTCTTTGTGTCACATAAATGGTTTAATAAATTTTTTATTCTTATTTAAATTATAGAACTTACATGTGAATAGGTTAGGCTATGACTACCTTTTTGAGGTACGCTTTTTTTAGTTTTTCTGTTGGTTTTAGAACTCTTACATCTTCATGCTTGGCTTCAGGTTCACTGACACTGAGGATATAAATTGCTACACTCTTCTTTCCTAAACACTGGTTCATGGAGATGCAAGTTGAGGTGTTCTATAATTTGGTGTTATAATGTGTTTGGAGTTAAAAGATAAATTATTGTAACATCATAGGTATGTTGTACAAGGGTGTTATAAGATTGTACTATGTGGCTTGAGTTCCCTTGTGAACACAATTTCTTTATTCAAATAGGGCCTTGTGTTGTATCATTATGTACCAATTCCATACACTATTAGGGTTGGCGGACGGGTGGTGAGCTTTAAGAATATCTTCTTTTGTATAAATGTGTGTTTTATTTGCTTATGGTCCTGATCAAGTTGGAGGATTAGATGCCATTACAACAAAACTCTTGTTGGCTTGTGAAACCAAATGAACAATTAAAATTAAAAGACACAAGGTTAACATCTCAACTTTATTTGTTGATTTACTTTGTTGTTACAGTGTGCTATCAGGCACTTGTTATTGTGGAACTCTTTGGGGAATATTTACAAGCCCCTATCACCATCACAACATCACTTTTTCAAAAGTTGTGGTGGCGACAGGGGCTTTGCCTTATTTACAAGGCAGCGTTAAGCCACTTAACATGGCTTAACTTCACCTTGTACATAAGGCACCCTTTCACGCTATACTTAGTATGAAAGGGGGGGATAATGGGTGTTGTGGTGGGCATTCCACCGTAACACCAATTGATTTTTATGCTGCCTCCTATTTACAAGGGAGGCGTAAATAGAAGGCAGTGCCAAAATTAAGACCAGAGAAAACCTGGTCTTAATCAGCCAAAACAAGGAGAAATGCTTTATTTCTCCTCATTTTTGCTGTTTCCATGTGTGCTGCGAAACAGCAAAACACCATTGATTGTTTATGTGCAGGAAGGTGACCCTTCCTGCACATAAACAATCATTGAAAAAAATTACATTTTGCAGCTTTTATGTGTGCTGCATTAAGCAGCACATACAGAAGTTACAAAGTGCCATTACTGATTGTTTATGTGCAGGAAGGAACACCTTCTGAACATAAAAAATAATTCCCCTGCAATGCAGACACCCTTGCACTCGTGCAAGGGTGCCTGCGTTGGTGCTAGGCTGCTAAATTTGCCCCAGCACAGGGGGAAATGCAGGGCTGCACCGCAATCTTGTGAATACGGTGCAGCCTTGCTTTTCAGAAGTTGTGGGGCATGGCGTTAGCCAAGGAGGTTAACAACACACTCCGCCACTTCGCTCATAAATATGGCCCTTTGTTTCTTAAATGCTGTTTAGGTGGTCGCAATTTAGCCAAGAGCACTGAGTTCCAATGATATTACTTTACTACCTGATTTTTCACAGGTAGATGTGCGTCAAAACACTACCCAGCCACCTTGTAGTTTGCTTTTTATCACTGTGAATGTCAAGTGACAATTCCAGTGAGTTTTGTATTTCTAGACACCACAAAAGAGGAGTTGATAATCCCTCACCCCCTCCTCCCTCCCCATCAAAATGTATTTTTTCCTCTGCATGT
The DNA here is from genome assembly GCF_964204655.1 of Triturus cristatus. NCBI lineage: Eukaryota > Metazoa > Chordata > Amphibia > Caudata > Salamandridae > Triturus > Triturus cristatus. The sequence goes on along the minus strand of NC_140589.1, from coordinate 655,545,106 downwards.
AAAGATTTTTTCACTGGAGACACTTCTTTCGTTAACCCCTAGCAAATCTGTGGGCGATCCATTTACCTTACAATAGTGTAACGGGATTTACGCCAGGTCTAGGTTACAGTAAATATTAGACCATTTCTACAGTGGAAATGGGTTGGATCAACATTTGGGAATAAGCACAAATTTATGAGTGCATTTTCCAAAACTTCATAAGCAACCTACATCGTTGGAATATCCACCTCTCACCACATCTGTTGGCTTTACTACTGTGGGTTACTTAGCTCATGGGGCACTGGTACCCAGTCAGGAATTCACCCATTGAGAATTCATGGAAACTGTAAGTATGATATTTAAAGCTGCAAACTTATATTTATGGATGAACATACCTTTATAAATAGACACCATCCAGGTATGAGGGAATTCACACACTTTTACATCACCTATTTCTACCTTGGAAATCATCATACACTTTTGTTGCAGCTGAAACGTTGGGGATTTTTTTTGCTTACCTATCCACCCCAACCACTATACAGTAAAAGGAAGTGTGTCTCTAATGACTGTCCCACAAGTCTTTATCATACAATTAGCAATATCAAAGGTCCTCCGATGAATCTTTGGTAGAGCTAAAACGGACCAAATAATGAAAGACGGTATGCTATTTCTCCTTGAGGACCTACGATGAAGAAATATGCTGAACATTTGTCATTGTAAACATTTCCAAATAATTCAGTAGCTTAGTAATGAAGACACACTATTCTTTTCTATTAGTTTTTATTGTTATTTCATAAAATGAACGGTCAAACACAGTTACAAGTTAGAATGTCATAATTCGATTCATAGAATACAAAATAGTTTCACAATAATCATCACAGATCATTTATGAAAACATCAGAACATCAGGTATAGAGGAGTGAGTGAGAGAGAAAACATCAGTGAAACAGCGATTCACTTACGAATTGAAATACTAATGCACAGTGTGCTGTTAGTCTGAAAAGCTAACTCCACGGCCGTTAGAGTATAACAAGGGCAGCATCACCAGCCGATGATGTGCAAAGTCTCTAGGAAAGTCTCTTAGGAACAGCAGCAGGAATCACCAGCCAGAGAATCATAAATCCGCACAGCATGCAGCAACACGAACGCATGACAGGTCAACATTCATGTGAATGAGCTGAGGAACACTTTCTCACAGGAATCTTTTATAATACGCTACTTCCTTTCTTTCAATAAAATGTTGCACTCTCTCTCATAAGCAATCCTCTCTATTGGTTCATTTCGATGTTATGACCATCTACTGACAGTGATTTTACTACTAGTTTCTGAACACTCTGGGGCTCATTACAATGGCGGAAGGCCCGCCACCAACAGCCGGTTGTTGTCGGGCCTTCCGCCATCATACTGCTATTCCCCCCCGCCATATTATGATCAGGGGGAATCATTGGGTTTGCGTGGCGGACTTAAGGACTGTCCACCACGGTTCTGACAGGTGGTCCTTTTCCAACCGCTTGTCGTAACTGAAACATAGCCCAACATTGTGCCGGTGCCTTGCAGGCACCGCCATAGGGATTAGGATTTACCTTTCATCCATTTGTTTTGCAGCGGACAAACCGCAGCAAAACAAATGGCGGAAATTGATTTGGGGGCCCATAGCGGGCCCCCCTTGATCCCTGTGATTGGGTCAAGGGCACTGGGGGGTACCTATGGTGCCCCCTACAGATCCCTACACCATGTGGTAGGCAAAGCATGGTGCCTGCCACGTAGTGCAGGGATATGCATTTTTGCATCGCGGTGGGGGCTGTTGAACGCATCCCTGCCACAATGCAAAATATAGGTGATGCAACCGCCATGGTGGCGGTCGCATCGTAATTCGGATTGTGGGGAGGCCGCCTCATGGGCGGACGGTCCCAAATCCGAAACAATGGCGAACAGGCGGAAGTCCGTCTGCCATTGTAATGAGCCCCTCTTTGCCTAAATATTGTACAACTTCCAACAGAGGAAGAGGAAGGAAACCATGTTACAAATGTATCTAGAATATTATAACAGTTAAATTTGTCATCTACATCCCTCGCCTGCACAGGAAAGAAACCTAGAAGACTTTTAGAAACAGGCTAAATATCTACACTCTAAGGAAGCATTGCAACAATTTAAAGAACAGGAGCATGGAAAGTACATCCCCTAACAATCCTGAGGCCTACATTATTTTTGCAAAACAGAGAATAATTTCTAAAATCTATACTACTTTCACGAAGAATAAAAGCTGTTTTCTTTTTGTCGTTTATTTTTCCGCAGTTAAGAAAACAGAATAACTTTGTTAGCATAATTCACATTATAAATCAAACTATCGTGCCTTGTGCACATTTCACGTTGTACACTCTCATGTAGTTATTAATAATCCTGCACATTTTAGTAAAAAGCATGCGTTTGGGTGGATTTCATTGAGCAGATTTTATTTACAAAAATCTTGGTCCATCACTTTCTAATGCCGAGAGCAGTAATAAATGAATTTCCAAAGTATGAATGGAAAGGTATAAGCCAAAGAATGGAAGGGGGTGTTGCAGAAGGGGTTTCACCATATTATATAATAATACATTATATTTGCCAATTTGAAAAAAGTTAACACAATCAAGTGAAAGGTAATCAATATGCCTCAAAGTTCAAAACAAAAAAAACTACCAAAATGTGCTCCCCATTGTTTAAATTGATCCATATTATTTTTTGTCAGATGCTTGCTATGTTGATGCTTCTCATGCATTTTTCTAAACTGGCATGTTAGGTACGTTGCTGTTGAACTTTCTTATGTTATTCTCGTTTGGTGTGAGTATATGTAGGGGTGGGCGGAATTTGCGTAGTCGCGCTACGCAAAGCTCCGCTAAACGATAAAAATTCTCCGCGAACACGCTAAGTACCACAAACACGCGGAATTGCTTGTTCCGCCCGTTCGCGAGGCTTTTTGACTGTTTGCGGATGCTGTTTGCGTGCTCGGGGGGGGAAATATCTCGCGAACACGCATTTTGGAAGCGCGAACATGCAAAAATTCTGCGGATAGCGGAATTTTTGGCAATTACCCATATTTCGCAAATTCCGCAAGCGTAATGGAATTTACCGGCCAGGCCTAATATTTTGTCTATTGCATTGCAGGTAAAAATATTAAAAACGTTTATCAATGAAGGCTGTGATATTCAATAGTGTTCTCAATGCAACAAAAGATTTCATTTATGGGTATGAGTTGTGCTTTGAATACATTTCTTTAGGGGTACATTTGTGCCTCGGAAATAAGCACACCAAAAAGAACCCAGACAAAATGACTGGATCAATCGGGCAATAAGAAATGACCCCAAGCCAAATAATGGGGTAAAAGGCCGCTTTATTGGACAGGTGGGCGAAACAATACATCATTGGATACAAAACAGACTAATACAATATTCCCACTATCACCCCCCGCCCCTAATAATTTCCCCCGACAACCAATTTCCCCAACATTGTTCGGCCTAATCCTCCTCCCCAAACCCCTATCTACCTCTCCTGCCTACCCCTTGCCTCCAACCTCGCTCCCTTGCTTCCCTCTGTCCCAAGCTATTCCTAATGCCCCAAACCCTTCCTGCCTGTCTTGCTCCCCTCCAACTCCTCCACCTGTCCAAGCGACAACTACCAAAATGCAAATATATAAAAATAACAGCAAATATTATGATAGTAAAGGGTGGGCCAAAATCGCAAACCCCCTACCTCACACCCTCAGGAGACACAGCGCGACGGTTATTTTGCGCTCCTAATGCTCTCGCTCCTGCCCTCAGCCAATCGGAATGCGCGCCACCTGTCCGGGCCATACCAATTGCCCGAAGGTGCCCGGGGGTGGACAATCTGCGATTGCCACCCCCAGGAGGCCTCATCGGGCAATAAGAAATGACCCCAAGCCAAATAATGGGGTAAAAGGCCGCTTTATTGGACAGGTGGGCGAAACAATACATCATTGGTTACAAAACAGACTAATACAATATTCCCACTATCACCCCCCGCCCCAAATAATTTCCCCCGACAACCAATTTCCCCAACGTTGTTCGGCCTAATCCTCCTCCCCAAACCCCTATCTAACTCTCCTGCCTACCCCTTGTCTCCAACCTCGCTCCCTTGCTTCCCTCTGTCCCAAGCTATTCCTAATGCCCCAAACCCTTCCTGCCTGTCTTGCTCCCCTCCAACTCCGCCACCAGGAAAAACCCTAACACAGGAGTTTTTCCTGTCCTCCCCAATAAAAATATCCATAAACTTTTCAAAACTGGACGCTTGTCATCAGTTAAAAACATCATACCACCAATGTCGCCAAACAGGTGAAACTTTATTCATTCTAATGAAAATATGTCATATTCTTGCAATATGAAAAGGAAAACCAATTTGTTATAGTATTTCCAAAACAACCAACAATTAAGCACGGGACCTACCACATCATCCTAGATTGATAAAAAACAAGGAATAACGGTGGGGGGGATGAGGGGAAGAAGAGAAGGGATGAGGAGAAAATTCTTATTGCATTTACCTGGGCAACTGAAACATCTTCAGTGTAAGCTCATTCACAACGGGAAAGCTGTCGCTAAAACAGCATACCTTAACACCATGTATGAATCTGGAGAATCTTTGACACTATCTCTTTTATATTTAAAATATAAATTTCATTACCAATAAAAGATAAGTGAACGCCGTTGTGTCTAAAAAATTGATAGTTCTCTTTCGTAATTGACTCGTGAATCAGCCAATACATTCCGGCATTGTAACAAAAATGATGCAGATCCCTATTCACCTTCCTTCGTGCCCTCTCGACTGCTGTAAAACGTTCTGCGCCTCTCCAAATTCTGCGTGGGATTAATGCCGTTAAGACAAACTGTGTGCTGGGCCATGTCTTTGACAAAATTTCAAGATCTGTTTTCATCTCAATGATTAAACCCAGACCTGATAATAGTACTAGGTCGTTTTCACCAAGGTGAATCAGTACCACTGCAGGTTTAGTTTTACGAGAGAGCTCGCTCATAAGAGGCAGCAGCTGACCCCACTTCATACCACTTTTCCCAAAGCATGACACTAGGACCTCCTCTGAATGAAACCCCAAATTCCTCCCCAAAAATCTTTTTTCGGCTTGCTTAGCAGCCCATTTAATGAAACAATGTCCGAGAATCCAAACGTGTCGTTGCGACAATGGCCAACATGGCAACACACCAAGAAAGAAAAAACAATTAGTATCATAACTTAGGAACGTCACATTCCAATTTTCTAATATAACGTAAGCAACAGTTGGATGACCAACGACCTAGCTTCTTAACATCACTGATGGAGAATCCCCACCTGGCTGCTTCCGAAGCCGCACCTATGCGGAAAGAATGTGTACCAAAATTGAGCGGGTTTATCCCCGCCCTCTTTAAAGATCTACGCAAAATGGCTAGCAATTGAGAAGCTTGGAGCCTGGACCCGTCCTGATGCCTAAACACAAATTCTGAGATTGCACCACCCACTAACAAAAAGTCTAACCACGCTTGTTTAGGGCACAAAGGACCATTTATGGTTTGTAAAATCCCCCTCGATCCTTTATCTGTTTGGTCCGTTTTTGACCGTTCAAGGAAAATACATATAGATGAGTTAAAAAGAGAAACATTCTGAACTTTGAGGTCCCCATTGTGCTTTGTTCCCAACAATTCTGAAACTCTGAATGCCCCAAAAAAGAGCCAAATCATACATAATTCAAACAAACAACATTCAAATTGGGAAAAACAAACTTTGCATAACTTGCATGTAACTTCATATAATAATCGTAAAGAAATAGGTTCCCTCTTGTACTGACCCCTCTTTATGGTCTTTGCCCAACCCTGCAGTATTCTCCTGCCCATTTCTCCTGCGGAGGGCTCGTAACCCCAGAAAAACTTGCCATAAAATGACACCCCAGCTAGTTTTCCGGCTATTGTTGTGGAAGATATCCTCCTCTGTATATTGCCCATAATGAAGTTAATCACATCGTCTCTACGCTGACTTAAACCTTCCCCAGTAAGAACTCTATACTTAGCACCTGAATCTAAAAATTCCTGCCAAGCTCTTCTGTAGGCCAACTTGGTGCTGCTAGCTAACGAGCTCTCGATGAGACAGTAAGCAGTCAGATCGTCAAATCCCAAACTTCTTTGGGAACTGGAGTCTTCAGGAAATCTGCTCCGGGCGCCAAACCACGGAATCTCTCCCACTGAAATCGAGAGAGGGCATCTGCAATGTTATTTGCCACTCCCGCAATACGTTTTGCTTTGAAACTGATGTTAAATTGCAAACATCCCAGCATAAAGATTTGCAATAGTTTCAGCAAATGTTTATCCTTAACCTTTTGCCCGTTTACAAGGCCCACCACAGTTTTATTGTCAACATTAAAGACCACTGTTCTGTTAGCCAACATTTGGACCCCAGATAGCCAATGCCACTATCAGGGGGAAAAATTCCAAAAAAGCTATACTTCTCTTAACGACACTCCACCCTTGTGGCCAATGTTCCGCACACCACCTTCCCTCCCAGAATAAACCAAAACCATTGGCACCGGAAGTGTCAGAAAATAACTGTACTTGCCAGATAAAATCCTCGTCTAACGACCAGACCGTGACCCCGTTAAACTCTGTCAAAAAACGTAACCTTACTTCAAAATCAGCCCTCATATTGGCAGTGACTCTGATCCTATGGTGCGGAAGCTGAATGCCGGACATGGCAAAACCCAGACGCCTGCAAAAAGCTCTGCCTGCGCGTATGACCCTGCAAGCGAAATTCAAATGCCCAAGCAAACATTGCACTTCCACTAATGTCAATTTGTCCGCTTTTTTAGCATAATTCAAAAGCCTGGTTATTTCAATTACTTTCTTCCCCGGAAGCTTGGCCTCCATGTTATGTGTATCGATTTCAATGCCCAGGTATGTCAAGCAGCGGCTAGGCCCTTCTGTTTTATCTGGTGCCAAAGGAACACCCAGCTCCTGTGCAAATGCTTCAAAATCTCTCAACGCCCTCCCACACTGCTGGGAACCTGCAGCTCCCATAAATAAAAAATCATCCAAATAGTGCGTTACGCCACTATGTCCTGTTGTAAATGAAAAACACCATTGCAAGAACGAACTGAATGATTCAAAAGGCCTGCAGGATACCGCACACCCCATAGGAAGCGCCTTTTCCACGAAAAACTTTTCTTCAAAGTAAATACCCAACAGTGAAAAATCAGAAGGGTGAACTGGCAGTAATCGAAAAGCCGACTTAATGTCACATTTCGCTAGCTCAGTATCCTCCCCTAGAAGTCTGATCATCCCCGAAGCCGTATCCACAGAAGCAAATTTCACCATGGAGTCCTCCCTAGCTATAAAATCATTCATGGATGTACCATGGGGCCAGGAGAGATGTTGTATCATCCTAAATTCCCCTTCAGCTTTCTTAGGGACCACCCCAAGTGGTGACACAATGAGATTGTCTAATGGCCATGTGTCAAAGGGGCCTGCCATCCTACCTTCCTTCACTTCCGTAAGCAGCTTCTGCCTTACGATGTGCGGAAAATCAACTGCGGACTTTAAGTTCTTTGCAAACCTGCGATCTCTAGGGCCTTGATATCCCAGTTTGAAACCCTCTCTAAAACCCCATTCAAGCAGTGCTGCCCTCTGTGTGTCAGGATAGTGTTTCAGAAACATGCATAACTTGTCTATGTTAATTGGCGTAAAAGCCCTTGTGACCAAATTGAGAGATGCCACCTCTTCCTCTGGCTGGTAAACTGTCCCCCCACTGTGACTGTTCCCCAAAACATTGTGTGATGGCGTGTTTCCCTCCGCACCTGGAACACTCGTGCTTATATTTACAGCGGTTTTTAGCACAGAATCCCTTATTGAAATTCCAGCAGGAGCCAGAGATAAATGTTTGCGGTCTGCCCCAATTGCCCACCCCCCCAGGGTGGGCCTGTTCTGAAAGGGCCGACTGGGAACTGCTAAACCACTCGCGGTATGCATTGATGGTGGAGGCCTTTGAGGGTACATCGATTGCACCCAGAGCTCATTGTCCACCTCACCCCATGGTTTTTCAGGAATGAGAACTATCCTAGCCCGAAACTCTTCATCATAATGTAACCAGGCGTACCCACCAAACTCAGTAGCCGCTTTTCTTATGGTGTCAAAATATTTAAATAATGCTACTGACCTATCCTGAAACCTTTCGCAGTATACACTCGCGAAGATAAGAAAAGCTGATGTCCAGGTATCTATATTCGTGGGCACCCTCGTTCTCCTTGCCAACTCCCATGCCTCTTCCTTGGAACCCTCCTTTGCCTGAATCTCCCTGTGAAGAAGCTTAAAAACGTCTACAAACTCTCCTTTCCATATCTTCTCTTTTGTACTCTTGGACAGATGAGCACCCAATGGCATCGACAAACCCATGTAAGGTAACCGTTTCAAACCTGATGTCTGTAATGTGTCACTTTCAACTTTCGCACCCTTGTCCGAACTTACACCTACATCTGATTTATTTACTGAACTTCAGCATTTGCAACCGCCTTACCCGCAGCCTCCTTCCATGTAACCTTGGAATGTCCGGACTCTGTACCTACACTCTTATCAACACAAATACGTTTCCGATGCACTTGAGCATGCTCCTCATCTGATTTTTTGGATGCACTGTCTTCTGACAAAACTCTTCTCTTCGCACCCTTAGCATTCGATTTGGTATGGGTTCCGCTCATAGCACCTTCACCGAGGTTATCCTGTGAAAAATAATTTCTGGAAATATCTTTAGTAGACCCCCCCTGGCCCCGAAAAGAAGTGGGAACATTCGCTTCCAAGTCTTCTTCATCTTCAAGTTCCCCTCGTCCTCAATTGAGATTTTTCTTAACACCCCCACCTCACCTACTCTACCACCCCTACTACTACTACCACTAGGAAGCTCACCATCCCCTATACCCCCGTCGTACGACTTCCAATTTATAGCTCGCACAAAACGAGACGCTCTCTTGGCATCCAACGGCGCAGGGAATTTCGCTTGAAAATCCCCATCGTCAGTTCTTCGTACGCTGTAGGACGCAAGAGGCCTGGCTGAGGCAACCTTACTGCCCTTTTTTGTGCATGGCAGTATCTCTCCCTCGAAGGGCTGCAAGTCGCTTGAACCTGCAGCTGCGTGCAGCCTATTTCCCTCCAGCTTAGATAATCTAGCTTCATTCGTGGTTTCTTTTGGCATCCAGACCCATTGCCCATCTGCCTCCAATTCATTCGCATTAGCCGCATGACCCCCAACTGTTTTGCTAATAGTTGTACGACAGTCCTCACTAAATGAGTCATCAAACTGGCTTAACATAACCTGCTTGTCGTTTTTATCCCGCTGTGTCACTACAACACTGGGCTTATTCGCCAGAGGTAACAAAATATCCCCCCCTGCGCTAGAAATAACAGGTGACAAACATCTCTCTCTGAGTGACTCTGAAGATACAACCGTATCGACAAACTTTTGCTTGTTGAATATAAAGATATTTTGTTTTCGGCTGCACAGTGCTTTATTTTCAATCTCATGGCCCTGCAATGACCCTGAACGGCCAGTAGGTGGAATATTTTCCTTATTTTCAGCTCCTCGTGTGGCTTGGGGAAGAGACCTGTCCCTATTTCCATAGTTTTCATTCACCCGTGAAGGAATAGAGTCTGCGCGTGTGCGCGGCCTGCCCCTCCCTCTTCTCACAGGCATGTGAACTATCTTCCCTGCAGGAGCCTGAGGTAGACGCACACCACACGCAGGTGAGGCGCCAACCCCCACACCCCCCACACCGGGTGAAGGCACTGGGGAGCCTTCACTTGACATGCAAGCCGCCACTGCCGCTGACACACCCCCCGCAGCCCTGCGTGAACCACGCTCCATGCCCACCCACGCCTGCGATAGAACGCCAGGCACGATAAGGTCTTCCCTCCCCGCCTCACATAAAACACGCAGCACTTCGCGTACAGAAGCGGCTGCTTCCATATTTATTAACCAGCCAAGTTAAAGAATGAAAATTATGCAAAAAACATCACCAAAATTGCCAAAATCGCAAACCCCCTACCTCACACCCTCAGGAGACACAGCGCGACGGTTATTTCCCGCTCCTAATGCTCGCGCTCCTGCCCTCATCGGAATGCGCGCCACCTGTCCGGGCCATACCAATTGCCCGAAGCTGCCCGGGGGTGGACAATCTGCGATTGCCACCCCCAGGAGCACTCATTGTCCATTTTGGAATAACTGTCAGTATTTATTCAGATTCTGCTATAGAAAAGCTTAGTGTATTATTTCAGATCTCCATTCTGTATATCATTCATCAGGTCCTTAGGAAAAGTCTGAATCAACCTGTAATAAACATTTGGCGAATTTAACCCCTTCCATGCTCATGACGGAACGGTTCCGTCATGAGCATCGGTTGAGCTGTGCTCATGACGGAACCGTTCCGTCATGGCCCCGCCCGCGCTCGAACCCTTCAGCACCGCGGGGGAATCCGCGCAGCGCTGAAGGGGTTAATGGACTCACTTTAATAAATAACTGCAGCGTTTTGGATGCTGGTACCATTCAGTGCTTAATTTGGGCCGGTGTTTGCCAGTGGAGGCCACCAGCACTTATTTTTTGGGACCAGCACTTATTTTTCCTCATCAGACATTTCCTGAGCTCAGAGGGTAAAATACACAAAAAAAAGAAGCAGAAGGAAGAGAAAGAACACTCGTCACATAGGGAAAAAGAAGGAGCCCACAAGATTGAGATGGTCATGGATTGTCTAGTAGTGAATTATACACGCCTGGTGTGGATTCAAGGCTGTGCAGTCTTGGTATTCATCACACCGATATTTAATAGCACCAGCCGCAGGCTTCTGGGCACCAGCACTAATTATTTTACAAATAAATTACTGGGTGCAATCATCTCACAAATATGCAGAATAGTGAAATTTGCACATGTGAGAAGCAGTGAAACATTATAAGTATAACTCAATTTTGGTTTGTGAAACCTAATACTGAACCAGAAACCTCTCTGCCACAGAAGCTGATGTTGTCCCTAAGAGATGAGCTTTCTGCTACACGGATACAAATAGCTTGGTATTTCTTCCATAATTAATTTTTACCTCCTGGGTGTTGGTTTCTTCACCTCCAGACGGTATCGGAAACCATTTTGGCTTAGCTGGTAAAATTGTCTTCTCAACAACATTACTAATGGTAATCAATATTCACCTTCCTGGTCCCATGCAGAATACATGTCTCCTGGGTTCTGTGGTATAGACATTTTCACTGACAATTATTCCTTATCCATGCACTTGCTTCGTATTGGTAGTAAGAAATTAAATTGCATCTACTCTATAATTAGATTAATTATCTTTTTGAAATATAGTGCATGATCAAATTCAATACACACACTTATTGAACCAAATCTGCGTGCTTCGTTTTCCAGAATAAAAGATATCCCCTTTATTAAGTGCTAAACGTTAAGTGCATAACATATGTGTCGGTATGAAATTCAGAAGGACCACAAACTTCACCTCTATTCAAATTTAAGTAAGAATTATGGTTAATAGAAACGCATTCTATTTTCTTTTTTATGCATAGTAGAAGCAAGGGCTCACCTACTTCATTCTCTGGTCCATTAAGATTTGAAGCACTTGTGTATGTTATGTGGAAACGAATACATTTGCTTTTCTCAATTTGACTCCTTTTTTAAAAGCGTGTCTTTTGATGTGTTTCTCTGTTACTTTAGTGCATCTTTGCACTGGTGACTCACTAATGTCGAAATACAAGCAGTGCACTCTTTTGTTACAACTGATGGAATTTTAAACTACCAGAATGGGAAAGCTGGGGACGGTGATTCCACGCAGATGGTTGTCTTGCGATCATTGCACAAAAAAGGAGTTTGCATTGAGACCGGCATTTTAACTTCCGAGGTAAAATCACCCCTCTATGTTCAATCACAGATTTCTCCAGCAAAAAGCTACTGAAACCTATGCGGGGAAATGTGCATCAAAAATGTGGTACATGTGTTCATCATCTCTGCATTAAAGACCGAAACAGTGAACAGCCCTGGGTAGTGGCATTTATTGTATGTTAAATACCCTGGCATCTCCCTTTGCAGCAATTCTAATCCATGCCTTAATCTAAAAAGGGTACTTGCCAAAACGTGGCCCAATATTTATTCAGTTAACTTATTGCTGTGACAGAGAGGTTGGAGGCCCTTTGTCATGTTCATTATGTTATTTCAAGTAATGTACACGTCTGTAATTTTAATGTATTCCTTTTTAAATTTATTTTAATTTTGCGTAGGCGAATCAAGAGTTAAAAAAGAGTGGTGTGGTGCTCTATGTTTGGTGTATTTTTAGTACACACACTATTCACCATTCTGATTGTGTTTATTGTTTTTGTCAGTATGTTCCGAGGGGCATTTCGATGGTTTGATGGGCATTAAATTGTTATGCTGTGCATGGTTTGGCTTTGTTTGTCTGACCAGCACGACGCCACTTACAGAAAGCTATCAAGATTATTATGTTTCCCATGAAAAACGTCATTATGGGGCTTTTGGCCTTTGAGACTCAACCTTTGCCAAAGTGTGCATAAGGTTGCATTGTGTACCTCTCGCTGTCCATGTGGCGTGCTTGATGATAGGCCCAGGTTTTTGATAAGAACATTCTGTCTATTGTCACTTTGTGGCATTATTTTGCAAGTATTCACATAAATAAACCCGGAATCCCAATCAACGAACGTTTTTTGAGCCCTTTTGCAAGTCTAGTTTTACTTCACAAAATGACTGCACATAGGTTACATAAGCAAGCAATTAGCCAGAATGAATTAGTGTAATTGAATAGTAGTATACTGTACCAACCTTACATTTTTGTAGATTCTATTTAACTTACAAATGGTGTTTGACAAAGAATGTGTTCCTTCTTCCCAATATTTTTGGTGAATAATTGAGAGATACCAGAACAGATTCAGTGCACTCCCATCTATTAGAAAATGTGAGAGTAAATCTTCTGAGAATTGGAAAGGATTTAGGGCTAATTGTGAGTAGGACAGTCACTAAGGGGCTTATTTATTGGAAAGTCACACAGTGCCGCACAGCAAGTGACCATACTGTGCTGCACTGCCTGACAGGGGAAGGGCAGGAATGTGCTGTATTTAAGACAATAAGCTGCATTCCTGACCTTTCCCATGCACTGGCACCCTTTTGGCATCCTGGCGCCAACGAGGCACCCTTGCACCATGGTTTAAGTGTACCTGTGTTTTCAATGCAGGATTGTTTTTTGCAGGAAGATGCACCTTCCTGCACAAAAACAATCCTAGGAGGCACATTCCTCTTTCTATGTGTGCTACTGTCAGGTGGCGAGAACCGGTAGTACACCGCTCGCATCCCCGCCACGTGGGGGAACTACGTTTCCCAGGACGCCCGGCAGAACACGCCCCACGTGTTCAGCGCCGAGCGCGACAGCGGTTAAAACCGCCAACAAACACCAAGCGGTGCCGATGATTCCAGCCAGTCCTGTTCGCACTCTTGTTCCAGAAACAACGTTCCAGCCCAGCATCCTCGGCCTTGCCCTCGTCCTTGTATCCAGTCTACATCAGCGCTCCTCTGCCCAAGGATACCGGGTCCAGAGTGGTAGCGCGAAGGTGAAAACCTCGTCGGTGAGCCCCGACGCTTCCACGTTCCTGTTTTCTTCCCTCATCCATTCCACGCGCTCCTCTGCCCACGGAGTTCCGGGTACAGAGTTGTAGCGCGGACTGGTGCGCTCCTCTGCCCACGGAGAACCGGGTCCAGAGTGGAAGCGCGAACTGGGGCGCTCCTCGGCCCATGGAGTTCCGGGCTTAGAGTAGCAGCGCCCGTTCCTTTTTGCAGCACTACACAACTGTGAGTACTGTTCTTTCCTTTAGCCTTCAGGGAGGCGATTTCCTCGTTCTTTTAGGAGTGACCCTGATCCAAGACGCGCTCTGGGGGGCATCAAGCACTGACCTTCAAGTGCTGACTTTTGCTCCCAGTGGGCAGCGTCCCTCTGCCCTTCCAGATTCAATCCCCCGAATCCGCCCTGGCTCTGCGGTGACTCGTCAGTGTGAACCTCAACTGAACGACACGCAGGCCAGGCCAGAGAACCCTCAAAAAACCACGGGTTGGAAGGCGACAGATCCCTCTCCCAGCTGCACCTTCCCTTCCTTCCCTCGCCCACCTGTCTCCATAGTCCGTGTGTGTTACACGTTCTCCGGACTGGGGACGGATGGGAGGTGGACCCCATTATCTTCAGCGTCATCCTGAGGAGAGAATTTTCCGGCCAACGTGACAGAATCATCGGCCCACGAATTATCGCTCCTCCTGATCACGCTGTCATAGGGGATGACCTCCTTAGAGGACGTGGTGGCAGCCCTGGCTTTTGTCCAGGGGGAGCTTGCCGTCTCACGTCAAGAAACCGCTGCCCTCCACTCCCGGATGGACCGTATCCAACGGAATCCCTTTGATGCCGGGAGTATTGGCCCAGCCTCCACGCCCCAGGTAGTGGTAGAAATGCCCGCGCATGTTCCCCTGGCCCCTCCTGAACGATTCCATGGGGATATGCAGAAAGTACAGGTCTTCATGACTCAGGTCCTCCTCAACTTCCATTGTAAACCCAAGCTGTTCGCTACTAACCAGGCTAGGGTAGCTTTCCTCATCTCGTACCTGTCAGGAGACGCGGCCCAATGGGCGGTGCCTATCGTCAGGAGAGACGACGCCTTGCTCTATGATTGGGATACGTTCCGCGAAGAGTTCGAGAAAACCTTCGACCGAAGAGCCGATACCTTCTCCGCGGATCGTGATCTCCTCGACCTCAAACAGAGCAGTTCCGATTTTCTCGGATACCTCAACAGTTTCAGGAGGCTGGTAGCGGAAACTGACTGGCCTGAAGCAAAACAGTCAGCCATATTTTACCGGGGGCTGACGGAAGACTTGAAAGACGTCATAGCACAAATTGATCCCCAACCACGCTCCTGTGTCGCGATGATGGAACTTGCCTCGCGGTTGGAATACCGCCTCCGAGAAAGGAAAGGAGACCATAGAAAAAAGGAAAGACCCCCTCCGTCCTTGGATCTGGCACGAGCACCCGATCACGGGCCGGCTCGGCCCGAACCCATGGAGATAGGGGCCGTGAGAGCGTCCCTCACCTCGAGTGAGAAGGATTACCGCCGGAAGCAGGGCCTCTGTCTGTACTGCGGCAAGAAAGGCCATTACCTCAGAGAATGTCCCGTCCGTCCTAAGGTTGGGAGGCCTCGCACAGGCCAAGCCGCAGCAGTGACGGGAGAAGGGGAGGCGGGAAACGCCCAGGCTTGAAGGACCTCGAAGGGAAGCCTTCAAGCTACCACTCTATCCCTTCGGTAGAAGCCGATGCTGAGGCAGAGCCGGACCACTTCTTCCTCACGCTTCAAGTGGTGATAGACCATACCACTCGGACCATTCGGGCCATGATTGATTCCGGGGCCACAGGATGCTTTCTGGACGAGACCGAAGCCCAGAAGCTGGGGGTTACTCTTCTCCCCAAACACACACCTGAACTCGTCTATGCTGTAGATGGGAAAGAGTTGGACTCGGGGCCCATCCGTTACGTCACCCCAGCCCTCTGGATGACCATCGGGAAGACCCACGGCGAATGGTTGGCCTTAAACATCATCAAAGCTCCCCGGTGCAAACTCATTTTGGGGCTACCCTGGTTAAGAAAACACGAACCTACCATAGAGTGGTCCGCCAACACCATTTCCTTTTGCTCCACCTTTTGCCGTCAACACTGTACGGTGCCTGACTCACCTCCACCCCCTCCGTTGGTCTCTCAGCAACATATCGCCACGGCGGCGGAGAAAGACGTAGTGCTCCCGGCTTGGTATAGCGCCTATGCGGACGTCTTCGACAAACGGAAGGCCGAAGAGCTGCCACCCCATCGGACATATGACTGCCGCATCGACCTGGAACCTGGAGCTGTCATCCCCTGTTGCCGTGTCTATGCTCTCACAGGACCCGAAACGAGCCACCTCCGAGAGTATCTGGACACATACCTCGCGTTGGGCTTCATTCGCCCCTCTCGATCGCCCGCAGCCTCTCCGCTCTTCTTCATCCCAAAGGCCAACGGCGAGTTGCGTTGCTGCATTGACTATCGCGCGCTCAACGCAGTGACAGTGAAGAACCAATACCCCTTGCCCTTGATCCCAGTGCTGCTCGAGCAGGTCAGGGAGGCGGCCCTGTACACCAAGCTGGACCTCCGTGGGGCATACCACCTGGTTCGAATGAGAGAAGGGGACGAATGGAAGACGGCGTTCAAGACGCGGTATGGGTTGTTCGAGTACCTCGTGATGCCCTTTGGGCTCTGCAACGCCCCTGCCGCCTTCCAGTTCTTCCTCAACGAGGCCTTAAGGGAATACCTGGATAAGTCCGTCATAGTCTACATCGACGACATCCTTATCTATTCGGCCAACGCGAAGGAGCACGTCGTCCACGTGAAACAGGTCTTGCAAGCCCTCCGCGCGCACCGTTTATACTGCAAGCTCACGAAGTGCGAATTCCACGTGACGACAGTGGAATTCCTGGGTGTTCTCCTCACTCCCGCCGGACAAGTCATGTCGGATCGGAAGGTGCAAGCCGTGGTGAAGTGGCCGCCACCTACGACGGTCAAGGAAGTGCAAAGCTTCCTCGGCTTCTCCAATTTCTACCGGCGCTTCATCCATCATTTCTCCCAACTGGTGGCACCTCTTACGAAACTAACTCGCAAAGGCGTTCCGTTTTCCTGGCAACCCGAAACACAGAGAGCGTTCGAGCAGCTCAAGACCGCTTTCACCACCGCTCCGATCCTACGCCATGCCAAACCTGAACTCCCGTTCATTGTGGAAGCGGACGCCTCGGACATCGCAGTTGGGGCGGTTCTGTCACAGCGGCATCCAGACACCGGCCACCTCCATCCAGTGGCCTACTTGTCCAGGAAACTCAACCCCGCCGAAAAGAACTACACGATCGCCGAGAAGGAGCTGCTAGCGATTCGGGAAGCCTTCCTGGAATGGAGACACTGGCTGAAGGGGGCACAACACCAGGTCACGGTCTATACCGACCATCGCAACCTCCAGTTTTTGCGATCTGCTAGGCATCTCACCCCCAGACAACAACGGTGGATGCTCTTCTTCGCGGAGTACCACTTTCTCGTCACGTTCCGACCAGGAACCCAGAACCAGAAGGCGGATACCTTATCCCGCCAGGGTATGACCTGTCTCCCCTTGGCAGACGCCGAACGAGCCATCATTACCCCCGACAACGTGGTGGGGAGAGTGGAAACCGGATCGTTCCTCGACGGAGTGAAACGGGGTATCAAATCGTTCGCCTGGTCGTCCTGGTTGCGCAGCCACAAGGAGTGGCGTTTGTTGCAAGGCATCCCCTTGTGTGGCTCCCGAGTTCTGGTTCCTACACTCCGCCTCCGAAAGCTCGTGTTCAGCTGGTGCCACGACGCCCCCAGCGCCGGTCACATGGGTGGCTCCAAGACCCTGGAAAAAGTACTGCGACAATTCTGGTGGCCGTCGGTTCGACCGGATGTCCTACGATGGGTCAAGCACTGCACCGTCTGCGTCCAGATGAAAACTGACCACGGCAAGCAACCGGGCCTCCTGCGTCCACTACCGACCCCTATGACTCCGTGGGAAAAGATCTCCGTCGATTTCATAGTGGGACTGCCGAAAGATCAGAACTGCACGGCTATCGTGGTCGTCATCGATTACCTCACCAAGATGGGGCATTTCATCCCGTGCAGGCAGATACCCACAGCGGGAACCTTGGCGAAACTCATGTTGAAGGACATCGTACGGCTCCACGGCCTTCCGTTGGAGATCGTGTCAGATAGAGGGTCTCAATTCACAGCCCGCTTCTGGAAGGTCTGGTGCACCGAGCTGGGGATTCAATCATCCCTGTCCACCAGCTTCCATCCCCAATCCGATGGTCAAACCGAGCGCCTCAACCAAACCCTGAAGCAGTACCTCCGTTGCTATGTAGACAAAGCCTCAGAAGCCTGGGTGGAGTGGTTATGGGTGGCGGAGATAGCTTATAATAGCACCGTTCATGCATCCACAAAACACACTCCCTTCTACCTCTCCTCTGGGTTTCACCCTCGTTTCACCCCTTTTTTGCTCCCACGTTCTGGCGTCACTCTGCCCGATCTCCAACACCGACTCGCGCAGATGCGCTCGACCCTCACAACGGCCCGCGAAAACCTCCGCATAGCGAAGGACAGGTACAAGGCGCAGGCCGACAAGCACCGTAGGCCCAATCCCGTGTACCGTAAGGGGGATAAAGTATGGTTGTCCACAAAACACATTTCCTTCAAGAAACCCAGTGTGTTCAATCCCAAGTTTATAGGCCCCTATGCGGTGGTTCGCCACGTTAACCCCGTGGCCGTTCAGCTCCGTCTCCCACCTCACATGCGCATACACCCCGTGTTCCACGTCTCGTTGCTCAAACCCTCTTTGTGTCCTGTGAAACGGGTCCCTCCTCCTGTGTGGGTGCAGCATGAGCGGGAGTACGTGGTGGAGAAGGTGCTGGACTCCAAGCTGGTGCGGGGCAGGGTGTGGTACCTCCTGGCGTGGAAGGGGTATGGGCCGGAGGAACATTCCTGGGAGCCGGCGTCGGCAATCCACGCCCCCCGCCTGGTGGCTGCCTTCCACCGCCGCTGCCCCGGGAAGCCAGGGGCTCCTCGCGGCGCTTGACTCAAGTGGGGAGGGGGGTGTACTGTCAGGTGGCGAGAACCGGTAGTACACCGCTCGCATCCCCGCCACGTGGGGGAACTACGTTTCCCAGGACGCCCGGCAGAACACGCCCCACGTGTTCAGCGCCGAGCGCGACAGCGGTTAAAACCGCCAACAAACACCAAGCGGTGCCGATGATTCCAGCCAGTCCTGTTCGCACTCTTGTTCCAGAAACAACGTTCCAGCCCAGCATCCTCGGCCTTGCCCTCGTCCTTGTATCCAGTCTACATCAGCGCTCCTCTGCCCAAGGATACCGGGTCCAGAGTGGTAGCGCGAAGGTGAAAACCTCGTCGGTGAGCCCCGACGCTTCCACGTTCCTGTTTTCTTCCCTCATCCATTCCACGCGCTCCTCTGCCCATGGAGTTCCGGGTACAGAGTTGTAGCGCGGAGTGGTGCGCTCCTCTGCCCACGGAGAACCGGGTCCAGAGTGGAAGCGCGAACTGGGGCGCTCCTCGGCCCATGGAGTTCCGGGCTTAGAGTAGCAGCGCCCGTTCCTTTTTGCAGCACTACACAACTGTGAGTACTGTTCTTTCCTTTAGCCTTCAGGGAGGCGATTTCCTCGTTCTTTTAGGAGTGACCCTGATCCAAGACGCGCTCTGGGGGGCATCAAGCACTGACCTTCAAGTGCTGACTTTTGCTCCCAGTGGGCAGCGTCCCTCTGCCCTTCCAGATTCAATCCCCCGAATCCGCCCTGGCTCTGCGGTGACTCGTCAGTGTGAACCTCAACTGAACGACACGCAGGCCAGGCCAGAGAACCCTCAAAAAACCACGGGTTGGAAGGCGACAGATCCCTCTCCCAGCTGCACCTTCCCTTCCTTCCCTCGCCCACCTGTCTCCATAGTCCGTGTGTGTTACACGTTCTCCGGACTGGGGACGGATGGGAGGTGGACCCCATTATCTTCAGCGTCATCCTGAGGAGAGAATTTTCCGGCCAACGTGACAGCTACAAAGTGCAGCACACATAGACAGAGAAAGAAACAAGGGGAGAAATAGAGATATTTCTCCTCTTTACACCACCCCTCTGAAGGCATAACTTTTGTGGCGCATTCCCAGGTTTACCAGTTCTGGTAAACCTGGGAATCAATCAATCAATCACGGTTTTGTAAAGCGCGCAACCCATCCATGTGGGTCTCAAGGCGCTAAGGGGTGGGGGTCAGCAGATCCGTTCAGCCGAAGAGCCAGGTCTTGAGAGTCTTCCTTAAGGTGTTCAGGGACGGGCGTGCCTGATGACTGCCGGGAGTTCGTTCCATGTTTTGGCCACGATGTGGGAGAAGGATCTTCTGTCTGCTCTGGCTGTATGGATGCGCAGGGTTTCGGCCAGTGCAAGGTTGGAAGATTGGATGTTCCTTTTGGGTACGGGGAAGTTGATTCTGTCGTTGAGGTAGTCCGGTCCGTTGTTGTGTAGGGATTTGTAGGCGTGGCTGAGGATTATGAAGGTGACTATTTTCTCCACAGGGAGTCAGTGGAGCCTACATAGGTGTTGACTGATGTGTTTGTGCCGGGATGTGCCGAGAACGAGTCTGAAACCGGTCCGAGGATGCTTGTTTCCAGTCCATGGAGGACCTGGCTTGGCAGTGTGGGCTGGACTGTTCCCATGAGGCACAGGGTCAAGACTCATTTGCATATGGCTGGGTTCAAACTGGAATGGCATGGTGAGCAAAAAAACGATTGATTTAGGCCCAGATCTCTGTTCTGGGGTGAATGTATGACATTGTTCTGCATTCTGTCCATCAACTGTTGTTTTTGCAAATGTCACCCCGAGTGGGAAGGGTATGCCCAGACGTGGGTCCCGTGCTCTCCATGCCACTGGAATCAAGCTATCCTGGCTGAAGAGAGGTGAAACCCTGAAACCGGTCATAGGATGCTTGTTTTCAGTCCAGGGAGGACCTGGCTTGGCAGTTCGGGCTGGACTGTTCCCGTGAGGCACAGGGTCAAGACTGATTTGCATATAGCTGGGTTCAAACTGGAACGGCAAGGCGAGCCAAAAAATATGGATTTAGGCCCAGATCTCTGTACTGGGGTGAATGTATGACATTGTTCTGCATTCTGTCCATCAACTGTTGTTTTTGCAGAGGACGAGTCTGGCGGCGGTGTTCTGTATCGTTTGGAGGTTGCGGAGTGCCGATTGTTTATGCCAACGTAGAGCGCGTTTCCATAGTTAAGTCTGCTGGTGATAAGTGCGTGGGTGACTGTCTTCCTTGACTCATGGGGGGATCCACTTGAAAGTCTTGCGGAGTGTTCAGAGGGTGTTAAAGCAGCTGGAGGTGGCCGTGTTGATCTTTCGGTTCATGGTGAGGGATGAGTTGAGTATGATGGGAATGCATCAAAAACCATGGCAGTTGCATGGGTGTTGTCACGCAATGCCCTTGGAACACCTTCCCAGGGCAGAGTGACTCAATGCAGAGATTTGTGCAGCGTTGTGGTACTCCAAATGTTTGAAGTCACTCAGGGCCACACAAAGTGGCTTAGCGTGGCATATAAATCTTAATTAAGGTTTGCGTCATGCATGTACTGCATTGCATGGTGCAAACCACGACACAAACATTCTCATAAATATACCCCCAAGTATTTTCATTGTGACAGGCTAAGAGTAGAAACAGAAGAAAAGCATTCTCCAGCTTCCATATTTGACACAAAGAATAGCAACAACACATTGTATATTGCAAAAAGGGACGTTTTGACTACTGTGATAAATAGTGCAAAATATCTTTAGCAATATTTCTTCAGGAAATGGAGAGTTGGAGACAGCTTGGGCTATAACACATAAAGTGAGCAATAAAAGTGCTAATTACACACATATATTGAGCACTAAAAAGTGCTAATTTCAAGCTTGGTCAACAGTCTAGGGCTGCATGGTGTTTTCAATGGTTGGAGAGCTGGAGGAGCAGTATTTTACCACCTGGGGA
This sequence comes from Triturus cristatus, assembly GCF_964204655.1. Classification (NCBI taxonomy): domain Eukaryota; kingdom Metazoa; phylum Chordata; class Amphibia; order Caudata; family Salamandridae; genus Triturus; species Triturus cristatus. The sequence continues at coordinate 655,523,475 of NC_140589.1, read as the reverse complement.
AGTGGTAACTGGCTGTTTGACAACGGAACTTAGAAGGAATTCACTACTTTTGGCAGGACATTCTGGCTGCATTTGTTGACATCTACGAACATACAGATTATAGCAGAGCACAACAAAATAAGTAACTCGAACAACACAATGAAATCAAATCTAAACAGACATTAAAACAAAACATTTACAAATGAATGCAATACAATAATCCAAGTGCAACACAACAACAGCACAATGCAATAATGCAGAACAAAACACAAGAGCACAAAAGTGAATATTACCACTATAACAAAATGCAATAAAACTAATATGCACAAATCCTATTCTTACACATGACCACACCCACAAATTTATTTTCATAATTCAGTAGTCAAAGGTGTTTGCACCAAGTACTTACTTACGTACTACCAAAGACATGTAAATGCTCCAGTCGAAAATGTTTTTGTGATCAGGCCCAGTATCTTCAGAAAGTTTTAGGAGCATCTGTATGTATGAAGGGATTTTCAATTTCCACGAGTGCTAGCATGTTTGATCATACATTATTCCAAAATGTGTTAAAATACTTTCCTATACACTGGGCAAAATAGTTTTTGGCCCATGACCCTAATGTTGAGAGATATCAAAGGGCATTCTCTGAGATCTATAGATACAAATGTGTGAACAAGGGCACAATTTGGGTGAGAGAATGAATTTTATGATCTAAAGGGTGACCCAAATAGCTGCTTCGTGATACATAAAGACTAAGTGCCAGTTTCTCAACAGACTTGGATGCTGGTCTGAGATGGGAAAGAGCACATCAAAACTTGTGACATTCTGCTACACATGCTTAGTTCATAAATTACAAAGACAGAAATTTGATCCAAATTAAGCATAATCCTAAATTTAAGTAGGATTTTTGAATTGGGCCCCTGACCCATTGTATTTTGGGGGTAAATAGTAGTCACAAGCACAGTGTGAAGTGTGGATATCTTTACACAATCTCCTGTGTCCTCCAAAGGAAATAGATCCATTCCACCCATAACAATGCCTCAGTGTGTGTTTTGGTGTCTCTTCTGAGAATGGTATATTGCGGTTATAAGAAATGTATGTTCAAAAGTAATTATGTGCCTGTGTCTGTACCATGAAACATTTTCACAATTTTGGTCAGATAAAAACCTACTATGAGCATGGGTGTCATTTAGGGGTCACCAGGGGTTGTAGCTGCTACCCCTGGCTTGTCGCTTGTGACCTCTGGCACTGCCTTAGAGACCCCTGGCCTCAGAGGTGGAAAAATCAGTGTCAGGTACACATTGTCAGCTTGTCCTTATGGACGTCGGTTGGGGCGCCACTCTTTATTTTCTGTTAATTTTTTCACACTAATAGTGAATAATATGACATTATTCCGTATTAGTGTGATAAAAACATGAGTACAATTAGCTGAATATGACCTTCACTGGTAGCTTTTACAAGCATATTGTGTGAATGTTTGAGGATGTGTGAGTGAAAGTGAAGTTCACAGGACGTGTGATGACTCTTCTGCTACCCCATTGTATAGAAAACAGATGGTCCTAGACTCTTTTGTCATGCATCAAGTCATAGATATTTATAATCCAAGTATAATTTGTTGCATGCATGAAATCAACACATGGCAATTAATACAAGTAAAAATAACACTTTCAAACGTGCACCTGGAAAAGGAGAAGGCACCCACTGTTGTAGAGAAATGCTTTGTTTTTATTCACAAAACAATTGAAAAGGTAAAAACAATACCAAGTGTATATCAATCAGAAGCTGATGCTGAGGTTCAGGAGGAACTGCTCATGTGGCACTGTTTTTTTTGGAAGCATTCAATGGGATGCCACAGCAGGCTCTTATGTAGATCGATTGGGAGGCTCAGATCTTCTCAGATGCTGCAAGGGGCAGTTTCGGTCAGTAGTGGTAGGGTAAGTGGTGTGCTGAACAATGGCCTCAGGGGCTACAGTACACATTTGTTTAGGATTGTTAAGGTAACGGAAGCAAACGGGGGGGGTTGGAGCTGGGAGCGGATGGAGGGTTTGGGTAGGTGGTCATCTTAAAGGCTTTCTGTGGTATGTTCAGAAGGGGAGGGGGATTGTTGATCCACTGTTCGAGGCCTCACCTTTTTTTTTGCTGTGTTAACAGTTTGATTCCTGGCTCTGTTTGTCCATATGGATTGTGGGGCACTCATTTGTTAAATGGGCGGAGAAGCTTGCAGTCCAGCAGAACTGAGGGGTGAAATTAGGGCTTGACCACAGCCTTTTTGCTGTGTGTTGGTACAGTAGAAGGGGCATGAGATGGAAAGATCTGTTAGCGTGAATAGATTGTTGGTGAGGGGCAGGTGCCAAGATGTTCTGGTTTTACATTAAGGGGAAAATGACTTAGTGGTGGAAAAGAGGGTTGTCTTGATGATGGTCATGAAGAATGACGTGTGAGATTCACAGACAGTGGTCAGGTTGTCACGTTATATGGACAGAGTTTATTTTCAGGAGAGCTTGATGGGGGGGCTGAAGCCAGTTGTGATTGACAAGGATAGGGGAAAGATTGACAAGGAGATGATTTATTTTTGCAGTAGGTTCGGATTTGGTGTAATTGAGAATGAGGAGCTGAAGTATGAGTGTGGATTTTTTATAGTGAGATGGGGTACACCTGTCACCTTATGACATGCAGCTTTACCTGTAGCAGCTTAAAGAAACGGTGGCCTCCACACTGAGAGTTCAGCTTTGAGAGGTGGAGGTGCTTAGAAAAAGTCACTCAAGGCTTTTTTCTGGCTGTCAGTTAGCAGAGAAGTTGGAATGAGTTTTAGCCTTTTTGACTGTTGTTGACAGCGTTAATCAAGGACCAAAGAGAACCGAGGGGTCAAGCTCCTGCCTAGAGAAGGCAGAGAGATAAGTTCATTAGAAAGTTGAGTCAAGTAGAGCTTTAGAGTTGCAGTTAAACTGGTTAGGAGGTTAAAGGTTTCAACAGCTGATGTTCAGCCCGGTAGGAGTTGCAGTTTTAAGTTGTGGAGAGGGAGGGGACATTTAGGGGTGGGGAGGTAGTTTGATGTAGGCGAACCTATTTGTTTATTGAGGTTCAGTTTTGTAAGGCTTAAGGCCTAGGTTTTATAATTGTTATGTGCACCTGTTTCAATAAATTGACCCTTTACAAATAAAGCTGGTCTCAGTGGTGTGTGCTGCACCCCTTCTCCCCCAAGAGGATTGGTATAGTATTTCTACAGAAATCACAAATGAATTCTTTGATCCTGGGGCCCAAGGCAATTTGAAGTAGATTTCTAACCTCCCCTATGCTTCAACACTTTTGAGAGAGTCGGGTTCTATAGTACAGATATACACTTGTCCTGGAGCAGGCAGTTTTACCTCCAGATCGTGTCACAAAGTCTGCTGTCAAATCAATATTGAATGGTTTTGATTGGTGGCAGAATCGCTACATCAGTGCAGCTAAAGTGCAATGCAAAAAGTCTGCATTCATTAATCCACATGTTTGTTTTTTTGTGGAAAATATTTAATTATGGTCTTTTTTGTTACGAATTTCTGAACATGTGCGGTCTGACCTCCAGAAGAGATCTTCAAATGATGAGATGCTTAAAGTAGAAAGTTACTAACATGTTTCCAATGGTTCAATGCTTTTTGAAAATATGGCAATTCTTGGTCAATGATAGAGTCAGCAAAATTAGAAATAAAACAGTAAATTGTTTGCAATAAAGGCTTATTTAGACCAGTTGACATATGGTGTTGCTCTTTTAAATATAAAGCTACACAGATTTATTTGAAAAGCACACAAATGTCTAGGCTGTTATTTGTGTTTGAAGGGAAAGAAATTGGCATTTTGGGTTTCCTGTTCAAAGTCCCAATTCATGCCCTCCATAAAATGCTGTGCTGGGTTACAGGACAACTAATATCACAAGGTCTTCCCTTTATTTGCTCTGATACCCACAATTTGCAGATTGGACCTGTGAAGGCTGTTTTCCATATCTTCATACTAATTATGAATAAGGCCTAATTCACCTACCACATATAGAAGAGCACTAAAAGGACTTGTAATTTTCTGCTCTGTCTCGTCAGCCATGCAGAATTTCTTCAAACATGCCAACGTAGTATAAAACCCCATCAAATAGATAAAAGGGTAGTGGATGTGGGGTGACATCCATTACCTTTCTAGATGCTTCCTATGTAAGTTCTCAAATGTATATGCTATCATTTCTAGTCTTTTATCCAAAAGAGGTTTTGAGATGGTCTAAGCAGTAACATTTTACTACTTACAGTATCAAAATACAACTTAGTGAAGTATTTATATTGACTCCAGTTCCCACACATTGTAACCTTCTCTACTAGTTCCACTGAAACACATACTAAAAGACACAGACCAGAATAGTCTACACTTGACTGAAGTGCCCAGCTGAATCGCTTGGGTCTGTCAGTTATCATGTGTAGGATATCTACCTTCACCTGCCAACTGGTGAATGGTACTCAAAGGTCACAATTCAAATGTGTGCCAGATGGGTATGTTTCTCTGGTTGTAAAAGGAGGAAACTCTGCTAGCTGACCATAAGAACAACCACTAATCACTCTTCACTAGGCATGATTAGCAAAACAAAAAGCAACCCATTTTTATATTAAAAATGATAGACTTAATAGTATGTAAAGCAGCTCTCACTGACTATACAAAATTAGGCCTAGGTACATCATGTTTAAAATTGAAATCTAGGCTGTGCTCAAACCGAGGGCCTCGTTTACAAGCCCATTATGCTGTCGGTACATCATTTTTCTGCGCAGTGTGCCGGCCCATATTTACAAGGGCGCATAAAGTCACCCTGCGTGACTTTCCATAGACTTGTAAATATGTCTCCTTTCACGCATTACTCTGCATGGAAGGGGTGTTCCATGGGCAACATGACCAAGGGTGCCTGTGCTGACGTAAGGCAGGCAATTGTGCACCAAAGCATACAGGTGCACTGTATTGTTATTAATGTACTTTTAAAATGACGCAGCTCGGTGCAGAAAAATGGCCTGTGGCGCTGCGCTTCGTCATTCCTTTGTAAATGAGGCCCCTAGATAATAGGTAACACAAGTTAAATGCTATATCACAATTGAACATCTGTATGCTTAGGAGGACAATGGGGGGCCCAAGCTGTATTTACTTATAGAACTTTGCCAGACACAGCTGACTTCTCCATATAAGGCCCCGTCCAACCTCAAAACAGATCTTAGAAGAGAGAAGAAAACTCCCTTGAGACAGTTCTCATTTGCTTGGTGAATGAAGTAATGAAGAGTGGTGTTTCATGCTTTGCCTTGAATCTGGCAAAAGATGCTCTGAAATTCAGGTATTCTGTCTTCTTGCTAGCTAACAAGGAGATGAGGAGGGTCTACAATTTGGTTAGAAGACCACTGTGAAACATTTGTACCTGATGCTGTTTCTGCCTGGAAGGAAACCAGCAACAATCCTGGTCACTGACTTTTGCCATTGATTCTGATTGGTAATGGTGCACTATAGACTAACTCCTGAGGTGGAAGCCGGGAGTCTTGCACTGCATATGCTGGTATTTCCCTCATTTTTAAACAAAATTAGCGTCGTATTTTAATCTTTGTTTGCTGTGTTACTGTGACCAGTTTTGACATACTGCGCTCCAGCGCTTACTATTCCACCAAACTAGCACACGTAATCAGGCAGACATATTGGGTGGGGTGCATGGATAGCGCGCTAGTCGCTCGTCTCTGTTTGCTATAAGAAGACGATGACTGCGCATGCGCGCAGCGGGCGCGCCGACAGCGCACAAAAGGCGCGCTAAAGGCAAGCCCGTCTGCGCCCGTCCGCGCCCAGCCGTGTCCAGGTTCAGGAGATGATGCTATCTCTCTGTTAAGTCAATCAATCAATCAATCAATCAGTGACACTTATAAAGCGCGCTACATACCCGTAGGGTCTCAAGGCGCTGGGGAGGGGGCTGTAGCAGTCGCATTACATTTTCCGTGGATTCTCTATGGGCCATTAGAGATGCCTGGATCCAAAATAGCCATAAGCATATTATTTGGCATCAGACTTTTCCCTGGGCATTAGAAGGCCCGGTCGTATGTCAGACTTGTCGTTTTTCTATGAGGACCTTCTCAGGGGATTTGCTCCAAGGGAAAGTGATCCCTGTTCATTCTATGGTGGGGTCAAAAAATGTATTGTGTAATGTAAGGTCCCTTGCCAAACATCCATTTGAAATTTGGGACCTTATTACTTCGAATAGCCCTGCCTTATGTTTCCTCACAGAAACCTGGTTAAACTCCACTAACCACCCTCAGGTTTATCTGGCTATTCCAGATAACTACCATTTTATACATTTAAATAGGGAAGGGAAAATAGGCGGTGGCATTGCAATTGCCTTTCAGAAACATCTTAAAGTGAATTGGGTGTTTTCGATTCAGAATGAATGGCTGGAATTAGGAATCTTTAAGGTTATTGAGTCTTCTACCAACTCTTGGCATGGCGCCCTACTGTATAGACCCCCTGGAGCTAAAGCCAACTTCTCGGACCTCCTAGTTGAACTTATAGCACTGCATGTAGTGGCATCTAAGACCTTTCTTCTACTTGGAGATTTTAATTTTCACGCTGAAGATTCCTCAAATCCAGAGGTTGATAAACTTTTTATGGCGCTGAACTCGATAGGTCTGACTCAACGTGTGGTGGGTTCTACTCACCAAGCTGGCCACCTATTAGACCTAGTATTTTGTAACGATGACCTCCTGAAATGTGCCCCCCCATTCTTTGACTTGGTCGGACCACTCAATGATTTCCTTTACCTCTAACAAGGTTTGGGAAACAAAGGGTGATTCTCAGAAGAGAGTACCTCTGGGACAATACAGAGTGTGGCGTAATCTATCTATAGAGGCTTTTAACAGCACCTTCTCTCCTCCTGGGGAAACTAATCTTCTTGACCCCTCAAAAAAATTGGAAGATCTGAATATTGCTCTTCGCTGCGCTTTTGATGTAGTTATACCATCTAAACAGAGTACAGGTATAAGGCGAATCTCTAACCCCTGGTACGCAGAGGAGCTTAGAAAGGAAAAAGCCAATTGCAGGCGCCTGGAGAGACTTTGGAGAACTAATAAGGAATGTCAATCTAGACTCCTATTTAGACAATCCCTGGCTACTTACCACCTAAACCTGAAAGTAGCGAGACGTGCCTCAATCATCAAACAGATAGAACAAGCTAGTAATTCTTCGAAAGTATTGTTCTCTATAGTCAAAGATTTTTCATCTCCCAGAGTGTGTGCCCAATCACCTATTGAATCGCAGGATCTCTGTGATTCGTTAGCATTATTTTTTAAGGATAAGATATCCATAATTTATAACAACTTTCCTCCAGAGATTTCTTCTATCCCATATCTGTTGTCTGAACCCATGGGTGAAGCCCCAACAGCAAATGAGGCTTGTTTGGAGCAGTTTGAACCAGCTACTATTGAAGAGGTCATAAATGGCCTTTCCAAAGCAAAATCAGGCTCCCCCAATGACTTATGTCCCCCAAAAACGATGGCACTCTTAGCCACCAGCTGTGCTCCAGCTGTCAGAGATATCTTCAACTCTTCTCTAACTATGGGCACCATCCCTACGGCTTGGAAAGAGGCAACTGTCCGGCCTATTTTAAAGAAACCCTCAGCGTACCCGTCCATTCTCTCTAACTACCGCCCCATTTCCCTTTTACCATTATTGGGGAAACAACTGGAAGGTATTGTAAATAAACAACTTTGCACCTATCTTGAACATAATGGTATTCTAGACCCCTCACAATCGGGCTTTCGGAAAGGTTTCAGTACAGAAACTGCGGTACTGGCAGTAACTGACTCACTTAGACGAAAAGTTGAGGCAGGGGGTTCAGTAATACTGATTCTTCTAGATCTCTCTGCAGCTTTCGATACCATCTCGCACACAAAGCTGGCGGAGAGACTAGTCGCTGGGGGCATAAAAGGAACTGCTCTGCAATGGTTAAAGCATTTCTTGTCTGACAGATCTCAAACAGTTACGGTGGGGCCCTACTCCTCGCCGAAAATCCCTTTGAAGAGGGGTGTTCCGCAGGGCTCCTGTTTAAGTCTGACCCTCTTCAATATCTATATGTCTCCTCTGGCGAAGATAGTTGAACAGCTGGGTTTTGACATCATCTCATATGCAGATGATACTCAGCTCATGTTCACTATTGGAGATAATTTAGAGAATGAGAAAATCCGCTTTGCCAACGGCCTAAAGACAATATATGACTGGATGACGGCCAACTATCTTCAACTAAATCCAGACAAGTCAGAGGTCATGCTACTAGGCAGAGCAACTGAGGTCTGGGCAAATGATTGGTGGCCCACCCAATTGGGTGTTGCCCCTACCCCCAAGGCTTCAGTCAATGATCTGGGAATAAAAATCGATAGGGCTTTGTCGATGAAAGAACATATCATCAACACATCTGCCGCATGTTACTACAGTCTACGGCTTCTGAGGAAAATTCTTCCTTATATGCATACTAACCATCGTAGGACCCTGGTACAGGCTTTGGTCACCAGCCGTTTGGATTACGGCAATGCCCTGATGGCAGAAGTAGGTGAGACCCTCCTAGCCAAACTACAGGTAGTTCAGAACACTGCTGCAAGGATGATCTTAAATCGCCCTGCAGGAACTCCCTCTCTACCGTTACTCAGAGAACTCCATTGGCTTACGGTGAAAAAGAAATCCTTTTTTAAGATCTGCTGCTTCACCTACATCGCCAATAACAACAGGGGGCCTCTCTATCTTCAAAAAAAATTGTTTCAATATTCTCCCTCAAGGAACCTTAGATCTAGCTCTCATGGTCTATTGCTAGTTCCCCGTTTCCGTCTCTTCCGAACGGGAGGTAGATCTTTCTCATATCTGGCCCCAAAACTCTGGAATCACCTGCCCTATGCTCTACGATCCATCCCCAGATATGAGCTGTTTAAGAAAAAACTGAAAGCCTTTCTGTTCTGAACCTTCCTTTAGCCCTCTTTTCCGGTTCTCTGTTTTGGATTGTTAGTCTATTATGCAGCGCCGAGATGCCCCTGGGTGAGTTGAGCGCTTTACAAATAAAATAACATAACATAACATAACATGGTGAAAACTAATTTTCTTACAAGAGCCTATGAAAGAGATTCAAAACGATTAGAAAAGAAGTGGGGAGGATGTGGTGGGAAGTCCAAGTAACTGAAAACTGGACATTAGTGTTTGGAAAATCAGTCCTGTGGATATTTTATTTTCACCAGCTACTTTTATAAAGACATGTTTTGCTAGTTGTGAGTAACACTGTTTTTTATTTACATTATTTTGAAAAGTCTACTGGGTAGCATTGATTTATTTCTGTTCCAAAACCAAATGTACTTCTGCCTTCTATGGGCATTAACCTTTTCCTTCAGCAAGTAAACAGCATAGCAACAGACAATGATCTTAGTAGTAAATTATGGAATTTACTAAACCTGTGTTAGTGGGTCTAGTCAGTTATTGTCTATGCATATCTGACAACTGGGTTTCAATTGTTGCAGTTCTCTCATTAAACAAACATATGCTCAGCTGTCCCTCCAGAAACATTTATTCAAATTGTGAGGATTCCAAAGATTCCCTTATCCATTCTGGAGTCCTATTGGGAAGGATTAGTCACGCAGGCTTTAAGTTAAATGACTTTAAGAGAATTTCCATGGAGGAACCTGCGCAGGCACTCCGGACCTGCAGGTTAGGCTTCCCCATTGACCTGTGCCCTCCTTAGATCTTAAAACTAGTTCCATCAGTTTTAAATCCTATTTTAAACACCCTGGCACTTAATTATGAGAGCCGTTCATCACTTTTACATCACGTAAAGTGGTACATGCAGAATGCAGGGCTGTCAATCCGATTTATGAAGCCATGCAAAGCCACCATGGATGGATTTGAGTGGCCTAATAAATCTTGAGTAAGGCAACGCAGTGCAAATAGTTGCACTGACTTACTCTGTGCCCAGGAGGTTTTCCGTGGGTGTTGAGGTGGGCTTCACCACACAGCACCAATGGATTTTGACTCGGCCCCAGATTTTCAAAATCATGTAAACCTGGGGAAGAGCCAAATCCTCACACCTCCCAAGGTGAGAAGAAAAAATGAGGAAAAATGAACATATTTCTCCTTGTTATTTCCTCTTTCTATTTGTGATGCATTCTGCAGCACACAAAGAAAGAGGAAAACGCCTCCTAGGATTGTTTTTGTGCAGGAAGGTGTCCCTTCCTGCACAAACCAATCCTGCAAAAACAACAGTTGATGGACGGAATGCGGAACAATGTCATACATTCACCCCAGTACAGAGATCTGGGCCTAAATCCATCGCTTTTTTCCTCACCATGCCATTCCAGTTTGGACCCAGCCATATGCAAATCAGTCTTGACCCTGTGCCTCATGGGAACAGTCCAGCCCGAACTGCCAAGCCAGGTCTTCCCTGGACTGGAAACAAGCATCCTAGGACCGGTTTCGTGGTTTCACCTCTCTTCAGCCAGGATAGCTTGATTCCAGTGGCATGGAGAGTAGGGGTGGGCGGAATTTGCGAAATCCACTTTCGCAAATTATCACGAAAATGTTTAAAATTATCGCAAACAAGCGGAAATATCGCGAAGATGCGGAATTTTCTTTCCCGCATGTTCGCGAGATTTTCTGCATGGTTGCGGGTCGCCAACTTACCCATGTGGTTGCTCCCGGGCGCGGCCATCTTGTTTTGAGTTGTCTCGCGGTGCATGATCGCGAGAAGAAAGACGTGATCGTGCGACGCATGACGTCACTGCGGGCGCGAACTGTCGCGAGACAGCGCAAATGGCTAAAAACAATCCAACATCTCATGGAGAACGTGACCGGATCAAGAAAACTTGTCGGCGAACGCAGGGATTCAGGTAAGGCGATCGCGCGCGCGTGAGAATGTATTATTTTACAGCGCGAGCAAGAAACAAATTATCGCCAAGCTGCGGAAAGCGGAAATTTTGACATTTTCGCGCTCTCCGCGGAACGCGAAAATGTCAAATTATCGCAATTTCCGCGAACGGAACAACATTTTTGCCCAGGCCTAATGGAGAGTACGGGACCCACATCTGGGCGTACCCGTCCCACTCAGGGTTGCAAATGCAAAAACAACAGTTGATTGACAGAATGCAGAAGAATGTCATACACTCACCCCAATACAGAGATCTGGGCCTAAATCCATAGTTTTTTTGCTCACCATGCCATTCCAGTTTGAACCAAATACTGCATGCAACGGCGGCACCCTTGTACCATGGTGCAAGGGTGCCCATGTTTGTACAAGGCTGCCAATACGGCACCAGGGCAGGAAGAAAGGACAGAAATGCACTTCATTGCATAAATACAGTGCATTCCTGCCCTTTCACTTTGGCATAGGGAGCACAGCAAGGTGCCTTGCTGCGCTGCCTTTGCCAAAATTCCTTAGAGGGGGGCTAGAGGCTGTTCCCTCAAGCAGGAAGAGAGTGCAGGTAACTTCCCTTACTAAAGAAGCTGAATGCTGACCCCTCGGATCACTAGCAACTTGAGACCAATGTCACTTCTACCAGCACTTTCTAAAATTCAGGAGATGTTGGTCAACAATCAGCTGTATGATTTCATAGAAGAACTCCAGCTTCGACATATGACCCAATCAGATTTTTGTCTTGGCTTTAGCACCAAGTTGCTTTATGAATTTATAAAAACAAACTTGGACCAAGGATTGGAGGCAGTGGTAAATATTTTATACCATTTTTTTAACAGAGTTTTATATAGCTCGAACTTGACTCAGTATCGGGTAAAAGAGTGCTTTACATAGCACCAGTTGCGTTACATGAGGACACATTCATTTTTGTTAGGCACGAGGAGATTAAGAGCTTTGCCCAGAATCACAGGATGTTTAGCATCATTGCCGAGACTCGAACCCAGTTCCCCAGATTCGAGGTTGATCGCCCTAGCCATTAGGCCAACTCCTCTCCTCTCCATGGTGCAGCTTTTGACATAGTCTCTCATCCACCCTTACTGATCTTGTTTGAAGGAAATTGGGGTAGGAGGTTGTTGGACATGTCATCCTTAGGATGGTTTATCCCAAACTTAGTGCCTTTTACCCCCTGTTTTACTGATTCTTTCTGTTGGCCTTAAGACTGAGTACTTTACCACTACTAACCATTGCTAAAGTGCATATGCTTCTTCTCTAAACATGGTGACATTGGTGTATACCTGATTGGCACATTTGATTTATTAGTAAGTCCCTTGTAAATTAGCATAGCCTATACCAGGGCTAGTAAGTTCAATGCTACTAGTGGGCCTGCAGTACTGAACTGATAGTGCCACTTACATAAGTAGCCTTTCAAACCTGTCTCAAGCATGCTATTGCAGGGCCTGTGAATGCATCTTACTGCCACTTCAACTTGGCATTTTAAACTGCTTGCCAAACCTTAACCCCCCCCCCCTTTATTACATATAAGTTGCCCCTAAGGTAGAACCTGAGTAACCCTAAGGGCAGGGTGCTATGTAAATAAAGGGTAGGACACATGTGTTTAATCTTAACATGTCCTGGAAGAAACAAACACCCAAATTTGTTTTTGACTCCTGTGAGGCCTACCCCTCTCAAAGACTAGCCCTGGGAATTCCTTAATTCACTTTTAAGCAGTAATTCCTGATCAGAGAGGAGTAGCTTTTTCATGTGCCATATCTTTGGAATGGTAGTGATAAATCCCCAATCTGGTAAAGCTGGATTTAACATTATTTTTTTAAAAATGCCACTTTTCTCTGCACGTACTGCTCTGAGTGCCTTACAGCCTCCTTCCAATAATCGTCTGGGGTGGGTGACAGCTACACTTTGTTCATTCCCTTTAGACAGCCACAACACAGGGAGGATAGGTGGGTCTGAGTACTCATTTACATACATCTGAATTGTGAAGGCCTTGTGTGTGCAGGATGGAAGAGAGGGGTTAACACTTTACTTGAACAAGAAGTGTCCTATCTCATCAAAAAGGGTTGGTTACCCCCCACATATAGCCTGGCAGACAGGATACTTGTGCACTTCAGATAGCTTTTTTGAAGTCATCCCCACGTCAAAGGTACTTCTAGGTATATGTACTCGGTCTCTAACCCCCCACAATCAGACACTACTGAACTTGTAACAGAAGCTCTGCCAGAAGAACTGCAGTGCTATGTAAAGGACTGAACTGGACTACTGATCTGAAAAGGCCTACTTCTCTGTTTGTTGGCCTGCTGCTCTCTGACTTTGCTGAAGGATAGCTGAACCCTGTCTTCATTCCAAGTGATCTCCAGGGGCTTAGTGACTTGCCTCCTGTTTTTTGAGACTCCGAGATATCAAAGTCTCTACCCTTGCCCCTGTGCCTAGCTCACTGGAAGTGACCCAGATACTTGCAACACAGATTTTGATGCATCTATTGTCTGCATATAGCAGAACCAGCTCAACAATCCGGTTAAAGGAGTAAAATCAGCGCATCGCATTGGAACCAGCACTTTGCCTCCAGAGATCGATGCATTTTGAGCGTATCACGCTGCTGCAGCTTGGTGAGATCGACACATCCCCTAGACTGAGTGACAGAATCCAGTGCATCACTCAACGCCTCTCAACTCCAGCACCCTTCTTTGGAAGAGACGCATCTCCTTCACTGTGTGGAGAAGATCCACGCATCCTACACTTGTCGGCCTCGAAATCGACATATCACACTCTTTGTGACCAGTAAAGGTACTTTGTTTAACAGGGCCTGCATGGGTCCGAGCTGACCAACGCTCCATTGTGGTTGGCCAGTAGTTTGACTTTGCCCGATCCGGCGCAACCTACAGTAACTTTTTTAACGCTACCTGCTTGTAAGTGCTTTATTGCATTTATTCCTTTAAAATTCAATATCTCAACTTCCATACATTGGATTTTGGACTTGTTTTGTTCAGAAGGTGTATTCATTGTGCTACTGTGTGAATGTGTTTCACAAATACTTTACACATTGCCTCTTAGATAAACCTGACTGCATGATGCCGAAGTACCAGAGGGTGAGCATAGGTTACCTTTTATTGTGTATCTAGCTTACCTTGAATAGAGAGAGGTTGCTGCCTGGCCTGGGTGCATACCTCAGCCAACCAAGAATCCCAGTTGTAACAGTGGTCTTGCAAGACACTGTTTGAAATCTTTTGTCTGACAGAACGCAAACTGTTCATTTTCCTCCTTAATCATTCAGTTACAAAAAAACACTGTATCCCACAGGGATCAGCACTGAGTCCCACTCTATATAATATATACATGGTTCCTCGAGCCAAGGTGGTGTACCCATGGGGCTTTAAAATTGTGCACTATGCTGATGTCAAGAAATGGATGCTCTCCTTCCACGAGGGAGATGAAATGGTGGCAGGGAGATTCCAAGGTTGCCTGAGTGCAGTGACAAGCTGAATGCAGAGGAACTTCCTTAAACAAGTCAGATAATCTATTCTTTGGTAACACTCCCTCATCTGAGTAACTGAGTTGGTTGCCACAGGACCTAGGGGGACCCCTGCTCCTTTCACCATGGTGAGGAACCTGGGGATAAACTTTAAAGTGAGCTTTTCTTTAAACCTCAGATCTGGGCCTTCATTGTCGCCTGTTTTGACCTACAAATATCTTTAAAGACAACCCTAAAATTCTTGCAAGTCCATTCTTCCAAAATTATTGTGCATGCCCTGGCAACCCCTAAATTATATTATGTGAGTTTTATCAATCTGGAGGACCTGGCTGTAGATGGTCCAGATTGCAGCCACAAAGTTGAGTCTCAATCTGCCTAGACAGCAGTCCATCTCTCCATAATTAAAGTGACTTATTTGGCTTCAGGCAAACAAACGGATAAAATGCAGTGCTTTGCTTGATCCTTTTAGAGCTTACCACAATAAGGACCCTGCCTACCTGACAGGCTCAGAAAATATGTGCCTTTCAGGTCTTTGCAAGTAGTCAGTCTGATCCTTCTATTTTTCCTCAAAATTCTCAGAGCCAGAAGGAGGGGGGCCGTTGCTTCTCTTTCCTGATTCAACCTAATAGCTCCCTGTTGCACGGTTATTAGATTCTACATTTTTCTCATTCAGCTATCATCAGAAATGCACTAGGCTTTTAGATTAACACCCTTGTTATTCTAAAACATATAGGGCCTGATTACGATGTCTGTCGAAGTGTCCTCCGAACGAGATCTCTGCGGTTTTGGAACCGACCGGCCTCATGTCATCGGTCCAAAACCGCAATTATGATGAGACCACACATGGTGCAGTCACAAACTCCCATTTCCCTATGGAAACCGTCCGCTGCGCAAGCTCACATAGAGAAATGGGAGTTACTGTAAATCCCTATACTGTGTGCCA
This sequence comes from Triturus cristatus, assembly GCF_964204655.1. Lineage (NCBI taxonomy): Eukaryota > Metazoa > Chordata > Amphibia > Caudata > Salamandridae > Triturus > Triturus cristatus. The sequence goes on along the minus strand of NC_140589.1, from coordinate 655,508,163 downwards.
GGCTTCTCGGTACAGGGAGTTACTGGTGCCGGCTTCTCGGTACAGGGAGTTACATGAGAGCACAATAGGTGCCACCCAGGCCAACAACCAGAGGCCACAGAGAGAAGGGGGCCTGCTAGGGGCTCCCAAAGGGACTTTTCGACAGGCTTTCCATGTTGGAAATCCCGAAATGGAAAGCCTGTTGGAAATCAAAATCATAATCCCGACGGCAGAAACGCCATTCGTTAAGGATTATGATTGGTTTCTGACTGGCAGTTGGGCTCCTTGAGCCCATCGGACGCCAGTCCGATTGACCGGCCGGTTTAATCTCCGACCGCCTTCCGTGTAATAAGGCAGTCGGAGATTAAACCATTGATGTCTGTCGGAGGCTTTCCAACCGACATCCAAATGAGGCCCTTAGTTGTAAATTGGATAGCAGCTCCCTGTACCTAATCAACATTTTTCACATCTTAATCAAAATATGATTTAGGAAGTTCTCATTACAAAATTAATATTCACACTTTCAGCTGGCACACAATTTGTCGATGCTGATTGCACTTACACTTATCTATAACACTTACTTGGATAGATCTAGAATAAACATGTTAAAGAAACAAATGTAGAGCATTCTAATTTGTACATCTATTCATAATAAACACAGGTGATCCTATATGTAGTAGAAATCATTATGATTTCAGTTCTCAAAATGTAATTGAAGTGAATCAAACTGTTGTCAGACAGTAATCAAAACAATCCTAATATCAAATTGACTGAAATAGTGGTTGCACACCAGTGTCCCTTTAGAAATTCTTCAACGTGTACTAAAAATAGGTGTCGACAATTGCTGTAAATCCTAGAGGCTCTGCAAAGATGCCAAATGAATTAATCATGTAAAGGGGTTAATAAGCAACAATTCTACAAACTTGACAGCACTATCATAGTGATTATTAAGAAAACTTGATGCTAAACACGCAGTTTTCATCAGGTTTGCTTTACCGTCTTAAAACAAAACTGATGTCAAGTGTAGCGGTGATATATATATATTCCAAAACAAATCATGATTTGTGCTGGATTTGAATCAAAAGTGCGCTCCCTTAAGTTACTTTGGGTCAAGAGGGGGTTCTACAGGTGGTGCCTGAGCATTCCCACACAACCACTTATGAGTATTGACAAAAATCCCTATCTACAGAGATTTGTAGGCAGGAATTTGCTGCAAAATATTGCACATCCTTGAACCAGATGTAACAATTAGAAATGTTTCGTTTCTCCTCTTTTTTCCCTCTTTGCATCTGTGGTGCATTCTACAGTGCACATAAAAAGTGGGAAACAGCTTAAAGAAACGTTTTTGTACTGGTAGGGATCCTTTTCTATTAAAAAAATCTATGCTTACCACAATGCATAAACACCTGCACCTTGACACAAATGTGCTGGCACATGCAAGCCAAAAGTGCGGTGGCACAGTGAGAGGGTAGAACAGCACCATATCTTAGTATATGCAACTGGCTGAGCGACATTGTGTGAATTTTCTAGTAGATCTGGCCTACATGTAATGTGAGATTGGAGTAGCTGCCTACTGGGCAAACGATTCCAACCAGTGACATTCCCTTTCCTTGATGTTATACCCTAAAACATTTTACCTTAACAGTGATCTGTGTCCCCAGATGACCCTTGCATTTGTAAGATTTTCAAATATGTAGGAAAAAACACTTTTTCACAAATCTAATTACTTAATTTTAATGGAATGTAATATTATGTTACTGGTGTACCTCTTTCACATTTGGGGGATGCACTAGCTTATATGATCACACTTATTCTACACTGCCTAGAACAAGTGTTACAAATAATGAATGAGTTGTATGAGAATGCATTTCTGCAAAGACCCTGTAAGCTCAAGACTCTTTAGCAAATGAGTGGAAGCAGAGGGGTAGGAGTGGTTATATGCGTGAAAATTATGTTCATGCCATTATGCAAGCATATGCCACACGGGACAGTCTCAGAAATTCAGTGGCACGCTTTTGGGTAGAATGTGTATGGCAGCAAGCTTTTCAGATAGATGACTGGTGGTGTGTGATTGTTTTTAACTTGCAGGGGCTTTGTTTAACTCGGCATGGATCAGTGAGTGTATGCAAACTATTAGTAAAGGGAGAAGATAGCATGAGTATTATATTGTCTGTGACTTGACCACTGACACACTTGTGACTATGAAGAAGACAAGCAGCTGTAACACATATATTGAGCTTTGCAAGTGCTAATTTAAGCATCACCATTTTGGGATGACTTGTGCCTTAAATAATAGATCAATCAATCAATTAATCAATCAATCAGGGAATTGTAAGTGCACTACTCACCCGTGAGGGTTTCAAGGTGCTAGGGGAAGGGGGGTTAGCAGCTCCGTTCATTCGAAGAGCCAGGTCTTGAGTGTCTTCCTGAAGATGTTAAGGGTGGGGGTGCGTCTGATGTCGATCAGGACCTCGTTCCAGGTCTTGGCCATGATGTAGGAGAAGGCTCTTCCACCTGTCCTGGCTTTGCGGATGCACAGGGTATCGGCGAGGTCGGTGGATCAGAGGTTTCTCTTGAGTGCGTGAAATGAGATCCTCTTGTTGAGGTATTGGGGTCCGATGTTGTGGAGGCATTTGTAGGCGTGGATGAGTATCATGAAAGTGACTCTCTTTTCTATGGGGAGCCAGTGGAGGTTGCGCAGGTGTTGTGTAATGGGCTTGTGTTGGGAGATGTTGAGGATGAGTCTTGCTGCGGTGTTCTGTATGGTCTGGAATGTGTGGCGCAGAGACTTGTTAATCCCGGCGTAGAGGGCATTCCCGTAGTCCTGTGTGCTGCTTATGAGTGTGTGGGTGAGGGTCTTTCTTGATTTAAGGGGGATCCATTTGAAAGTCTTTCGGAGGATGCAGAGGATGTTGAAGCAGCTGGAGGCGATGGCTTTGACCTGTCGGGTCATGGAGAGGGATGAGTCGAGTACAAGGCCCAGGTTTCTGGTGTGGTCTGTAGGGGTGGGAGGGCTGCCGAGGCCAGCCGACCACCAGGTGTTGTCCCATGCGGAGGAGTAGGGTCTGAGGACGAGGACCTCTGTCTTCTCCGAGTTGAACTTCAGGCAGCTGCTCTTCATCCAGGATGCGACATCCTTCATTTCTTCCTGGAAATTAAGTCTGGTGGTGATGGGATCCTTGGTGAGGGAGAGGATTAGCTGGGTGTTGTTGGCGTAGAATACTATGCTTAGTCCGTGCTGTCTGATAATGGCGGCGAGGGGGGCCATGTAGATGTTGAAAAGCGTGGGTCTGAGCAACGATCCTTGGGGCACTCCGCTGTTAATTTCTGTGGGTTCGGAGAGGAAGGGTGGCAGTCTGATTCTTTGGGATCTGCCGGTGAGGAAGGAACGGATCCATGCTAGGGTTGTTCCCTGTATCCTGATTTTGTGGAGTCTGGCGGTGAGTGTGCAGTGGGAGACGGTGTTAAACGCTGCAGAGAGGTTGAGTAGTATCTGGGCCGCAGTGTGTCCTTGGTCGAGGAGGGTGCGGATGTCATCTGTGGCGGTGAGTAAAGCGGTCTCGGTGCTGTGATTGATTCAGAAACTAGATTGGGAGGGGTCGAGGCTGGAGTTTTCTTCGATGAATGTTATTAGCTGGGCATTGATGATCTTCTCTGTGACTTTTTCCGCGAAGGGGCAGCTAACAACATTCATCCCATAAGACCAAGAGAACAGATTCTTGGTATTCTACTGTGAAGATTGCAGCCCCAAGTAAGCTAGTCTTATTATTCAACAAGCATGTCTGTTGAGAATGGTTTCTTTTTCTTGCTCATAATCAAACAGTTAAAATGTGATAGTGGCCATTGTGGACCCACAATTGCTGTGTCACAATTCATTGTATACCAACAATTTCAATGACATTGCATCATGGCAGGAAAGTATGAGGTCCAATATTGCATTTGAAAACCGAAACCATATGTCCTTCATTGGCCATTATTCCACCCCTTCATTGCAGTCACCATAGCTCTGCCCCTCCATTACAAAAAGGTTTTGGTTGGCTTGACTACCTGGCTTTTCCAACATTGTCAACCGACAGTAACAAACTGCCAAAGGTGATAGTTTTAATAAAAGATACTGCTAACTGAACTATAGTGAGGTATTATAATAATAAGGGGAAGTGTATCTAGCCGCACAGACTGCCAGTACCTGGACCAAAGGCATCACAAGTGTACCGGAGTTGGGAGAGGTGGTCAGAGGGGGATTCCAGCAGCAGCAGAGATGGTTGGTGGTAATTCAGATTGCTTTCTAATTGACAAATTAAGCATACTCATTGTCCTTGTTAGGCGAGGCAGAGACTCCATCCATCATCATTCTTCACCCATGGCATTTCGCCACCCAGGCCGTGATCTAACGGTAGCATGTTTAAATTTGGCCCTGCAGTGTTGGCTGTGCAATGTGCATCTGATTCAGTTAATGCAGCATTTACAAAGTTTTCAATGCATTATAAACTGAAAATAGGGTGTGTTTTCCCGTGCCCACTGAGTCACCTCCTACTATTAATTGACTCCTATATTCTTTCCTAAGCTCTGTCCCAGCCTACCAAACAATTGAAAAATCCACTTGGCGTGTGCCACATTTTGCTGGCCAACTGATTTATGTATATATATTTCATGATTTCATGGCTTCCATAACAGATTTATGACATTTCAAATATTTTGCTTTCATCATTCATCAACTACAGTGATTGACTAATTCAAAGCTTAGCATATGATGATCAGTGACACCGCACTATTCTATCGCAAAACCTCCACCTACCCTAATCCCTCTAACTCTAACTTACCCTGCAGTATAGTAAGTCTCCTTACTGGCAAGCAAATGTATTCGTTGAAAATAATTTGTGGTGGAGGGGGATGTCAGGGAGTAAGAACCTAATTTTGAGTTTGGTGGATGGGATACTCTGTGATGAATATGCCAAATAAAAGCTATATGCTGTTCTTTTCCATGTACTGCAGTTATTCATTTTCCCCACCGTTTACTTACAGCAGACAAGATATCCACGTTTTATATCTGATGTGTATGACGTATTATTATTATTCATCTGCCTCTTTGGAATCAGGGTAGAAATAGTGAGAGGTAAATTATTTTTGTGTTTAGTTTTTTTACACCCAACACATTTGTTTAGTCTTTTTTTACTAGGAAGTCCTATAAAAGTAAAAAAAATGTTTTAATCTGGTGAAATAGTATTCTTAATTACTTGGAGCCAATCATTGCTTCTTTTTTTGTGAGGCATGTGTGGAGAAAACGTGACCCTGTGACTAATCACATAAAACATTCAAATGGCCCTAGTGTACCAGCAAAGTAGTGCTACTGTGCCATTACATAAACAAAGGTTTGCACAGAGTAGTATTTACAATTTGGCCTTTTTTTTCATTCTTGATATAGCTACTCCTGCTGGCCCCCCATCTCAGCAGGAGATAGCAGCCTGGCTGTGGCAGTAACAGATAGAGGCCATCCCAGACAAATGTCACCAGCTGGTGGCTTTGGAGGAGGAGGCATCTGCCTCTACCCTGGGCCCCAGTTCCTCCAGTCAGCCACCAGCACCTCCTTCCCAGCCACAACATTAGCAGCACCGCTGGCAGCTGGGATCCTGGTTTGGGTTCTGAAGAACTAGAAAAAAGGTGTGTACCCTGGAAATAAATGTTTAAGTGTGAAATGGCCAATCAGCTTGTTCGAAATGGGGTCTCTAGTTGGCAGAGCTTTTTACCCTGTGCAGGTAGGGACCCCCACCTTAGTCAGGATAAGTCAAATACACATCCTAAATTAACCTGTGCTCACCTTCTAGTAGCTTGGAACAAGAGCAGTCAGTCTTAACTTAAGAAGCAATGTGTAAAGTATTTGTGTAACACTTAAATTACAGTAACTTTATAAAAACACCACAAAAACCTACACACAGGTTTAGACAAATAGAGAATAGTCATGTGAGTAAAACAAGACCAAAGCAACAACAATTCAGGTCCTAAGTATATGGTATACTGCTTTACAAGGGACTTACAAGTAAACTAAATATATCAACCAGGTATACACCAATGTCAACATTTTTATGTAGAAGCGCGTGAACATTAGCACCAGTTAGCACTGGTAAAGTGCTCAGAGTCCTAAGGCCAGCTAAAAATACAACAAAAAGAGGATGGGAGCAGGCAAAACGTTGGGGTAAGACCACCCTAAGGATGACAGGCCTAACACAGTTTCATGAAAAATGATTACCCATAATGCCCCGAACATTGCAAAGCATAGAAATCAAGTGTATAAATTAGGTGAAAACACTCTCTCACCATCTGCCACTACCACCACATGAATCATCAATCATCCCTCACTATCACACAATAATATCTCACTCATTGGTGCAATAGTTAGTTCCCTGTTCCAATGCAAGCACAGTGGTACATAAATGTATCTCCTCTGTGATGTAAGCAGCACATTGGCGGTCCTGTAAATCAAATGATCTTAACTGGGTCAGCCCTGCTAGGGGATTTAAAAAAGAAGGATAGGCATGGGACAGAAACCGACATTGTCTCCAATGTCCTTAAAGGGAATGGGGAGGCTTCTTCACTGCCCACCGGTCCAACCCTAATCCAACCATAGATATAAATAAAAATGGTGAGGCTGCATAATTCAGACACTCGCAAAATAATACAATGTTGCCACTGGCTATATACATTTCTTTGGGGTGGGGGGCTATTCGGCAATGAATAATTTAAAAGTTCTATGGTGGCCTGCTCATTCAAGTAAGTAGAGTTTGTCCTCAAACTCAAGTTGTTCACCTAGAAGTTGGTCAGCTAACATACTTGAGTCTGACCAATCGCCCTCATCCTCCTCCTACTTCACCTGTGGTATTTCAGGAACAGTGCAATTGTGTGTTATGAAGTTGGTTCATTTTGATCATGGTCAATCTATCCACGTTTTGAAGCAAGGGACTGGTCCTTCTTAATTTCACAACTGTGTCAGCTGCACCGAACACATGCTCAGCAGACACACTGACTACTGGACAAGCCAGATACTTTATTGCCAGCCTGCTGAGCCCTGGCCATTGGCGCATCTTCCCATACCAATACAAGAGTCGGTTTCGACCCACATAGACCTCTCTTGGGTCATCCAGGTAGTCCTGGAACATACTCTGAATAATCATTGGTGCTGTTACTTGCTTTACATCTTTTGCCTTTGTCTCTGCACAGGACTGAAGCCCTGCCACTTGAAAGCAAGCCAATGCAGAGATTGGGACCAATGATTTTGTACCAGTTGTTGTTGTCGGTGTTCTTGTTGCTGGGATTGGCTGATGTAAGACAACAGTTCAGCCCTCTCTGGAAGTTGAAGGCGGCACCCCAGAACTTCTGCCTGGGAGTGGGACTCTAATTTCCAGCCATTCTTCTTCAATGTCTCTGGCTTGCTCAACAATCCACATCTTGTATTGTGCAACTTCCCCTTCTGAAAAAGGAATGAAAGTGTCCAGTATGGTTTTTTTGTACCGTGGATCAAATATTGTGGCACAGATGTATTCTTTGGACTACACAATGCCCCTTTGCAGCCAAGCAAAAGATTAAGCTCTCAACCAAGCCATGTGCTTCTGTGTTTTAGTTCACAACTGCAATCCTTTCAGACACCTTTTAGAAATGGCCATGCAGCAAATGCAACAATGGGATAGTTTGGCAAATCATACTGTCCTCCTCGCTGACTTCCCGAGTGAAAACATCAAAAGGAAGTAGCAGCTGTTTCAGGCATTTGACTAGACCAATTTGTCCATCTCCATGATCATGCTTTTCCCCGTTGCATTCCCTTCTCTTTGAATGAAATAGTAATTGATAAGTTTGTACTGCTCAACAGACATTGCAAAATGTAATAGGTTGAGCTCCCCCTTGTTCGGCACCTCCTGTATGAGGGCTTTAACTGGTACCCTATTAGCATGCTGAATGATCCTCCACTGCTTCCGGGCTTTAAAAGAATGGCTAAAATGAGTGTTGATTCTTTTACAGGTGGTCAGTATGTTGCAAACTAGGTGTTATTTTTGGAGAAAGTCCTGCACAATCCGATTGATGCGTACAGGACCCCGAAATAGCCACCATCTACCATGGCCTTAACTATATTACTGCCATTGTCCGTGGCAACAAATCCAATTCTGAGACATCTGGATTACAGCCATTCAAACATCTTGCTGTTAAAGTGTTCCAAGATGTTTGCAGCTGTATGGAATTTCTCTCTGGTGAACATGGCTTCTGTTGTATGTTGCCCAAGCACCCTTCAGCACAGACACCTGTACACAGCTTTTGCCTAACTACTACAAACGAGATCCAGCGTGCAATGATACACATGTAATCAGTAGTTTGACAACTGGTCCACATGTCTTTCATCAGGTGGAAAGTGTGAACAGCGCTCTGCTGCAAAGCTTGTCCAACCAATTGCAGCACATCCTGATAGAGCACCCGAACTGCAGCATGGCAATGGCAAAATAGGTCCGGATGGGAATCTTCCAATATGGGCAGATGAAAGTCACAAATTCAAAAAATCACTCCTTCCACAAAAGAAAAAGGGAGGTGGCCTAGTGTTAACATTTTAGCCAGCTTCCCATTTTATACATGTGTTGTTGGATGGGTTGCATTCGTAGGGAACCTCCTTCCTGAATCTGCAGGTAACAGTAGCCTGAATTTTTTCTTTTGCGGTGACACTGACAACTTCCAGAGAAAACTGGGATGTCGTAGACTCAATGTGTGTCTTGGGGCAGTCACTGTATGCAGTGTTGTCTCCAACTGATTCTTTTGCCATTTTGAGGTGGCTAAGGTGGGTGATACTGGGGTACTGCTGGGGACAGGGCTGCTTAGTGTAAAAATGTCACCCTCTTCAACTTCACCTCCTACTGTGATCAGAGCAGATTCTCCTCTCTAATCACCATCACCACTGGCAGCAATTTCTTTAAGATGCACCTCCTACCGGATTGCGTAAAGTTTTTTCATAAGGGTCATTTGGCCTGCAGTACCATAGTGTGAACCAGGCTTGCCCTGACGAACACTCGCGTGGCAAATGGAGCATATCCTCCTGCTTGCTAATCGTAATGAAGTCCCAAACTGGGGTGGAGAAACTTCTTAGTCTGCCAATGCTAATGCCAAAAGAAGAACTGGAGGTAGGTGAGTGTTTTGTCTATTGCCTCTATCGGTGAGTACTTCAACTGAGATAAAGGTGAATACAGGTCTCTATGGGAACTTTACAAATATGGAAGCTGGGTTTTATGGTCATGGTGGTACCAGTGGCACATCCCTCAGAGCAGGTCGAAAAGGAAGGGTAATGTCTGTATCCTCTGAGCAAGCTTCCACAATAATGACTAGGTCATCATACTCATCCCATTCCATAATTGTAAGTCTTTCAGGAACTTTCCTATTTCCTTGTCTCTCCTGCCGTGGCTTGGATTCAGCCGGAGTCCAATCTATGTCCAGATTATCAGAAGAGGGCATGGAGAAGATGGTGGAATACCCTTCGTATTTCTTGCTGGAGATCTGGATATGAATGGTTGAATAACTAATAACATACCAACTTTGATCAGCAGGAAGCTCAACCTTCTGTTCTGCTCTTACTTCAGGAAGGCTGCGGCTCCTGCAGTCACCTACAATGATTTGGTACTAGTTTGTGGCTGAGATAAATCCAATTCAGACTCACTGCTCGTCACTATGGTTCCAGTTCCTGTTTTACTGAGAGACATTTCCTTGGGCTTATGTTGGGGTGGTGCAGCTGATTAGGTAGTGCTGCTCCCAACTTCCCTATGGAGGACGGCATGGCACAGCAGGCACACCTGGGGGCATATTAGCAAGGGCTGGTGATACAATTGTTGCCGCTTTAGCGTCCTTTTTCAGGCGAAAAGCGGCGTTGATTTTATTGCATTATTTACAAGGACACGCTAGCTCGTGTTTCAATGACTTAGCGCCCATTTACGGCACGCCTTGCATCGCATCGTTAATGAGATGCAAAGGAGGCGTGCCTCACAAAACATCATGGAATAATATCGCTAATGGGGCATCGCGATATTTACAACGCGACCCCGTACAGCGAAGCGATAATCATATTCGCGCTAACTCTGCATTAACTCTGCATTCTAACGTCTGCAAAAATCATGACTTATGTATACATTACATGGGGGGTGGGTTATGGTGATATGACCACAGGGTCGTATCAGCAAGGTTATCGCCGTTTTTCATGCAACATCGCTGATTTTTCAGCGGTGTTGGCCCATTTTCCCCGCTATCGCTGGAATATTTACCTTTGCGCTATGCGTTGTTAATACAGCGCTAGCATGGCGATAAATTCCAGCGATAAGAACATTCGCACTAAGCGAGGCCAGCGATAATTATCGCTGTCGCTTGATAATATGCCCCAAAGTCTCCTGAAAAACGTTTGGGCCAACATGCCAGTGGTGGTAATCTGCTTTTTCTTCTCCTCCTCACTGACTACTTCCTTGGCCACACCTTTCTTTGGGGCTATCTTGAAGCTGTCAGTTGACAGTGGCATTTAACTGCACAAGCGGCAGGGAATGGAGGATTCACGTTACGTGTTATGTTTGGCTGTACTGGCTGTAGATAATGTCTCTTGTGCAGCTAAAATCAAGCAAGCAAGAAAAATATTTAGTGAAACATGGCATTTTTGAAGTTTGATTTATTTATATTTTAGAAAATATAATTTTAGTGTGATTACTTACTATCCTAAATAATTAACAGCAATGGTGTATCTATTCCTAAATCAAACCACACCTCTATAACATTTCATTTTCAATCAGGATAACAACATAAGATGCAACTGTTTGCTTTATGTGCATCTAAGGAAGACCCTTGTAGCAGTCAGGAAAGTACAGGAGAAAATGGAATAATCCTTAAAAAAGGAATGCTGGTGTGTACTGTGCACCTAAGACAGGCAGGAAGTCCGGGGGAAAAATTGAATAATAATCCTTAAAACATTTACACTAGTGAGCGGCTGTGCACATATGGTAGGCAGGGGGCCCACCAGTCCAGGGAAATAATAATGGCAATCCTTAAAACATTAATGCTGGATGGCTGGTGAGCTGCAAGCACCTACAGCAGCCAGGGAATGGATGGAGGGAAAATGTAAAAAAAACAGAAATGTGGCAGGGGTTCACCGGTCCAGGAAAATAGTAATGACAAACCTTTAAAAATGAATGCTGGACTGCTGGTGCGCTGCAAGCACCTAAGGCAGCCAGAGGGTGGATGGAGGGAAAATGAAAAAAAACAAAAATGTGAAAAAAGTTAGAAAATATAAAACAAATCAAATAAAAAAAGTACAATAAAAAATAAATAAAAAAGTAATAATTGCTGGTTTACTAGGGGGAAAAATGAAGAAAAATGCATAGAATATAAAACACTGTTCATAACATATACTATATCAGACCCCTCCAGGATATTTCAGCATAGATTTGCAAATCCTGCGGCACAAAATTGAAAATTTGGCAGCGTTATTGGGGCACTTTATTTTACTTGTAATCATTCTTTTCAACCTTAAATCTCTGGAACCTGTTTTAGCAGAGTATTCCACTTTGAAATAGGCATGTTTAAAGTGTCTGCCGCTCTACGGAGGCACAGCTCCAATCCTAACCTCATGGGAGGGGGCTGTATTATTCCCTGGGATGTTCTAGCACCCATGTATTCACCCCTGCCGGGACACCACTGTCTCACGGATCCGTTAGGCATGACACCTCTTCCTCCGGCACCCTAGGGCGAAGGATCCTGGTAGGTGGAGAAATTTCTGGTAGTGGAGTATGTTTTCCACAGTTACATAGGCATAAGGTAACTCTTATATAATATTACTTAGGCAAATGTCTGACCAGAAATTACAACTCTGCCCTAGTCATCACCAAGGGATGCATAATGATATCCCTGCAAGGAAACTCACGTATCTAAATATATATTTATTTTCAGTAAAGTAGCTGGGAATGACTCCTTAAGGGGAGTCTTGCCGCCCTTCATGGTGGTTTACTGTGTTATTTTCTGGGTCCCATGGGGGGGAAGAGATTACCATGGTCCAGATACTATATGTATGTGAGATGATGTGATCTACATTATGAGGGTGCATCGGAAGCCCTGCTCTTTTGGAGAAGCTGCCTCAACAAACATTTCCCTGTTCTCGCCTCAGCCAGGTGGGGCATTGCTGATGACAGGATGAGTGAGGGGAGAAGAGCTGCCTGTGACTCTCGGGCCACTCAAACCCAGCCTAGAACTGCCACCTACTGATGTCATTGCCCTCCTGCCCAGCCAGGTACAAGCTTCAGCACCAAAAGACCTAGCACTTCAAGAGAAAGGAAGTGTATGAAGTCTCTTGTAAAGTGCATTTTAAGTAATGGCTGCTCTTTATAAATATGCATAAATGAATTAAAGTTAATATCACTCATCTGTGACTTCTTGGGGATTCAGAGTGAAGTGTTTGGTGGGCTTGTGTCTCCCCTCTCAGGGGCCTCAACCTGTGATGGCTGCCCCTAAAGGTCAAGGATCATGTTCGCAAGGCAGGAAGTGAGTATTTATTGTACCCTTGGTCTCTAGACTTTGGATGGAAAACCAGCCCCCCAAACATCCCCCACACACATTCATTCCCTCCAGTAAATCCCACATTGAACAGGTACCAGAAAGAAACGGCTTGGTGTTGCTTTTTGCATGTGTCCTCTCCAGTCTGACCCCCCTACTGACCCTTACCATCATGCCCACCCAGCGTTTTACCCAATGCCATTTTCACTCGTGTGTGGCTCTGGGATCTTTCCCTACATCTTTGTCCAGCTCTACCTGTGCCACCTCTTCATTCTCTGTTCCTGACATTCTGTTCTGCCCCTATGCTCAAGTAGAATGTCACTGAAAGTGTCCCACGCAGTGCAGTAATTGTCACACATAGGCATGGTTAAAACTGGAATGTCACACTTAGGCAAACTGAAAACTTGGCAGCTATGACATTATCACACAAACAAAAACTACTAATATCATGGATATCATAAGATGGTCACAAGAGATCCTCGTTTCTCAAGAGTTGGGAATTGAGAGGCGAAAACATCAGTCATGTTTTCATGACCATTTGTCAGCCTTGTCAACAAAAAAAAGTTTGCATTCTCCAAATTTCACTGCAGTTTTGTAAAAATCGCTGCATTTTTGCAATGCTGCTGATTTTGGATTTTTTTTTTGCAAATTGCGAAATCCTGGTGGGTCATAGACAATGATCCCCAAGAATATTATTTTCTTTTGCAAATTGCGAAATCCTGGTGGGGCATAGACAATGATCCCCAAGCATATTATTAAATGGATATCAGGGAAAAGAAATGAACAAAAACAAAAAAAACAGAGCGCTATCCTATCTATCTCCCTAGAAAGTGGCTTTGAAAACTGGAATAAAATGATTTACACAGTGGCAGCACAACATGGCCACCAGACACATGCTTAACTAACAACAACAAGCAAGGAGGCAAGGCCCCAACAAAGGACACATGCAGACCTATGGCAAAAGCACACTGGCTGGCTACACAAAATGGTCACCGGCCACATGTTCAAACAACAACACCAAGTAAGGAGGCTTGGCCCCAACAAATAATGCATGCTGGGCTATAGCCAAAACACACTGGCTGGTTTCACAGAATGGTCGCTGCCACATGATCAATCAACAAGCAAGAAGGCATGGAGAACAAAGAACCCACGCAGACACTGACTGCACAAAATGGCCTCATGGTACAGAGAACAATGACAAATGGTGGCCTCTGGCAAACAGCACACACACAGCCAGACAAAGGAGACATGGTATCACTGAAGAAAACACTATCATTATTTCATCAATTCCCAAAAATGAAAAACATCCTCCAAGGCATCAAATACTACCCCACCTATACACTTTTTGCAGAAATAGAAATGTGTAATACAAAAGATAACCTCACATTTTTAATTTAATCCAATGCCATCCTTGCCCTAAATGTTGTTTTAAAATAACATACACCATAGAAACAGTTGTTTCACACACCCATGACTAGTACTGGGCCTACCGGCTGAAGGGCCGGTTGGAAGACTAGGCCACATGGTAAAAAAATATCAATATTGCAAATATAACATGCATGAAGAAAATGTACTGAACTGTGCAACTTTTTTCCCTTAAACAAGATGAAAAACTAAATGCAGACTAATATCTTGGCTGCTCCTGAAACTGAGGCCACCAGCCACAAATTTTAAAAAAAAATCAAATAAAAGTAGAATAAAATACTGGTGCATGCCCTCTATCAAACAAATAACACCCTTATATAAGAGTTTTTTTAACTTACTTGTGATAGCAGAAACACACAGTCCTTAAATCCAATGTTATATATGCAGCAGACAAAAAGGGTGATACTTCATCCTCAAACTCCAAATGAGAAGTGACCAGGAGATGGGCAAAGCACTGGGAGTAGCCGGCTGAACAGGAACATAAAGTTAGAGTCTCTAGGGTGCTTCCTTCTTGTTTAAAAACAAAATTTCAAATAAAAAAGGACTTCTCAAACCAAAAAACAACGTAAACTTTACCTTGGAGTAGATAATTAACTTGAAAACCTCTTTACGAGTAGATTTAACTACTTCTCGAGTAGAGAATCTTCTCCAGGTGCAGCTGCTGTCACTCACACTTGCTGGCATCACAAAAACAGCACCAGAAGGTGCAGTGACGACTGGAACCTGCACTCGCTAGCAGCCTTAAGTCTTGTCGCGATTGCCAGTACACACATTAAAACAAGTGTACCCCATGCCAACAGAAATCTAATTCCACAACACACTGGATGGCGGAATTTAGCAGGAACTCTACGTTACATGCGTAGCACAGAGTTCCCAAATTCCACCAACTTCGCAGGCAGAATACTATTTTCTGCCCAGGCCTAGTAAATATTTACTTGTCACAGGCATGTCCAGCTTTTGGCTGAAAAGTAGCAGCATCTGTTGACATATCTTGATAAAACAACAGACATTTACAGAACATACACAGAGCAACATTACAACACACTTGAAAGTTAACAGGACACAATACAAACAAAACTGTTAAAGCAAAAAACAGGACAACAACCACGGTACAACATAATACCCTTACATATAGAATTAAATATGGGTAACAGTAAATAACAGGGTTGTTATTTACTGAGCCATTCTGAGTGATATCAAATAGACAAAGTAAGTGAATCTCGAGGTGTCTATGATGTCACTTGGAGCCCCAAGGTTAATGACAACCCTGTTAGTCTCATTACCTATCTGTAATTTTACAATGTATATGGTCCCCCAAATCATCTAATCCTGTTTCCAACATGAATACCTGGGCTCCTGCTACTCAACCCTACCACAACATGTGCGCTCCCGCACCCTTCTAGAATAAAGCTGGGCTCTCTGCTTTCACATTGCAAGTTACTCAGCAAAATTGAAGGTCACTGTATGGCCAGACCAGTATATAAAAAGAAAGAGGGGTTTAGGCATAGATCTTGCAATTTAAGCTACAATTACAAGCACTATATCCATATGCCTCCTTTTAATTTTATACACACGTATGCACTTACTCCACTAAACATCTGCTAAGTTCACCTTTTTTGTCTCATTTCTGCAAATGGGAGGAAAAGGCTGCAAAGACTACTAGTTATGTGTTGTGCCAATTTCTCTTACATCAGGAGAATATTGTTTCACTCTCTTATTGCTAAGGGCACTATTTGACCTCAATAGCTCAGTGAGGCAAAGTGGAAAGCTTTTGTGCTGCACTTTTCTAATTAGTTGAGGTGTACTGAGACTCTCATATCTTAGTGAAAGGCATGTGTGATATATCTCTCATATCTCTGGGATGTCTACAGATGGCTTACAATGTGACCTGCCATACCTGGTTGAAAAACTGCAGCTCTCATTCCTCTACCTCATACACAGAAAGGCAGTCGCACCGAATAATTATAATGGGTTTTTATGCCAAATTGAGAAAGCACTGTTTCTTGTATGTTTCAGTAATGTGCCCTAAAAGGCTCTCATATATGTCAGTATCTGTTTATTGTTTGGATAATGCTCCCAGATGCATATGAAATAGGGGTGTTAAAACTAGGGGTGGGCAGAATTTGCGTAATCGCGTTACGCAAATCTCTGCAAAATGGTAAAAAATCTCCGCGAACACGCAGAAATTCCGCAAACACGTGGAATTGCTTGTTCGCGATGCTTTTTTCCTGTTCACAATCGCTGTTTGCGTGCTCGGGGAGAAATATCTCGCGAACGCGCATTTTGAGAATGCGAACAAGCAAAAATTTCGCGAAGTCGCGGAAAGCGGAATTTTGGGCAATTTCGCGTTCTCCGCAGAACGCAAAATTACCCAAATTCCGCAAATTACGCGAACGGAACGGAATTTGCCGCCCAGACCTAGTTAAAACCTGTGGAGTAGACGGAAATGGTGCTGTACTGCAGGTGGAGGCAGTATAACAGAAGCCTGCTTCTAATATTTGTGAGTGTGAATTTATGGGACCTGATGTCTCATCTTTATCCATGGCCTTTGCTGAGGAGAGTGAGCTTTGTATCTTGCAGAGTAAAGCTTACTCCATTGTTATGTATATCTTGTAATTTTGCCTCATAGCCTGCTGCTGCGGGCTTTATCTTTCATTAACAGCCCTCCACTGGAGTTGCAGTCCTGAGCCACCTGCGACCAGAACAGACAGAAGCCCTAGCACTATAATGCTGTTAGAACATTCCATCCACTGAGGTGAATAATCTAACTTAATGAGGGAGAAACAGAAAGACAAAAAAATAGGAATTTTGGAGCAGAACATTTATACCAAGACCCCTGAAACTTTATCGTCTTCAACAAAATTAAAATACTATAATGTTGTAGGCTTACTGTTATGGGTTTCTTTCAATGCTGGTCTATCAATAGTATGCTGTTACTGCTAATTCACAGCGTAGTGACACATTAAAATGAAGCAATTATTGGCAGAACTTGAAAATAACTAATTCAAGGAAATTTGCGCGAGCCTTCTTGCCTTTCATTGATGGAGTGTAAAAGCTTTTTTGTTTTAATTCGGAAATATAGAGATTGTAGTGCATGTGACTTTACATCCCGCATATAATCCAGCATGACATTTCTTTATGTGCCCTAATGTGATTTCTGCTGGACTTGATCCAAAAAGCATTTTTAATCATCAAACCATATTCAATATCAAATAGTAACATCTGGTAAAATAAGCAGTGGACTTGCAGGGTTCAAACAGTCCATTGGAAGATCTCCAGTTGGAGAGAAATAAATTATACAGTCATTTCACTGATGTAGCCCATGAAATGCACCATTCCCAAAACCCACAAAGATGCTGCATCTCTGGGAACTGGTGAAAAAGCTTTGCTGTTGCAAGCATTTTAACTCCTCATCAGTCTGATTTGAAACATTTTTGTACTCACAATCAAATTTTATGTGATGCCAGCATTGCAAACCATTCAATAGGAGTAGATCTGCTGTGAATAAAGACTACTATACTAGACAATGTCACACTCTGAGAAGTGTACCACAGCCATGAATGAAAACTTAGCTTTACGGATTAAGCAGTGCAAAATTATGCCGCGGTGGAAGTATGGCTGTATCTCATACTGCACCGAATTTGTTGGTGCCAAGAGCAGCCATAGGTGTTACAAACCTTTTAATTTGTAAAGTGTGTTTTTGTGACATAGTAAGATCTGGTACAGGTAAACTGTTAACTTTCCAAAGCAAACAAAAATGACCTTGCACCCGAGATAAGCCAGTACTCTCTAGTATTGATGTCCTAATACAACATATTTAGGGAAAACGAAGCAGTCCAAAGTAAACAAGGTTGACCCTACGCACCAGAACAACATGTATTTTCTGGTATAAATGTCCTAGTACATCATATTTAGGAAAATTAGAACAATATATTGAATAAATAGCTTCCCAGATGAAAATGAGACAGATGGTCGTATTACTTGATTGAAGTCAGTTTCGTTTATTGACAAGCAGTTATTTCTTTAAAAAGCACCACACAATTGCTTGCCAACACATGCCATCCCTCACGGGACTTCTTCAGGGCTTTATCATAGTCACTACTTGGAGGGAACTGGACGGCCACAGCCATGCAGAGGGCAGCATACTTTGCCAATTGACTATTCTAAATACCGCAGTGTCCTAAATTATTGACACCTATGAACCGTCTCGGACGCCTAGTGATGCATACTGGAATAATACTGACTATGTGAATCGTATCACTAATACATTGTATCACCTTCGACGCTTTTTAATAATAAAAATCATCGTAAATCATTGTGCACACTGCCAGCAGATAAAGACTATGATGTACTAGGACATTTATACTAGAAAATACATGTTCTGGTGTGTAGGGTTAACCTTGTTTGCTTTGGACTGCTTCGTTTTGCCTCAATATGTTGTATTAGGACATCAATACTAGAGAGTACTGACTTATCTCGGTTGCAGGGTCATTTTTGTTTGCTTTGGATAATGGTGGTTTGTAGCCACTCTTTAGGATCTATGTGGGTCACATCCTAGACCATATGCACCGAGGCATAGTGCAGTTTTAACAGGCTCCCACAAGTAGTGATGTTTGGTGCTGGACAGTTAAACGCTCTGACCCGTTTGTTTGAAATGTTAACTTTGCCATACAATCCCATATTTGTATGCTGAAATATATCTCTTCTTATGTCTTAAGTGGATTCTTTAAAACGTTGATTTGTTTGTTTTCAGTGAGTAATAAGCAGCACCATGTCCCGTAATGCTAGAATTTAGGAACAGGATGTACAATATCATTATTGAATTCCACCTTATGTAAGGTTAGTAATTCAATCCTTGATGCTCACCGTCTTATCTGTTGCCTTGGGCATTTGTAAGGAAAATACTTGTCTCTCAATTTTTTCTTCTCAATGTCTTTGGTCAGTCAATATAGTTTAAACAATCATTGTTGTCCAGCTCTGATGTAACAGCTGGCAAATCAAGTGAGTTCTACTCAGGCCTACAATTCCCCGTCCTCACATATTTGAACTAGATACTTGAATTGTTCAGAGGGCAGAACCGGATATCCACGGCAACAAGGCCATCAACAATGTGCTTATCCTTGTAGCATAGTTCAATTGAGTCAGAAAGCAATGCTACGCCACAACATCTTCTAGCCCCATTAATGACATTCATGATAACCGAGTAGCAACCCCTTATGTGCCTTATCTAATGGATTGATTTGCTTTTAATCAGCTCATCATCTTCAAGTCTCTTAGGGTCTGATAGTTTCAGGATATTAATCATTGATAGTCTAAATACAGTCTGGGGGTGACTATTTACTTGAGTGTTCCTACTTTGATGTGCCATACCTTTACAATCTATGAGGGAGGAGGTGCTATCACTATAGCTAAAGCTTCCCCGGTGAGCTTTTAAATCAGTTATGGGCCTGACACCCTGGAGTCACTAGGTGCTGCTTGGGTCAGATAGGCTGGTCTCAAGAGACTCACACTAGGTTCTTTTGGGGGCTGAGACATAGAAGCTTCTGGAGCGTCGTCTAGTAGAACTCTTCTTAGGAGTATGCGATTCCCCATGCTATAGAGTTATTCTTTAAGAGACAATACCTGGTCCATTTTGGCCCTAAGTATGCCTAACATGGATTTCAGTTCCCCCACCTGTGGCTTTAATTCCATAAATACTAAGACATAATTGCCCATGTCAGTTGCTGGTGGGACTGGAGATATCGATGTGTGTGCCTGCATGATTGTATTATCATTGGTTACAAGGGAAGACATCGATTTTCATATGGAGCAAGTGAACCTAAAAGTGAGACTACAGGCATATCAGACGTGGCCTGTGCAAGTAAGAGCAGTAGGGCATTAGGGCTGGGTTAGGAGGATTTCGAGGACTATGATGAGTGAAAATTAAATACAAAATAAATGTTCCCTCATCGTCTGTTGAAATCTCGCCCCAACAGGCCCCACCGCCCCACAGCTATTAACTGCACAGGCCGTGGCTGTGGCATATAGTTTAAACATACAGGTAAGAAGCTCATAATTAGCAACAGCTTGCTAAGTAAGAAATGGCTGAATAATCTAGGGACTCATGGCCCAACACTTTGACAATACATTTCACCAGTGAGTGTTCCTGGAACAGACGATAGCTATGCATCAACATGCACATGTACATGGAGCAGTGGTGCTCCATACAGCTTTAACACAAGATGGATTCTCACAGCTCACAAGAGGGTGGGTGTAAAAAAGACTTGCACCTACCCTTCCAAGTGCTGTGTGGATCCCTGCAGGCACTCTGTTGCAGTGTGCCTCCAGGCAATCCAAAGGTACACTGTGATGGACCTTTATATCCTAATCTTCAAGTAAAATCATGAAATAACCTCCAATACTGGCCGTACGGACCTTTGTTCTTCGACAAAGAGAGTTTAACAGAAGCAATCATTTACATCAATCGTTCTATGTCAACAATTGATCTGACATTTGTAATAGTCAATACAGAGAATTAGTGTGAGATAATGGGTTTCATTAATAATTCTGATAAGTTCAAACTGTTTTAATCAGGAAGTATTAGCCTTCAGTCCTTGTTATTACAAATTCAAATAATCCATTAGCTGGTATTTCAAAACAAGATAAAATACCAGATTAGTAAAAATTACAAATAACATAGAAATAATACATCAAGCGTGTTCCACAAATGAATTTCTCTAAGGTAAATTAAATAATTAAATGACAATATAAACCAAAGTAAAGGTGTCAGCTCAGAAAACCAATAGATTTCTGATGAGAGAATAAGGTGCATAAGCATAAAGCTTTTTATTTTAGGCAAAGTAATATTCGAGATGGAAAGTATTTTCAGCTATTAATCAGCAGACATCTTTTGAAAGAAAAAGAATCTAAAGGAAATCTCTCCTGAAGAGCAATAGCTCTACGGAATCTCATTAAGAGTCCAGAGCGCTCTCCCAAGCTAGAAGTCACAGAGTACCAGAGAGTGCCTTGCTCTACTCTAGGTGTTTAAAGAAGGAAAAGGGGACCCTATTAGGTAGGCAAGGACCTTGGGTAACATTTTTTTAAGAGGACAGTGGTCCTTGTTGCAAGAAAACTAGAGAAAAACAATAAATATAGAACAGAATCAGCTCTATATGGTTTCGATCCAGCCGGATAGTGAGATTTAATCAATCTTATTAATAGGTATCAAAACCAACATACAATATACAGTGGGATACAATCCTGTATCCAATAGCTTAAAAGTGAAACAAGTAGTGACAGTGTCAAAATACAAAAAAACAACAACAAAATCATGCGAAACAAAGGTGTGCTTGTTATACGATAAGATAAATGAAACACGCGTGATAACTACCACAAGCGTAACACATAGTTCATAAATAGTTTGTGTGCATGGTGTTTGGGAGGTCGACGACGTTTTGATCCCATTTACATAATTACTGGGATCATCATCAGGACAAAAATGCTGTTTGCCTGAACGACATATGAATTTAAACAACACAATGGAGTGGGTCTTGAGGGCTGTGGTAGCAATGAATATGGAGGTGCGGTCTCAGCATACCAGGGTAGTATGGCCGTGTCTAATTTAGAGTGCGTGAAGAACAAGGATCCCGGTTGCTCACATCACAAAGAAAACACCTCAAATGATCAAAGCCACTGACCACACATCACAATGCCAATAATTAAAACTCAAACACCTCAAATGACCACAGCCACTGGAACCACGCATCACAATGGTACTAGTCAGAAACCATACCAACAGAGCACTATCCCGAGTCCTTAAGCCCGCATCCATATTGTTCATCCATCAACCATGGTGAAAGCTAACCGCCCTTTTGTGAAAAAAATCATCTCAATCCATTCATGTTAAAAAACAACGTTGTACTTTCATTCTGTTCACAAATTCACACTCATACTGACACTGCGTATCAATATGGGTTTCACTCTCCATAACTCTGTCTCACGTCCATTAGACCCGTTTGCCAAACATCTGAAGCACCGTATTCCTAAAACATTAGACAGGCGCTTTTGCCATAATGACACATGTGCACACTATTAACTTAATAAAGTTTTTCAAACACATCCCCTCCCAAGATGGCCGCCATGGTCACCAGTCTAGTCTCCTGACGCCTCTGAGGTTTTCTCACTCACTTAAGCAGCAGGCCCAGAAGTAGCCAGTATGGGGCCCGGACAAAGGGTAGGACAGATGAGTGTTGGTTGCCACCCATCGTGGGTATAAGCATTGCCTGATCTGTAACATCTTGCCGCCCGATTTCGGTAAGTCACAACAAACCTCATGCTGCGTGAACAATTTACTTCTTTTGCAGCCTCAAAGCAACAACGTGCTCTGCCTCCCCCGTCAGCCATAGATTCTGTACTATTGGTGAGTCCTTAATTTTAAGCGATGCTGCTTTGTTTACCTACACTTTTGCCTCCAGCTCAAGTCATTGATATTTTGAGCAAGGTTAAACCCCGATAAGTATACAACCCTTCACGCTTAATTTAAAACTACGCTGTTTGCCATGCCTACACTTTAGCATCTACCTCAGGCAATTGATAATTTGAGCACGGGTAAACCCTGACAATCATACAACCTTTTCTGTGTGCTGCAGCATCTGCGTTTTGTGTTTTTTTGTCCTAATCATAAGCACCAGTAAATCATTGGTCACGGTTTATTTAGGGAGACGACAGGCTGTATGACCGTCTTGCTAGAAACGGCGATATCCTGTTCCCTACCTACCACCATCACGGCACATACAAACAACAATATGGGCACCCGACGCGGCCTACTCTGGCAGAGTGTGGGTCCTGGCATTTTACTACGGCCTTGAATGACTACAGCCCCTGCACCTGAGTCCAGTGTGGGTGTGCATATCCCTGGTTACTAGCGTGAGCACACTGCCTCATTGTGGTCATACAGACAACATTTGTCTTGCTCAGCCACATAGGTGGTTATATGCTATCATAGCGGTTGGCGCTTTAACCAAGCATGTTAAGAATGAACGTTCCTGCACCATCACTACAGCACCTGTTGGCTGTTGAAGACCACTGATTAACTGTAAACTTACCTAAAAGAGCACCAACCTATAGGTGTGTTTTCGCTTGTTTTCACACTTGTTTTTAACCCCCAACTTGTTTAACCCTCCTTGGTTGTTTCTCTCCCCCCCCTTGTTGTTTTTTCCTTTTCCCCCAGGTCTGTCACCCTGGTATAAGTCTACTAGGGTTCAACCAACTGCAGCCTGGTCATCAGATACATTTTAGAGAACCAAACCAGTGGTAGGGCACCACTCACTGTTTTATTTGACTTAGTCCAGATGAAGTGCCACCAGACCCGTTAAGGGCTAATAAGGCATGAAACATGTCAACCCACTACACCATCTCAACCCCATAGGAACATTACATCCGTGTAGGGCTCTCTCATTTTTAATATAGCCTGAGCTACCGCAGGAAAGAAACATTTGATAGTAGGACAGCTCTAGACTTATTTTAACTCACTACCCTGTGCACTACCCAACCCTCACACCCGCACGCACCCTACGGTTTCTTCAGAGGATCTCCACCAAAGAGCCCCGTTTATGGGAGCCCATCGGGAATAGCAGCACCGGCCCGACAAGGAGCTTGGCTCAATGATGAAGCATGACATCCCTCGGGGTGTGTGAGGGGATCACGAAGAAAGACCTCCCTTTCCCCTCCCCTCCCACTAGGATCTGCACACCCCTGTGATTCACATACTCGCCCCGGAGCTCGTGTGCAGGACCTGCTTAAATACAGCTCCTGGTCCCCCTTGTTTTTTAATACTAGTCAGAAACAAGTCATCTCACCCGATCGTTCACTCAACATCCTTGCCAATTCAAGCTGGGGGAGACTCTTCACAGCTGGCTTGGACTGTCGACCAGGACTCAGGTTCCGCTTGTCTTGCAGCAGTACATCTACTCTGTAAGTGAGCTCCCAACTCAGCTGTCAGCAAACCTCAGCTTTATAGTCTCAAAACACACACTAGAAGGTTCGAGAGTCTTCCTCTCTGCACAAGGAAACTTACTGGAACTGTCCAGCTTCCAGGCAAGCATTCTATGGCAGGAAGGAGTTCCCACATTCCCTCTACATTCTTGCATGTTCCAGCCTTTATCTTGACGAAGCTCACAAAAGCCTTCCAGTGCACATTAAACAATCTCTCAATAAACAATCCTTGAATGTGATTAACCCAAACAACTCGCAAGTGTGTTTGTGCGCGCAGATAAAGCTCAAGCCAGGCATAGTCAGAATTCAGGATGACACAAGGCCATGTCAAAGCCAATAGTAAGAAATTAAGAATTCTTCCCAGTGTACAACACAGTGCACATTTGTGTACCACTGCTTATAGCATCACATACGTCATCTCTCAATGTACGACACAATGCACATTTGTGCACTACTACTCATAAAACTGCACTTTGAGACCAAAATGTACATTCCACACCTCTCTCTCTCTCGTCGTGCTTTCAAATGCACATCCCACACGTTCTGTTCTTGGCAAGGCTTTCCTACTCTGTGACAGCTCCCACTGAAAGACTGCAAGATTACAAGAAAGAAACCTTTAAGAGAAACAAGGCATATGCAGGACGTCGTACATTCAAGATAGGATAAAATAACACACCAAAATCAATTAAAATAATGGTAGTCAAAGGTCAGCACAGGGTGTCAGACCACAAGAGTGCCTCTAGCACTACACAGGGCATTCCAAAAGGAAAGCAGATTTGGCTTGAATTTAATGTTTAAAGGAAGCATATTGCAGGCTTTTGCTGCTCCTAGCACAAAGCTTCAACCACTCCAGAACAGGTGATGAAATCTAGGCACTACTACTAATTTTGTCAATGCTGATTGAAAAGACCTGGCTGGGGTATACCAAACACATAATTTTCCTTTCTGTCTTCAATTTCATTTTATCTTTGAACATATCATTTTATTCTTGTATTCATCTTTCTTCCAGACATTCTTTAACACATCTTCTTCTCTAGTTGCCTTATGAAACATGTGAGCGCTCCTTTTCTCTAATGCTAGAATACATTTCATTTCTAAGGGTCTCATTAAATATGTCAAATTTAGTTTGTATGCCTTAACACTGTTTATCTTATACCAGAACTATAAACTCTAACACAACAACTAGTAGTGTGATAGCAATGACTATTCTACAGCTAAGGAACAAGTTTGTCTACAGTCATACCTTTAATTGAGTATAGCAGCAGGCAGATTTATTAGTCTGCATTTACTTTTACTTGCTGTTCATGAATGTCACAAGATCACCTCTACCTCATGGCAAATGAACAAGCCCTCTACCTTGTAACTCCCTCATAGCAAAAATGTTAGCTTCATCTTGCTCTCTAATCTGTCAAAATTGCTCCATTCTGAATGTCCTTCACAAATTCAGCAATGCGCAATCTCATCCCTTAAGATTGAATTGTCACAATTGCCTCATCATATAGTTGTGCCCTGAAGCTTTTCTGCAAAGGCATGCTTTTACTGAGGGCTACCTCATATTTACCAACCAATTCTGTAAATGTATCATGTGTGTCAGCTGCACATCTGTTGATTTCCTTACTCTAGAATATCAGCTTGAAATATCTAAACATCCCTTACTAATCTCTTCCAATTCCACCTTCAATTTTGGTACATCTAGGGGTCTCATTTTTTCTTGGCTAAAAAATAGTCTTTCTGTATCTCCTGTTCTTTTTCTTCTCAGGAGTTTCCTCACACCAGAAAGGAGAATATGTTGTCCTCAAATGGTCCTGTCTCTGCTTGTGCAATCCGTTTTGTAAAAACAGTTCTTCTCCCTTTCTCTTAATGACTGAATATTCGGTGGTGAGGTTCAGACTACAATGTGTAAGTTTTGCGATGTTGAGATAAACCCTGTCATTGCTACTCATCCTACAGCTCCTGGAACAACAATATTCAGTACAATATTTATTGGTGCAGTTGGAAAAAGAATTGCTAATGTCTGAGCTGATACAACCAGTGCCACTGGTGCAGGAATGGTCACAATAGCTGTAGCAATTGGAGCACTTACAGTAAAGAGACGAGTGGAGGGAAAGGCTGGGGGTGTAGTGGGGAAAGCGTCTGGAGAGGTACTTAGGGCCGGTTTTGTTGAAGGCACGGAAGGCAATGATAAGTATTTTGAAGAGAATTCTCTTATGGAGATCTGAGAGTTCGATAACATCTCCAACTGCTCAACATCAAGTTGCATTAAAACAACTAAACCATCAACTTTACCAAAACTCAAGACACATAACTTCAGGACAATAACAGACAGTTCAGCCAAGACAATTGCAAAGCATACCCCTATTAATACTCACAGCTCCACCACTGTAACCACCCTTCAGAACTGGAAACTCATTTAATCTACAAGTTTGGGCTTTGGATTTAAGGGGTATGGGAAATTCTAAACTAGGCAATTTATTTAATCTCCTTTCATTCTCATGACATTAACCATCCTCTTGCTACCAATTGATGGAGCAGAGCTCTTTATATCCTAATCTTCTAGTGTTATCAATTAAATATCCCCCGCCACTAGTCGTATGGACCTTTGTTCGCCGGCAAAAAGAGATTAAGAGAGTTTAAATGAGCAATCATTTACATCAATCCTTCAATTTCAATAATTCTTCTGACATTTTTAATAGTCAATAAAGAGTATTAGAGTGAGTTACAGTATTTGATGAATAATTCTGAGAAGTTCAAACTATTTTATTTAGGAAGCATTAGCCTTCAGTCATCGTTATTACAAATGTAAATTATTCATTAGTCTATATTTCAAAACAAAAAATGTCAGATAAGTAAAAACTACAAACAATATAGTATTAATAGAGGGATTACTGACATAATATTTATGCATACAGTATCAAAACACAAAAATATCAATACCAAAAAATATTGTCTTACTCTACTTAACTATTAAAACTGCAAATATCAAGAACACAAATATCATTGTTAAAAATGTTGGGCCTGATTCACAAAGGTAACCTGAACAAAAGTCTAACTTTCTGTCTTTTGGTATTCACAGAGGTCATTTACATGTAGAAACTTTATGTCTGCAGTCGGGATGGAATCAACTGAGTCAGGGCGGAATCTACGCATTTACGGCAAAATCTCCACCTCAGGCCAGGTGAAGTGTAATCACATACACCTTAAGCCAAGTGACACCACCTGCAAGACCTGCACTACAAACCAAATAAAAGCAACACACAATTAAGGCCCCAGGTTTGGCCACACAGAGTTTCTGCATACCTGCTCTTCACCGTGCCTCAAAAATGCTACCCCACAGGAGGAAGAAAAACTATTCTGGAGTTATTTTTGAGGATCCACAAAAGGCTTCATGGTCTCCACTCCACAACACCAGTGCCACACAAAAGTCAGCTCTATGGCAGCATTGTGCCACAGCAGTCACAGTATTGGGGGAGGATGTCTGTACTGCAATTGACATTAGGAAGAAGGGGCAGGACAAGAAGCAGCAGATGAAGGAGAAGTACGCAATGATAGAGGGGGCCAGAGTTCTCCCTGGTGGCTTGCTTGGATCCCCCAAACATTTTCTTACCCAGAATCCCCTGTAAACCTCAAATGTAGCTAAAAAATCAAATTTTTGTCACATTTCAGTGTGGGATCAATTCGCCGCATTCTACTACCCAGTGTTCACCTCGGTCTCCTTATAAAAACGCTACCTCACTTATGTGGATGCTCAAAGCAGAGTCAAACTAAAAGCTTTAAAAAAACTGCCCTTGGCACCCAGTTTTTCATCTTATATGTTTTTAAGCTGACTATGCTTTGGGCACCCACACAAGTGAGGCGGGAGACCGAGAGGAACACTGGGTGGTGGGAAGTTTTGCCAGCATGGTGATCACAAAATGTTTCCACACAGAAATGTGACAAAAGTGTGATTCTGTAGCTAATTTTGAGGTTTCTGGGTAATAAAACACTGGGGGAGCCATGCAAGCCACACCGCCAGTCAAGCGCCAGTCCACGCATACCAGCAGCCAAGGGCCATCCACGCACACCACCAACTAAGCCCTATCCACCCAACCGCCTGCCAAGCATCATCCCCACACACCACCAGCACACTGCCAGCCAAGTGCCACATATGCACACTGCCAGCCAAGCGATAGTCCACGCATACTGCCAGCCAAGCACCATCCATGCACATTGCCAGCCAAGCGCCATCCATGTACACCACCAGCCAATCAACAGTCCACACACACCGCCATCCAAGCGACAGTCCGGGCACACTGCCAGCCAAGCACCATCCAGACAGACCGTTAGCCAAGTTACAGTCCAAGCACTCCAACAGCCAAGCACTAGTCAATACACACTGCCAGTCATGTGCAAGTCCACACATTGCCAGCAAAATGCCATTGCACACACAGCCAGCCAAACACCAGTACACGCAGACTATCAGCCGAACTCCAGTTTACACAAACACAGAAACTTTCCCTAGTGTCTAGGGGTTTTCTGCCCCCGTGGGGGCAGATGAGTCTGCAAATATTGCTCATCTGCTCCTAAGGGGGACAGAAACAGCCAAAATGTGTGTCCAGAAAAAAAGGTGAGTGACTCTTGACTAAGGGGCCGCTCCCTGTCATGCCCATAAACATATCCCTGGTGCCTAGTGGGCTTTCTGTCCCCCAAGGGGAAGATCAGGGGCTATTGCCCACATCTGCCCCCCCCCCAGGAAGGTAGAAAGGCTGTGTCCATTTGTTTTTGGGAGAGTGGAGGCATTGGCATGCCCATTCTGGATAGCCCCCACTTGTCCACCATGAAAATATTAGTCCCTGGTGCCAGAGTGGGCTGTCTGACCCCCTGTGGGATCAGATCAGGGGACTAATGCTACCATATGCCCCCATGGAGGGGAAAAAGACTGTGTTCATTTGTTTTTGAGGGGAGGAGAGCATTGGCATCCCCATTTTGGGCATCACTCACACACACTCGGACTTAAAAATAAATACTCCCATGGTGGCGGCAGGAAGAATGTGGCTATTTTTTGGGGGGCATAGGTAAGCCCATTCTGGGCAACCCTATCTCTAACATACAAAAAAATAGTCCCTGGCACCTAGTGGGCTGTATGCCCCCATAAGACACCACGGGGGAGCCGAAAGACTTTCCCATTCGTTTTTGAGTGGAATGGGGGCATTGGCATGCCCATTCTGGACATCCCCTACTCTTGCTAAAAGATACTCCTTTGTGCTTAGTAGGGTTGCTGACCCCCTCCCCCAGGGACAGATCAGAGGCTAATGCCCCTTTTGCCCCCACAGAAAGACTGTGGCTATTTTTGTGGGAGGGTGGGGGCATTGACATGCCCAAACTGGGCAGCCCCACACCAGAACTGCAACAGAAAATAGGCCCTGGCTTTCTAGTGGCCCTTCTGCCCCTGGCATTTCAGTTTCACTTTTTATGTAATTACGTCATCACACCATGCATGTAATCGTCATTACATTGAAAAATAATTTAAATGCCTCAGGAGATTGGGGAAGCACTTCCCCAGCTCCTGAGGCTGAAAAACAAAAAAGGAAATCCGTCTGCTGTAAAACACATACAAATAGTATTACATACAACATCAATATTTTTTACAAAAATGTTAAAAACAACACTAAAATCTATATTTTTACCTTCAATATTCCTGTTGATGATATATTTGATGTTTAAATATTCTAGACATGATGATTTGTATCGCAATATTTTTGTTCCTGATATTCTAAGCAAACACCAAAACACAGCAAGCTTGTTCCATAAAGAAATTTCTCCAAGCTGAACTAAAGATTTAAACAGCAATATAATCCTAAACAAAGGTGTCAGCTCAGAAATAATATAAAGATTCTTGATGTTAGAATAAGGTGCATAAGTATAACGCTTTGATTTTTAAGCAAAAGAATATTCAAGCTGGAAAATATTCTCAACTATAAATCAGCAGACATCTTTTACAAGAAAAGGAATTAAAAGTAAATCTCTCCTGAAGGGGGATAACCCTACGGAATGTCAGTAAGAGTCCAGAGAGTGGCAGGGAGAGTTTCCTCCTATACTCTATGAAGACACACTAATATAAATGTAAAAGAACACAAATTGAAACATTTGATCCATTCCCTGTACTCTGTGTTCTAAAGTATTTCAGCAAACCCTGGCAGCAGGTAGACTCCTTTCTTTCTTACATTTTCTCAGTAGACCACAGACACAAGTCATAAAAAAAATCTTGCTATGTTAGGAATTTGTAGAGTGCATGGTTACTCCATTCAGAGTTTCCCTGTGCCAGATTTCCAAGAAACCCACAGATCAACCACACACTGGTCTGTTCACTCAGCTTTTAAAAACCAGGTTTTGAGTTTTGGGGGGAAAATGACTACTGGATGTTCCATTCTCTGCTCCAATGGGAGAGAATTCCCTAGTTTAGCAGTCAGATATCTAAAAGAGCTTCCACCAACACATGCTCTCTTTACCTTAGGGACCTCGAACTGGTTCTGTCCCCGAGGCTCTGAGGCACCTGTTGAGAAGGTATTGTTTAATCAGGGGAAAAAGATATTGCTGACCTTTCTGATTCAGGATTTTCTGACAAAAGCAAAGTGTTTTGGATGAGAGTCTTTCCTTAATAGGTAGTCAATGGAGCTTAGAGAGAGCTGAACCAGTGAAAGAGTACCAGGGAATGTTCAAAAGCAATCGTGCTGCTGCATTCTCAACTCTCTGAAGCATTCAGTCTACTCTAGAAAGCCCCAACATGTAGCACATTGAAGTCTGGACACCAGGGGAGCCTGGACAACTGTATTTTTCACCGACTCAGGTAGGGAACCCAGTATCTCTCTTGGTATTTTTAGAATGCCAAAGCAGGTTCCGACTAGGGCAGAGATCTGGCTATCAAAGGACAGGGTGCAGTAAAACACAATGCCCAGATTTTTTACTTTTGGTTTGGGGGTTGGTATTGGACCTAGATCATCTGGCCACCAATCAGAAGACCATATTGAGGGCTATTTCCCAACCACAATGACTTCAGTTTTTTTTCAGCATTGAGTCTTCGGGCTTTATTATGACTTTGGCGGTCTTGGAGTTGGGCCGCCACCCTGTCACCCGACTCTGTGACCACTCTGGCAGGTGGATCTTGGATATCCCACTACAGTGCCTATTTCAAAGGCACCACAATGGATACATCAAAGGCACATGTTGTGCCCCCCTAAATTCACCCCATGGCGCAGAGGCAAAAGGGAACCCTTTGTTTCCTCATGCTACACTTTTCAAGGCGGTTGCACCGCCATGAAAAGTGTGGCAGTGAGGAAACTCCTAATATGCTTGTTGATGCTGCAGTGGCACTGCCAGCATATTAGGGGCCTCAGAACGCTGCACTACCACCAGGGATAATCCTGGTGGCAGCAGTGGTCCGCAGATCCCCATTCCGGGTTTGGACATCCATTAGACCGCCAAACTCGTAATAAGGGCCTACACAGCTGCTATCTATCCATTCAACCAGTTCCACCAGACATGATCTAAAGCTAGCCGCTGCAGTTCACCAGAGTGATGATTAACTGAGTGCCATCAGTGTGTGACACAATCTTGGCCCCATGATGCTCGATCACCTCAGCAAGAGGGCGCACATAGAGGCTGAATAGGGTCATATTAAGTGCCAAGCCCTGTCGCACTCCCTGCTGTAGAGGAAGGATCTCATAGGTGCATGGCTGCTGTAGCATTTTGATGGTGCAGTTCTGGAGATAAGCTGGCTGCCACTCAAAAGCACGACCCAAGATCAGATCTGGCGGTTCAGGCAGTTCTTCCCATGAGTCATGCTTCCTGCCAGCTCCTCTCTTCCTGATGAGAACCTCCCTATCAGTTGTCAAATACAGAACAAATGCCTATTCACTAACAAACAAAAGGCTTCTTGAAAGTTCCAGCATCTGCAGTGGAAGAGAAGAACATAGGGGCATATCAACAACAACCGGCGATAATTATCTCTAAGCGCACTTAGCGCTAGGATAATTATCGCCAGCTAGCGTGAATTCTTATCGCTGAGATAGCGTGCTATTAGCAACGCTTATCTCAATAGCGATAAAAATCCTCACGCTAACAGGCTAACATGAGTTTATCGCTGGAAACCCAGCGATAATCACACGTTAGCTTGTTGATAGGGACAGGCAAACTTAGCCATGATATCCTCCTTCCATAGGATATCATGGCTAAGTCAGAAAAATACCAGACGTAAAAAAGCAGCGTTAACCGCGGTTAGCGCTGCTTTTTTTGTCTCTAACAGGGTTAGCGACATTCTTGATAATAGGAGAAATGTCGCTTAGCGACATTTCTCCTATTATTTTATTTTGGAACGCCCCCTTTGCACCTCATTAGAGATGCAAGGGGAAGCATAGAGTAAAAGGGTGCTAACATGCAAATTTGCATGTTAGCACCCTGTTGTTGATAGGGCGCTAGTTTTATCTCTCCTTTTTTGGCTTTTAAAGCCAAAAAAGCAGAGATAATGCCCTTGTTGATATGCCCCTCTGTGTGTAAAACAAGTCAGCATGAAAAACAGGCAATTAAATGCTAATGTACAAATTGCTGTTAAAATTTCAGCAATAGTTAGGGTAACTTAAGTCAATACAATATGTTATTTCGTTTATATGCTTACAGTTACTAATTATGACTGCCCACTACAAATTTGTGTTTATTAAATCTATATTATTTTGCAGAGACTCTTGCACATTTCAATTAAATGCATTTTGTTTAGCGAAAGATGCTTCAGCAACTGTCATTGTCTCTGCAGAGGTATAACTTCCTTTGAACCCTTGCTCAGCTTCCCAAAGTGTGCATCTGTTATAATGTGCATTATATGCTAAATATTGAGAAACACACACAATTTAGGGAATGGGGGGTGTTACTTTTGGCCGGATTCACAAAGGTAAATGTACACATGTAGATCGTCTCCTACACCATGTCTAATTCCCCACTGTTTTGCTATTCATCATTTCCTAATGAAGACTTATGTGTCTCCCGCCCTTCAAAATATAGAGTGGAGCTTCCTATTAATTAAGTAACTTTGCACCTTTTTTTGGAGAGCTCTACAACCAGTGTGGAGCTCTCTCAGTAGGAATGCATAGGGATTTAAATCCTTTAACGTAAAATAGAAATCTAAAATAATTGAAAATAAATTATTTTAGAACTAATAAAACAAAAAGTTACTGCATATGAACTCCCCAAACTGAATGTATATTAAATAATACAGTAATTGAAATATATTATTTTATATTATAAATAATACTTCTTGAACATTAACTGCAAAATACACACCTTCACTTTTTTTTACTTTTATTTAATTTTCTAGATTGTAGTAAATCTAGTTACATGTTATGTATATGATTATTTTTTATTTATTTATTCTAAATCAAGTGTACTGAAAACAATAGGTAAACAAAACGTTTTCCTGGCATACAGCAAAAGAGCAGGATGAGGATAGAATACCCTTTTGTGGAAGATACTTATAGAGCAAACTGGAGAGAGATTAAAAAGATAATGCAATAAGGTGGCTACAAAACGAAATATCATAGAAGGAAGATGAAAAAGGTAATGCCTTTATGAGACTAATTAACAAGCCCCTTAATTTTGTTTTGTTTCATATTCTACAAATGTGATTATTCAAACTTAGGAAAGTCATGAATGACACATTAGCAAAGCCAAGGAATCTCAGAGAAATGTGGGATCATGTTCCACGACTGTGACGAGTCATGGAACCTAGACGGTTGCATAAATGTTATTAGAACATTGGAATGTTGGGAGCTCCATTGTAGACAATGGAGTGCTCCATGCTTCTACGGGCTGGTAAAGGCCCGCAGAGCAACATTCCAATGTTTTACAATAGCTTCTCGAAGCTCGAGGGGATTTAAATCCCCTCGATCTTCGAGAAGCCTTTGTTTAATTTGTTAGAACATTCTGCCCTCTAGTGGCAGAATGTTCTAATAGCCTTATAGCCCTTCGTAGCATGGCTATACCGCTATTGAAGTCCCGCTGCTTTTGTTAAAGTCCCTCGCCTTCGGCTCGGGCCTTTAACGCTGCAGCGGGCCTATAATAGCCGGTATAGCCTGCTACGGCGGGCTATAAGGCTATATTAGAACATTGGAATGTTGTAAGCTCCATTGAAAACAATGGAGTGCTCCGGGCTTATAATGGCTGGTATAAGCCCGGAGCACCAACATTCTAATGTGTCTTTGTTCACAGCTCTGGCTGTGAACAAAGACTTCAGGGAGCCTGCGGGGATTTCAATCCCCTCGCTCCCTGAAGGCTTTGTTTTGTTAGAAAATTGTGCCCTCTAGTGGCAGAATGTTCTAATAGCCTTATAGCCCTTCGTAGCAGGGCTATACCGGCTTTTAAAGTCCCTCTGCTTTGTTAAAGTCCCTTGCCTTCGGCTCGGGCCTTTAACGCGGCAGCGGGCCTTTAACAGCCGGTATAGCCCGCTACGGTGGGCTATAAGGCTATAACACAAGCTGCGAGGTCATTAATGGTTGTCTTTTAGATCTTTCCATTTATGCAATAAAAATGTAAAGCAGTCTTCAATATAGTTTTTTGAAGTGACTGGTAGGGTTAGGCACAGGATTAGTAGTTTGAAATGTACATTTTTGGGCTTGCTGGTCTGACGATACATAAGCACTGGTGACCAGATGTTTTCTTATTACTGGCAGCGGTAACACCACATGTGGCTGTTGGTTGCTATTTTATTTACCACGCAACAGATTTTTTTGATCTTAGGAGTCTCTCTCTATTGCTTTTCTTTTGAGGTTACTACTTTGAGAATAAAAACTGATGGCTGAGTACCACTCCATTATTTGTTTTACTCTTTTGTGAGCTCTGGTGTTGGTAAAACATTGTTCATCCCAATCTAGCACTTATCCAATATTGTGGTCAGTGGGATTTGAAGGACACCTGCTTCTGCAACAGGCCAGATCAATAAGGTGACTTCACTTGCCCATACGCAAAATCCAAGTCATTGATTACCCCTGCAGCACCATCATTCCAAATCTATTTATTCATAAGGCGTTCATAATATTTTGTATTCTTTCTTTGAAACAATCCTCGGATTCTTATCATTTTTGTTTGCTGGTGAATATTACATTTTACAATGTATCTCCCTTTTTCGGCAAATATTTGCCTTGATCTTTGTTTACTGTTCCCAAATTCCTAAACCCTGAATTTTGTGAATTACAAATAAATAACACAAAGGAATATCTGAAAGGGTGCCATTTCAATGGTCCTCGTAATATTCCCATGTAGTCTATTTAATGTTTTGTTCATCACTTTGTAAATTTTTGTGAGCTGAATATAATTAGCTAGGCACTGAAAAACAGAAACATGGAGGAATCTATTGATATTACCCGCAGGTACTTTTTTGGTAGTTGAAATATGAACAGATATGATTTGCCCATTTTGGAAGTTGGCCTTTCGGTTGGCTAAGTTGATGCTACATCCAAAAAGATGGATTACTAGAAAGGAAGCGCTGTATATGCCTTTCTCTGCATAAGAGAAGCATTTGAATAGGTCCAGGGTACCACTTAGAGCTTGGACTAGCATTTCATGTATGTTTTCCGCCAAGAGTTTTAAAGCGTTCACAAAGAGACAGGGGTGGAGGCAGTTAGCAACAGCATGCAAGGCTTAAAAGGGTAATCTAGTGAATGATGTCACAACACATCTCAAATTACCAGATGACATTCTCAAACAAACATTCTAGAATTCCTATCACAGGTAAAAATGATAAATAAATGTCCCAATGACTGTGCTCTTGAATAGGATGTTTGTAAAGTGAATGCTGGATTTTCAATACTGTGGTCTTGAAACAAAATGCCGAAGAAAAGCACTCTTTGGATAAAGTGATATCAACGAAGTTTAATAGTTCAAGATTTTCTTTGATTTCCACTGAGTGAAGAGTGCAAATAAATCCAATGCATCTCTTGATCTTTGTCACACTTTTGAAAAGTTAATCCATAACAATCATTGCTGGAGAATTCTTGCTTCTTATGCCTTGCATCATCATAAAATGATGGTTAATTATTGTGTCTGATCTTTGGACAATATTTCCACTGACCTTATTGATTTTGTTGATGGCAGTGTTGGCATTTTATTTTTCCTAATGTCTTACTTCTGTAAACAGGAATATTAATTGAAAAAAAATATTTTACTTTCCTGTCTTGATGTAACATGGTAGGTATACAGTCAATATTATTATGACATTAGTGCCTGCCTTTAGATAAAGGCAAAGAACGTATGTGTACTTTGGTATGATTTGTGTGGATATTCAGATAGCAGATTCTACTCTTAGATCCTAAGGGCCTGAATACGAGTTTGACAGTGTTGGAGTGAACTGCCAGCTGGCAGCCGACTCCCACACCGCTAAACCCATGTGCCCACCGCCCACCAGATTATGAGTTTTCTCATGTCTAGCAGGCTTTTCTTGGGCGGTCCCACGGTGGTTCCTCTGAAAATGGGCATTGAAATGGGAATGCCAAAAGCCCAAAAATATTCCTGCGTGGCATGGACTATAAAGTCAATACTGTGTAGGAACTGGGGTGCATGCCCACATGGCGGCAGATATTTTGCCCCGCTGCATGCATCACCATGCAAATGGGCAACAGGGTCCCTTTTGTTTCAGAACTGCCAGCCTTTTCATGAAGTAAAGACCTCCATGACACCACTGGCGGTCCTGAAACTCATAATATGCATGGCTGCAGCAGCACTACCAGAATATTGGTGTGGCCCTAACCGCCGCGCCACCGCCAGCGAACAGTGGTTGCCTGGCAGCTGCAGCGGTGCAATGGTGCAATGCGATATGGTGGTCAGTTCTCCAGTGTGGTGGTGGGTGGACCACCACCACCACGCCTCCACGAGTCTGGTAGTCCTCGGATTGGCAGATTCATATTTAGCCCCTAATACAAAGGAGTCTGTTCTCTGCCCTTTGACCAAACTGTTTCATATACGAGACAGATCCAGCAATACATGTCAATCTTAAACAGGTTTGACTAGTGTTGCCCCATGAGTATGTGTCCACAGTTGCCCAATTGTCCATGAATGTGATGCTAACTTTTATTGTAAGTTAACTCAAAATGTGTTTGATTAATTGTAAAATGTTTAAAGATTGTGCTACCTGAAAAGTCTTTTGATTAATTTTCTCAAAAAGATCAGAAATATAGTCCTAAAGGCATAGACCTATGTTTGGATTACATTTCT
Organism: Triturus cristatus; assembly: GCF_964204655.1. Classification (NCBI taxonomy): domain Eukaryota; kingdom Metazoa; phylum Chordata; class Amphibia; order Caudata; family Salamandridae; genus Triturus; species Triturus cristatus. Next base: position 655,471,017 of record NC_140589.1, on the reverse strand, counting down.
CACTTTTCAGGAATACTACTGGGAAGTTGCAAGAGTTATGGTATTGCTGAACTACTTCAGGATTCCATATGTTGTTGTGTGATGGCAGACATTTGCAAATGTGCTGTCCTAATAATTTAAAAAGAACTATTGATGGACAGAATGCAGAACAATGTCATACATTCACCCCAGTACAGAGATCTGGGCCTAAATCCATTGTGTTTTTTGCTCACCATGCCATTCCAGTTTGGACGCAGCCATATGCAAATCAGTCTTGACACTGTGCCTAATGGGAACAGTCCATCCAGCCAGAACTGCCAGACCAGGTCCTCCCTGGACTGGAAACATGACTGATTTCCATATGGCCAGGTCTAAACTCGGGTGGCACGGTGAGCAAAAGAATGATGGATTTAACCCAGATCTCTTGACTTGTTCTGCATTCCGTCCATCAATTGTGTGTCTTTGTGCTTTCTCGCCCTAAGTGCACCAGGTATGCCCAGACGTGGGTCCTGGGCTCACTGTGCCAGTGAAATCAAGCTATCCGGGCTGAAGAGGGATGAAACCCTGAAACTGGTCCTGGGATGCTTGTTTCCGGTCAATGGAGGACCTGGTTTGCCAGTTTGGGCTGGACTGTTCCCATGAGGAACAGGGTCAAGACTGATTTGCACATGGCCAGGTCTAAACTGGGGTGGCATGGTGAGCAAAAGAATGATGGATTTAACACAGATCTCTTGACTGGGGGTGAATGTTTTGATTTGTTCTGCATTCCGTCCATCAATTGTGTGTCTTTTGGTTTCTCGCCCTAAGTGCGCCACGTATGCCCAGACGTGGGTCCTGGGCTCACTGTGCCACTGGAATCAAGCTATCCTGGCTGAAGAGGGGTGGAACCCCGAAACCGGTCCTAGGATGCCTGTTTCTGGTCCAGGGAGGACCTGGTTTGGCAGTTCGGGCTGGACTGTTCACATGAGGCACATGGTCAAGACTGATTTGCATATGGCCAGGTCTAAACTGGGGTGGCATGGTGAGCAAAAGAATGATGGATTTAACCCAGATCTCTTGACTGGGGGTGAATGTTTTGATTTGTTCTGCATTCCGTCCATCAATTGTGTGTCTTTTGCTTTCTTGCCCTAAGTGCGCCAGGTATGCCCAGACATGGGTCCTGGGCTCACTGTGCCACTGGAATCAAGCTATCCTGGCTGAAAAGGGGTGAAACCCCGAAACCGGTCCTAGAATGCTTGTTTCTGGTCCAGGGAGGACCTGGTTTGGCAGTTCGGACTGGACTGTTCCCATGAGGCACAGGGTCAAGACTGATTTGCATATGGCCAGGTCTAAACTGGGGTAGCATGGTGAGCAAAAGAATGATGGATTTAACCCAGATCTCTTGACTGGGGGTGAATGTTTGATTTGTTCTGCATTCCGTCCATCAATTGTGTGTCTTTTGCTTTCTCGCCCTAAGTGCGCCAGGTATCCCCAGGCGTTGGTCCTGGGCTCACTGTGCCACTGGAATCAAGCTATTCTGGCAGAAGAGGGGTGAAACCCCGAAACCGGTCCTAGGATGCTTGTTCCTGGTCCAGGGAGGACCTGGTTTGGCAGTTCAGGCTGGACTGTTCCCACGAGGCACAGGGTCAAGACTGATTTGCATATGGCCAGGTCTAAACTGGGGTGGCATGGTGAGCAAAAGATTAATGGATTTAACCCAGATCTCTTGACTGGGGTGAATGTTTTGATTTGTTCTGCATTCCGTCCATCAATTGTGTGTCTTTTGCTTTCTGGTCCTAAGTGCGCCAGGTATGCCCAGACGTGGGTCCTGGGCTCACTGTGCCACTGGAATCAAGCTATCCTGCCTGAAGAGGGGTGAAACCCCGAAACCGGTCCTAGGATGCTTGTTTCCGGTCCAGGCCGGACCTGGTTTGGCAGTTCGGGCTGGACTGTTCCCATGAGGCACAGGGTCAAGACTGATTTGCACATGGCCAGGTCTAAACTGGGGTGGCATGGTGAGCAAAAGAATGATGGATTTCATTTAACACAGTTCTCTTGACTGGAGGTGAATGTTTTGATTTGTTCTGCATTCCGTCCATCAATTGTGTGTGTTTTGCTTTCTCGCCCTAAGTGCGCCAGGTATGCCCAGACGTGGGTCCTGGGCTCACTGTGCCACTGGAATCAAGCTATCCTGGCTGAAGAGGGGTGAAACCCCGAAACCGCTCCTAGGATGCTTGTTTCCGGTCCAGGGAGGACCTGGTTTGGCAGTTCAGGCTGGACTGTTCCCACGAGGCACAGGGTCAAGACTGATTTGCATATGGCCAGGTCTAAACTGGGATGGCATGGTGAGCAAAAGATTAATGGATTTAACCCAGATCTCTTGACTGGGGTGAATGTTTTGATTTGTTCTGCATTCCGTCCATCAATTGTGTGTCTTTTGCTTTCTGGTCCTAAGTGCGCCAGGTATGCCCAGACGTGGGTCCTGGGCTCACTGTGCCACTGGAATCAAGCTATCCTGCCTGAAGAGGGGTGAAACCCCGAAACCGGTCCTAGGATGCTTGTTTCCGGTCCAGGCCGGACCTGGTTTGGCAGTTCGGGCTGGACTGTTCCCATGAGGCACAGGGTCAAGACTGATTTGCATATGACCAGGTCTAAACTGGGGTGGCATGGTGAGCAAAAGAATGATGGATTTAACACAGTTCTCTTGACTGGAGGTGAATGTTTTGATTTGTTCTGCATTCCGTCCATCAATTGTGTCTTTTGCTTTCTCGCCCTAAGTGTGCCAGGTATGCCCAGACGTGGGTCCTGGGCTCACTGTGCCACTGGAATCAAGCTATCCTGGCTGAAGAGGGGTGAAACCCCGAAACCGGTCCTAGGATGTTTGTTTCCGGTCCAGGGAGGATGTGGTTTGGCAGTTCGGGCTGGACTGTTCCTATGAGGCACAGGGTCAAGACTGATTTGCATATGGCCAGGTCTAAATTGGGGTGGCATGGTGAGCAAAAGAATGATGGATTTAACCCAGATCTCTTGACTGGGGTGAATGTTTTGATTTGTTCTGCATTCCGTCCATCAATTGTGTGTCTTTTGCTTTCTCACCCTAAGTGCGCCAGGTATGCCCAGGCGTGGGTCCTGGGCTCACTGTGCCACTGGAATCAAGCTATCCTGGCTAAAGAGGGGTGAAACCCCGAAACCGGTGATAGAATGCTTGTTTCCGGTCCAGGGAGGACCTGGTTTGGCAGTTCAGGCTGGACTGTTCGCATGAGGCACAGGGTCAAGACTGATTTGCATATGGTCAGGTCTAAACTGGGGTGGCATGGTGAGCAAAAGAAAGATGGATTTAACCCAGATCTCTTGACTGGGGGTGAATGTTTTGATTTGTTCTGCATTCCGTCCATCAATTGTGTGTCTTTTGCTTTCTCGCCCCCTAGTGCGCCAGGTATGCCCAAACGTGGGTCCTGGGCTCACTGTGCCACTGGAATCAAGCTATCCTGGCTGAAGAGGGGTGAAACCCCTGAGGAAATATGAATTTTTATGGTCAATTGTGTCCCCTATCTTAGACCCCAACGGCTCCATGTACATGCTACAAGTACATGTATGTTCCCTCCACTTCAAGCTATGAAGACGCAAATACATATGTGTCCAACGTTAACATGTCCTCTTTCAGATCTGCCACGAATGGGTCAGATATTCCGTTCCTAAGTATGCCTTGCCACCGTCTCTATATGGTGTACTTTTCACGTTTTCCAGCTCTGGCAAGGTAGGCCCTGAATTCTGCCATCGAGCTTTCCCTGCTTCTGCCTCTGAATGCTCCAGCCTGGACCTGTATCTGTATCCATGAACTTTGTCTTACTTCCTGCGCGGCTAAACGGTGCCTGGCCCGGCCTGTTGCCTGCCAAAAACTGTATTCAGCCTTCAAGTTATCTGCTCCGCTCCTCGAGAAATGCATTCCTGTCTAGTAGCTTAGGTAAACATCCTTCCAGCTACAGAGCAAAGGGCCCGGCCTTACTGTCTCCGAGCAAGTAATTCATGACTTTCGTTTCCATGGTAGGCCCATGCCCCCTCGCATCTCATGTAGACACGTAGACGCTTGTACACGCACTAGCAGTCAGTATAGAATAGCCTCTGCCTGAGAGACCTTTCCTTCCAGATAATATAGTTCCTTAAACACAAGATATTAGATACGATTTGGGATTAGGTTGTCCTGACATCCCAGACTTCTGTCTCCTCATGTAGGGCTAAATGTCAAGTTCCCTTCACCCTCTAGTTACACGTCAATCACACGTCATGCGGCTGTGCGCGCATCTCTGCCATGTATTTCTGCTGACATTGCAGGATTCTCTTATGGATCCACCCACTTGTGTCATCATCATAATGACGTTTCTAGTACATGCCTTTATGCACGCCTATTGTAACGCCTTTTTCATTACGTATGTGTATTCTTATCTCTTTTTTCAGCTGTTACGCCTCCTGCATCTCTCTTTACTGTAATGCATTTACTATAAATATGATAACCTGTCAATAATGTATTGCCTATCCCTTCCCGAACCTTAGTGGTGACGGAACCCGATTGCCTGGTTCGAACCATAATTCCTTTGTAAGGAATAAATTCCCTTTTATAACCTCAAATACCACGGATTCTGCCTCTTATTTTTACTGAGTTATTCTTATTGAATTTTACCGCATAAATTAAGTCTAGGTAATTTAAATTTACCACATAATTGGCGCCCGAACAGGGACGCCTCTCACACCCCATGCGCCGGAGGTGCGTTGCAGACCCGGTCTCCTGCCACAGCCGGACGGACAATTACGCGTACCCGCAGGATTTCCTGTATCTCCCTCAGGCCAACGGGGGCGACTGAGGCTGCGATCAACACCCAGACGAGGCGGTGAGGAGTGCGGAGAATCCCGACCAGAGCCTAGCTGAGAGAGCAAGATCCGAGGTATACAGAGGCCCACCAGATTCCGAAGTTCCGAAGTATCTAAGTCACGAGTCGAGTCCAGTCCAGGTTGGTCTAGTCCAGTCCAGACTTCCGAGGCCTTCCGTTCCGTGCTTCCTGGTGAGTACCGTTGCTGGGGACGCATTTAGACGTGCACATTGGTTTGTGCCGGTCAAGACGGGTTTGGGTACACAGATCCGGTCTGCACTGTTTCAGCAGTGTATCTGTACTGTTTAGCAGTACATCCAGTATATCTAGTATTATGCAGTTGACTAGTTTTATTCTAATTATTATTGTTCGTTCTAAAATGTTTTGATATGTTTTAAATGTCGTGGTATGAGTGATTGTTCGATCTTCATTACTGTGTTTATTGTATTAATTGTGTTCAAGTCCAAGTGTTAAAAGTCCGAGTAAGAATCAAGTAGCAAAGTTCAAGATGCCGTTATTCTCGAAATTAAGACAGATAAAAACTAGAAAAGGAATACTCGAGGAAGCTGTTCCTATTCCACCTAGGGACACTCCAGGGTACTTTATGTACCATAAACATGGCCTAGATGCCGTATTATATCTTGATTTATGGGTGGACTACACCAAGGATTTAGCAGAGAGTCAGAGATGGCCCGCTGCTGGGACATGGGATGCAGATTGCATCATGAGAGTAGAAGAAGTATTATGGAAAAAGAAAGCCAGACAGTCACAGAAAGATGCCATTGAATTATGGCGTAAAGAATCGCATAGACGCGCAGAGAAAGCGTTCAGAAAAGAAGAGAAAAGTAGAGAGAATTCAGACAAAACCCGAGAAAACATATTAATTGACGAAGGTATCCGAGTAAAAACAGAACAAGTAGACAGACAACGAAACACTCTTATGAATGGTATGTATCCTCTTCTGGCCGAGGGTTTACCTAAGGCCACCCTGGAGGTACCAAAAGATCTGCCACCTCCATTACTCCCGATTAAAGTACATCCCAAGACCGCAAAGGACATTTTCCTTTCTTCCTATTTAGATGATGCTGCCCCCGAATATGCTAATGGTGCGCAGCCACGCGCATCACCTGTTGACAACGCTCAACCCCAAGATCATCTGCCCCCACCTCCGCAGCAACAAACTCCTCCTCACGTTCTAAACGTTCCACCTGTTTCTACAGTCCTTCCTGCATCTACACTCTCTACCTTACATCCAACAAATCCTTTTGGACTTGCACCTCAGGAGGTGCGACAGGAGGTGCGACAGGAGGTTTTTCCACGCCACTGCCAGCAACTAGATTGACTTATAGGGATTTAGCACACCAACGTACACCCCAAAGAGCTAATGACAATATATTTAATGAGCCTCTTACAGATTGTAGATATGATCCAGTGCCCGGTAAACACGACAGAATGTTGCTATCATCAGTACGTTTACGACGAGTTTCGACCTATCTAATGACGCTACCAGGAATGACTGGTCATCTAGACAAAATATATAACTTTATCCAAACAGGGCAAGGTCCTGAAAGTATTGGCGAGGCCATGGAATACCAGAAAGTGGACATGCAAAAATTATTGTTACGCTTCTTCATAAACTGTTTGATCAGAAACAGAGATAGGCCTGAGGTAGATCCAGAGGAAATGCAAGTACTTACCAGATGGGGTCAGAATATAGCAGACGGAAAACATGATAAACAGAAGAGTATAGAAGTTATGTACCGAAAGATCAGAAAAGAAGTAGAACGAATACATGAAAGAAGATTAGAAGCAGATAAAACTGAATCAGAGGGAGAGGAGGAGGAACAGTCAGAAATGAACACAGGACAATTAGAATTACCAGCTAGAGAAATGATAGCTTATGTAGGTAAAGGAAGATCTTTTAATAATGCAATACGTCCGATACGTCCAGAATGTAACAGAATTTTTCAAGCAGCTATGTCAAATCCAAGGACCCCTGAACACTTATTCCAGGCTACTGATAAATTACTTCGAGAACGAAGGGGGTACCATGTGCTCGATTCTATGGATGAACAAGAATTAGCCAGGTCAGCAGTACAATGGGCTGACAGTTCTAAAAAATACAGTGATGATGCGCTAGCACACACGTTTCTGAATCTTACACCCGACGAACAGCGTTTAGCTAGTATATACATGATACAACATCTCCTTATATTATATAAAGGCGAACACTCCGATCCTGGTCCCCTACCTGATATACTGATAGAACTACTCCTGAATAAATGGAGAGGTCTAGGTACCGATCTAATTAAAGTAATTCTAGAATACCGACACAGATATAGTGCCTTTTTGTGTCCAGAACATGATTCAGCTCCCTCCATGGAAAGAAAAACGTATTACATAGACAGACAGAATCCCTTACGCGAAGTACACCCAGTTAGGAATGATGATAATACTTTTAGACGCGTGTTCGTGTACACGCCTATAACTAAAATAGAACTATTGGAAATGAAAAAATTAGTGCCCAGCCATGACAAAGATCCAGCAGGTTTTCACCGCGAAATAAAAGACATGTTACTCATGGGTGATTATACCTATCCTGACATTATGAAAATATTGAAAGTATTACTGCCTGCCGGTATTTACGAGAAACTCAAAGAAAAAGAGTGGGAGGTGGGAGACCAAAAGATTGATTGGACAGCATTAGAAAACGAAGAAAATGCCCGAACTGCAGGCGTAGGGCTTGGAGACAAAACTAAAGCATTACCAGGATTATTAGTACAAGTATTGCCACGTTTATTAACTACGAAAAAGGAAGACTGGGGAGCAATCTCAGCTTGCAAACAGAAACCCGATGAAGACACTAGTGATTTCTATTCCCGATTTGAAAAATGTTTTGGTATTAATAGCGGCCTGAAAGCAAGTAGCGATTCATATCCACATCTTTTTGTAACAAAACTAGTCGAGAATTCCCTACCACAGGTTAAAAACAGAGTATTGAAAGTTGAGAGCACTTGGCAAGCTAACACTCCTTCACAAATGTTACAAATGTTACAGTATCACCAGAATAGAATTAGAGAAGAACAAGACCACGTACAAAGACGTATGAAAGACACGAAAATGAAAATGCTCGTCGCCCAGTCAGTTCCAGCTGACGGTCATAAAAAGGGTGCAACACAGTCCAGTAATTCAGCGGTTCCTGTAAAAGGGACATGCAACTATTGTAAACAGCCAGGTCATTATATAAACGATTGTGCAGTTCTGAAACACAATATCTCTACGGGTAAAACCAAGGAGAGACCACGTCCGCCTAGACAGGATCAGATCCAACAACAAGCACCTCAGCATGTACAGCCTATGCAAGCTGCACAACAGACCGTAGCGGTACCACAGCCACAGCCTATTGCCGCAACACAAAACACGACACAACAGATGTACCAGTATGCACAAAATGACTACCCAGATTATCAGCGATACACATGAAATAGCCTAGAGAGGGAAGTTGGCTTACCCCTTATTGAGGTTCCTGTAGATCAAGAGGGTCCTTATGTACAGAGTCAAGTATTAGGGAAAGACAGAAAGTTTTTACTTGATACAGGGGCAAGCAGAACAACTATAAGTCACGACGAGGTTCCAGGGGCACCCCTCTCAGGCTCACAAAATATTTCCCTTGGTTTTTCAGGAAAGCCTACTATTAACGAAGTATCGCAACCACTTCCTCTTACAGTTGGTCCATTGACACGGACTACAGATTTATTGCTTACTAAATCATGCCCAGAAAACTTGTTAGGTATAAAGACATTGAAAGCTCTAGGAGCTATAATATGTTGTTCTCCGGACGGAGTACGACTATTTTTGCGTGACTTTAAAGGTCACTACGTGTCAAGAGACATGGATCACCGGTTACAGAATCTACCTGCACATTTATGGGCACAAGGCCCCACTGATGTAGGTTGTATGCACATCACACCATATCGAGTCACACTCAAAGCAGGAGTGGTATTACCACGAATGCGACAATACAAGTTACCTCCAGATGCTGTAGTGGCTTTACTGCAAATCATTGACGAGCTCATTGCACAAGGAGTGGTTGTGGAAACCGACTCCAATGTATGCAATTCTCCGATCATTCCGATTCTTAAACGAACTGATCCAAAAGCACCCCCAGTATATCGATTAGTTATTGATCTGCGCGAATTGAATAAATGCATTGTACCACAATATCCCGTGGTCCCAGATATCTCTTCATTACTGACAGCTATTGATTCAGAAGCAACGTTCTTTACTGTAATTGACCTCAAGAACGCCTTCTTTAGCGTCCCAATTGATCCGGAAAGCCAATATTTGTTCGGATTTATTTTAAATGGACGAAGCTTTAAATTCGCACGCGCACCTCAAGGGTTTACAGAAAGTCCCAGCATCTACAGCCAAGCACTGAAAAGACAACTTGACAGTATCCACATGCCTGTTAACACTGCACTGCTTCAGTATGTCGATGATCTGCTGATCACCGCCCGAAGCGAACCCGAATGTGAAAAGGCATCACTGACGGTTTTACATTTTCTGGCCGACAAGGGGCACAAGGTGTCCCCTTCGAAGCTGCAATTCTGTGCCCAGCAAGTTGTGTACCTTGGGCACTTGCTGTCCAAGGGGGGGAGACAGCACACACCTGACCGCATCCAGTTAATTGTAAACATGCCACCACCCAAGACACAAAAGGAGGTACGGGCCTTCATAGGCCTCACTTCGTACTGTAGGCAGTGGATCCCCCAATATGCATTTCTAGCAAAACCACTCATTCAGTTGACAACCCAGGAGGCAGCGACATCGACTGTCCTCCCTTGGACTCCAGAACATACACAAGCTTTTGAAGACTTAAAGAAAGCCTTATGTCAAGCACCTGTTTTAGCGACACCATGTTACAGTAAGCCTTTTACACTTTTTGTTACAGAACGTGAAGGTACTGCCTTGTCAGTACTCACTCAGGAACAAGCAGGATCACACAAGCCGTGTGCTTACTTTTCTAGCACATTAGATCCCGTAGCTCAAGCTCTTCCTGCGTGCCTGAAATCAGTCGCAGCGACAGCTTTAGCGATCAGACAAAGCGATTCCATAGTATTAGGACATCAATTGACAGTACAAGTACCACACGCAGTAGAGGTTCTCTTGAACCGGACACAAACACAACACTTGACTATAGCACGACTGACAGGTTACGAACTAACATTGTTTCAGCCACACATAGAAATCAGACGCTGCAGTACATTAAATCCTGCCACACTTTTGCCATTAAGTGGAACAGACCCATTGGCACATGATTGTATTGAAGTCATTACTATTACGACGAAACCCAGACAAGACTTGACAGATGTCCCATTACCAGATCCAGACCTGACACTTTATGTGGATGGGTCATGCATGAGAACAAGTACAGGAGAATTAGTGGCCGCTTATGCAGTCACAACAGACACTGAAGTCATTGAAACGAATTGTATTAACACTTTGTCAGCTCAAGCAGCAGAGCTCATCGCTCTGACACAAGCCTGTATTCAAGCCAAAAATAAAAAAGTTAACATATATACAGATTCACGTTATGCATTCGGAGTTGTACACGACTTCGGAGTCCTTTGGCGAGAGAGAGGTTATTTGACTTCTCATGGTGCCAACATTCAACACGGTCCCCTCATTCAAGCTCTGTTAGATGCAATACATCTGCCCACTTCGATATCTATCATGAAGTGTAAAGCCCATACAAAAGTCACCGATATTATTTCCCAGGGTAACGATCTAGCAGACCGAACAGCTAAACAGACAGCTCAGAATCGGAATCACGCAACGGACGTGACAAAGACAATAGTTCCGACACCGACACACTGCATGACAGTTAGGGATCCCGCCCTTGATGTAATTGACATACAGACACATGCTACACCAGAAGAAATAAAGAAATGGACTGAATTAGGAGGGATCCAAACAGATCAGGGATGGATGACGAAGGGAAAATCTATATGGTTTCTCCCCGACTCAATGGTTCAAGTTATCATTAACACAATACATAGTCCAGCACATCTAGGAGAAAAAGCTATGTTAGACAGTATTCAAAACATTTGGTTTAATAAACACTTACGAGCTGCAGCCAAACAGAAAGTCCGAACTTGTATGATTTGTTGTCAGTTCAATCCAGGTAAAAGCATTCCTGTAGAGCAGGGTGGATTTCAACCTCCCGATCACCCTTTTGAAGTCCTCCAGATGGATTATATCCAGATGGAACGTTGTCGAGGATTCAAATATGTCCTCGTAGTTGTATGTGCTCTTTCCCGTTGGACAGAGGCATATCCCGTCTCAGATTACACTGCCCCGACTACTGCCAAACAGTTAGTTCGTGAATTCTTCCCACGGTATGGTTTGCCCCGTATCGTGTACTCAGATAACGGCCAGCCGTTCTCATCCGAGCTAATGAAACACATTTCACTCTTGTTAGGCTATCAATGGAAATTCCACTGTGTCCGACATCCCGAGGCAGCAGGTCTCGTGGAACGTCATAATCAGACTCTGAAAATTCGACTTTCTAAAATCTGCAGAGAGAAAGGCGTCGACTGGATAGTAGCTTTACCAGTTGCACTATTTTACATGAGAATGGTAGCACATTCTCGCACAGGGCTATCCCCGTATGAGGTGGTCTTCGGTAGGCCACCAAATATGTGGGGGACGCCTATACCTCGAAAAATAACTGATGTTGATTGTAATATGCTGACAGATTACCTTGCTTCCTTGATGTCTGCACTACAATCTTGCCGTTCACAGGTAGCTGCAGCCTTTCCCGACAACACCGAGGTGAAGCCCCATGAAGTGGTTCCTGGAAACTTTATTTTCATAAGAAATTTCGACAGGAGGAGCCCGCTGGAGCCTCGCTGGCAAACGCCAAAACTGGTACTCCTGACCACGAGGACAGCAGTGAAGGTCGAGGGTCGCAAGGGTTGGTTACACTCGAGCCATATCAAGAAATTTCATGGACTACCGTCTGATTTGAACTCTCAGCCCTGCCCCCTTCCACAGACTGATTCAAAACTCCCCCTGGTTGAAAAAACCGAATCACAAGAATACAAACTGAAACTAAGGTCTAACAAGTCAGACAATTCGATTGTTTAAGTCCTCTCCAAGGTGAATCGGTTGAATTAGTCTCTGACATGTATCCTCTAGACCGAAATCGAGAGAGAGATAGACAGAAACAGCTCAAGAAACGTGCATATTGTAAATCACTTCATAGTCACTGTATAGTGACACTGTTGATTATGTTTTTTCTAAGTCTTTTGATTATTGCTGCAAGTATACTGTTGCACATGTACTATCCTATTTTCAAGCGTGCTCATTCTGCTTACAATGATACTGCCGAACATTCTTTTAGCGAATTACCTTCACATGAGTTGCCCTATAGACTTGCGCTGCGCAACAACACATTCATTAGCATGTTACATCATTCCCATCAGACCAGCAATGCTACAAATTGTTGGATATGTGGCCGACTCCCTCCCTATCAGAAATACAAAGGAGTTCTACCTCTCTTTCCGTATCCATTCACACACAATGGTTCCTGTGGAGCATGGTTTAGTTTGATTAATTCTTTAGATTCAAACACTGTAGTTTACCAGAGCAACTGGGTATGGGGAAACCTGAACTTAGTTTTGCTTAAAGTCTGCTACCCTAACAAGGAGGGACTTCCCAAAAGAACAGGAACTGACCTAGAAAATGAAGTATATGGATTAGGTAATTTTACACTTAACTTCATGATTCTGAATGTTGAATCTGAAACTGCACTAGTCTTGCCTGCTATGTCCGTATTACCAGTCAAAGGTGAATTATGTGTAAGAAAGAATGGTTCAGTACACCTGGGTCATAGTAAATGTACTACTGTGATTGAATTCAGTGATAAAGGCAAGTCTACATTTAGAGCTTCCCGTCATTCCTACTTCATATGTGGTCATACCGCATATATACGTTTACCTCTAGATTGGGATGGTACCTGTTACATTGCATTCCTTCTGCCACCTGTTTTCCTAGCCCCTCCTGATTATCATAGGAATACCCATCTAGTACACAATAGACCCCAGAGAGATATCCCGATTGTCGACTACACTGAAACAGCATGGGAACAATATACAGACTTCAATAAAGGTCTCTTTCCTTACATAGGTGTTGTCTCAAATAGTAAACTGATACGTAGATTAACCAGAACCCTTGAAGCAGTAGTGAATGAAACTACTTCCGCCCTAGGCAACTTAACAGAGGAGCAGTCTGCGATGCGGATTGTTGTTCTCCAAAATCGTCTTGTCCTTGACGTCATCCTAGCCGATAGGGGCGGAGCCTGTAGGGTCATCGGATCAAGTTGCTGTGTTTTCATTCCAGAAAACGCGCCATCCTTATATAAAGCCATAACTCGTCTTCATAAGATTGCAAGCCAGATACATCAGAATCCAGGCACCTGGACATGGTCCGGTTGGTTCTGGAGCGTGTTGTCAGCCTGGGGATGGAAAGTCCTATCCTTCCTAGGTATTGGCCTTCTCATAGTATTCAGTTGTTGCCTGTGTCTACAATGTGGACCAGCGATTTGTGGCCTGTGTGCCACATCATGTATTCCACGTTCAAGTTCTCATTCAAAATCCCGGAAGAAGAAAGAAGAGCAAATGATGTTACATGAACAGATTGATGGATTCCTGAGGATCGATATTTCATGAAGGGTCAGTAGGGGACAAGGAGGGAATGAGGAAATATGAATTTTTATGGTCAATTGTGTCCCCTATCTTAGACCCCAACGGCTCCATGTACATGCTACAAGTACATGTATGTTCCCTCCACTTCAAGCTATGAAGACGCAAATACATATGTGTCCAACGTTAACATGTCCTCTTTCAGATCTGCCACGAATGGGTCAGATATTCCGTTCCTAAGTATGCCTTGCCACCGTCTCTATATGGTGTACTTTTCACGTTTTCCAGCTCTGGCAAGGTAGGCCCTGAATTCTGCCATCGAGCTTTCCCTGCTTCTGCCTCTGAATGCTCCAGCCTGGACCTGTATCTGTATCCATGAACTTTGTCTTACTTCCTTTGCGGCTAAACGGTGCCTGGCCCGGCCTGTTGCCTGCCAAAAACTGTATTCAGCCTTCAAGTTATCTGCTCCGCTCCTCGAGAAATGCATTCCTGTCTAGTAGCTTAGGTAAACATCCTTCCAGCTACAGAGCAAAGGGCCCGGCCTTACTGTCTCCGAGCAAGTAATTCATGACTTTCGTTTCCATGGTAGGCCCATGCCCCCTCGCATCTCATGTAGACACGTAGACGCTTGTACACGCACTAGCAGTCAGTATAGAATAGCCTCTGCCTGAGAGACCTTTCCTTCCAGATAATATAGTTCCTTAAACACAAGATATTAGATACGATTTGGGATTAGGTTGTCCTGACATCCCAGACTTCTGTCTCCTCATGTAGGGCTAAATGTCAAGTTCCCTTCACCCTCTAGTTACACGTCAATCACACGTCATGCAGCTGTGCGCGCATCTCTGCCATGTATTTCTGCTGACATTGCAGGATTCTCTTATGGATCCACCCACTTGTGTCATCATCATAATGACGTTTCTAGTACATGCCTTTATGCACGCCTATTGTAACGCCTTTTTCATTACGTATGTGTATTCTTATCTCTTTTTTCAGCTGTTACGCCTCCTGCATCTGTCTTTACTGTAATGCATTTACTATAAATATGATAACCTGTCAATAATGTATTGCCTATCCCTTCCCGAACCTTAGTGGTGACGGAACCCGATTGCCTGGTTCGAACCATAATTCCTTTGTAAGGAATAAATTCCCTTTTATAACCTCAAATACCATGGATTCTGCCTCTTATTTTTACTGAGTTATTCTTATTGAATTTTACCGCATAAATTAAGTCTAGGTAATTTAAATTTACCACACCCCGAAACCGGTCCTAGGATGTTTGTTTCCGGTCCAGGGAGGATGTGGTTTGGCAGTTCGGGCTGGACTGTTCCTATGAGGCACAGGGTCAAGACTGATTTGCATATGGCCAGGTCTAAACTGGGGTGGCATGGTGAGCAAAAGAATGATGGATTTAACCCAGATCTCTTGACTGGGGGTGAATGTTTTGATTTGTTCTGCATTCCGTCCATCAATTGTGTGTCTCTTGCTTTCTCGCCCTAAGTGCGCCAGGTATCCCCAGGCGTTGGTCCTGGGCTCACTGTGCCACTGGAATCAAGCTATCCTGGCTGAAGAGGGGTGAAACCCCGAAACCGGTCCTAGTATGCTTGTTTCTGGTCCAGGGAGGACCTGGTTTGGCAGTTCGGGCTGGACTGTTCACATGAGGCACAGGGTTCTGCATTCCGTCCATCAATTGTGTGTCTTTTGCATCCTAATAATTTAGACATTTGTTCTTCATGGATACTTAGTTCACCTTTGAAAACGCTCCCTCTACTCAAACACTAATGTGGGGGTGAATAGTTTGTTCCCCCTCTCCCCGCCCCCCAGTATGGATGCCAATGTGAGTAGTAAAACACTGACTGTACTTAGGATGGGAATGTGCCTGGCAAGTGAACAAACTTACAGGTTTGTGGGTGATTCCCTCCTTAGGCAAGCATCCCTGACTGGTAATGCCAAAATCTTCATCCTGATAGCAAATATATCCAGGTTATGAGACTCTAAAACTTAAAGGAGGGGAAACTGATATCCATGTTTTGGACTGGAAGTCTTTTTGCAGCCTCGCAACAGACAGCTCCATTTGTCTGTAGCAGACCGCATTGTATACTGCGACGGTTCCTCCACTAGGGCTGGGGAGCATTGCCCCACTGCTTTCTTGCAGTGCGAGGAAGCCAAAATATAAAATGGTAATAACTTATGGTTACTACCATTTAATGTTTCTTTGCACATTGCGGGCAGGTGGGCAGAGCTGCTGGCAGGGCAGGAGTGGTTTGCCCACACCTGAGTGCGCAAAGACAGTTTGGTCGACCCTCTCTGGCTGCCCAAACCAGTCATGCGCACTCTACCTTCTCCCTTGCAAGGAGAACATGCCATCCATCACAGCCCCTGGCTGGGCGGCGTCCTGACCAATCACAATGCCCCTCTGAGCAGTGAAGACGCGGGACACAAGCCGGCGGAAATGTAGGTTTAATTTTTAAATTTTTTATTATTGACCCCCCCCCCCCCCCCCGGCGCGAGCCCCTCTTCCTGCACGACACCCCCTCCGCGCATGACCCCATGCTCCCCCCACCCGCGAGCCATGCCGGCCATTACTGATTGTATTCAATTCTCCACTGAGTCAAATTAGATGGCTTTCGTGTCAATCTCTCTTGCTAGAGGCTTTTCTCTGTCTGATCCACCCACATGAATTTGATGGATTCACCATCCGTAGAGTTGTCATTCATCAGTGGAGCTAAACGCTGCTTCTGAGGTTCATGTAAAACAGAGAGATTGTTGTGCCAGACAAAGTTCACTGTTTTTCACCATCAGTAGGTGTGTCATTTAACTCAGGAGATGCATGCTGGAGATCATACAAAACACGAGGATCACTGTACCAGTAATTACATTGATGCTTCCCAATGAAAAATATAGAACTATTTCTGGCAGTCACAGTTCTACATTTTTCATTTGGAAACACCAATGTAATTCAGTACATCTCTCAGCCAGCTGACAAGATAAGCATTGACAATGTGCATTTGTATTGGTGTGTAAGACTACGAAACTAAATTTCAAGGCAGCAAGGGATATATAAATGATATAATATTGTGACCACGAGCCACTCTGCAGAGCATTAAAAACAAGCTTTGATTAACGACAGCACATACTGCAATAAAATCTCAGACAGTAACAAGCGAGCCCGATTGTCATTGCCAATGCTTGTTTCAATCTTTAATTGAGGTTTAACAAGGTGCCTGTCTCAAGAGAGCTTGTCTCACAATGTAAGGACTTGGTAGAAGAAAAAGAACAGGAGGCAATGCGGTATTCCAGCATCAGTTTCATTGGCCTTCTGTTCAGAAACACACTATTTCTGGACAAAACACAATGGGGCAGATTTATGTTTGACTTGCGCCTCATTTACGCCGCCGTTGCGTCACTTTTGTGACGCAGCAGCGGCGCAAATCTTGCGCCATGGTGCGGGGTATTTACAACGTGACGCATCTGGGAGATGCGTCACGGTGTAAAGCCCTGCGCCACATGTAGGCGTTCCAGGGCAGGTGGGGGCGTTCCGGCGCAGGAACGCCTCCTAAAAGTGGCTGAGTGAAATCTACAAGATTTCACTCAGTCACTTTTGAGCCCATGCTGCGTCAAAACCCTGCGCCTGCTTGAAGCAGGCGTAAGGATTGACGCAGCATTGTGCAGATGGGCCCCCCAGAGCATTGCTGGAGCTGCGTCGCGCTTGCGACGCAACTCCAGCAATGCGCCACTTTTACGGCACAGATGCGTGACGCATCTGTGCCGTTTTTGTCCCGTGGTGTGCCGCATTATAAATGCGGCGCATCCATGATGGCGGAGCTGGGGCGCAAAATAACTGGCGCATCCCTGCTGATATGCAGGGATGCGTCAGTTATTATATATATGCCCCCATTTACATTGGATTTTTAATGGAGCCCTTGAATGGCAAAGTTGCAAATTTCAGCAATGAAGCTGCTGCGTCAACCATCTTGGAGGAAATACATTTTGATACTGTTGGGGGTGCATGAGAAAAAAAAGATTCCATGGTTGATATGATGCTGTTGATTGTAAACAAACATACAATAAAGGTATGTCACATATATTCATGATTTGGTCCCATATGTATGCTGCTAGTGTCTCAGGGACCCGCTGACGCTCTCCTGTGTGTGGCTAAAAATAAGGAACAAACTCTGCTGCAGTTAGACGAAACTTCAACAACTAGTTTATTTATCGAAGCTAAAACATTTTGAAAGATAGCTTCATCTGTCTCACACATTTATAATCCCTGCATCTGTCCTAACTCCCACTCCCACCTACATTACAGCTCTTCTAAAATGAGCACGGTGTACCAGAACATAGCAACTATGCCATATATCGGCGGTATCATTTAAGACACTGCAAACTATTAGGCCGCGTGCTTGAATAGCTCTCTATGGGAAACAATAAAAGAGAAATTTGTGTTTTTCCGAATCCTGTGATGTGTCAAAGTATGGTTTTCAATATCTTGCAGTTATGTAGTTCATCTTGAACTCAAGGTAAGGCGGCTGGTGACATTTGAAAGTGGTAAGGCGTAAAAGTCAGGGATGACTGTTACGTCATGAAGTGAGCGAGCCCGACTATCATACGGGAGAGTTCTTTATAATATAAATTTAAAAAAGAGTGGAGAAATTATTGGTTTATAACATTTATCCATAGAATTGCATGATTGAGAAAATGTAATGCCTATATCAGTGGAAATGTGCTATTTATGAATGACAGTGCGCTACTGCACTATCCTCTAGTAATATATTTGCGACAGTGTGCTCCAAACGGCACGACTACTAGTAACATACTACACCCTTACGGATGACAAGCATGAGCCTTGTGTTCTGCAGGGCTGGTTTCAGCTCATCAATAATGGCAGGTTCACTCCCAATTTGGGGATTACACTGCTTAGGCAAAGCTTCTATTTATTAGAGGGGAAATTAAAGAGGATAAAAATGAGGTGAGGCGCTAAAGAGATAAAGTGTCTTTATTACAATTCTACATGTCGGTTTCTGGTCAAAGCAATGTATTGGGGAGAGGAGTTTGCCTAACTCCTACGGCGGTCGACCTCGAATCTGGGGAACTGGGTTCGAGTCTTGGCAATGACCCTGCAACTCTGGGCAAATCACTTAAACTCCCTGTGCCTTACACAAATGAATGTAATGCAACTGGTGCTATGTAAGCGCTCTGATACCTGACTCGGGTCAAGTTTGTGCTATATAAAACTCTGTAAAAAAAAAAAATTAACTAAAGAGATGACAGCATGCCTCTATACAGCGATAGCTTTGCAGATAGCAATACAACACATTAGTAGTACAGGATTTTAAGTAATGTCATCATCTAAATTCAACTGCATGAGCTAAGGAATGGAGTCAGAAAGGTTAAATGGCAATCAAAAATTACAGTAATTATTTGAGGACAGCCCTTTAAATGTGTTCTGAAGCAGTCTTAATGACCAAGGACTGATAATTAAAGCAGATACAGATAGAAAGGCAATGGTAAAAATGAAAATAGACGATTTTTCAGAAACCTAAAATGTGAACAAATTGCTGGTAAGTTACATAACGGTGGACGAGCTTAGAGGCGACCCCGTCCGCACCTCCACCCCCACATTACAATCCCGATAATGTAAGGAAAGGGCGCACGGTTCATAATCTTGTAATAGCATTACAGCCCTCATGTCTCACGCTAGACTGGTAGCTAAAGGTTATCTTCCTCATTATAGGCCCTGGCTGCCGCTCAGGCCTACAACTGGAGAGGGCCGTAACCGTTAACAACAGATATAGCCCTTTGCAGCGGTTGTTAATCCTCTAATTAAACCGTTGGCTAATGAAATACATCTTTAGAAATTAACCTGTTCCCTAGTTATATCACACAGATATGAGTGGGTGGTAAAACTATTCTGTCTTGTCGGCAGTGGGGACGAAAGGAAGCCAAACCATGCGCTGGAAGTGGAACGTTTAAGTACCCTACAATGTCTTTTTTTTTCTTCTTTTTTTTCCCTCATACAGCCAAGTCACTAGAGGGGATTCCTCTGACCTCTCCTACCCAAAGGTAAGAGAAGAGCTTTCCCCACTAGATCACACCATTACCTTATCCCACTCCCGTTCACAAATCGGTGGAGGCCCTTGGGTGTTATTAGGGAGATTAGATCCAATGGTATACACGCTTAATCATAGGAATCCAGTTTAGTGCTCAATCCAATTTGATAGAGCCATCCAGACTTTACTTTTGCTTTGTTGGTCACAGGCCATATCTGATATAGAAGTGTAAATAATATTTTTCAGACATTCAGTAAAAATCGGAGGATGTTCTGACTTCCAGGCCCTACAAACCTCTCTTCTTGACAGTATTATAACATAGAGTACAAAGTTAGATTCCATAAAATTCACATGATAATTTTTCATTAGACCAAAGAAGATCAGGCTAAAACTTACTTCTATCGATCTTTCCAATACAGCTTCCAGGAATTTACAAACCTCCATCCAATAAGTTTTAATTCTTGTACATTCCATAAATATGTGGATGTCATCTGCCTCTGGATACTTACACCTTGGACAGCAATGGACTTTCCCCGTCACCTTAGTTAACTTTAGTGGAGACCAGTACACTCAATACATAGTATACAGATGATTCCTTCTCAATGCAGCTGGTTTAACTATGGCCTGTAGTATAACAAAAGAATCACACCATAATTTATATAAATCCACTTAGTTATCTTCAAATTCTTCACCCCATGCTCTTATAACTTCAGATTCCCCTTCAACCTCTCCTTCCAAAAGAGCTCCATACCAGAAGGAAACTTCCTTTTTCCATATACCTGTTCTAGTGATTAGATCCGCCTTACAGTTTGCCTCCTCCTCCCCTTCAAGCCAATCCTGTGCCATCCACCAGGATGAAATCTGATAAAACTTAAATCTTGACAGGGTTCCTTGGGTTAACCTGTCAAAAGCCTCCCAGCTCATTAATTTACCATCTTCTTGCATATCGCCCCAGAATTTTATACCCCCCATTTTTAGGGGCAAACTCAATTGATCTTGTAGGCACTCAGGTGTTCCAGGAGAGTCCCAGACGGGGGCTTTTTGCGCATAATATGGAATTCTCATCCTACTACTTATATGTTTACAAGTCTTTAGGGCTGCCCTCAGAATCTTCAGTCTAACTTTTTTGAAAAACTTTGGATGTCCATATTTAAATAAAAAGAATTCCTGACCCTGTGCTATATTCTTTAACAGGGCCTGAAATAATAAACCTAAAGAGGATGAGTCTGTTTTATTGGCCAGCATCCTAAAATTTTTGAATTGAAAAGAGTAGCAATATGTAAGTAAGTCTGGTAGTGCTAACCCACCCACTGTAAGACCTTTTCTAAGTTTTTTCCAGGCTATTCTAGGTCTCTTCAATGCCCAAATAAAGGTACCTATTTTTCCCTGTAGCTTAGCTATATTCTCAGTCTTAAATATCAATGGGATTGAATTGAATAAAAAAGTAATTTTTGGCAATATGATCATTTTCACGAGGTTAACCCTCCCATAGATATTAAGAGGGAGGTTCAACCAACGTGTAAGTAAGCTATATACCTCCTTAGAGACCCTCTTCCAGTTTACATTCGGAATATCCTCGAGCTTCTGTACTAACTGGACCCCTAGATACCTCATATGACTTCTCACCCCCTGACTTCCTTTCACTTGATTCCATTCCATTATTTCAGTTTTTCCTTTATTAATTTTATACCCTGAAACTTCACCATATCTTTCCGCCTTCTCAATTAACTTAGGAATGTCCTCTATTGGATTTGTAGTGTAAAGAAGCAAGTCATCTGCATAAAGGGCAAACTTCAATTTCATATCTCCCATTGTAAATGGATGTATACCAGGATCCCTCCTAAGCCAGCTGGCAAATGGCTCGATATATAGGTTAAATAAGAGTGGTGATAAGGGACACCCCTGCCTTGTTCCCCTTGAAATGTTAAACCAGCCGGTCAGAGCACCATTGACCAGTACTCTAGCTTTAGGGCCAGAGTACAGATTTCTAACTGCCTGGACAAAGTTATTAGGAAAGCCACCTTTTTTTTAAAGTTTCCCAGAGATATACCCAGTTGACCTGGTCAAAAGCTTTTGCTGCATCTATAGCCACTATCGTCAGAGGTGCCCTCTTTGCTTCTGCCATATCAATAGCCCCCATTACCTGGAAGGTAAGCTCATTTAGTTGTCTTCCTGGTATAAAGCCTCTCTGATCAGAGTGAACTATAGCTTTTATAACCTTCGCCACTCTAGCTGCTAATATACCTGTAAAAATCTTGTAGTCTGAATTTAGTAGGGATATTGGTCTATATGACTCGATCGACTGCGGATCTTTATTAGGTTTTAAAATCATAGTCACCAAGTACCCTACAATGTCGAGTGTGTGCTTGGGTACGCATCAAGCAGAGGGCTCAGGATCCGACATTTAACAGCAGGTCTGCCGAGTCCTGGGGTTCAAAAAAAGGGAAAAGGCTTACCTGCACGTGTCGTGTCGTTTGAAACCACGGCTGCAGGCGCCTTTTTCCAGCAACAAACACACCCCTCACGGAATTAGGAGCTGCCTGCCAAACTGAAACTAAATGGATAGCCACTCCCGGTCGCCTCAGCCTTACCCAATGAGAAAGCCTCATTTACGGAGGCGAAAGCAGTGCTGTAATTGTTACCACCCCCTGCACTCAGTGCACTGTGAGCCAGCCCTGCCCCTTCCCATTACTCTGAATGGCACTCCACTGACCGCGCCCTGGGCCAATTCATTATCGCCCCATTTGAAACCCATTTACTGCCGCTTTTTTCAGCCACTCCCACAAGGCTGATGTCACCCGCCTCCTCGCTCCTCGCTTGTGCCTCGAGGGCGAGGAATAGTTCTCGCCCAGCTTTTGCACATGCGCACATTGCGCAGGAAGACTCCGGGACAAAGTATAAGTAAGTAGAAATATATATTTGTTTTACATAGTTTAACTTTCAAGTTTCACGGAGGAGCTCCAAGCAGTGAGCACTTCTTTAAACTGCTCCACTGGTGTTCATTCTCTCCCATTAGTTTTCTACGATGCTGGTAGGTGAGGCAACGCCACCTACGCCCCTTAACACCAGCCGCCACTGGTCCTTGGAAAGGAAGCAAGCAAGTAATATTGCTTTTTGCTCCATCAAAAATGCAGCTATTTTACCGTGAATGGTGGCATTTTTCGTTCTTCGAAAACAGCAGCTTCAAGAACATATTGATCCCATGTTATATTCAGAACTATAATGTTCTGCTTAAGTAATGGGTCATTTTTCAAATGGCATGACCAAGGATACATCTTTTGTTGAGGTGTGAACCTAAACATCATGCAGTTCACAGACACATTACCAGCACCCTGAAGGATCTGTTTCCAGCTGCTACACACAAGATGAAAAATCCTTTAACTAAAATGTTCCACAGATATCATGCATGGCTTTAGCTAGCAGTTCTGTTCCCTACTATTATCCTCAGATATAAATTTGGAGGGAAAGCAAAATCTGAATAACAGTATTTGATACAGATCATTGCTGCTTATTTAGCACAAGTTAAAGATAAATGAACAGTTAATATTTAACCATTAACACAGGAGGGGCCAAATGGAAAATAAATGTATGAGCATGGGAAGGAGCGCAACAGAAGTATTCTTGTACATACTCCTGCATTTCTTTGTGACTCTGCACCGAAGACTTCTAAAAGAGTTATCTTAAATACATGCAGTTGGTTCATATTAAAAACTCTCATCTCAAAGGCTTGTGTAAATGACATGCACAAAAGTGCAATTATCATTTCGAGGAATTTCACAAGAATATTGTTTCCAGAATATTGTGCCGTCATAGTCACTTGCAAAAAGAACAGATGATAGACGGAATGCTGAATTAATCAAACATTCACCCCCAGTCACAGATCCATCCAATCCATCGTTTTTTTTTGCAAGCCACACCATGCCATGTTAGACCCAGCGATATGCAAATCAGTCTTGACCCTGTTCCCCATGGGAATAGGCGAACCCGTACTGCCAGGCCAGGTCTTCCCTGGACCAGAAACAAGCATCCTGGGACTGGTTTTGGGGTAACACCCCTCATCAGCCAGGCTAGCTTGAATCTGGTGGCGTAGCGAGCACGGGACCCATGTCTATTACTAGAATATTGAGAACCAAAATATATACAAGGTAAGTCCATACAGATAAGTATAGGCTAACTTTACTTAACTCCACATATATGTACCTTGATGGCATATTATATTTTTATTGAGGAATAGCACCAGTTCATTTTTTAAATTGCCACACTTCGAAATTTTAAGTGTGCTGAAATAAATGAATTAGATCCATTGTTACTGTGAAAAGCAATTCTTTGATTTTTTTTTTTATTTTGATCAGAAAGACAAAAAAGTGAAACAATCATGGATAAACCTAAAATTAAACACATCTCCAACGGTGATACTAAACAATTGTAATTCTATGGGTTAACCCCTTACCCCAAACCCAAAGAGCTGTATTCTAAACCTATAAACCATATTGTTTTACCATTTGAACTTAACCCTAAAACTTTACCTTCATGTCCTTAATCATATATCCTTTAGCCAACACACTTAACCCCCTTACAACATTTACTCAACCCTGCAACCTACACCATTAACCCATACACCAAACTATTAATCTGATTGCCTTAACCCTACATTAAGTTCCCTTATATGTAATGCCCTAGATGACTTCATCTATACCCTTAACCTCTTACCCATAACAACTATACCCTATCTCCTATATAGTATAGTCCTTACACTTAATCCTGAGTCTTATAGCCGTAACCCCTATGCCCGTCACACTGTATCTCTGTACGCAAAGCTCTTGCCTCCAATACCCTTAACACAAACTTTAACAATGTAACCATAGACCTATATCACAACCTTTAACCCAATAATCCAAACCCTCAAATCTTAACCCGCTACCAAAAATCCTAATTCTTCTCCCCTAAACTCTCACCCATGACCCATATCCACATTCTGTACTCTATACCCAAAATTCATGACCCATACCCATACCCTTAACCTCCTAACTCCTTACTATAAAGTCCATATGCCTGACACCATAACGCAAACCTTAATCAAACTTCCCAAACCCTTAACTTTTTTCCCTAAGACTTTAAACCTATACCTTTATCCTTATATCCCATACCATATATGGTATATGTTTAATCCCTAACCTTCCACCCCTTGATCCGCCACATTGTAATTATTTCACATATTGTTTGGAACAAACAGTTTGGAAAGTGTTCATTTTATCAAGGTATTTAGTTTTAGAACTTATGAATACAAAGTGATATTTATAGAAGTATTATTTTAGAATTTTTCAGGCAATACCACCTGGACGATATCAAGGTATGTAGATGTGGAGTCGCAATTGTAAATCTATATTACCATATATGGACTTACTTTTTCAATATTTTGGTCCACGATATTACAGTGCCATGATATTAATCTTTTAAACTACCACTAACACTTCGATTGAGCGTTTGCGACCATTGAAATGTCTTTTCATATTTACTTTTCTCATTTTAGGAGCAGAAACGTTTAATGTCTTTTAAATGGTATTTTGAATGGGTACCTATTCGGTATATGGAAGGATCCTTCCAAATACTGTATCAGTATCTAATGTATCAATATTATGCAATTGAAATCCAGTCAGAAAACATTGATATTTCAACTACACCTCAAAGGAGCTGGTAACCCAGTCACAGAGGGTCCCAGTGGGTCCCCTGACCCAAGAAGAGGTAGTGGACTGCGTGACCACTGCCTCCCGTTAAACAAACAAAAAAGTAAACTTTTCTTTTTAATTGGAGTCTTGTTTTCTCTAAGTAAAACAGGCTGTATTTAAAAAAATGTCTGCTTTATTAAAAACCAATCACAGACAAGGTGGTCTGCTCACCCTAACAGGCCACCATCGCGTGATAGCCTCCAGCTATAATAAGTAGAATTGCATCCTACCTCATTAACAGGCATGAGTTACGTCGGATTCTGACTCATTACGATCCGGATTCAGATTTTTAACAACTGACCTACTAGTACATATGTCGGTTGTTAAAACATTTTACTGGTGTCAAAAATACTGGTCACAAATTGCAACCAATATTTGCAACCAGATATCAGTACATATTCCCAAGGTGAGACTGCATGTAGCTCTGTGATAAAACCAAGAGTACATCAAAAGGGGGACGGAGAAAGAAAATACAGGGTACAAATGAGGCCACTGACCAGGACATTAAAGATATAAAAGAGGGCAGCAAAAGAGCTGAACAAAGGGTTTCCATGACAGTCTAGGGCTCGGTGTGCATAGGGTTTCTAAGGAGGGAGCATGGCTTGAGAACCTGTGTAGAAAAAGCAGAGGGCAGAATTGGTGCCGTGCGAGGCCCTGGAGGCTGCTGGAGAGCTCTGGCGCAAGGGCACAATGGCGCAAGGGTGCCGAGGAGAACTACCGATGAGAGGAGTGTAGTAGAGTGAGTCGTGAGCAGAACGCGGCGATAGCACCGCAAGAACCGCTGCAAACACCACAAACGCCGAACAGTGGACTGAGCCTCGGATTAAGCCCCACAGACAGTGATTCTGGCCCCCAGCCTGGCCCCCCTTCATCAGAGGTGAGGCGTCCGGCCTTTTATTACGGGGGGGAGGCACTCGGAGCCGCGATAGACTGCGGTGGGCACAAGAGTGTAAGCAAGCGTAAGCAAGCAAGCTTAACAAGAGCTTAATCACTGCAGCAGGAGCCGAGGGGGGTGCTGCCCAGCGCGGAGGGTTACACAGCAGCTATGCAGTGGGAGCAGCGAAAGTTTGCTAAATGAAGCAGGAGGCTTGCCTAACGTGAATGGAACCACACACTAGAGGGCTGCCTGTGCCGAAGTAATTCTACCTGGTGTGGTGGAATACGCGAAAGTTGGATCAAGAAGACAGGAACAGCATATTGGAAAGGCGGTTTATCACAGCAGGAGCCGCGGGCTAACTCAAAACGAGGTAGGTCACAAAAAGGCTCCCTCGAGGAGCTACAAGAGCTGCAAAACCTTTTAGGGTTGATTGGGCTGTTAGGCCGCAGCACTAGCAACGCAGTGTTACATCAATATCAACCCCATCTCCTACTGCAATTGAGTAAGAACACCAGAGGTGTTCCCAAGAGGATACAAGCCAATACTGCAACAGAGAAATATGAGATCTGGGAAAGTTCGGCAGGTGAATATAGGCAAAAACAAATAAAATAAAAACATCACAGAGGAAGGGCCAGACATAAGCCAAAAAAGAAAGACCCCCAGACAGAGAGCGAGGCTAGTCTCGGCACCAACACCGGACAGAACATGCCTTAGCCCTGGTAAAAATACCGGGATCCAATAATTCTTCTTTTTAAAGGATCCAATGGCCGTCATTTACGCACCAACTGTAGAGACAGCCCGGTTGCCATAGCACCAGGTACAAGGGCGAACAAAAGTCACGATAAATCGGGAACGACTGAGCAACAGCAAAAGCATTCACCTCTAGTAAAATATGTCCCCCTACCGTACAGCAACAGCCAAATATCTCCAATACACAAAAATAAATCTAGACTTACAAAAACCAATCATGGAAACGCAAGTAAGTAGATTGGTAACAGCAATAGCTCAGATACACCAGATTACCCCTCCAATAAACCATGCATTGAAAAGAAGCGCAAATGAGGACAATAAAAACGAGCACTCAGAGGAAATAAAAAACAAACTGGATGATCAGGAAAGGCGTCTGGATAACGCCTGGTGAAGCTCATTCTTACTATCAAATGATGCCAACATGTTGCAAATACTAAATACCAATACCCAAACGTAGGAAATAATGAACGATGTAATCGGAGGGAATATCGCAATACTGTCTATCGCGACACTGCCTACTGGGAAGGGAGCATCAGGAAGAGCAGGAATGATGGTATCTACCACTTCAAATCAGGGTCAAAGAACAGACCAACAGACAAACGCACAGGAGGAAGGAAGACTGCCAATGGAAAAAGATCAATTAAATTTGTCATCACCAATAACAATTTAATCAGTCAGCAGGATTGACAAACAGGTGAACGCACAGAATGAAGGAAGCATCTCGACGAAAATAAATCAATTAAATTTGTCATCTTCGATAACAATTTCATCGGTAAGTAGGATTGACCACAAGTCTAGGGATACTGGAAACTCCCTTGATGAACTGCATATGGCACCATGGAGTAATACTCTATTAAGCACGCTGGAACAAGCAATGAGGGTACTGAACTTTCAATCAGATAAAATGGAAGTCCAGATTGACCATATAAATCTAATTGCTGGTCATATTGCAGGCATAAATACCAAGCTGGACTCAATCACCTCCTTTGTAATGCACAGGGGAACCCCTGAATCACAAATAAACAATCCCCACCTGCAGCTCACTTGTGGATGTGGCAAAATAATAGATAAATTGGCAAATCTGCCCGAAATATTAAGTGATATCCTAGGGGCAGTGCAACTAACAACAAAATTTAAACATAAACGGGAAACCCAAAAGGTCACAGAGGAAAAGGAGCCAGTCAAAGATAAAAATACATGTAAAGGGACACATGTTATTGACAAGGGAGAAGCCGAACAAGAGGAAATAGAGGATCCATGTCCTAAAACAAGGGACCATCAAATCGAAGTTACACAGAGCACTATTGACACTTCAAAAACTGCAAAAACTACAAAAAGACAAACAAAACGTGCTAGAAAAGGTAGGGCAAAGTACAGTATTCAACCAACCACAAAATTAGAGAACCTTTTTCCCCATTTTTACAAATCAAAACACACAAAGGAAAGAAAATAAAGCATTGACAGCAGGATCCAATAATGGGCCCAGATCAATCAAATCATACAACGGATTCTTTTTTTTTTTTTTTAATTTTATTAGTTTTATTGCAAGCAAATCAGCAACAAGAGTACAGTTAATATGACTATACAAACATAATCAGGGCATATATCAATGTAATGCATTAGCCAGAGGTACATACAAAAAAAATAGAGAAAAAAAAAAAAAAAAAATCCTTCCACCCCCCCTTTTCTTCTCTCTCCCTCCCCCTTAGACAGCCAGTTCTGCCTGAATCCAGTGCAGTACCGGGCCCATATGTTTTCACCCTGCAATCTTTTTTTACAACTTTTTGCCGCATAAATGGCATGTTCCAAATTGTACATCGCCAGAAGACGTGCCCTCCATGTATAAAATAACGGAGGGTCTGGGTTTATCCAATCCTGAGTAATACAGGCACGAAAAAGAGACATGCAAATAAAGATCAGCTTTTTCCTGTCAACATCCATATTGACAGATGAGATCCCTATAAGTACCAATTCTGCAGTCAGTATAATATTACTATCAAAGATTTTAGACATGAATGTTTGTATTTCAGTAATTATTAACGAAAGACATGGACAATAAAAAAACATATGACATGCGTCTGCGGCTTCAAGTGAGCATCTCTTACAGGCCGTCCCAGATGTAGCGCCCCATTTAAAAAGTTTTTCCGGAGTATGATATAGATCAAATATGACCATATAATGCTGGGTGCGTGATCTGCCCATCAATAAGATGGCATTGGCCATATGGATGGAATCTTCCACCAGCACATTTGTCATACCCAATTTATGTGCCCAGCGGTCCAGTATTAAAGGGATATCATCCTTACAGAATTCAATTAATTGATTATAGAAGAAGCCAATCCTTCGTTTAGTATATAGAGATTCAATCAAAGATATTTTCTTTAACCCTGCGCACTCATCAGGTGATAAAGTTTTAAAATAACTATGTAACTGAAAATATTTAAAATAATCAGATTTTGGAACATTAAATTTAATTTGAAGATCTTGAAAAGAGATCATATCGTGATTATCCCAAAGATCACCTAGATAGTTAATTCCCAAGTTACTCCATTTTTTCATGACATGATCCCTAAAAATACATGGAAAAATATGCTTAGATATGAGCGGAGTATATATCATAATTTTTGGGATCTCCACATATCTTTTTATAATTCTCCATGCCCGATATGCAGCAGTTATAGTCTTAAATTTAATTTTCTTAAAGTAACTAGGTTCAATATTCTTCAAGAGACAGCCACGACCTTCGACCCCCCAAAAAAATTCGTATATAGAAGGGGAGTGTGCATCATTAAGTGGAGCTTTAGAGCCAATAATTAGAGGATTAATAAATTGAAGTATAGAAGCTAAATAATAAAATAAAAAATGTGGAGTATTCCAGCATCCTCTGGCCTTTGGGAGGATTAGTTTTTTAAAGGCTCTTCGATGACGTCTATATCCCCATAAAAATCTCCCAGCCATGCTATCCATTTGTTTGAAAAATTCTATAGGAAACTCCAAAGGTATTGTTCGAAAAAGATACAAAAACCGAGGAAGAATCAGCATTTTTAATACATTGTTTCTGCCATGCAAAGAAAGATGTAAATGATCAATGCGTTCCAGTGTTGTATTTGCTTTTTTAAGAATAGGGGTAAAGTTAAGTTTAGGAATATCAGAGATCGGGGTAGTGATTTTAATTCCAAGATAGGTTGCAGTGGGGACTACGTTGAGCTAGTAGGTGGGTTCTGGCAAACAAATAAGATCTGAGTCTTTGACGAATTTAGCCTATAACCCGAAAAAGTTCCGAACTCAACTGCTATCTCTTCAACTTTGGGCATTGCGCTTGTAATATCTGTAGTAAGAACCACTACATCGTCAGCATAAGCCAATGCTCTATATGAAATACCTGCTACATCCACTGGTTTTATTGCCCTCTCTTGATTTAACTTATTAAGATAAACATCAATATATATAGAAAACAGCAATGGAGATGATGGACAACCTTGACGGGTCCCCCGAAAAATACCGAACGGCCTAGAGATGTTAGATCCAAGTTTTACGGATGATGTTGGTGATTGATATAGAGATTTTAATGCATCTATCATTTTTGGCCCAAAGCCTTTCAAAGCCAAAATATCCCAAAGATACGGCCAGGCCACCCTCTCAAATGCCTTTTCGGCATCCAACAGGATGACTCCCAATGGCGTGTTGGTTGCTTGTGCCCAATCCATCATAGCGATGACTCTTCGGACATGGTCCGCCGTATCCCTATTAGGGATAAACCCATGTTGCCATCGTGACACAATGGATGGTATCACTGTTGACATACGGGTGGCCAATATTTTAGAAAAAACTTTACTATCGGCATTTATCAGGGATATTGGTCTGAATGACGCTGGGTTCAAGGGTGGTTTATCCTTTTTAAGAAATGCTATCAAAATAGATTGGTTCCAGGAAGATGGTGGATGCCCCCTCTGAGCTTCCTGAAATATGGTCAACAAATCTTCCTGTAAGATATTTCTAAAAATCTTAAAAAACTCGAGAGGCAGGCCATCAGGTCCCATAGCTTTTCCCGTAGCCAAAGAAAGCAGTGCTGCTTCTATTTCCTCCCATGTAATATCTGCTTCCAAAAACGAGATTTGTTGATCAGACAGCTTTGAGAAATTATTTTCTCCAAGAAAATGTATTAATAAATCTGAAGAATATATCAAGCCATCATCCTTATAAAGATGAGAGTAAAATTGCCGAAATACCTCTAAAATTTTTTCCGGATGGCTATAAATCTTACCGTCTTCAGCTTGAATAGCACTAATATTATTAGAAATATCCTTCTCTCTGGTTCTCTTAGCTAAAATTTTACCAGCATTCTCTCCCATTTCGTAAACTCGAGATCTAAATGTTGCTACCTGTTCTGCAAGTTTATCTGCAAATATTTCATAGACCTTGGCCTTATATATATCAAGGGTAGTCTTAATCTGTTCAGTATCTTGCTGACTAAGAATAGCTGTCATTAATTTTTTCTCCCATTCTCTTACTAAATTAATATTTTCATCTATTTTCTCTTTTATCTGCCGTTGTTTCTTAGTTGAGTAGGAGAGTGTTTGACCACGCACACCAGCTTTGAAAGCATCCCACACAATCTGGGGGGATGTACTCCCTCTATTGAAGAAAAAAAACTCTTTAATCCATTTCTTCATTGTGTCAATATAGAGTGGGTCTGCTAGCAGTTTGCGGTCAAATGACCAGGATCTTATTGTTAAATTAGGACTATCCTCCGGAGTTATTTCTATTAATATTGGATTATGATCCGATATTATTCGAGGAAAAATTTCAACTGTGGTATTGCTAATAAGTCTGGAGTCTAAAAAGAAATAATCTATTCGTACAAATTTCTGATGAGGATTAGAAAAGAAAGTAAAACCAGGTGATAAAGGATTTTTTGCGTATCCTACATCCCTTAACCCATACTCCGAGATTAGGGCTTTTAATGTTTTGAATACCCTCTTTTTTGACCCAAAGTATAATGAATTGCCAGATATGTCCAGCCCCCCATCGAGATGGATGTTTAGGTCCCCACAAAAAATGAGTGACGGGGGCCAATCAGCCAATTCTACACTCAGGTAATTCAAAATCTCAGGATCATCTGAATTTGGAGCATAGACTGAACATATTGTCCATAATTTAGCATCAATTTGTATTTCTATTATCGCCCATCTCCCATACTGATCGACCTTTGTGCGTTTCAAGCAACCTCTGCCATGTTTCATAAGAATTGCCACCCCTTTTGTAGTAGTTCCTTGCTTAGTACAGGCAAGTAATTGCAGCCCCAGATCTTTAAATAAATGTCTGTTACTCCACGTGAGGTGAGTCTCTTGAAGGCAGATTATGTCTGCCTTCATAGTCTGTATAATCTGGTTACATACGCCCCTTTTCTTTCTATTATTAATTCCACAAATATTCCATGAACAAACTCGAAGCTTAGCCATCTTTAATAATTATATAGTATTCCAAACTGTTCATCCTAATGAGCCTCTGACAATATACCATTTGATTACCTATATTCAATATTGAGAGTCTTTTTACAACATCCTCAAACCTAAGAAAAACAAAAATCACCGCTAAAACAAAAGTCAAACCATCACTCATTTTTACTTTTTTCTGATTTTGCTTGCACCCCCCTGCCCACCTTAGTGACCTCCCCTCTCCACCCCCCCCCTTCCCCCACCCCACCCCCTTGACCCCAACCCACTAGAGGCATAGGGACTAACAGTCCCTGAAAACGATGGAGTGAAAAAAGCATCTGAAGTCTCCCTGCCATCATCTTTCTTAATAAACCTTCTAAATAACTCTATTATCACCCATTCAATATGGCTCCAAAAATGTGTAATATTAAAATTACCATATTATTCCATCACTATGGAGCCAAAAAAGATATATTTTTTTTTTTGAGCCTATTTTTTATTCTAAGGTCTCTTACTCTCCTCCCACGTTCTTCATTTTTTTTTTTTACCCAGCTTGAGCTTAGGAAAAAATACCAAATATACAACAAATATTCAATATTCAGTCAATTCAAAGAGAAGCCAGAAGGTCTTTGGCAGCAGTTACTGAAGTCAGATAGTAAGATCTCTCCTTAAATATCACCTTGAGCTTAGAGGGATTCAACAAGAAAGCCTGAGCACCTTTATCTTGAAAAGCGGGGATTAGTTGTCGAAACTGCCAACGTTGCTCAACAGTGACATGGCAATAGTCTGGTCGAACGAAAAAATCCCCTTCTTTTCCGATCAGGCCTGGCCAAGTCATAAAGAGCCTCTCTAGCAAGAAAGTTATTAAGGCAGATCAGAATTGCCCTAGGTTTTGCGTTAGAGTCAGGCCTGGAGTTTCTCTGAAATGGAAACCTGTGTACCCGTTGAAGTTCAATATTCCATTTCCATTGTACTAATTCAGGGAAAGCCTCAGAGAACATATCAATAACAAATTGCCTTATATTCCCTGCTTCGCTTCCCTCAGGAACCCCTAGGATTCGGAGGTTGTTCCGACGTGACCTGTTTTCCAAATCAACCAGTTTCCAGTTTATTTCATCTCTCAATCCAGCCATTGAGGCAATTTGCTTTTGCTGATTTGTCACGGTGTCTTCAATTGCTGATATTCTACCTTCAGCTTCAGTCACTCTAGCAGTCATCTCACCACAAGATTTTGCAACCTTCCTAAGGTTGTTCTGGAGACGCCGGACAGCACCCTGTGTACGTAGGTTTTCTGCCCTTGTCTCCTCCCGGTGCTGGATCATAAGTTGACAAAGTGTTTCTAGTGTAGTGGCTGGAGTCGTAGAATTTTTATCTGCCATCATATTCAAAGAACTGGTTCCATCTACCCCATCCGCCGCAAGTACTGTAGTTTCGACAGTACCATTATCTACTCTGTGTTGGGGAACGTCATCATCCCCATCCTGAGACTCCTCCTCATCGCTCCCATTCTCATGATCATCCAGACTCAGTGACTCTGGCAATGAGCCTGTGCTCCTGCCGCATAGATCATCTCTCCATTCCGCTTGAGCCACCTGGACCATCTGACTTTCGGGATCCAAAGCCACCGACAAGTCGGTCATAGAATAAAAATTACCAGCAGAGTCGACTGATTCAGTATCCTCAACTAGGAGTGGAGTCTCAGCAACTTCGGGTACAGGTTCGAGCACCTCAGCACTTTGGTGTGGGAGTACCAGAGAGTGAATGTCGTTATCTCTGGATGCGGCCTTGTCAGTATTATTACACACTTTCTTATCCAGAGCTATCTCATTTTGTATAACAGTGTCGACCTTAGAACATGAGCCTTTATTGGTCTTGGCAGTTTTTATGTTTTTTTTTAGAGCCAACATATCAGGGATTTTGGGGGTAGTCTCAGAACTACATCCCCAGAATCCCCTACTACTTCGTGAGTATCATCATGAATGGATTTGTGCCTGGGTTCTGTCGAATTAGGCTGAGCAACATTTAAGGCGCTATTAGAGTCAATAAAGTCATGAATTACCTGTACAGGGTTCTGGCTGGCTTCAGATGGCAAATTAGTTCCAAAATTTCCGGGGTTTCCGATATCTTCAATACCTCTAACCCTCTCCTGAGACACAGTGTCCTGCATTGCTGCAATCGTCTTCGCATTTCTTCTGCTCCGGAATTTAGAAACAGCCAGATTTTTAGAGGGCATAATATTTTCAATGTTTGTGCTTTGTTTCAAACACTGCACTTTCCCCTGTGCTTTCGGCTGCCGCTGCCACTGCCGCTGTCGCTGTGGTTGAAAACAGGGGAAGCAAACAACTGCCTGGCCCTCAAGATCACTGAACTCCACAGCGTTCCTTCCCAGAGAGGCGCAGTCCAGGTCAGACCGAGAGCCCAACGCCAAACCGCAACACGAAACAGCTGAGTGCCGCCAAGCGCATAGGAGTGATCAGCGGAATAGGCATCGGAGATCTGGCCGCATTACGGGTAAAAGAGCTTTCCTCTCAGCCTCTCTTCAGTTAAGTCATCAGACTCCCTCACTCCATATCAGCCCGGAGTTCTTTCGCTGGTAGTGCCCGAGTTGATCAAGGGTTCTCATCCTGCACATCAACCGCTTAGCTGAAGAAGACGCAGGTCCGATTGAAATGACTATGCAGTAGCTAGCAGGGAGACCGCGAGCGATGCCGTTTCACTCGGACGCCGAGGCGTCCGCCATCTTGCCTCCTTTGTAGTTCTCATACAACGGATTCTAACAGTTTTAATACAAAGCAAAATGCACCAAGTACTCTGGCTATTACTAATAAAGAGAATATGAATCAGATACGTCTTACAACACCTATCCATCGGTCAACCGCAGATTCCGCGCCAACCCACGGAATTTTAAAAAGGCAATTAGAACAAACCCAATATATTGATAAGGGAGAAGGGGCAGAAAAAAACATTGCAGGTCCTAATAAGAGGGATACCCAAAGAGGATAGAGGTTCGAGTTCAGATTACGGAGTCCAAGTACCCAGCAGGGAAAAGGAGAGAAAATTAAGGCAATTAAAATTCCAACATACTGAAAAGGGAGAAGGGGCCGAAAAAACATTGCAGGTTCACTTAAGGATCACACCCGAAGACAAAAGAGGTACCAGTCCAGATAACGGATGGCAAACAGTTTAGGAGGAGAAAGGGGGATATAAAATGAGAAAAGCCAGACAGAAGGGAAATAACACCAGGTAATAAGGCGTACGAGAAAACAGACAACAACGAACATAGTAGCCGAAATTCTATAAAAGTTACAATAAATAGAAAAGGCAGAGTATGTAGGATGCCCTCTATCGACCAGCAAAGCCAACCAAAGGGGTCAGTAATACATATAGAAGCAGGAAAATTGGAGCAAGACTGAAAGGAAGTAAAAAAGCTGGATACTCTACAGGAAAACACCAGCAAAGAACAAAGGAGTCAAGACAGACATATTGATAACGAAATTACGAACACCATAAATACTCAGGTAGACAAAGAGGAAAGTTCGGGAAGTGCCATTCGCTCTGAAAATAACTTGTGGAAGAATACATCGAAATTGACGTTTGTGCCAGAATATTGCACAAAAGGAAGGCAAGATATACTAAATAGAGGGAACCTTTTAAGGTTGTTTAAAGAAATACCAGAACTAAAAAGAATACCATCAAAATGATCTTTTAGCCGTGGAATTTAAGCATTGCCCAGAAACCCCAGACAATGAAGAGACTTTGACTACCTGGTCCTCAAAGGAACTAGTGGACAGGATATATGCTTCCAGATTAACATTCAAATTCTGGGGAATCATATTGAGGCCTTATAAACACTTACCCCTTCCTAACAAATCAGAAGTACGCATCAGCAAAAAAAAAAAAAAACATGCTTTCACTGCGCCCGATCCACCACGCCACTGTGGCCAACAAATTCGAAAGAGGGCAAAGAAATAGCAAGGCAATCAAACCTTGAACAGTCTACAGATGACAGTACAGACTGGTCTTGGGTGCCAAAAGTACTTAGAAACACGTGTACCTAACAAAGAGTAAAACTCACTTATGATGGATAAAAGATGGGGACAGATAGTTCAAGCTAATGAGCAGGATTCAATAGAATCCCCAAGGCAGGGCCACATGTTGAGGAATAGAAGACAGAACAGGATAAAGATCTGTTCATGGAACGTCCACGGATTTAAAAATATGGGGTATGACCATGAAACACTGTCCTTCCTCGAACAACAAGAGATAATATTATTCCAAGAAACGTGGAACATGAACCCAACAGCAATATCAGGTTACATGGAACATCACATTCTATCAGAAAAATTTGCAAGATTTGGTCACCCAAGAGGAGGCTTATCAACATATATATTACAAAAACATGGTTGGCAAACAAAAGAGTTAGAAGCCGGGGTAAACTGGCTGCAAGTTACAAAATGTACCGGAAAGCGAAATTCGAACAAACTAGACTGGCAATTAATGCTAGTCAACGTATATGTTCACCCTGCAAAAAAAAATCAGAACGAAAAATTCACAACTCTAATGAATCTGATCAGGGCACTGTAAAAATCACATGAATTCTGCCCATTGATTATTTCAGAAGACTTCAATAGTAACCTAATAAAACAGAATAACAGAAAGAGGCAGGAGGACAGGGGATATCAAATAATAAAGCGAAATTTAGAAAAGTATGGCCTGTCAATCCTGAAAGGTAACACTATAGGGGATAGGCCAGCCGCAACAACATACTCAAATGGAAAAAGTCGATCTACAATAGATTTTACCAGCATTAGCAGCAATCTAGTCCTAAGAATAGACTCATTCCCAGTCTGCCCCCAAATAGAAAGTGACCACCACCCGCACATCACAAACCTTAATATAAACTTCGCCCGGGCGCAAAAAATAAACACGCTGGGACAACACCCAGAAAAGTTTAACCTGAGGAAATTAAGATGGCGAGGACTAAACATGACAACCATAATGGACACTCTTGAAGAATTCAAGAGTCAAACAGACTCCCTGACAGAAGAAAATCAAATACAAATCTGGCAACATCTGTGTCTCTTCCTTACCCGGAACTTTCCAGCTACCAATACAAACAAAAAAAGGATAGACATCAGAAAGGATCCATGGTTTAACCTTGCTCTACTAGATGAAAAGAGAGGGATGGCAAAAGAGGCGCGAACCCACGCCATGGCGGACAAAATGGGTAAGGATACAGATAAGGATAAACTAAAGGATCTACAGAAGAAATATAAGAAGATGCTGAGGGAAGCAAAGACAGTATATAAAGAAAATATTTGGACAAAACTGTTGTGGGCAAGCACATTGCCAAACAGTAGGGAATTCTGGGGCATCATAAATAACATGACAAAGGGAAAAAAATTACAACAAGAAGTGGGAATTGGCGGAAAAATCTGGATACAGCATGTACATAATAGGTACAGCAGTGCGAGGAATGATAAACATGCAACGGTAACAGACCCCTTAAAAACCCCAAAAGATCTAAGGCCTAAAGGAGAAGAATATACCGGTCAAGCAGTAAGCTGCAACGATTCAAGGCCATTCGAAGCTCCTAACATATATCAGATGCTGTTGGGGACTCAGGCAAGTGAGGCCCTGCTTAAGTTCTATGAACCAAGCTATTTTAAAAGAACTCGATTTAAAACCGTATCTGCTGCATATAGAGCCTGGAAGATGATACGCAAAATTGTATCTATAAATCGGATAGGTTACTATACACCGTTCAACTCTATGGAAATTTTTCCTTCGTTGTTCTGGGATACAAAGATGGCTATTTGGAAGGGTAAGGGGATACGACGCCTAGGGGATATTTACAGGGATGGGATAATTATTCCTTTTTCTGATTTAGTGGAACGACATAAAATATCGAAGCATGACTTCTTCAAATATTTGCAAATTCGTGACTTTATTAACAAACATTGCAGATACACGTCTATAACAACCAATGGATTATTAGAGGCATTGTCTAAAAAAGCCAAAATTGGGGCACTGTATGACATATTATTGGCGACTCAGCGGCATGATATTGAGATGCATGATGTGAAGTGGAGAGATAGATTTGGTAATACTAGCTCATATGTGCAATCATCAATTGATATGGCAAGTAAAGTTATATGGACGGCAAATCTACGCACCCAACACTATAAAACTTTGTTTAATTTATATTATACACCCGTTAAGATGATGAAGTGGGGTGGGATGTACGATGGGAAATGCTTCAGGTGCCAGGCGGAGAAAGCTGATATTGTACATATATTCTTTGATTGTATAGCTTTAAAACAATTCTTAGCTGACATCTCAGAATTTCTATTGCAAACTACCGGGGTTGATGTCCATATTTCTAGAGAGATTATGTTACTAGGTGTGGGCGAGGATATTGAACCTACGCATATTTGCTATCCTTTTCGATATTTTATATTTATAGCTATGGCTGTTGCCCGATTATGTGTCGCATCTATGTGGTTGAAATCAGAGGCACCATCATATGAAATGTGGCGTGCTAAGTTTTATAACGTGTTTAATCTTGAATACAGCCTCTATCGCATAAGATCTTTGAGGAAGAAACAACTAGGGATTAAAATTTGGCAGCCAATGCTACAATATATGGAGATGTAGACTTAAAATGCAGCTGCTTTTCTATTATTATTGTTTTCTCTTTTATGTTTGTTTAAATGTGATTTATGTTTGGCGTTACTACATGCAATTGCGTAATATCTCTATGATTTAATTGATTGATTCATATATGTTATTTGCAATGAACTGAATAATAAAGAAATTTAAAAAAAAAAAAGCTGCAACGATTCAAATGATCTGATCAACATAAAGCAATTGAGAGGAATAATAAAAAGATTAAAAACAGAGGGGGCGGCAGGCCCAAATGGACTGCCCAATGCACTATTTAAACACGCTCTGGATTTTTTTCAATCAGATCTACAAACAGAACGAGGTCCCCGAATCTGGGAAAGGAAACATTATTCATCCAATATTCAAGCAGGGAGACCACAAAAATCCAGAAAACTACAGATTGATATCATTGATGGATGTTGAGGTCAAACTATATGGATCATGCCTACTTCTCCACCTGCAAGTTTGGATGGATGAGACAAGTATAATCCCCATGTTTCAAACTGGCTTCAGACCAGGCATGGGCACCTTAACAAACCTGATCACGTTGGCACTCATAGTCGAAAAAGCAAGAAAAAGGAAAACACGATTGTTTGCATGTTTTGTCGACTTGAAAGCCGCATTCTTCAAAGTAAGTAGAAATCGCCTCTGGGAAAAATTAAGAGCATGGGGACTACCGAGCAAACTACTGGATGCAGTAACAGTCCTACACAGTGACACTTGGGCAAGAGTGAAACTAGGCAACAGACTTAGTACCACCACCAGTATTTATACACAGCAAGGCCTAAAACAAGGCTGCGTCCTAGCCCCGAGCTTATTCAATTTATTTGTGGCAGATATCAGTAAACACATGCAAGCAGCCAATTGCCGTCTGCCACACTTAGCCAAAGAGCCAATACCCTTCTTACAGTACACAGACCATATAGTGGTGCTGAGCCAAAGCCCCATTGGGCTACAAAGAGCGATAAACAACCTAGTCACCTATCTGGATGGAGACAGTTTGGAATTAAATAAAGACAAAACCAAGGTTGTACGTCTTGTGGACCCTAGAAAAACCAAGTTCAAATGGTTCGTAAAAGGGACTACAATTGAAGGACAAGCGGCCTACAAATACCTCGGCTTAAAAATGTGGAGAGGCTCATCACACAAGAAACACAAATTGGACCTAAAAGCAACATCTCAATCGTTAATTTTTGCGTACAGATTACTGAACAAAAAACTGGGTTGCCCGAACCATGCACATCTTTTAAAAGTGATGGCTGCACAAATAGTACCGACATTGTCATATGCCTAGTTGTTTGGTGTGGCAAAGAGGTGGAACTGCTAAACGAACTTCAGAAGAAGGTTTATAAAGCTGTTTTTAATTTACCAAGGTCCGCTGCCCCAGCTCAAATCCGGCTGGAATTCGGCTTTCAAAATCAGAAATTCCGGAGCATGGGCGGCTTCGTGAAACTATGCCACAAATTCCGTGCATCTGAACTGGGGTCATTGAACAATCTATGCTGGAAAGAAATCAAAATCCAGATGGATCAGGACATTCCACACTCATGGGGAGCCTATCTGAGAAAATCATTGGCGGAACTTGACATACAAACGACATGGGACAGCCTGATAGATCGGGCAGTTTTTGGCAAATAGGCAAATAAGACGGCAAAGAAGAAGTCTTTCTTAGAAGGTAAAATAACAACCTCGAAAGGTAGGCATGGGTGGACCGTGATTAACTCCTACATATCAACAAAGCCTCAGGCCTACTTAGTAACTCATTTCAGTGTGGAGTTAAAAAAGAGTTTCACCAATTACCGTTTGGGCATGCATGACTCAAAAAATCTACAACCGTCCTGGAAAAGCAGCCAACAAGCAGCACACTGCCGACTATGCTGTTTTTGTAATGAAACATTAACTCACCTTCTGTGTGCTTGCCCCGCAGTTAAGGATATAAGGAGTGGACTTTTAAAACCGATTTTTAACTAATTGAACATTCGCACGTGCAGGCAAGCCATGATACTTTGGCTGGAAGGCTCCTCTATAATCTTGGCATGCCGGGGGGTAAAATATCTGGCAAAATAAGGAAACTTCTAAGGCAAGCCGAATTAGAGGACATTGATAAAGTATGAACAAGGTCGGCAGGGGCTTCAAATATGGCTCTCCTTCACTAGCCCAAGTAGCAAAAGGACCGCAATCCTATTCCACAAAATAACAGGAACAATACAGAAGAACGGCAGCGGACCAAACCTAATTGGAAAGTTTGGCATTTTATATGGACATTTTATCTTATATAATTTAACCTTTGGATAATTTCGGTCACTTGAGCTCCTTGGAAAGTTGTGAATAATAGAACTTTCGTAGAATGTTTAACCGGTTAGCCAACATTTTATGAGCTTTATTAATGTTATTCAGATTTTAAATATTGCCAAGCTCATTGCTGATAAATGGTATTTAATGGAAGATTAAATTTAATACATTTTTAAAGTGAAATTGTAACGATTTTAAGTAATCATGTACAATAAACTTTTTTGACTTGACTTGACACTCTCGGAATTCCTCCTTAAATGCTAGAGTTGGGGTACCCAGGAACAATTTGATGAAAATCTTACAAGTCATATTCCCTGACTTGGTAGAATTCCATCTACCTTCCATGAGATGTTTGCCAAATATGATCATTCTTGTTTTTTTAAGTTCATTCCGAAATTTCATGCTTCATTCTTGTTGCACTTCGGGAGATCTGCCATGTAAAGAACGTAACTGGAAATACATAAGTTGATTAAATAGTTAGCGCTCTCTGGAATTACCTTATGCAAGTTAAAATATGAAAGGGGGTACACTCTAGGCCCGGATGCAATTTGATTATGCAATTATGTCACACGCGTAAGAGAGGTATCCACATGAAAATCCTATCCTGAGAGCAATGGCACAAAGCCATCTGAACAAGAGCAGCACCGATAAAATTAACTCAAAAATTAATTTTGAATTATGGGCCTCCTTACGATGTTGGACGGAAAGTTTCCGAATGGCATTCGGATTTTCCTAACCTGAGTTGGAACCCATGTTTTAGACCGACTCGGAAACATTTCAGACCGATTGATTATGATACAAGGTAACCATTCGGTGTGTCTGACTCAGTTAGGACTGGCATTTGGAGACTCTGAGTCGGTCGGAGCTGAATCATTCAGGTCTATGGACCGCATTTACTGACAAATTATTACGATGTCGGATTCACACAGCCTTTCCGAATCAGTCTGTCCGACATGAAAATGCTATCAAAAATGACTTTGGGGGCCTGTAGCAAGCCCCTCTTCACCCTGAGGCCTCTGGTTGGGGCCTGTGGGGGTACCTATGGGACCCCTCTTTCCAATCATGCAGAGTGTGGCAGGCACCATGGGGTGCCCACTACAGGGTCCAAGGTTTTCTGTAACCACCCCTTTCTTCAATGGGAGCCTGTGTTGTCGGTCGGAACACAGGCTCCCATCGAAGTCAATGGGAGTCCGACTGAACGGTGAACCATCGTAATTGGTCGGTTGGACTCCCTGAACCAGAGTCCGTTGGTTACGTCCTATTTCATGCTTGGCTGATCATTTGATTCAAGATGAACACTTGCAATATTTCTCAATTGCCATTTTGGTGTTTGCACTTGAGCCCACGCTTGGTTCTTCTGAAACTTCTCAGTTTGACTAGACTAGAGTAATACTGAATTTCCTTTTATTTCTTGTTCAACAGAAGTGTCTCCTTTTGGAAGAAATGAAGTCTGCAGGACTGTTTACAACTCCAGAAAAAACGACCAAATTCCAGTGCGTATTGCCATTCTACATCTAAGGGAAACGATGACTAAAAATAAAAAAAGCTCAAAGTTTGGGGACTAGAAAGGGGTAAATTATTTATAATAACGCTTGTGGCCCATGTGACAAATACTAAGAGGTTGTGGTGGACATGATGATAGGCACAGCTAAACTTTTTTTATTGTTTTGGTGTTCAGTCATTCAGAGTATTTGCAGCTGGTTTCCTAGGACCAGTAGTACTAGATTGACTTCCTAGTTTGAAATGCCGGCTTAAGCCTTGTACTCTTTTTGTACCATGTTTACTTTGTCTCTCAAATATTGTCATTTTCTTTTCTTGTTCTAAAAACCTTTCAGCCTACAATGAAGTGGATTCTCCTGCGCTGTGGTTTTCCCCTGCTCCCAAATGGATGAGTGCAGAAGAATGCAGTTTAACCATTTGTTCACTGTATCAGTTTTCTTAACATTTTTGAACTGCGTTTATCATCACTGTTTTGAATTCCTCCCTAAATGACAATAAGTATCTTTGGAGTCTGTTGTCTGCCAACATATTGTTTAAAACGTTAACTTACCTGCCAAGTTTCTTACATGAGAGATGCTTGTGGACTTGCAGAATGCTGTTTTTGCCCCTCTCTTTTTTCTAATTTCCCCACCCTCCAATCATCAATATACTATCCTTCTTACTCTGAGTTGTAAACATTTTTGTGCTGTTATCCATATCCACCATCAGCTGATCTCAAACTTGGAGAGTCAAATGTGGCATGAGCAATACCAAATTGTTAAAGGGGGATTTAGAAAAAAATGGGTCTACACATACACCACTCCCCTTTACCAGAGACATTATCATAGTGCAGAAAATATAATTCAACAACCAGAGGCAAAGGATAGGGGGTACTTTTTTAAACTAGCTGCACTCCACAGACAAACACATTTGAGTATTCTTCTGTTACAAAGTGACCTCTAGAAACTTGCACACTAAAGCCTGAATTAGTGCTTGGTGGCAGGGTTAATCTGTCACAAGCATGGCGGATGGCCTGTCCACTGTATCTCAAGTTCATTATACCCTACAGCACTTGTAAAAAGATGTGTGGGATAGCCATTATGTTTGTCATGGAGTAGACCATCTGCCAAAATTAAAATCTGGCTATTACTTTAGGAAATGATTCATACTGTGTTGATTTATGCAGGTCTTTGTCTTGGATATTCCACTCACCTTGTTTCTTTTCATGTTGCAGAATGATAATCCTTCTTTGCTGGTTCGCCTGCTTCTGATTGAAGAAGACACACCTAATTTTTTCTGCAATGTCTTCTCTTTTTATGTGATTCCGTGTCCATGTAACTACTTTTGCACATTATTAACATATTTCAATCAATCAATCAATCAGGGATTTGTGAAGCGTACTACTCACCCGTGAGGGTCTGAGGGCACTGTGGGGAGGGGGGAATTTCG
This sequence comes from Triturus cristatus, assembly GCF_964204655.1. NCBI lineage: Eukaryota > Metazoa > Chordata > Amphibia > Caudata > Salamandridae > Triturus > Triturus cristatus. The sequence goes on along the minus strand of NC_140589.1, from coordinate 655,426,762 downwards.
GGCAGTTCCTGCCAGAATGCAATTTTACATATTTAGCCATCAAAAACTCTAGGACATCACTTTAATGCTGCATAACTTATTTTGCTATATCACACAACATTAATTGAGCTAACAAAACTAGGCAGCATGATTTGTGGACACATTTTGGGACATAATAACAATAATTCCAGTGGACCTACTCTTTCCCCACTCCCAAATCCCACCTGAGTTCCACTCCCACACACCATATCCACAGCCCTAACTTTTATAAAATACAAAAATATTATTCCTGGTGAGGGAGAAAGTGAGTACTAGATATGGTTGATGTTTTAGGTCAGGGCTTGGGCTAGCAGTTTGGGTGTTAAATGGAAGTTAGAAGATGGGACAGTGTAAGAGTTGGATTAAGAGCAAAAAGCTTAGCAAGAAGTTGAGGGACAACTGTGGCACATGGTTGCATAAGACGAGATGGGATCGGACAGGATTGGAAGTGTAGGTATAGGTGGAGAGTAGACACTGGGCAACACACCGCTTCTTTAAACGACTGAGAGGCTAGGCCAGAAACATAGGAAAGTGGATAACTTAAAAAAAGATTTGGAGATTGGGCTTAGGAAGGAGCAAGAGATGAATAACTCAACAAAGCAAATGTGCAGTTGTCAGTGGGAATGGACCTTGATTTACCATTCATCACAGAAGCCACTTGCTTTCCCTCCTCCTCCTGGTGGTCCTTCTGCCACCCCACTCCATTTGTGTCTGCGGCAGGCTTTAGGAAAAAAATAAAAAAAACTTATTTAGTTTGCACAAGTAAAAAAAGCTACACATCAGAATTTATTAATAGTCAAAGTCTCAGTATAAGAGGTATACTTCTACATGTTAAAAATCAAATAGTCAAAAATTCATGACTGTAAAGGTTTTAACAATGGAAAAATGACTAGGAAAGTGTTGCACAGTCATCCTGTGCCCTGGGCACCCCGCAACTTTTCAACTTTTTTGCTGAATGGTACTGGTGGTAACTGACTCTGACTGACCCTGGGCTCTGCCTAACCAGGCCCAGGGCCAGTGCTATGCTGAAAGAGACACATTAGAATACAGTTAAAACACCTACATACACTAGGGTACCTAATGGTATGGTGGGGTATCCCTGTGATTGGCATGACCTACCCTATAGGCCCCTAGTACATAATAGGGCAGGGGGATTGAAACTACCTAGAAGTCCCTAGTACCCTAGGGCATGGCAGTTTATAGGTCAGCAGCCCTTTTTGCACTTGCATGTGTGAACTGCTGAAGCCTGAGGTCAGTTGAAATGCAGCACTGGGTGCCAGTAAATTTTGCCCAAACTCGACTTTGGGGCACTTAAAAATGGATAACCTACAATGTTTTGGCATATTAGGAACCCCCAGGGTCTCCCCTAGGTGTCCTAGGGGTGGGGGGGGCAGCTATTTATAAGGGACACCCTTATAAAAATGAGTTTTATATGGCCTGGGTTAAGTGAAATTTCACATTTCACTCCCCACATTGTGGCACAGTGCTGCTCAAATTCGACTTTAATACTAGGATCACTGTGGAGGGAGGATCTGCAATATTTCTACAGATTCAGAACCCCTAAAGTCTCCCCTAGTTGTCCCATGGTGTGGGGTTCCTGTAGATAGAAGACACGTACTTATAAAATATGTTTTTGTAAGTCCTAGTGCAGGAAAAATGGCCCAGTCATTTTTCCCCATTGCAAATCCACTGTTACATAGGTTAACATGGTAGAAAGTTATTAAATAATAACTCTTGATGGGAGAGGGTTAGAAGTCCCATTCAAAGACTTCCCAGAATGGTATTAATAAATCCAACAATATCATATTGTTGAATTTCTCTTAAAATACACAGACAATTAGATAGAAGACTTTCTAGTTTGTAGATCCAAATTCAGCCTTGCAGTGGTCTGTCGTGATTGGTTAGAGTTAAGTGAATTAGCCAGGCTGCCTTGAAGAGGTGATAAAGAACCCCTGGTGTTGACCAGCTCTGCTGGGAGGGCAGTGTGCTGGGTCACAGGAATGCCAGAGCAGGGGGAGGAGTCATAAACCATGGTCTTCAAAGGAAAGAGGAGGCCTCAGTGTCATTTACAACTCTACACTCTTCACCTCAGCTAGAGCCAGGCTCATGGAAGGAATGCACAGATGCAAGGGGGAGTGTTTAGGGAAAGTAAGCCATCCAAGGGGTGTGTTTAGTCAGCTCTTACCTCCCGGCTGGAAAATCAGCCATTATAAATTTGGAGGATTTGGTGCACTCTGGAACATAATAATGTCACACTCTACAGGATATGGTCATATTTTTGGGGAGTTACCCTGCTCTCATTGGTCAGCAGTGACCTCCCGCTTGACCCAGAGAACTTGGAATAAGTATCTGAGAGGGGCAGAGCCCTCCAGCTCTGCTGCTTGAAACTTTCTGAAGCAAGACATTGCCAAGCTGAGAAGTGTTGCTGTGCAAAGATTTCTAAGGCCTGACCTCTGAAAACTGCACCATCTGAAGCTACAGCCCTGTGGATTATTTTGCTGAAAAATAACTAAAGAGTGGACTCCCTGAAAACTACTGGTTAAAAGAGCTCATCTGGAACATCACCAACTACATCTACACCTTGGAGAACTATCAGTGGATTTGTAAGGGTTTTGTACCAGTGGATTGTGGGAACTGAAGTCCTCAACTTTCAAGGACCATCTTGGAGCTTCCAGACCCTTGGATGGAGTTTGAGACACTTTGGGACCCCTTGAGGAAGTTCAAGAAGTTTGGAGAACTTTGGAGCAACTTTGAAAAAAAGCTCCATAGAGTAACAAACTCAACCTGGCCAGCCAGGCCGCCTGCCTTCAACCGCGAGCTCGCCAAGCCATCCAGGTTCATCCCACTAAAAGCTCCATTGGTCCAACTTCCAGAGTTTGACCGGGACTAGAAGAAATCTGAAGCCGGCGAAACCTCACCGTATCCTGTTCTATGAAGAGCATTGAGAGACCCCACGAGAAAAAGGTCAAGAAAAGTTTCTAAGTCCCCTCGTAGAAAAGGTGACCAGGAGCAACCGCGAATGCCAAGCCGCCTGCCTTCCATCGTGTGTCGGCCTGGATTCCTGGGTTGTCCAGCTGAAGCGATCTTGAAAAATTTTCTACGTCCGCTCCAGGGAAGTTGACCAGGACTGCGTCACGGCGAACCCTCACCGAATCCAGATTGGCTGGGAGCTTCGAGGGCCTCATGAAGAAAAGCTACAGAAATGTTTCTGAGTGTGAAGGTAGAAACTTAGACTGGGACCTGCCGCGGGCTGTAGCCGCTCAGGGCTCCATCGCGCCCGGCCTGAAACTTTGACTTTGGCCCGGTCTATCACGTGCAGGTATCACAATATGGTGCTATAATCTACGAAGTGCTTTATTTTATGAAATCTTTGAAAATTAATATCTCCGGTTACCTAAATTGGATCTTTGTCGTTTTGGTGTCATTTTAAAGATAAAAATATTTCCTAACATTATAAATTGATGATGGATTTTTATTATGTGTTGTGTCTTAATTATTTACTGAATTGGTGTGTTTAAATGCTTTACATACCTGTCTTTGAAGTTAAGCCTGCCTGCTCGCAGCCAAACTACCATGGGTTGAGCATAGGAATAATTTTCTAAGACGTGTGCTGAGTCTTACCATGTGTTAGTGGCCTTATTGCCAGTGGCAGACTTACATTTTCCCCTACCAATGACCCACTTTCCAACAGAAAGTATAAGAAAAACAACGATTAAAGGTAGGAGAAGGCAATGGAGAGAAGGCATAGAAGAGGGATAAGGGAGAGGTTGATGGCAAAGTAAGACGGGGAAAGAAGGGAATAACAGAAGACAAGAAGAAGTAAGCTGTGGAAAGAAAAAGGAATATAAAATTATACACAGGGTAGTGTGTGGGATGTACAGACTTTAACTAAGAAAACTAAGGGTCTTATTACGAGTTTGGCTGTTCCATGGACCACCGTATTGGTGATGGCGGTCTGAGCATGGTGAGCTTGGCGGTCTGACAACGAGTTGGGCAGATCAGCTTTGCAAAGACTGCCGCTGACCAGGTGAGAGCACCAGCAGATGGCCAACCGCTGGGTTCGCACTCGGGGAGAGGCAGCCACCATGGAGCGGTACAGGGGAGCTGCACTGCAATGCAAATTGCAAGTTGCCTGTTCCACGAGTGGACCACTGCAGTCCGACCGCAAGCCTCAAGGTGGCAGTGACGAAGAACTTGGCGTGCATACTCGCCCTTTCTTTCTTCCTCAAGGCAGATTCCAATGTGGTTCCCTTTGTCCAAGTCCCCCCTTTCCAGCAGGATCTTCACCCCAGGTATTACGACCCTGTGTGCGGTCAGCTACATGCGAGACCTTTTCATAGCATATAGCCATTGCCAGAACTGCACACATATGGGCATATTGCATTGTCCCACATATCTCATGCATATGTGTGCCACCGGCACATATGCAGTTGAAATGCACACACAGGCATCAATATGTTTGGTAATAGTACTCACCACAGCTGCAAGATCCCTGCCTCAACACCGGAACCCCTGCTCAACTCATAATGCGGCAGCCGTGGGCTGCTGGAGGGGGCAGCAGTGGTCCTACGGTGGTCGGACCCCCAAACTCGTAATAAAGCCCTAAATGAATAATTACACGTGACTTTCTGCCGGCACCAGAGGGAATCTCTTCCGGTGTAGTGTTGGTAGAGGTTGCTGTCTTACTCTAAGACTTCCTTTTCATTGGTGTTCCTGAAAGGAGGAAAGAAAAATACATTGATTAGTAGTGCTATCTACAATAATATTAAAGCATATTTAATCATTTATAGGCAAACAAATGTACTGCTTGAATAGGCAATATTGTTCGTCTCTTTAACCTCCATCCTAAAAACAGCGGACAAATTAGTAATTACTGCAAATGATAATCTTCCTCTGCTACCTTCATATGTTTTTACTTTTATCGCACTAAAGTAATTTAAATTGACAATATTGCACTGCAGCACCTCACGGTTAAAAAGACTGTGCTGCGACAGGAGCCCCACCACTCTTGAACTCTTGCTTCTGTCCTCCCCACATCCTGGCCATCAACCTAAGAATGAAAACATACTTGGCTCCCTTGCTGCCTGCAGTGTTGACATCCTAGGAGGAACACATTTAAAAAAATCCCAATACTCAGCAATATGACTTGACTTGATCAGCAAATCAATTTACAGTAAATAGTGCATGATGCTGCTGCAAATAAGAAATTAAATAAGGGATAGATTGTTATTTTAATTAAGGCATCCCGCCCCGACAACGTAAGAGGAAGTGGCATCCATGTAGAAAACTGAATTGTAACCTTACTCAGTAATGATCTGTAGTTCAAATCATATAAATCATTCACTTCTTCCGAAAAATATACCTCAAAATACCACATAGGACAGGCATGAACATAGTCTCTAAACTCTGGAATAAGTTCAACAGTGCTATAATTACTCAAAATGACACCAGTGTTTGCTCTATTCTCCTTATACCCTTCAAGCAATTGAAAAGCTGTGAAAATATCAAGAACCCTTCTCTGCCCTTCTTCCCCAAGAGTGAGCAAAAGCATGATGTTGTCGGCATACAATTTAATCTTGGCCATAAAAGGGATTGGTGCTTGAAAAGTTATATCATTCTGAATTGCTGTCGCCAAGGGTTCAATGAAAGACAGATTACGTTCCGTCCGTGCATAATAAATATTATAAAAATGTTCTGAAAAAATTTCCTTAATATCGCCCTCCAACGTGCAGAGTCTCCCTATTCTGGGACATTTATCTGTTTTAATTTTTTTGCACATAGCCCACTCTCGATCCTGCCAAGCCAAAAACTTTCCAGTAAAATTACATTCTTTGTAAACCTTTTGGCCGTAGGTAGAGCTTTGCACATAAGTTCTCGCATAATAGTAATCCCGACTCCTTCGCTCTCCCCAGTGCCTTTCAGTTAATATCTGACCCATTCTGCAAAAAAGTCTGTGTACATGATTGACCCGATTCTCCAATCCTATCTCTTCATGCCTCAAGGATTTATACTGAGCTATATCCCTGGAAAGAATGAAGGCACCCAGGGAAGCTTTAATGTCCTCCCAAACTATACAGGCAGCAGCAGACCCCTTGTTTTGTTTTAAGAAGCTCTCTATCTCCACCAAGTTCTCATCCTCTAAATAACTTATCCATCTTCGGTTTCTGAGGCCTGACTTCTTAGTGATTATATCTAACACCAGAGCAAAATGGTCTGAAGAACCATTTTGATGGCATAACCACTCTTTTAACCCCCACCGTAGGTGAAATTAAAAAGTAGTCTAGGTGAACTGCTGTTTTATACTTAGCTGAAAAACAGGTGTATTCTCTCTTGGCCACTCTCCATGGATCTATCAACCACCAAGTCCTCTGGAGTTCTTCAAGCTTTTTGCAAGTTTGGGATTCAACTGCATCTTTTTATGAGAGCAAGAATCATGGTCTTGCTGTTGCAGATAATTAAAAACTCCCCTGATACTCAATTCTCCCTCAGCACCCACTAATGACAAAAGCAATTTATAAAATGGGTGGGATCATCTTCGACTGGGGCATATACATTGACCCTGGTTTGATTGATCGTGCAGTCCGCCCAGCACCACCTCCCATCTGAATCCGATTGCCACCTGTGGACCCACAGCTGAACATGTTTACCGATAACAATAGCTACCCCTCTGTGAACAGCTTTCGCAGAGGAGACGTATCTATCTAAAGCCAGCACAGGTATTAAACATATCAAACTTGGAAATCCTACTACAGGGAATATGAGTCTCCTGTAAAAATACACTATAGGTTTATGACTTTTTATCAAACATTCCATTGATTGCTTATTCCTAATATTTTTCAACCCGTTCACATCAAGGGAAAACACCTTCACCATTCTTTCTTATTTCTTACTAGTAATAAGACAACAAACATTTTCCTGATTCACACACCGAAACAGCGAATCAACATTTCAGCACACCTAAGGGTGCTGAAAATGCTAAATGGAAAGTTCCAAGTGTATACAAGTGCAAACAATTGCAAAAAACACAGATATTCATAAAACTCCCCGGCACCTTATAACATACATAATAACACATCCTTCCCTTAGCAGCCTGCTTGCCCCATTAAAGTGCATTAAAGTGCATATCAAGTCCCATATTAAAGTGCCTTAAACTGATATCCCTTTTTATTTATACTGGCATCACAGCTTAGCCTACCCAGCTAGCCCACATTCAAACCATTGACAATACAGCCTTCCGAATCTTCATGCTCCTTGCTTTTGTTTTTAATCCCTTTGGTGTCATAAACATACCAGAGCCTCTCTGAGGTGAAACGGAACTAAATGAGGTCCTCATAAATCCGACTGCTCCCCAAAGGTTATTTGTACAGTCTTGCCTTGGTTATTTAACATTTATGGGGCGCCCTTAATAGCATCAAAGCTCTCTGGGAGCCTGAGAAGCAACCACACAAATAACAAGCACACTGCCCGCCTCAAATTACCCCTTCTCCTTTTCTCCACATCGCAGCTGAAGTTCGGCAAATTCAACAGCTCAAATTCAAGTTTGACAGAGAGTAATAATGGCAGTGAGTTATTCTACTATTCACTCACCCACTACTTCTTGAAGCAGCATTAGCCCTCTTTCTTGTTCCAGATAGTCAATACGGATTTAGCGCAGTCCATGATTTTGGGCAATTATGGTAACAGAGAGGTTTCATGACCTCTTCAGCAATGGGGTGCAGTTGAAATACTTATTAGAAGCTCTGTAATTACCTGTTGAAATTACAGTTATTAATTATGCTGCTTATCAAAATGTAAATGGCTGAATGCTGATTCAGTGGCATGGTATTGTGCCTTTTTGGCCTGTACATTGAATAGAGCTTATACATGTGAGTCTGAAGAGTACACCTCATTTTCTATGTTGATGAAAGTAACAGATGCTTGGGATGATTTAAAAGGGGAACAGGAATATGTTTTGGAAACAGAACAACAAAGTTGGATTGGGGCAGGTTGTGAAAAAAATGCAAATGACATTTGGATGTCAGCTGATAGGAGACTAGTACTTTCTGCCAGTTTGTTATTTCCGATGACAAGATACTATCATGGATACACACACTTAGGAAGGTAACCTATGACTCTCTGATCTTGAGACTGGTTTAACACCAGGTTCAATATGCTGGCAGAGGAAGTGTGTCTCAGATGTTTGACATGTCAACAGATGAAGGCAGGAAAAAGACCACAGGTCACACTGAGTCACATAGGGAGATCAGGTGGTCCTTTCAACAGAAAGCAGATGGACTTCATCAAAATGCCTGTTTGCAATGGGCTGAGATATATCCAGGTCATATGTGTCTTCTTGAGATGGGTGGAAGCCTATCCAATCAGAAAAAATGACGAGAACGAGAACTGATACCCAGGTATGGCATTACAACAAACAAATGATGGACGGAATGCTGACAATGCAGACATTCTCCCCCAGTCAAGAGATCTGGGTTAAATTCATCGTTCTTTTGCCCACTACGCCACCCCAGTTTAGACATGGCCATATGCAAATCAGTCTTGACCCTGTGCCTCATGGCAACAGTCCAGCCCGAACTGCCAAGCCATGTCTTCCCTGGACCGGAATCAAGCATCCTAGGACCGGTTTCTGGCTATCAGCCGTCATCAGCCAGGATAGCTTGACTCCAGTGGCGTAGTAAGCACGGGTCCCACGTCTGGGAATACCCATCCCACTTAGGGCGAAAAGCATTACAACAAACAAATGATGGACGGAATGCTGACAATGCAGACATTCTCCCCCAGTCAAGAGATCTGGGTAAAACCATTGTTCTTTTGCCCACTACGCCACCCCAGTTTAGACATGGCCATATGCAAATCAGTCTTGACCCTGTGCCTCATGGGAACAGTCCAGCCCGAACTGACAAGCCATGTCTTCCCTTGACCGGAATCAAGCATCCTAGGACCGGTTTCTGGCTATCAGCCGTCATCAGCCAGGATAGCTTGACTCCAGTGGCGTAGTGAGCACGGGTCCCACGTCTGGGAATGCCCATCCCACTTAGGGCGAAAAGCATTACAACAAACAAATGATGGACGGAATGCTGACAATGCATACATTCTCCCCCAGTCAAGAGATCTGGGTTAAATCCATCGTTCTCTTGCCCACTACGCCACCCCAGTTTAGACATGGCCATATGCAAATCAGTCTTGACCCTGTGCCTCATGGGAACAGTCCAGCCCGAACTGCCAAGCCATGTCTTCCCTGGACCGGAATCAAGCATCCTAGGACTGGTTTCTGGCTATCAGCCGTCATCAGCCAGGATAGCTTGACTCCAGTGGCGTAGTGAGCACGGGTCCCACGTCTGGGAATACCCATCCCACTTAGGGCGAAAAGCATTACAACAAACAAATGATGGACGGAATGCTGACAATGCAGACATTCTCCCCCAGTCAAGAGATCTGGGTTAAATCCATCGTTCTTATGCCCACTACGCCACCCCAGTTTAGACATGGCTATATGCAAATCAGTCTTGACCCTGTGCCTCATGGGAACAGTCCAGCCCGAACTGCCAAGCCATGTCTTCCCTGGACCGGAATCAAGCATCCTAGGACCGGTTTCTGGCTATCAGCCGTCATCAGCCAGGATAGCTTGACTCCAGTGGCGTAGTGAGCCCGGGTCCCACGTCTGGGAATACCCATCCCACTTAGGGCGAAAAGCATTACAACAAACAACAAGCATGCCATTTTCTCTGGAATCAGATAGGGGGTCCCACCTCAATAATGAGTTCCTGAAGATGATTTACACAGCTGTAAAGATTGAGCAAAGGCTACATTGCAGCTATTGACTGGAGGCTTCCAGGATAGTTGAACAGATCATCTGGACTATCAGGTCTTGGCTACCAAAAGAGTCACTGTATTGGCCAGACACTTTACCGTAGTATTCAAGTCACGTTAGGCACATGTTTGCATTACAGGGACATTTGTGAATGTTTCTCTGTGACAATCTTCCTTTATACAATATATTCGTGTAAGAGGGTTCTTTGGAATGTTGGGGAAGCGGTTTTGTTAGTTGAAAGCTATGTCTCACTGGGAGCAGTTTGGGATGATTTCAATTGTGATTTTGTGCCAATAAATCTGTACCATAATTTACCGGTGTGTGGAAATTGGCTTATCTTATGTAGTGATGAGTTGTCAAGCAATCATCATGAATGTCACAAACCCACAGAGCGCCACTACTGCTGCAATGCATACTTTTGAAGAAAATGCCATGAAATTGAAGTACCTGAAATTGTAAGTTCAGGACACATCCAAAGTGCTGCATGAAATCTACAAAGCAGGTATGTTTCGTGCACGTACGCTAGCTGCTGGCACTTGATGTGATACTGTGAATAACATTACCAAGGCCTGGTGGCTGCACACTGTATACAAGCTCCATCACCCCTAGAAAATTATTCAAAATCATCGGTGGCCATTTTAGAAGTGAGTAAATCTTTGCGTTTCAGCAACTGCTGAGAACATCAGTGACCAGCGAGTACAATCGCCTGTCAAAACCTAAAAAAACACTGGGGGCCATTTTAGTAAATGGGGAAGAATTTTTTTCCCCAATAGTTTTGTGCCCAACATGCGACAGAAAGGAATAAACAACTCCTGACCATTTTGAGTGATCGAGCTCCTCATCATTGTTCAGCATGGGAAGTGACTCCTTTTCAGTGTCTGCAAAGTATTTTTGGTAGTAAAGGTGGAAAAGAGAATTAAAACCTACCCTCCGTATTGGTGAGACCACAGGAATCAATGCAGCAAAGCAGTCTTAAGGAGATTTAAATAAAGAAAAAATATATAATAAAATATAAAGAATTTATAGCTATGGTCTCAACACGTGTTTGTTAACTGCTCACTCTGCATTTAAGACTACACTGTGACAGGAACACCTCATCAGTATTGGATTAAGCTTGTGTTATTCACTGCATTTGTGACTACACGGTGAAAGGCACCCCACGTCAAATTAGGGACACTACGTCTAAATCGACACATATCTATCCTAAAAAGGCTTTTAAGATGTTCAGTGACACACGGTGACAGGCACACAAGCTTGTTTCAGCCTGTACCAATACATTTTCACCTCATTCGTCTCCATACATGGGCATACGTACATGGGACCAGGCATGCCACGTTGGTGCTGATTTTAGTGATTGGCACATCTGCTTTTGTGCTTGCTCATGGTTCATGACATGCTTGAACGTCATTGTTTATGAAAGCTTTAAGCACTCACAAATTAAAGTCAACTGTACCAGAGTCTTCATTTTATATTGGTATGAAGATAGGGTATTATCCAAGCCTGCACAGTGTTTGTCATGCAGTCAGTGAGTCCATCACTGCCTTATTATGACACCCCAGGGGATCCACCTATACCTTGGAAACAGTGGTATGATGCATTTGAGATGTACTTAGGAACAATTGATCCATTGAGATTTAGGCGAGAGAGTAAAATAGTATTGAATAGCTTGGATCTGAAGGTAGATCCACAATTACCCATCTGCCAGATGTCCAGGTAGCTGAGGAAGAATGGCATGTCTACCAATAAGCTATCAAAAAATGGTCCTTAAGTTTGATATTCCACCCAACTAAGGGGCTGATTAAAATGTCGGTCGGAAACTCTTCTGACCGAATCGGTTTCGGATTTGCATCCAACTGAATCGGGTTCTGCGAGTCCAAATGACCAATGACGATGCTTCCGAACATCGTTCGGTCGGACTCGCATTGACTTCAATGGGGGCCTGTGTCCTGAACGACAACACAGGCTCCCGTTGAAAAAAGGGGTTGGTGGGGAGAATCGTGCATCCTGTGGTGGGCACTCCATGGTGACTGCCACACTGTGCATGGTTGTACAGCAGGACCCATGGGTACCCCCACCGGAACCATTAGGAGGACCTCCAGGGAAAGGGGGACCTGCTAAGGGCCCCCAAAGACAGATTCCAGAAGGCTGTACGAATCTGACATCGTAATTGCTCAGTCGAAAACACAATCCGTAGACCAGTACGAGTTGGCTCAGACCGACTAGTTTTTTCCTAATGCCATTCGGAACCGAACCCGGAAAGTCTGAACAGCTTCCCTACTATTGTAATTGGTCAGTTGGAATGGTGTCTAAATCAGTCGGAAATGCGGGTTCCGAATCGGATTTGGGAGAACTAACTGCCATTTGGAGCCTTTCCGACTGACACCGTAATCGGCCCTTTAGTGATCGCAAGACACTCATTTTTCAACAAGCATGTGAGGATGTTGATAGTTATATTTGAGTGTTACGTAAACCTGGTGCAGAATTCTGCAGAACAGCTTATTCGAGACTAGTTTATCTGTCATCGTGTTGAGTTATTATTGATAGGCAACCCATTGTTGCCAGATACTAACAGAGTTGCAAAGAGCATTGAGATATCAATTAGGTCAGCGAAAGAGCTTGAGAATAAAATTGCGGACCAAGTAAATTTCATTCGGTCTAGGGAGGGAAAAGGAAAGATGAACACAGCAATGTCTCCAGTGCTCACCTCAACTAAGCCTAGTCAACTAGGGTATTTGTTTTAGGTGTTGGAATCCGGCTTGTCAAAAAAGGAGGGAGTGTATGTCTGGCCAAAAATGTTCAGTGTAGAAGATAATGTAAAAGAGTGTGAAATGAAAAAGCACCAAGTTCTCTGTGGTATGTGACATGTATGCGAACAGTATTGATGATCTAATGGGCGAAGTCCAAGACATGGTGTTAGTTGTGGGGGATGGCAATGTGAAAAGGGGGGATCCTGAACAGGGAGTTGATCCTTATGTGTATGTACAGGTGGGTGATAAGCAAGTACATCTGTTGGTTGATTCTGGGGTCAGAATTACAATGATCACTCAGGAGGTATTTCAGCAGAATTGGTCTGATCAAATTTTGTCTCTACCTAACAGGGCCCCTGTCTCTTACAAAGGGAGAAAGATTGAACTGCACTTTTTTTTGAGGAAGTTGTAATCTTTAAGGCAAGATACATTTATGAAAAGATATATGAAGCATTTAAGGGGTTAAGCATATTGGGATGGTTCCACCAGGGATTTTTTGGAATGGCTCTACACCTGGCACAAGTGAACAGATAACAGTGATAAGAGATGCCCGTGACATTGAACGGCTGGCAAAGGAGTTTCCCAAGTATTTTCAGGTGAATTACGGAAATAAGCTAGTTTCCAGCACAATATCAAAACAAAGGAGCATGCCATGCCTGGTAAGCATAATTTGAGAGGTGTTCCTTTCAGTGTTTGAAATCAGTTTGAGAAAGAACTGGAAAGAATATGCATCAAAGGCATTATTGAACAGATTGAATCCTTGTTGTGACTTTCTCCTTTAATGTTTGCTAAAAGGAAAAATGGGGAGTTGAGGGTTTGTATTGGCCTTATGGCCCTTGATAAGGAAATATGGGTTGATTCATACATTCTACCCATGATTTTCTCATGGGAGACTATAAATTAATACCTCTAATAAATCTTAGACACTTGATTGAAAAAAAAAGTTCACGAGGGACACCTGGGTGCCACGTTAACTAAACGGAGAGTACGCATGTCATATTGGTGCCTCAAATGGATACTGAAATTGATTTATTAGGGAAATAAGTCACTTAAAACATATTCTCCACAGTTGTTACTGATAGAACGTCCATCTGAATCCTGGAAGAAATTGGTAATTGATTTAGTGGGGCATTTAATGCTCTGCCTCAAAATGAATGCTATGCTTTGGCCCTTATTGCCCTAAATGGCCTCATGTTAAATTTATAGGTGAACCTAACTCCAAATCTGTGGTGGCGTTTCTTTAAGACATCTTCATGAGTGAGGGCTTTCCAGAGGTGCTGATTTCTGGGGTACAATTTGTGTAGGTGAAACTATTTTTTCAAAGAGAGTGCTGTTGAACATCTCAAGAGTTCACTGTATCAACTCCAAACTAATGGCCTAGTAGAATGCTTTATCTGTGTCTTAGGAGAGTGTATATGTTGGCCATTAGCAAATAAGTGAATCATTAGTACTGCTGTGCAAACAGTGTTGTAGTTCTATAGAACCACGCCTCATTCCACCGCTGTTGTGCTCCATATGAGTTTTCTTAAAGGCAGAAATCCTACTACTCAATTAACACCTTCTTGGATGTCACAACTATTAAAGAATCAGTAATCCATTGAAAGTCATTATGATATCATTCATTGCAATGTTAAAACATCACAAACTAAGCAAAAGTTTTATTATGAAGTCGAAAAAAGTGTTAAAGACATTCCATATGTGATGAGAATACTGCGTTTGCATTAAGATACTGGAATTTCTTAAGAAAGGTGATCAAAAGTTCTTTGATCTAGTAGTCATAGACAAAGTATGTGGTAATGCTGTAAGAGTAATGGGACACAACTGGTCGAATACTGACAAGGTGGATGAGTATTCAAGGTTTAAACCGATAGGAAGACTGGTTTATCGCCTCATGAAATTTTGACAGGACGTGCAATAAGACTGGCTGCTGTACCTGCAAATGCATTGTTGAACATCACGGCTGATATGATACTCAATATCTGCAAAGGATTGGCATGTGGTGTGTTCAGTTTCTTATTAGGTTGGAGATGCCACAAAGATCCAAACCAACAACAGTGCCATGACCTAAATCCTGGTTGATTGGATCATTACCAAAAAGCATATTCAGAAGAATTGTCTGGTGCCGAGATGGAAAGGCCCCTTCTAAGTCATATTAGTGACTGCTGTAAAGTCTGGTGGAGTGCCAAATTGTGAGTAATCCTGAAGAGGAAATGTTGCTCTTTCATCCTGAACCAAGAGCAGTAGTGACTGCTCTGCCTCAAGATGTGAGGTCATGGGGAGCACTGGTAACCGGATCACAACAGAAGCAAGAAGGAGAAAGGGGTGAATAACTGCAACCAATTGCACCAGTTCAAGTATCAATCATTGTGCCACGTGGCATTGAAGTCTCTAACAAAGTAGAAATAGACGGACCCTCAATGACTGAAACAGCATCAATACAGAAAATAAATCCAGGTGAAGGAACAAGTACTGAACTGAGAAGGATCACCCCAAAAGTTGAATGGCCACAGAACTTTAATAAAAGAAGTCTGAAACAGAGCCTGTCAGTTTTCCAGATCCTTTTGACTATTCCAGAGGAGACCGAAATAGGTGATTAAAGCGATACAGGGAGAATCAACAAAAACCAAGAAGATCAAAAGGAGGAAGAGTATCTTGTCAGAGGCATTCAGCACCTGAGTGGTCTTACTATGTTGAAAAAATACTGAAAGTCACAGTAGATGTACTGTGTGATGCAAAATCCGAACTGTTTGTACCTCCATGACATAATCACAGTGAGCATTATTAGACAAGGTTCATCTGACTAGAACAAATTGTGCAATTACAAAAAGGCGTTAGAAAATTCAAAAAGACAGTTACATAAAAACAAGAGACCAATGTTAATTAATTCCTATTTTTATTTTACAGAAGATCAACCTAGGGCCGAGACTGCAGTAGAATAGTAGGGATAACGTTAATAGAAGAACAAAGAGTAGGGTTGAGGATTGTTTAACACAAGATTGCTTTGTTGGAAACTAATCACTTAGAAAAGCTATTTACAAAATTCTGCATAGAACTTTAACTTGGCTACAACTAATGTGAGTTTGGGGAAACATGTTGTCTTAGAAATAAATGTAAATATCTTATGTGTTCAATTGTCGTAATAACTAACAATAATAATGATTACCATAGTGTTAGTATGATTTTATTTAACACCTGAGAAAGATTTTAGAACTACAAACGCAACAAAAAACATGCATACTTGAATGATGAAGATCAACTGAAAGCTTCATTTGTTGCGTACAATAGAGAGGATTATTCAACAAATGTTTACTCTAGATTAATACAGGTATATAAACGCGCTATGGGAGCAAAGTCTGTTATGTCTGTGCTCATTTAATGTCTTCAGCATCAGAAAAAGTCACCCATCTTATGGAACTACATGTAGCATACTGCTTACACTTGCATATAAATGCAAACATTTTGAATATTTCTATTCTTTCTATGACTTAATACTTTCTAGAATGCCTTTAATAGAAAGCTTGAATTTACACTCGCAAAGGAAAGAAATGGGCATAGGTTGGCATTAATTTATACCACACAGACCAATAGTGTTAAGGCTTATCAGAACAATTTGACCTGTTTGATGCAACCACTAAAAAAGATTTTTATTATAACTTTAGAAGAACGAAACACTAACCTGCCATGCAGTAAAGGCAAGCACAGTGATGTTTTGAACAATGTTTCGAAGAAAGAGAAAGATGCGTTCAGAAAGAAAGCGGTTCAACCAAAATTAAAATTGGGCAGTCAATACAAAGGGCAAATTTGCATTTAGAGAAGAAGGAGACCTAAACTAACCAGACATGCAGCGATAAGTAGCTGTGAACACTCATTTGAATTAATGGGAGGGACATGGCAAATTTTGCAAGAAGAATCAGTAATTCCAGAAGTGTATTTTGTTTGTGAAACAAACTCTTATTATCTGCTGCCTGCTGACTGGGAGGATATCTGCTATTTAGCTGTGCTATTTCGGAAAATATATCATGTGAATAGGATAGATGCATTAACAATGACACCTGCACACAGACACACCCGTAGTACAGAGAGTGGAGCTCAATTAGTGGGAGATATGCTCAGTACAATATTTCCACCTGTAGGAGTCATTCTAAAAGACAAAAAGATTAGAAAACTGTCAACTGTTGTCAATAAAATGGCAACCAGTACATCTGGAGCTTTCATAGTAGTAAATACTGAGATTATTGCCATATGTTCAATGGTTCTGCAAGATCCTTTAGCATTAGACATTTTGCTTGCAGAAAAAGGCAAGATGCTTAAATTAACCCATTGCTGTTCATACTTACCTGAGAAAGAGTAAGAAAACTGAGGAATTTGCAAGAACAGATCTGACTTAAAACCTGAATTAGAAGAACTGGAAATACAAAGTATTTTAGACAAGTTTGGTAAAAGGATTCACTCCATTGGAAATTGGTTAAAGAAAGAAGGAGAAGGTATTCTGAAGGCTATAATCATGTCAGCATTAATCCTAGGGCTTTGTTTGCTGAGCTTATTTGCTTTTTTTAAAGGCTGTAGACATTATTCATGCAAAAGAAGTGAAGAAGGAAGGGAATAAAAGATTTGTAAAAGACTTAACTTTAAACCACATCATGAATGACGACCACAAAAAGTCATTGAAATTTCAAAGTTTACAAGAAAGAGACAGGATTCAACTGATGATGAAAATGCCCTTTGAATAGGAGTCACATGCTAAATAGTGATAATGGGATGGATAAGATAATTATCAGACTGGGGAATAATACAGTCCACTAATGAACAAAAAAATTAGTTAAATAAGTAGCTAAATATGCAACGAAAAATGTAAAATGTAATGCTCAAATGAACACGCTTTTGAAATATGCTGATTTCCAATAGGCAGTCCTAGTTCTCATATAGGCAATAGAAAAGCTAAGAAGCAAGATTCTTCAACTAAAAGCAAACATAATATTGGTGAAATGTGCACAAGATAAATTAAAAGCTTGACCTTAAAATGACATGCTTAGAAATGTTTAACTGCAGTACATTCCTGTTTAATAAATGTTTACTTTATAAGCAACTTTTTAATCTTAAATGTCAAGAGCTTCCAATTTTCTCATGTTCTCATATAAATGTTTTTTTAAGATAGCTGTGCATTATAGACGATAATTCTTGTTCATATTAAATGGAATGCATTACCTAACAGTGATATTTTCTCTTAGTTAGTATAGGTAATTGTTCTCGCAGTGAAACAAAATGTGATCTTGAAAGTCAACCTGTGCTCAAATGCCTATGGGAACTAAGGCTTAGGTTTCCAGAATTTAACTATGCAAGAATGTTGTAGCTATTCATGGGAGAATGAGCTGAACCTGCTCAATAATGAGAGATGCCACCCGACTGGGCCGTGGATAACGGCGCCTGATACAATGCCTTCAATAAATATTCATGTATTTTATTTTAGTGCATGTTACTAGGTAGATGGGCAATGCCTTTCTACCCTTTCCAGACTCATGATGACTGCAGCTACTGCTGATTCTGTTTCCCTACTGCTCTGTTATTGCCATTTATTTTGCCAGATTGCTGCTGCAACAGTATGCTGATTAATTTGGATTTATTGCGACTCGGCTGAGTTTCATGAACTACTTTTTATGGGAAGAACTGCTGCCTTAGCTTGGCCTTGAGCTTTGTGCTCTTCTGATCTCATTCTTTTCCGTTTGAACCAGAACTCTTCATGGGTTCTACGAATCTAACACTTGGATATGATCTTTAATACAGGCAATTAAGCTTTATGGAATGTATTTTTTATTTGATGTTTGAATCTGGCCATTCATTTTTATGAGATTTCTGTATACCTATTTGATTTATGGACTAATCAAAATTAAAGCAACCAAAAGACTTTTACCATTCTCTTAATGAGAATAAAGATTTTAAAACATATCTTAACGCTAATCATTGACTGAACTTAAAACTATTAAGGGAGTTTAAGTTATGATGCCTGATTTGCTCTTTGACTCATAATACGATATTCAAAAGGTCCATTACTAGAGGAGAGAGATTTCCAGTGCAGAAACCTGGACTAACCCTTGCAAGTGAGGGAATATTGGTAAATAAACAGTATGACTCTGGGGAAGTGATAAGAAAACATTTGGGGCCCAGTCCATGCTATCACCTGCATCGGTAGGGGTACCACGATAATGCGGGCCGGATTGCGAGGCTGGGAACCGACACATGGAGTCTTTGACGCTGACGTTTGCTCCTTCCAAGGTACTATTTCAGTGCGACCTGCGTGAATCCCGTAGCCAGTTTGCCCTCGATTGCATTTGGCCTGAATCTTGCTTTTCTTTGGCCCAGAACTACCTCAAGTAACCCCTAAGTGCTATTTTCTTTCAAGCACTATATTGCAGTTTATTCTTTAAAAATTATTAACTTAAGTTCTACCTCTTTATTTTTGTCGTTTTGGTCTTGTTTCTCTCATAAAAAATATTATTTATTTTTCTAAACTGGTGTGGAGTCTTTTTATGGTGTTTTCCCTGTGTTACTGTAAATTAAGTGTTGTACAAACACTTTTCATATTGCCACTTAAGGTTAGCCTGACTGCTCTGTGCCAAGCTACCAGAGAATGATCACTGGCTAATTTAGGGTGTGTCTCTGGCGTATGTGGTTCCTGCTTGGACAGGGTACATACCTCTGCCACCCAGAAACCCAATTTCTAACAACCTCCCTTTATTGCAAAATAAAGGTGTTAGGCCTGTGTAGTGTAGTGATGACACAACTGCCAATGCGCTAGTTGTTTGTCAAGATTATTTTGCAGCCTGCTCAGACTAATTCACTTAAAATCATCATATTTTCATATTCTAGGCATTTTTCCATTATACCAAGGAGATCTATGTCATGTACTGCGTTCAATTAACACATCTGCAACATTTTGTAGATTGCAAACTGCTGACCAAATGTTCAACAATGTCACTTTGAAGCCTGTTCCACTTTCGCTAGTGGATTTAGGAACACATTAAGGACATCTGATTAGTCTTACCTCTTGTTACTATTTTGCAGGAAAGGACCTGCATGGTTCATAAATGTTGTTAACATACCCAGCTCTTTTAGAATCTCAACACAGTTGTTCCCCAAGAAGTCGCTATAATTTGCCAAGCCACACTGCTCACTCATAGTATATCTTAATAACTGGTTATCTGTAGTATTCCTTCCTAAGCAGCAGAATCTCTGGCTGAAGCACGCAACTCAGGAGTGGACGGGTGGAGTTGAACTTGCCTTTAGCACAAGTGGCATCTTTAGATAGCAGCCCTGCTTCCACATTCAAGTGAGCAGATAGGCCATCACCCAAAATGGTGGTGAAGCCAGGAAGTGACTGAAGCAGAACATTCAACTGAGGAGGAAAACCAGGAATTAAATGTTGTTGACTTGTAAATGTTGTTGACTTGTAAAGCGCACAGCTGCCCCAGCAACGGGGCGTCCCGGCGCTGTAGACTGCTGGGGAACCCGTCCTGGCTATCCCTGTGAGATGGTCCCTTTCTGGGTATCTCCAAGGTGAAACCAGGCATCCCCGGCATCTGTGGGGGGCCGTTGTAGAGATGAGGCAAGCTTAATGCCCAGAGTTGCCGAGTGTGTTCCTGGTTAGAGTAGGTACCGAGGCGAGAATTATCGAGTCCGTTTTGACCCTGGTCCACGACCCTGCCGCGTCAGGAATTGAACCCTGGTCCCTGGCCGATTCTCTGCTTACAGGTCTGCCACCTCTAACCAGTGCAAGAGTTAAACAAACAGGGGTAACCCTATAACCCAAGGAACCTGGGCTTCATCAATATATAAGAACAATGGTTCCGTAGGGAGAAAAGATTATTTACAATAAGAATAAATCAATTAAACAAAACAACACAGCAAAAGATGATCTAACAAATAATTAATCCTTAGGCAATGAATAATTATTCAAAAAACATAATAATTTATTTTTTTGTATTTCAAATGAATTTTAAATCATTCATCAATTCCTTCAAATATGTATGGAAAAATCAAAAAGGCTGTATATACAATGATATTTACAAGAAAACGACGCAGTGACAAAGTGAATTAGGTGACTTGATGTGATAGTGAAAATGTGAATATTTACAATATATGTATGTGATTATCAATAAAATACATAGAACATTTTTGCAAAGATTTTTTGCAAAAGAGTCCTCAGCTGAATTCTGGTTAGGTAGTGATCCTTGTAAGGCACTGGTCCTAATTTTTCGTGTATACAAGGAGTTCCAATTAGTAATGGACTGTGGAACCGTCCACAGTCCATTACTAATTGGAACTCCTTGTATACACGAAAAATTAGGACCAGTGCCTTACAAGGATCACTACCTAACCAGAATTCAGCTGAGGACTCTTTTGCAAAAAATCTTTGTATTTTATTGATTAAAAATAAATTATTATGTTTATTGAATAATTATTCATTGCCTAAGGATTAATTATTTGTTAGATCATCTTTTGCTGTGTTGTTTTGTTTAATTGATTTATTCTTATTGTAAATAATCTTTTCTCCCTACGGAACCATTGTTCTTATATACCTCTAACCAGTGAGCCACACCTCTCCACATTCTGCATTCTCTTCTGGGTCGCTTCAAACACTAAAAAGTCAATAACTCTATTTTTTTTTAAACAACATTAAGAACACAGTGGGTATGTTTGTGTGCATAATGTATGCTGTTAAGTAAGCATTTTAGTATGTCTGACCTTAAACTTGAGTGTACTGTGTGATTTTGAACTTCAGTGCTGTTCCTGATTAGTGTTTAAATGTTAAAGAAAATGAAAAGGCAAATTATTTGTCACAAGGGCATAGCATGTTAGTTGATGACATTGCATCAAATAAACAGAGCTGCCTCAGGATGAGTTTTTACTTACTAAAAAGCCATGTCAGTGAAATCCCCAGCAACCAAGAAAGGTGCAAGATGTGACTATTGAAAGATGTAGCTCTCATGCCATCATCTAGGAAAGGCACCAAACACATTAGTAAAGCAACCCCTAACATCTTAGAAAGCTTGTATTTTGATGGAGTGCCAGCAGTGTGGTGCTGTGTGGTGATATGGCTGAACTGCCACCTAGGTGGAGTCAATGCCACCTAGAACACATGGAAGTGGCAAAATAGCATTGAATTCTCTTGCAACCCTTTACCTTTCTGCCTATGACTGTGGCATGGGGATAAACTGGGGCGCACTTTGGTTGATGCATATCAGTACTTGATGCATGTGCCTGATGCAAGCATCGAGATTGGCTTGCCTGAGGAATACCAATGCTGTCAGATGTGGTCCTCTGGAGAGATCCATTGGCCTTGAAGTGGAGTGCAAATAATATTTTGAAATAAGCAGGGATAGACTAAGAGAGGGCTGTAGGTGAAACAAGCTCCTGCTCCCAGTCTACAATCATGTCAAGGATCACATCAGGTGAGAATAGATACCTGACAATAATAGCAATGGAAGCTTCAATTAGACATACCAAAGAAGGAGGCTTCTCAGTTTTTCTCCTCTAATAATTACCTAGTGTGGCCTATTACTGCGAGGAAGATTGGAGCATACTGGGGAGTGGGCTGGATCACTTTGCAGCTCCCTACAGGATTACCTGCCTGTGAGCTCCAGAGGGGCTGCTGGAAACACAGTGTCACTGCTGAATCGGCCCCATTCCTGGTTTGTAACTTGGCTACCCAACGCTGATGTGGCTGACAACCTGCAGGAGAGCATCGGTGATGGGCTGGGAGCACTTGCCCTGTGTTGCCTTGCCTTTAAGTGAGTCCGCTGCAACTGTGTGGCTGATGATTCCGGTGGTCTTTGGGTTCCACACACAGGCTTCACCTGTGACTCTGCCATACTAGTGCTGCTCACGGGGCCTATTGCACCGCCTCCTGCAGATGTGGGCTTGCGCATGGCCCTCAAGGTGCTCCTAGATTTATTTACTGGAGCAAAGTTCTGCAGTGGTGCCCCTGGGGCCCAGACTGCACTATGACAACGCAGAAATGAAGATGAGCCCACTTCTCCCTTTAATGCCCCATGTTGGGACTGCACCGACCCCCCTGGCCTAGCAGGTCCCAATGACCTTAGGATAACACCAGCTCCCTGGTGGCTGACTGGAGACCTCATGGTGGTGGGCCTGGTGGTTGACTTGGCTGAAGGCCTTGGCACTGGAGCCCACACAAAAAGGCCATGCCTCACTATCTTTCATCCTGCGACCCCTTCTTGGTGCAGAGACCCAATACACTGCTACTCCCCCTAGAAAGGCATCCAGACACAAAAGACATTGCCCCTCTGCCAGCGGACACTGGTGGGGTTGCATGGGAGCTTGGTAGGCCTGCTATGTCCAGGACTCTGCTTTAAGCCAGAAGTAACCAAGATACACTCATCTCCTGTTTTTTCCTTTACTGTGCTCCACCGCACCGGCAGGGGTGGAATACTGCACATTGATAGCCCATACATTGGAAGCAGAGTCAACACCAGCCACTGCAGCCTCTCCAGGGCAGAGGCAGGCGGCCTGAGATTTGAGGTGCCTTTGCCTGTTGTAACTAGTCTGTGCCTGACATTGTAGTTGCCATCTTGCTGTGAGGTTGGCGAGACCCCCTTTGGGGACCCTAGCATCCAGTACCTGTTGAACCACCTGAATCTCAACAATATCTCTGGTAACCTCGTACATCTATTCGAAAGTTGGGCAGTACATATTGTACACACTATCCCAGGGCGTGGTTTATACATTTATATCCTTGTGAAGCCCTATCCAGATCAGCTTTGCCCTGCTCCACCTAAAGACTTCTCCACAGCATACAGACATTGTCTGGATGGGGAAACAGAAGGCTAAATCAGCAGGGGCCCTGCCTGAGGGGATCTGTTGGTGGACACTGGGTAACTGGCTCCTCCGATAGACCGTATCCATCTCACCCTGGCAGCTCGTCCCAGACCTGACACCTGAGACATAAATCGAGGAAGCGACTGTGCAGGACTCAGCACACTAGGCCTCAGATGTGGCCATCACAGGCTGCACAGAAGGGAGTAGCTGCCCTCTAGACAGTGGCAGCCCGGGGGAATGTTCGGAGTTCAGGCTTAGACACTGGCACTCCCTGTGGACGTTAGTCCACGCTGTCAGACTCGGGATCGTCTCAGGCAGAGCTCTCCAGGGTGACTCCACAGTTGAGGAACTGATTTAATATCCTTTGTCACTAGTTCTGGGTGTGGGAGTACCTACTGGTTATTTTCAAACCTCTGGAGTTGTTTGAGAGTTGTTTGGGATTACCGCTTTAGCTGTCATACAGCTGTACAATCTGTCTGTTTCTCCTTTAGGATCTCTGGCTTGACATGCACTTTTTCTTTTGTGAATTTGGTTAGGCTTCTGCATTTCTTGTGTGAGGAGGGCCGCATGGCACAGGGCTTGCCTTACCACCTTGGCTTACCCCCTCACAAATAGGCCCCTGCCAGGTGACTACAGGAGACATTCTATTGACTATGTTTCACATTTTTAGTTTGGGTGGCCAGCTGTTACTGGACTGCTCTTGGGTTGGGGAATTCATGGGTATGGGTTATTGTTCTTTAGCACAGGAACCATATCACATGTTGTGCATGGGTGCTTGAGGGAAAGCCTGGACGGCCTGGGTGAGACATGCACGAATTACAAGTAAATGGCAGCCAAGCGACATACACTGACTTTTTTGTCCTGGCATATAGGGGGGACTGGCTCAGCCTCCAAGAGGCACAATATTCATAGATACCTGAAGAGATGCAGGGTACATGTGACTATGCTCCAAAGGACACATCATACTGGGGGTGAGATAGATTGGCTCTGGCTAGGTGGTGAGGCTAGCTATGTGGTACTGCGTACTCTGCCTTTGCTCGGTGCACACTATTCTGGGTCCGGGCCAGGACCCCCTTTGAACTTGTATGCTACCTCATCGACAAAGAAGGTAATTATGTTCTCCTTAAGGGTAGGCTATTGGGGAGAGAGGTAACATTGGGAAATATATATGCCCTGATCCAGCCCAAGGTGACCTTCCTACATTCCCTTTCTACACATATAGCAGGTTTACTTACTGAGGATTATTTCTTTTGGCTGGGAACCTCAATTGTGTGCCAGATGACCTGTTCAAGGACTCCACCCCCCTGCTGGGGGTGCTCACACAAAGACTGACTGAATGTCTCAGGGATTGGTCAGAACATTAGGAGCTGATGGATACTGGGAGGACACAGCACAGAGAGGGCCAGGACTATTCTTACTTTTCCCATATCTACAGTCTTCACACCTGGCTAGATAGGGTTGTGAGCTCCTGTAAGCTTAGACAGTATGTGACACCTACCAAATATCTGGGGCGTACCCTTTCAGATCACAGTCCTGCCCTGTTAAGATTCCAGCCTGTGGGGGAATGCCCACAGATACCCACATGGTGTCTCAGCCCAGAGTCCCTGGAGAACACTTGCTTTCGGGATTCCTTGGGTGAAGCGGTCTCAGGTATTTCGTCCTTAATCATGGCTTGGCATCCTCCGGTTTGGTTGAGTGGGAGGCCTTTAAGGTGGAAATCCGGGGCCATTGCCTAGGCCAATCCATTGGTGTCTGGAGGGAACTGAATGGGGAACTACAAAACCTAGATACTAGACTACATGCCCTAGTCAATGCTCTTGGTACAGACGCAACAGTGCCTGATAGGCTTTGGGAGGCCTGGGAGCAATACAATGTGGTGTTGGAATGGTTGTATTGTCATGATCATAAGCAATATATTGCTAGAACGCATGAGGAGGAAGGGCAACCAGGTAGACGACTGGTCTGGCTCATTCGACCCAAATACTAGGGGGGGCCTCTAACACACATCCAAAAAGGGACTTGCCTCTTTATTCTCCTAAGGCCATTAATTTCACTTTTCACTAATATTACGAAACACTGTATAAAAATCCAGAGCCACTCCAAAATGAGATCCAGGCCGCGTTCTTGGCAAGGTTACACTTGTGGAGACTTCCCAGAGAGGATCAAGAAGGGTTGGGGGAAAATTATACATACAGAAGATTAGGACTGTCATCTAAGAGATTGCGATGGGTATAACCACGGGCCCTGATGGTCTTCCTTTCGAGTTTAATGCAGCATTTGCTGGGACCCTGGCTCCGAGGTTGGTAACCTTCTATGTTGAATCCCTGAGACGAGGTGTCCTCCCCGAGTCAAATAAAGATGCGGTTGTGATCCCTCTTCCTAAGACCAAGACCCAAAGTGCCTAGACCACTGAGTTTTGACTGCTCTCCACGCTAAATATAGATTTAAAAAACCTTAGTAAAGTATTGGCCCTTCACCTACTCCCCCACATGCCCATCTTAATCCACACTGACCAGAATGGCTCAACCTCCCCTGAACCTTAGAATGTTGTATCATGTGCTATATCACCTGGAGGTCCAATCTCACCCACATGCCCTGCTGCTGTCAGTTGATCTCGAAAAAGCTTTTGATACAGTACAGTGGGATTTTCTGTACAAGGCTATGCAGCAGATGGGTTTAGGGGAATGCTGTATTAGATGGGTCAAGCTGCTTTACACTACTCCAACAGCCAGAGTTAAAACAGGCGCCACAATCTCCTTACAGCAGAGAGGGCCCGATGTATGACCTGTGAAAATAACACCTCTGTAATTGCGACAAATTGTGAGTCGCTAATAGCGAGTCACTATTCGCTACCAACCAACACCACAGGCAACATGATTGCGAGACGGTATTCATTGGCAACGCTATTTGGCCTACTCGCTATTTGCGAGTCATTACTGTCTCACAAATAGTGAGTCCCATAGAAAGAGCATTTTTGCATGCACAATTTGCAAGTGTGCATGAAAACGGCAATAAAGCACTCGCAAGTGGCGAAATTGTGTTAAAAAAAGAATATACTTCCTGTTTGAGGTGAAGGACCCCCAAAACAGGAAGTGGTGCTTAAATCCACTCGAGAAACAAAACTCAAGCACATGTGCAGGTCCAGCAGCACAGTTAGACACTGCTGAGAGAGAAAACATGAGCAGCAAGGCGAGCAAGAAGGGAAGTAAGCAGAGGCTGAGAAAGCTGAAGTTCTCTGAGAAAGAGCTGGACATCATCATGGAGGAATGCTGCAATCACCATGGTGAACTATTTGGCAGAGCCTCACACTGTCTGGGGGAGAATGAAAAGAGGAAGATCTGGCGCAGCATGTAACAAAGGATTAATGCGCTAGGAGTAGCACACTGTTCCATAGATGACATTAACAACCGGTGGTATGACCTTTGCTCCAGGGAAAAGGATAGGGTGGCAGCATGGCTGGAAGCAGCGAAAAAGACCAGAGGGGGACCATACACTTCAGCTGAACCAACACCAGCTGAAGCAAGGGTGGAAGCTACCCTGGAGAGGGCAGCTGTAGCAGGCTTAGGGAGCCTTGATACATCTCAGACATCCAGACATCCTGGTAAGTGAAAACTGTGCATGTGATGTATGAATATCCACTAACGCCTGTACTGTGCATGCATACTAATCAAACTCAAGCAAACATCCATGTACAAACAAACAACACTGGTGTTGCATCATGGGAGATGTAGTCTGTGACAAAATCAGTGTAGTGAGGGAATGACTTGAGCTGAAAAACATTGCAAAACCACTGAAACAGTGAAACACATTTGTTTATTATGTTCTCTCTTCTCCTTTGTCACATAGACTCACCAATGGAAGCAGACGTCACAGATGAGGACACACCGGGTAGCCACGAGCCAGAGCAAATGGAGGAAGGGCAGGGCATTGGGGAAACAAGTGGGGACAGGTCCTCTGACGTCCCATCCACTGTGGCTGCAACCACTACAGTGTCAACACCGACTGTCACCTCTGCAGCACAGCAGGGCACAACCCCACCAGTCCCACTGTCCACCCGAGCGTCGGTCCCAAGGTCTGTACTCCACTGGGTCAATCAGTCAGGCCATGTCTGCTTCCATTGGCAGGGAAATACGGCAAATACAGCACCTGCATAATCAAATACAAAGGCAGAGAAATGTCAGGATGTCCCAGGGGTTTCGCATGGTCACAAACTGGCACAGAATCAGGCCAGGATCGAATCCAAACTGGATGCCCTCACCAACACTGTGGCAAACTTAGCTAAGGAGTGTTCTGCAGAAAAAGCCAATCAGAGCAGCATTTAGTGCAGCGGGGGACAGAAAATCAATAATCTGAGCAGGGCTATCAATCGGCTGGCGCATGCTACTAACAAACATAGCCAGCGCACACTTGGCCTACAAGTGGAGCTGGGCCACTACAGTGGTGACGTAGCACATGGCCTTGAAAAATTACAGCTGAGACAAATCAGGTAATTGGGATGTTGGCATTGGTGGCACTGGCAGTGAAGTGTCAAGTCAGAGCAGCATTTCAGCCCCGGAGACACAAATGGTGCACAGAAGCAGCAGCCGACACCTTGGGCTGGTTAGTGGCACCTCTGGCGCGGCTACACGCTGGGGCAGGAGATGAAAATTTTGTGGTACCCAAACATCTTTCATGTGCCTTTAATTTCATTATTTTTGGTGACAAACCCATGTATTTTTCATTCTGAGGCTAATTCCTACAGAATTGATGGACATGTTGTCCTAATTTGATAATGAATTAAAGAAAATGAAAACACACATTGCTATTCACAATTTGTTCTGTCTTTTGTACAGCTGAGTGTCTAGCTGGTGTGTATGTACCTTTCAGTTGTCGGCAATCTGGTCCCTGTGCCTTCTTCCCTCTGCTGCAGCGCTACCATCCCTTTGTTGTATGGCAGTTGGTCCCGGACCATCATCCTCAGATTCTGTGTCCGACACATCCATTGGCAGTCCACCCCTGCAGGCCATGTTATGTAGCATGGCACATGTTGCCACAATTTTACAGACTGTCTTTGGCGCATACTGCATAGCTCCACCACTCTTATGTAGGCATCTGAAGCGCGAATTCAGGATTCCAAAAGTACGCTCAAACACTGTCCTTGTGCGCCTGTGCGCAGTGTTGTACCGCTTTTCATGAATGTTGTTGGGAGACAGATACGGTGTGAGGATCCATGGACGCAGAGCATACGCACTGTCACTGTCATGATGTTGATGTTAAATGCTTGCAGACATGCAAGTAAATTAACAATTGTCTGGGGACAGGTGATAACATTACCTAGGAGGTATCGATCATCAAAGTCCCCTCTTTCTAACCTTTGATATAGACCACTGTGCCTGAAAATGAATGCAGGGTATTTGGCTACAATATCTGTGACGTTTTTAGCGTCACACACTACTTGGATATTGAGGGAATGTGTGCTTTTTCTGTTACGAAAAATGTATTCAATGTGGGGTGCTGGACACATGTGTACCATCTATGCACCCTATAACCTGTGGGAATCTTGCTAACCTGTAGAAATCCATTTTTGTTTGGTCTAATTCCTCATTATCACAGGGCATGTATATGTGTTGATGTATGTGGTATAGCATGGCATCTAGGAAATCATGGAAAAAACACGAAAGCGCACTCTGAGACACACCACTAGCCACTGCAATGACATCCTGGTAACTACCAGTGGCCAAGAGGTGGAGGGAGCACAACACCTGCACATGTGTGGGAATAGCTGTGCATGGTTCTACTCTCAAGTTGTTGCTTCAAGTTGTCAATGAGCTTTAGTATGTCCCTGCTACTTAGCCTGTAGTGATCATAAATCTCCTCTTCTGTCTTATCCATTAATGTCAGCCTGACTCTGAATATCCTCTCCTGTGTTCTTCTCCTCTGCAATGCCGCCATTATCCGTATCCTCCTTGCTAACACATACAGGGCAACCATTGTGGAAAGGTTTGTGATGCATTCTGTGTGTGTTTTTATAGGTTGATCCTGATTACCATCTGTTTCAGCTTTGTGGTAAATTGCATGCGCAAATAAGCTTTTTTGCGTGTTCTCGCAATTTGCGACTAGTTTGTACATGCAAATTTGAGAGTCTAAAATTGAGATTAGCAATTTTGCAAATGCAAAATACATGCGCTAATATTGCGAGTCGGTATTTACTTGCTAATTATTTTGGGCAATTGCGAATGCTTTTTGTACATTGGAAACAGCCTGTTTTGCATGCGCAAATCATTTTGCGACCGATTTTGGTCATGCTAAATGGTCGTACATCTAACCCAGAGTGTATAGGGGCACCAGGCAGGGATGTCCCTTGTCCCCTCTTTTGTTTGCTCTGGCCATCGAACCACTGTCAGAACTTTTACAGCTAGAAAGCAAGGAGAAAGGTAGAGAAATTGAAGGACGGGAATGTATTATTTCCCTCTATGTCAATGACATCCTCCTCTACTTGACGAATGGATCTACAGGTTCTGGGTGGCACTGGGACATCTGCAAGAATTCGAGAGAGTCTCAGGTTTCTCGATTAATACAACTAAGATGCATGTGTTGCCTCTGTCCCATGATGCCCAGAGACCTCTACACCTGCCCCTAGATTTAAACCGGCCTCCATGCTCATTTTGCTACCCGGGAGTTAAGATCTACCATTCCCTGGACTATTTATGGGAGGGGAATTTGGGAAGGCTCTTTGATCCCTCAGGTTCTGTGTTCTGTTTTGGCACTCTCTTAAGGTATCAATCATGGCCCGGATCTTGGTGTCTTGGTGTGTAAAATAATTATGCTCCTGAGATAGCTCTATTGTTTTGTTGACCTCCCAGTAAGGATGCCTGCCTCTTAGTTCAAGCAACTGGGCACCTTGCTGCCCGACCTGCTATATAGGACGACGGGTGCCGTGGGGTATCTCTTTAGACATTCTTTGGAGCTCTCTTGCTTAGTGGGGCCTAGGTGCCCCTGATTTTGAGTTGTATTCCTTGGCCTCCTCATAACTTCAGTAGGTACCCAAATGGCTGAACGGAGCCCTTCAAGAGGAGCTAGGGTTGGTGGGGCAGTCCACACATCTAGGAGACTTCTTAGCTAAACTGCTCAGCCCTACGGTGATGATACCGTGTCCAGGAGTACTTCTGACTGCGGAGCTAAAATACTGGAGACACTGCATCTTAAGAAACATGGGGATGCCTTTAAATGCACCAGGTTGCCTCGTGGACCTCCCTCACATCGCCCCCTCTCTTGTTTTACAGCAGGCCAGCTGAAAGCCTGGACAGATGCATGACTGGTAATGGTTGGAGACTGTTAACAAGAGGGTGCACAGTTGCTGTTTGAAGATTTGATGGCTCACTATTACCTACCCCCAGGACAATTCCTTATTTATGAGGCACTGACTCAAGCATTCCAGGACCTCTAAGATGAGGGCCAAGATGAACCCTTGACCCAAACAGTGTTGCAACTACTGGTTTCTCTGGGTACCGCAGGACATTTGGTGAAGTGGATTTATCATTCTCCATCCAAGATGGTCCACAGACCTCTAACTGCTTTACGGGGGCAAATGGGAGGTCTTGGGTCGGGAAATTGCAGATTCAGAATGGCGCAAGGTAATAGAACACCCAAAAAGGTATCCAGAAATATGAGTCTGAAGTAGACACAATTGAATTATGTTCCCATGACAAATATGACACTGCACAAAAATTGGGTGTTTTATTGGGGGGGGGGGGGTTGCACCCCTGCCCAAGATGCAGGTCCATGGACACAGATTTTGTCCATATGATCTGGTGCTGCCCCAGATTACCTACATTCTGGGATGAAGTGACTAATGCTCTAAATAACACAGTGGGATGCGCCCTTCCCTGCTCCTTAGAGGCCTGTATATTAAGACTGTTCACAAGACCACACAGATGAAAAGTGGGCCTTAGATCTGTGGCCCTGGCTCTAGTGCTGACTTAAAGGTGAACAGCGATGGCCTGAAAATCAACTATCAGCCTGGGGATGGGTACCTGGAGAGCATATATGCTCACTAGCCCAGAGCAGAAGAGAGGGCCCTGCTTCAGGAGGATGCTAGAGGGGTACGACGACACGCAATAGCAAGACTGTGGACAGACATTCTAGGGGCTTGGGAGCATCTGGAATGAGAAGTGGATGAGGACACTGAGGACCAATTTGAGCTAGAGGCACATTCACTGGCACTGCCATAGCCCTCTAGTGACAGGGTTGAAAAGGCCAGACCCCCCCCCCACCTCTTGAGTTGTTTTAGAAGCTTGGTCCCCACTATCCCACTGGAGAGACCCTTTGCCATTTGCGTCTGTCGGGCTGTCCCCCACCCTCACCACTGGCCACATTTGTGAATGGGCTTTACCTGCAATAACAGATTGGAGCGGTTGTTTGCCTGTGTTTGCAACCCTGTGCCTTTTAATTTGCTTTCCCTTTTCTTTGCTGTTACTCTTTAGGAAATTTATCAGACGTCACAGTTAGCCTTCTTTTATTTCACATTTTTTTTACATCTTTTTATTGGCATTTATAATGGACACCTAAGGGTGTGAACAGTCACGGTGAATAACTGTATTAATCAAGGTATTACAAGATCAAGATGTCTGGGACAAATTAAAATAATGAAACATTCCATGTACAATAAACATACAAAATACAACATTTTGGTTATCAGAACTGGACTGGGATTCCAGGGAGGTTTAGCTTGCGTGGATCCCCCAACGTTTTCTTACCCAGAATCCCCTGCAAACCTCAAATTTAGCTGAATAAATGACTTTTTCAACACATTTTTGTATGGGAAAGTTGTGGCATCACCGGGCTGACACAAACTTCCTACCACCCAGTGTTCCCTCCGGGTCTCCCGATAAAAATGGTGCCTCACTCGTGTGGAAGGCCCAAGTACCTGCGACAGGCAAGGGCCGAAAACGTAGTGAGGCGACATCAAAATTGCCTATCACAAAATGTTTTGGTCCCTTGCCTGTCACGGTTACTTGGGCCTCCCACACAAGTGAGGCACCATTTTTATCAGGAGAGCTGGGGGAACACTGGGTGGTAGGACATTTTTGTCAGCCTGGTGATGCCACAACTTTCCCCCACAAAAATGTGTGGAAAAAGTGATTTTTTCAGCTAAATTTGAGGTTTGCAGGGGATTCTAGGTAAGAAAACATTCGGGGATCAACACAAGCCATACCTCCATGGAATTCTTTGGGTGTCTAGGTTTCAGAAATGTGTGGGTTTGGTAAGTTTCCCTAGCTGGCCACCGAGCACGGGGCCAAAAGCCCAGGTGACCGCCCTTGCAAAACCAGGTTGTTTTGTGATAGGCAATTTTGATGTCGCCTCAATACGTTTTGGGCCTTTGCCTGTCACGGGTCCTTGACCCACCCACGCAAGTGAGGTACCATTTCTATTAGGATACTTGGGGAAAGGCGGGGGTAGGAAATTTGTTGTTTCTTTCTGCAGCGTGAAAATATTGGCACAATAATGCAAAGAAAATGTGACAGACATTTTGAGGTTTGCAGGACATTGTGGGTAAGATAACATGTTGGGATCCACAAGAGAGACATCACCATGTACTCCCATGGGTGTTTAGTTTACAACAATATCTACAATTGGTAAGTTATTCTTAGCTGGAGTGTTCACCTTGGCAGAGAGACTAAAAAGACAACGATTACTGCACAGCCAACTATTCCTCAAGCACACACACATACTGGTTGGATTTGGCATGAGGGCGAGTGATGGTATAGTATATAGTATAGTTTATATATAGTATAAGAGATTTCACAAAAACGAAATGCACTGTCACTAATTGAAAGGACAAAAAACGGAACCAGTGACTCTCAGCTCGTGAGCTGTAAAGCCACGGCAAGGCCCCAAACGCTTTACAGGTCATTCACACACCTTTCATATGTGATACACACAAGACCATTCACACCACCAGGCACAAAACCAACACTTTACAACATACACAAAAAGGGACAAGGTACACCCTGCTTGAGAAAGACAGAAAATTCAAATATTTCTTCGCAACCACCTATTCTGTAAGCACGTAGACATACTGGTTGGATTTGGCACAAGGGTGAGTGATGGTTCAGTATATACAGTTGTATTAACCAGAGATTTCAAAAAATGAAACACACTGTTAATAATTGAAAGGACAAGAAACTGAACCATTGACTCACAGCTCGTGAGCTGTAAAGCCACGACAAGGTAACAACCACTTTACAGGCCATTCTTACATCTTTCATACGTGTGACACATACAAATCCATTCACACCACCAGCTGTGGGCCCAGCACATTACAACACTCACACCAGCAGACAGCGCCATTCATGGGCCTTTCACTTTCACACACCCACATTCCTGACACAGCAATCACACCAGCTCACGGATTGCATGGAGTGGCATTTAGCTAGCAGTGTGTGTAGTGACCAGCATCAAGTCACTACTCACACACCACCAGTCAAGACCCTGTCCACGCACACCAACAGCCAAGCACCAGTCCATGCACACCACCAGCCAAGCACCAATCCACGCACACCGTCAGCCAAGCACCAGTCCATGCACACTGCCAGCCAAGGGCCAATCCACGCACACCGCCAGCCAAGCGCCTATCCACACACACCACCAGCCAAGCGCCAGTCCACGCACACCATCATAATATTTTTTTTAACAAGAAAGTAAATACAAACCAATTGCAACTAGATACAAAACTATAACTACAAAAATAACAGCAGTAACTAAAGACATCATTCTATTGCCAAACGTGAAACTGAACAACTATATAAAACCATACAGACAAGGTAGTACACTATTAGACTCACGGTTGCTCCCAAAAACTCTTTTGAGTGTGATACAATCTGAAACATGTGGTCACACACAGCCCAGGATTAGAAGGACAATCGGCACAGTGCAAACGACTCTCCTTCCGCACACCTCTTCGCAAGCAGACTCTACATCTGTAACAGGGATTGTTGTTTTTGGACGTGGGAGGAATTAAATCAGGAAAATGGCAATCTTTCAATCTATGATTCAATTACATGTTGTGTATAGTTTTAGCAATTTTATTCATTGCGTTTCTCAATAATTATTTGTTCATTTGTACTTTAGTTCAATCACTACTTCAAATTGTGTGAGACATCTCGTGACTCAGATGTTTGTTTCTTATCCAATGCATTTCGGGTTCCTTGAACCCTTTGTCAGGGACACATCTACAAAGCAATCAAAATGAGGAGGCTAGTAAATCTCTAATACATGATGAATGGTTATCAAGGTACTAACAAATGTTTTATCGATATAAATAAGGCTTTAGTTGTTATACATTTGAGTTTGGGGGAAAAACTAAGTATTCTTGATGTGTCGATGTTTCAATCATTACGTATGGAAGGAAGGACATGAGTTATCATATGTGTGAATTTTAGAGAAGTGTTAAGTTTGTGAGCACGATATTCACGATGTGTGCCAAATTACGTGAGAACTTCTAAGATGTCAACAAGTGTTCGCACGTTTGTTTAAACACGATATTCACAGTGTATGTCAAATTTCGTGAAAAACTTCTAAGATGTCAAAGGATTTTCTGGCGTTTGTTTGATAACTAAACAAAGCTAAACGAGCTATAAGAGGATCACTTACTTCCAGTTTGTGATGAACTGGTGTGTGTTTCTTCTTGTCTTGATGTGGTTGAATGGCGTTTGTTTGGAGCTAGCCATAAATAACGGACTAATCTGTTGGTGCGTATAATCGAAACAAAAGATAGAGCGTTACTTGAATATGT
The DNA here is from genome assembly GCF_964204655.1 of Triturus cristatus. Classification (NCBI taxonomy): domain Eukaryota; kingdom Metazoa; phylum Chordata; class Amphibia; order Caudata; family Salamandridae; genus Triturus; species Triturus cristatus. The sequence continues at coordinate 655,391,583 of NC_140589.1, read as the reverse complement.
AAAGGGGTGTTTTTGCGGCCATGTTGGATTTAAATGTGGATAATGTTTGTATAATGAACTACATTTTGAATACACTTAAAAAAATATAGAGTGTTATTCCCATATGGTAACTTAATCTGTTGGTGGTTAAACTAAGTTAATGCACTTAGAAAAAGCCAATGCATGTAGCGTAACTCCCGTATAACAACATCTGTTGGTGGCCATGTTGTGTTAAGAACGTGAGTGAAGGGAATTAATCGACGTTCATGTTTTGATTCCGAACAATGTTGCGTTATATGGCATTATTGGCTCATTGGGTTACGACTATGTTTATGATGTTTGTGATGTATATAAATACATTTATGAATACCTGTTACTGTTAGTCAAGTGCTATTAAGGAAATTATGTATAAACCATGTGGGATAAGATAGACAAGTATGACAAAAGTCAACAATTAAACACAAGATGATGTATCAATATCAAAATAACGTATAAACAATGGGGTTGAACAGTCATGGAGGATTCGACATCTAGATACATTGTCGTCTCTGTGAATAGCTTTGCTTGTTGACATGTAAGCACATTTTAGAAGTAAGAAATCATAATGAATTCAATATACAGATACGTTGTTTGTCTCTATAAATAGCATTGGTATTCCATACGGTCATTGAGACCATATGGTTTTAGTGAATCCATTTTCTTGATCCAGAAGTTCTCGCGTTGTTATAAGTGTTTATTGTTGTCTCTGCCTTCTTTTCTTGTCACAGTTTCCAAAATTAAGAATTTTAGTTGACTGATGTTGTGGTGATTTTCGTTGAAGTGATAGCAATGCTGGATTTTATGTTGCGGGTGCGGATGTTGGATTTATGTTTGTTGAGTCTTGTTTTGATTTTTTGTTCAGTTTTTCCAATTAGGCCACATGGACATTTTAATAGGTGGATCGCGTTGGTTGTGTCACAGGTTGCTGTAACATGTAGTTTAATTTTGTGTCCTTTCCGTGGATGTGTGGTGAAGGATCCTTGAATAATGCTGTTACAATTGTTACAGTTGTAACATGGTTGGGTACCTTTGACAAAAATCAATTAAGAGAAAGGGTTAAACGGATTCTCACACAACCACAACTGGAAAATGAAAGGATAGAGGAAATGTCTGCTTGTTTCAAACAAAGAGGATACCCCAATGAAACCATAGAACAAGCAATCAAACGCTGTCAACAAAAAACACGCAATGAGTTGTTCTCGAAATCAACCCCGAATACCAACAAACGGACCGTTCTAGTATCTAAATATTCCACAGTAAGTAACAACTTTCAAAAAATAATCAAACGACATTGGCCTATCCTAAAACAAGAACAAGACTTCAACAACTTATTCAACGAACTTCCGATCTTTGCATTCACTAGGAATAAAAATTTGGGTGAACTGTTGAAAGCCAAAGATGAAAGTGCAAGCACAATATACAAAGGTACCCAACCATGTTACAACTGTAACAATTGTAACAGCATTATTCAAGGATCCTTCACCACACATCCACGGAAAGGACACAAAATTAAACTACATGTTACAGCAACCTGTGACACAACCAACGCGATCTACCTATTAAAATGTCCATGTGGCCTAGTCTATATTGGAAAAACTGAACAAAAAATCAAAACAAGACTCAACGAACATAAATCCAACATCCGCACCCGCAACATCAAATCCAGCATTGCTACTCACTTCAACGAAAATCACCACAACATCAGTCAACTAAAATTCTTAATTTTGGAAACTGTGACAAGAAAAGAAGGCAGAGACAACAATAAACACTTATTACAAAGCGAGAACTTCTGGATCAAGAAAATGGATTCACTAAAACCATACAGTCTCAATGACCGTATGGAATACCAATGCTATTTATAGAGACAAACAACGTATCTGTATATTGAATTCATTATGATTTCTTACTTCTAAAAAGTGCTTACATGTCAACATACCAAAGCTATTCACAGAGACAAACAATGTATCTAGATGTCGAATCCTCCATGACTGTTCAACCCCATTGTTTATACGTTATTTTGATATTGATACATCATCTTGTGTTTAATTGTTGACTTTTGTCATACTTGTCTATCTTATCCCACATGGTTTATACATAATTTCCTTAATAGCACTTGACTAACAGTAACAGGTATTCCTAAATGTATTTATATACATCACAAACATCATAAACATAGTCGTAACCCAATGAGCCAATAATGCCATATAACGCAACATTGTTCGGAATCAAAACATGAACGTAGATTAATTCCCTTCACTCACGTTCTTAACACAACATGGCCACCAACAGATTTTGTTATACGGGAGTTACGCTACATACATTGGCTTTTTCTAAGTGCATTAACTTAGTTTAACCACCAACAGATTAAGTTACCATATGGGAATAACACTCTATATTTTTTTAAGTGTATTCACAATTTAGTTCATTATACAAACATTATCCACGTTTAAATCCAACATGGCCGCCAAAACACCCCTTTACATATTCAAGTAACGCTCTATCTTTTGTTTCGATTATACGCACCAACAGATTAGTCCGTTATTTATGGCTAGCTCCAAACAAACGCCATTCAACCACATCAAGACAAGAAGTAACACACACCAGTTCATCACGAACTTGAAGTAAGTGATCCTCTTATAGCTCGTTTAGCTTCGTTTAGTTATCAAACAAACGCGCGAACATCCTTTGACATCTTAGAAGTTTTCCACGAAATTTGACATACATTGTGAATATCGTGTTTAAACAAACGCGCGAACACTTGTTGACATCTTAGAAGTTCTCACGTAATTTGGCACACATCGTGAATATCGTGCTCACAAACACAATGCATACTATTTTCTTAACCTTAACACTTCTCTAAAATTCACACATATGATAACTCATGTCCTTCCTTCCATACGTAATGATTGAAACATCGACACATCGAGAATACTTAGTTTTCCCCCCAAACTCAAATGTATAACAACTAAAGCCTTGTTTATATCGATAAAACATTTGTTAGTACCTTGATAACCATTCATCTTGTATTAGAGATTTACTAGCCTCCTCATTATGATTGGTTTGTAGATGTGTCCCTGACGAAGAGTTCAAGGAACCCGAAATGCATTGGACAAGAAACAAACATCTGAGTCACGAGATGTCTCACACAATTTGAAGTAGTGATTGAACTAAAGTACAAATGAACAAATAATTATTGAGAAACGCAATGAATAAAGTTGCTAAAACTATACACAACGTGTAATTGAATCTGTTTTCAAAATTTGACATCCCTAAAAGGAGATCTACCAGTGTGCCCAGGGGGACACATTCAAGCATGATTGTGCTGTCATCCTTCTTATTCACACACAACGTCCTCTGACTGAAACGTCGCCCCAGGAGCACCTCCAAAACTTTATTTAAAAATTCCAAAAAAAACGACATCAAAAAGTTTTATTTCATATCTTTGTTGTAGCGCGCACCACCAACTTCAATCTCTCAATCTCGCCACATCCTCCACCACTCCAACTCTAGGAACACTTGCCTGTTCCACAATAACAAGGCTGCCTATCACAGACTCCTGAAACTGAACAAAAGTCATCTTTGACGCAGGAGAACACTCCTTGTACACAACAAAAGCATCGAAAGTTTCTAAATTGAAGAGATTGATGGCCAACTTCTTATTCCAAATGTAAGCCTTACGAATAGCAGTGTAAGGTTCCAAACTCTGATCAACTCTATTGACACCACCCATGTGCTTATTGTAGTCTACAATGCACACAGGTTTGCACAGTTCAGCAGCCTGACCCCAAACAGTCACAGGTGAAGTACTCTCATCATGAATGGTAGTCAGCATGTACACATCCCTCCTGTCCACAAACTTCACAGCTAGCAGTTCCTCACTATGCATGGCGCTGCACTGTCTCCTCTGAAGCTTTTTGCAAACAAGCTCTTTTGGGTAACCTTTACAGTTAGAGTGGATTGTACCACAAGCAAAGGTGTCCACTTTTAACAATTCCTTAAACAATTGCACAGCAGTGTAGAAGTTATCAAGGTACAAATGCTGGCCTCTGTTAAACAGTCCTCTAGCAAGAACCCACACAATTTTCTCAGAAACTCCAAAAGTGGAAGGGCAACCAGGGGGGTCAATTGTGGAATCCCTACCAGTGTACACCCGGAAATTATAGACATATCCTGTCCTACTCTCAGACAACATATACATCTTAATTCCATAATGTGCCCTCTTGCTAGGAATGTATTGCCTAAGAACCAAATGGCCCTTGAACAGGACCAAAGACTCATCAAGAGATATTTCTTTGCCTGGACTATAGATCTCTGAAAATCGATCTACAAAGTGATCAAAAACAGGTTGAATCTTAAAAAGACGGTCACAGTCAGGGTTATCTCGAGGCAACGCCAAAGCATTATCAACAAAGTGCAGCATCCGAAGCAAAAGTAAATACCAATCACGACTCATAATTGCAGGAAATATGGCCGTTGCCATCCAGGGACCAAGATGAATCCAGGGACGGCTTCCTTATCAAGCCCATCAAAAAAGTAAAACCCCAAAACTTCTTCATCTCATCCAGATTTGTGGGAGTCCACCGGGTAGCTCTAGAGCGGGCCTAAGTCTGGCACTGTTGTCCCTCAAAAACTGTTCAGCATACAAAATAGTCTTCTCAACAATCTCACCCAAAAATACATCATCCATGAACAACTGAAAAAACTGTATAGGCAAAAAAATTTCACAATCCACTCTACACCCTGCATCACCACTAAAGGCAGGCAGCACCGGCTGCACCGTGTTTGGATCAACCCAGAGGCCAGCACTGCCAGTAGGAAGCCTAGCAGCCTCAGGCTGCAATCCAGATTCCTCTTGCACCATCGGCACATCAGTGTCCTCTCTAAAACAGGCACTGCATCCGCACTGAGAGTAACTTCATCCACACTGAGAGCAGCTTCATCAGCCGATGATTCCATGTGGAGAGAAAACTCACTGCCTGAATCTTCCCCTCCCTCCTCTCCCTCAGACACACTGTCAGTCTCATAATCCTGCTCAGAGGAAGATTCAAGAAACATACCAACCACCTGCTGAGCAGTCATTCTACGGCTAGCCATAATGCTTACTAATAAAGGAAACTTGTCAAACAAGTCAGCAACAACAAACCCTTTGTAAAAAAAAAGAAATAAACAAAATGTAGCTTTATCACAAAGACCTATATACTCCAACACTAAACCACTCACTTGCCAGAAGCAGCTAGACTCACCAACACCTACTCTGCACCGACACAGTAAGGATCAAGAATATCCCACTAAAAAGAAAAAGAAAAGAAAATTACACATAAGATAATGTAAAACACATCGCAAAGAATTTCATTCTCAAACCACTAAATATGCTGCCATTATGACACCACTAACGAACAAATTCATTCATGCATAACAATAATACTCATTTGGAGTAAATACAACAAAAAAGTTTTTCTTACCAAAAAAATGCAAATACGCAAAATTGCAGAACAACCACTGCTAAAACCGCCAACAGGAATCAAAAGCTTTACACTAAAATAAAAAGGAGAAAAAAAACATTACAATTACATATGCAAATAATGCATCAGTCCACACGCAATCCACCAGCAAAGCTAAGGGGTAGGTGGGCCTAAGAGAATAAATAAAATATTTACTCCCCAGCACAAAAATTTAAAAAACCCTGTTGTCCAGTGGCATCTGCTTGGGGGCAGATGGGCCTAAACAACGTACTGCTAATCTACCACCCAAGAGGACAGAAATGGCCACAAATAAATCCCTGGTGGCCTAGTGGCCATAGAAAAAAAAAATGCTGATCTGCCCCCCAGGGGTGCAGAAATGGCCAAATTAATGCCCCACAAAGGGAAGCGACCCTTGCCGAAGGGGTCACTCCCCACAAACAAATCTCTGGTGGTCTAGTGGGCCCAAACATGGCAAGACACAGCCCCAAAGGAGAACGACCCTTGCCCAAGGGTTCACTCTCCCCCCCAAAAAAATCCCTGGTGGCCTAGTGGGCCCTAGATGTAAATAAAAGGTGAGATCTGGCATGGGGGCAGACAGCCCAAAACATAGCCCTGAAAGGGGAGTGACCTTTGCCCAAGGGGCCACTCCCCACAAAATATTCCCTGGTGGCCCGGTGGGCTACTTTAAAAAAGATGGCGAAATCTGCCCCCCAGAGGGGGAACAAAGCCAAAACACATTGCCCCCATAAGGGGAGCAACCCTTGCCCGAGGGGCCATCCCCCAAAAACAAATCCCTGGTGGTCTAGTGGGCCAACCATGGCAAGACAGCCCCCAAAGGAGAGCGACCCTTCCCCAAGGGGCCACTCCCCACAAAATACTCCCTGGTGGTCCAGTGGGCCACTTTTTAAAAAAATATGGCAAAATCTGCCCCCCAGGGGGGCAGACAACGTCAATATTCATACCCCCATAAGGGGAGCGACCCTTGCCTAAGGGGTCGCTCCCCCCAAACAGTAAAACATTCTGGCCCTTTAAAAAAAAATCCCTGGTTCTAGTGGGCATTCCTGCTAAACAATAGCACGATCGTGCAGCAGGAATGCACAAAAGAGGCATCGGGGGGAAAGAAAAACACTTTCCTTTCTCCCGATGCCTCTTTTGATTAAATTCCCCCTCCCCCGAGGAGAAACTCACCTCCTCTCTTCCCAACGCGCTGGAAGCAAATGGCTTCCACCGCGTTGGGAATCCTCCAATGACGTCAGCGCCCCTTGCGTGCTGACGTCATTGATGACGTAGAGGAGGGGGTGGGGCAGGGGAAGGGCTTCCACTGCCTTCCCCGGTGGGGGCACGGAGATGGGCGACCCACGGGGGAGTGCCAGCACTTCCCCCGTGGGTCGGTGCTAGGATGGCTGGGAGCCGTCCGACTCACACACCACCCATGACGTCTGTCCGACACACGAAAAGGGTTAAAAAATATGATCCAAAAATAAGCGTGTTATGAAGTTCAACAGGGTTTGCTTTCAAAATAATAAAAGATTGGAAAATTCAAATAAAAATCCCACTCTGTTACCCGAAATAAGGGCACAGCCACATGGGGTCAGTGATGTAATTTCCCATTCAAGAAATTTAGAAAATTGTTTTCATACACAATCATACTTTGAAATAAATCCTGCCCAATAGAGCTTCATTCCACATGATTAAAAAAAAAACTATTTTTTGAGGATTATGTTTCAGAAGGACTTCTAATTGTGTCATTATATATGATAGTGTGCCCACATGTTATTGTGAATTTAGAAATGTTACCTGCCCACTGGGGCGTAATTTTACCTATGCAAGCCCCATTAGTGTTCTAAATGTAAGTATATTTAAACTGCCCACAGATGTTGCATTAAACATTCATAATGCTTATGAACGCTGCAAACACAATCGAGATCTAACAATATGATGCCCTGAGGGCGCGAAGTTACACTCATGAACTAGTGATATCGTATCTGTGAACTATGTCTTATTGCAATGTCCAATAATCTAATTGACAGCTCAGCGCATTTCAAATGTGTACGTATATACCGCCCTTTGTATTTGTGTTTGTTTGAAATTACATGATGGTGGCGAAGTCAATGGACTAATGTGAAGGCCTGCATTTACATTCTTTACATATGCACATGAAGATTGCATAAACAATCGAGTTTTAACATCAAGGTTATCAGATGCCACAAAATAATGATCAAGAATCAATTATATTGTATCTGTTGAATATAACTTTAATGCAGCGCCCAATTTCGAAATTGACAGCCGCACTATTTCAAAAGTGCACCTATTGACAGCATTTTGTATTTATTTGATATTATAGGATGGGGACGAATTGGATGTTCTGATGTGTAGTCCTTAAATTATTTTATCTATTTGTGGAGAAAAGTTTAAAATGGTGTTCATTGATGAGGTCAGCTTCGTGACAAAGGCTTAACAGCTGACACTATATCTTTGCCGAATGATGAGTTAAATGGAATGAAAACAGCATGTGGAGTGTTGTTTCCCTTTTTTGATTCGGAATCAGGATTGTCGACTGTATGTATGTAGAATGCAGGGTAGTGAACATGACTCATAACTCAAAAAGCGCACAGCAGTGTCAAGAAATCAATGTCAAATATGTATTCTATAATAAAAAGAAGTATTTTATTTCTAACTTTAGGTATCCAAAGCAATGTTATGACATATATAAACAGTAACACACTTTCCCTAGAGTTTGTGGTGCTAGTGTTTTGCATGCAAATCCCAGATCCACCCATTCTTCTTACTGTAATGTGGTATGGGTTATTCCCCATTCACTGGTGGCTGCATCCAGGGAATGTTCACTGTAGGCCTTAACTTAAGAGTCTACTCCGACTCTTAGCAATGTAGACAAAAGTGTCTCGGTGCCGCGCGCCCTTAGCTGTGAGTCCCCTGGGGCTTGATTGGCTCATAACCAGTCTTGCCCGCTCTTGTGGAAAAGAAGCTTGAAGCATCTCAGCGGGTGCTTGATCCGCAGACACTCACAATGCTCCGGTCCTATTCACAGAGTTGGCTGCATGCGGGTTCTACTCTGAGTTCACGCAGCAGGCTTGTAGCAATCGGAGGTAATACAGAGCTCCTCCAGCACAATACATTCTGCACTCCTCAACGAGGGTGAGTTGGACTCCAATGCAACCGGTCAGTGTCACAGTGATGGGGCGATGCACCAACAGTGTTCTCGTTTGTTCACAGGGGCAGTTCAGGTACAATCTTCAATGCTTCCTTGTGACTTATGGGTCACACAACTTCCCAGTTCTCGCACGACAGCCCGCTCCTCGCAGTAATCTTGATTTCGGCAGCCCGTGGTGTTCCCTCCTTCCTGTCTTTCTGATCTGCACTTATGCTGTATTAGAATCTTATGTATGTAATAATTGTTCCATGTGGAACTACTTGTACTAAGAAGATACCAACACAAGAATTTGGTGAGATATAACCTCTATTGTTTAAGGGCTCTTTCTCAAGTTGAAATTGCCATTAACTCTAAACGGATTTATCAGAGCTTTTCTTAAGTATTAAATTCTGCTCTGTTGGCTAATATCAGGATTATCATTGGCCTGCTTAAAGAGTTTTTGGTCCGGCTTTATTAACTCCTGGCTTGTAGAGACGTTAAAATTCAGCCAGATCTCAGGGATTGGGAGCTTCGCCGCATATTCGCCCCTTATCTTTCTACAGTTGGGCTTGGGGGATTTTAATGTCGATGCGGGCTCATCCTGTAAGCGTTTACTTATTGCCGAATGTTTCATTACATGAGTCCGTTTTCCTTGAGTTCACTTTTGCGCGAGCTGAGTTTTAAAGAAAAACTTGTTTACCACTCCGTAGCTGGGAGAATGCAAAACTTACTTTGCACTTAAGTTCCACTCGCTCACTTCTTCATTCCACAACTCCATTGTTCCTCCTTCATTGCAAAGCTTCATCGTCACCTTGGCTACGTCATACGTCTGTACGTAACTTGAGAGTGTGTAGCTGCCATCTTGGGAGGATTTCTTCTCTTGCTCGGCGTTGCTTGGTAACTAACATTTGTTTCTCATTTCGATGGTGTTTCCTAGCAACGTGAAAGATACTGCGTGTTACCTCAGTGATGCGCACACTGTTAATTGATGTTAAAGACGCTGCGTATCAATTCAGTGACGAGCACACTCTTTCCTGGTGTTAAAGACGCTGCGTGTTACCTGAGTGATGCGCACACTGTGATTTTTTTTTAACAACGAGGAAGATGCTGCGTGTCGATTCAGTGACACGCACACTTTTACCTGGTGTTTAAAACATTGCGTGTTACCTCAGTGATGCGCACACTGTTATTTGGTTTTTACGCTGCATGATTCTTCAGTTACTTTGGTGACACGCATACGTTTGCACACACATTTACTTGGTTTTCACGCTGCATGTTTCTTCAGTTACTTCAGTGACATGCACATTATGTTTTTAACCTAAAATATAAATTGTTGTACAGTGTGTATCTATTATAGATACATTGAGCGTGATCTGCAAAGGTGGTAGTATTTTGGCAAGTTACCTTTCATATAATACATTTCTGTGTAATCTCATCTCATGACACATGACCCCTGTTTAGAATATATGTCATTATAATTTATAGTGTAAAATTATTAGAGATTATTAAGATTATGCCATGCAAAACGTTACTGCTGCCCCTTTCTTTCTGTCCAGTCCTGGAGGTCCTCCCATACAATGGAAAAAATGGAAAGTGGTATTTGAGAGGTAAGTCTGTGGTCCATCTCTTAGTGCGGAGAGGAAATCTTCTTTGCTTCTTCATTGTTTAGGATCAGAGGTGCAGGTTTTATTCGATCATCTTCCTGACCTATCTCCAGCGGAGGCCAGTGATCTGAATGATTACGAGATCTGTATAAACAAAACTTGACAAACACTTTTTGCCTAAGTTGAGCACCATCTTGGAAAGATATCAATTTGCAAAACGGATGCAAGGAGATGAAGAAACTGTTGAGGGGTATGTGACTCGCTTAAGAAAACTTACCTCTTCGTGCAAGTTTGGAAACTTGTCTGATGAATGTATCCATGATCAGTTTATGTTTGGATGCAACATGGAAAAGGTTAGGGAAGAACTTTGGTTACGTGACAAGCCTACTCTAGATGTAGTTCTCACTGTAGTTAAAAGAATTGAACACTCGTTGAAATGTGTTGCAGTGATAAAAAAGGACAGTGAGAAGGATCGTATGATACATGTAGTTAAAAATAAAAACCAGAAAGGGGTTGAAAAGGGTAAAAATAATTCTCCTGTTGATATAGAAGAATTTAAAGGAAAATTGGTGGAGCAAAGATGCACAGATGTGGTAAAGTGGGTCGTCTCGCAAATGATAAGAAATGCCCAGCATTGAGTCAAACCTGTGCTAAATGCAAGAGAAAAGGTCATTCTTTTATGTGCAAAAGCAGATTACTTTCCAGAGTTAAAAAGGTGGAGATTTACGAAGGCGACAATGCGGAAATAAGTCCTGATGACTTTGAGTGTGGGCAAATTGTGGTTCAGGTTCAAAGTGGAACTAGTAAAAAGTCTTGTCCCTTTGATAGTATTACCGTTGAAGGGGAAAGCACCGGAGTCTTGTTTGATTCCGGTGCCACGATCACTATTGTCTCCAATCTATTTTATCTTAAGAAGTTGAAAAACTAAATTTCACTTATGAAGCCTGACATTACACCCTTAGCTTATGTGTGTGAGCCCATTAAGCTGCATGGGTATTTTGTTGGTCTCATTGAGTATAAAAACAGATTTGTATCAGGAAAAATGTATGTATCCAAGAGGGGAGACAGTATTATTAGTTGGCTTCACCAGGGTGATCTAGGTGTGTTCCTTGATCCCAATGCTGATCCTCCCATTCAAATTAGAGATAGGTTGTACTCTGTGGTGAATTTTGGTGACACTGATCACAAGCCTTTAGTGGCAATATTAAATTAAATGGGACTTGATTTGATTTCAAGTAGGATTACTAAGTGGCCCATTGGTCTCCAAGAGTATTGTTTTTCATAAAATATATCCCGGGCATTGAAAATGGGGTTGCTGATGTGTTGTCGTGCCTTGTCCCCAGATAAGCTCCTCAGGATGAGGAGTCTGAAGAATGTGATGAATGGGTGTGTGTGGTGGATCATGATATAATTTCTGAAAAGAGGTGGAGTGAGGAGTTGGCAATTGATTCCACATTAACAGAGGTAATGTCACTGGTTCAAAAGGGTTGGGCAAACAGTAAGGTAGGATCTGAACTTACAAGACCATTTTTGAATATTCGGAATGAATTGTCTGTTGAGAATGGTTTATTGTTTAGAGGTACAAGATTAATTCCTCTCAGCAGCCTTAGAGGAGAATTGGTGGATTTTGTTCATTCTGCTCATACCGGTCTTACTAAAAGCAAGGAAAGACTGCGCATGTCATATTGGTGGCCTGGCATGGACAAGTTTGTTGAGCATGTGGTGCGGGCCTGTGTTCCTTGCACGTTGAGGGATAAATCCAAATGTTCTCGGGTTCAACCCATGATTGTGAGAAAGCGCCCTTCAATTCCTTGGCAGGACATTGCTTTGGATATTCTTGGACCCATACACAGTAGTGGTTCACAAATTTTTCTTTTGGTTATAATTGATATGTATTCTTGCTGACCTGAAGTTTTTTTTAAATCAGTTATAGATTCAACACATGTCATTAAGTGATTGAAAGAGTTGTTTGCCAAGGAAGGTATACCTGAGTCTATTCTAACTGACCATGGGGTTCAACTTACTTCGAGAGAAATGGAAGAGTTTTTGTCTTCAAGAGGTATTGTGCATAAAACGTGTTCTCTCTATCATCCCGAATCAAATGGAATGGTGGAGACATTCAGCAGAGTACTCAAGGAAACTATTACTTTAGCAAAGTCATTATCATTGGACTGGAAAGGTGAAGTTCTCAAAAAAGTTGAGGAGTACAGATTATCTCCTCATGGCACCACTGGAAAAACTCCTTTTATATTATTCAGGGGTAGAGTGCCTAATACATGTCTTGAACCTTCTTGGGTCAACAAATATGAATTAGCCAAGGGAAAGGGAAGTGTGTATAGTAGTAGTGATGTACAAAATAGGGGAGGGAAAAAAGCCAATGAAAGAAAAAACTATTTTGATTCAAAGAAAGCTGTAAAAAATTTGAGGTAAAGGTTGGGGATCGGGTCATGATCAAACATCCTGGCATTGGTTGTAATTCTCTTTCCAAATTTATGAAACCTATTATGGTTATCAAAGTTTTCAAAAATGCTATTAAAATGCAAGACCATCGCATTTGGAACTTAAACAGAGTTGTGGTTGTTAGAGGAAAACTAGATGGAAGATTAAATGCAAGTTTAGGTAATGTTAGTAATTCACCTGTTTGTCCTTTTTGTAAGGAGGATAAAGATACTAATACTCGTCATTCCTCTAGGATAATCAAACGCACTACACATTTAAATGATTCCGCATGATATTTATTTTCTTGTTCTGTCATTTGTTTTGTTGAGGAACGGAGGTGTGTGGTGTTCCCTCCTTCCTGTCTTGCTTATCTGCACTTATGTCATATTAGAATCTTAGGTATGTAATAATTGTTCCATGTGGAACTACTTGTAACTAGGACAGGGTGCCAGTTCATCCTTCTGGCTGCTTACTGATGGATGGGATCGTCTTATGAGAATAAATCTACAACAACAGCCTTCCTGTGTTTAGACTTTTACTTCAGGAATACTTCACAGCCCTTCTGGCATATGGGGTTGTCACAGCACTACAGGCCAAGACACCAGCCCTTCTCACACTGTAGTCCTTACCATGGCGGCCCCTCTGGGCTTACGGGGTCACCGCTAGGTTCCGCACAGGCTTCAGCCCTCAGTATCTGGCAATAAATTCCACTGCACTCCCACTGCACTCCCAAAGCAACCACTCGCCTCACACAGCACTCTGCTTGGGCCTATCTTTACAACTGCCCTCTCCCGGCATGCCGGGGGCACCAACTTGAATATGCACTCGGGCAATAACCCGATTGGTGCATCATTCGGCGCCTCACAGCTCGCACCGGGGGTCCATTCGGCTAGGCTCCCAACAGGACCATGCTCCCACTGCTCTTCCTCACAGGGCACACTAATTTTAGCAAGCAGGCAGGTGCTGGTACTTTAGGCTGGGAATGACTAGAGTTCACTCTTGGATGTAAGCCACAGTGATATGTGCATCTAAAGGTTCATCTTGGACTTGATCCCTACACTTTATGATTCACCTATCAACCACATTCCCTTCCTGGGATGTGTCCAGACCTCTTCCTTGGAATCTTACACTGAATAAAAGAGCATCCTTTGAAGGGTACAGGAGTAGTCTCAATCTCTCCCAACTCCAGTGTGTCCCACCCAGCTCACTAGAATGCAGCAATACACAAATTTGTCTGGGGGATATCGCTACCTCATCATTTTTTTGCCAAGCAGGCCTGGGCTTCCCAAAATGCAACCCAGTGTCCTCCATGTAATGTGCCAATACAGGCACACTTGCACTTGGTGTATGCACACAGCACACACCCTAATCAGTACTGTTAACAGGGCTGGGTGCAATGATTCCTTCCTCCTGGAATTTGGCGACTCCACATTACTCTTGTAATGCGGAGTTCTGCCCAAATTCCCCCACTTGCCATGTGACAAAAAGTTTTACCATAAGGCTCCAGAAATGTGAGCTGGCCAGTACGAGTGAGATTTGGTATCCCTAAGCATGATTTTCTAATGCAGGTGATTGCATGCGATTGTGGTCAGAGGACTCAGGTAGATCTGCTGCCACTTGAGTAGATTTTCTACTCGAGTGGCTAAAAATTCAACTCAAATTTCTGTACGCTCTTGCACATCGAACGGTGCAGTTCAGGCTGATTTTTCAGTGCTACTCACGCTACTAGCACTAATTTGCAGCACAACGTGTATATTTTCTGTCCATTGTTGGACATTGCAGAATCATGTAGAGATTTTAATTTCCTCCGCCGGATCCCACATAGTGAAACTGCGTGAATTTCTCCCACACCTGACTATTACCACTATGCACTGTGCAGCCCCAGGCACCCACACATTCACTCTGCTCAGTACTCTAGCCTTTCTGTATGGCGCCATGGAGTGGCACTTGCAAGCACACACACTGCTAGCACACACATTCACCATGCTTATTCTACACAACACTTTGCTCTTCATGTATTATAGTTCTTGAGGATACACACACACAGTACCTGAATTAGTTGCGCACACACTGCACATCATTACTTCTCTAACGCAATATACTCTTCACAGGTATACATACACCCAGTACAGGCACTCACAATGCATGCACGGTACAGCGCTGCTCTATCCCTGTACAGTACTGTTCCCAGTCACATATACATCCAGAGCAGAGTCACCACTCCTGATCTGAACAGCACTTCACATTTAACTGATGTAGGCCAAGGGTGAGTTAAGCAAGCAGCAGAGGAACTTAAAAAAGGTGAATGAGCTGGTAGGCCTCACCCCAGTGACACAGGTTAAAAAGGACCTGTTTACTCTTACCGATCATTACACCGAATGTTGCCACCACAGCAATCATGCTGCTTAATTCCTGGTGGAGGCAGTAGCCCTCCACCACCATCAGGTTAGTGCTTTGGGTACCCCTCCAGGTCCAACAAGAACACAATCTGTGAGACAGGGCTATTTTATGGCACACGTGTATGATCTGCGTTTGCCTATCAAAACCAAAATCAGTGTTAGAGATGTAGACATCAGTACAGCTTGGTCCCTAGGACAGGGGTACATGCCCATTACCATGCAAAGGACTTTTATGTCCCAATGGACCCAGCTCCTAGATCTGAACACCGCAAATCTACTCCTAACATGGAGTGGTTGGGTGGTCAGATTGGTAAAACCGGTGGGAAAGTCAATCGGCATTCCTGTGGCTTTTTCCGGCACTGTGCTCCACCACAAAGTCTAACTGTTGCAAAAAAATAGATCAAATATACAAATTGAGGTTCTCTTCTTTCATATTCATCAACAATTTCAGAGGCTTGTGATCTGTTTGCACCACAAACTTTGAGCCAAACAAATATGGGCAGAACTTATGAAAGGCCCACACTATGGAAAAGCCCTCTTTCTCAATAGATACCCAGCTCTGCTCTCTGGGTAGTAATCTCCAACTAATAATGGCTACTGGATGCTTTCTACCTTTGTCATCCAGTTTAGCTAACACCACTACAAGTCCTTTGTCTGAGGCATCTGTCTGTATAATGAAAGGCTGACTGTAATTAGGTGCTTTCAGTACTGGTACAGTGCATAGTGCCTTCTTCATTTCCTCAATTACTCTCTGACACTCTGCAGTCCATATTACCTTCCTGGGCTGCTTTGTAGAGGTCAAAGCAGTCAATGGGGCATCTATACTTCCATAGTTAGCCTCAAAGTTCCTGTAATACCCAGTGAGTTCTAAAAAGTCCTTCACTTCAGTGCACTGCCCACTTCATTACAGACTGAATTTTGGCATCCAATGAGTGTATCTTCCTGTTCCCCACTTCATGCCCAAGGTACACTACAGAGGACTGCCCTGCCTGACACTTAGTTGCTTTGATGGGCGGTTTTGCCTCCTGTATCTTAGCCAACATCTGCATAAAGTGTCTCAGGTGGTCCTTCCATGAATTAATGAACACTGCAATATCATCCAGGTAAGCCACACATAACTCTTCCAACCTATGAGATCACGGTTCACCAGGCGCTGAAAAGTGGCAGGATCATTTTTTCAACCCAAAGGACATTAACTTGAACTGATATAGCCCCTCTGGCATGGAAAATACCATCTTAGCCTTAGCATTTGGTGCCAAAGTGATCTGCCTATTCCCACTGGTCAGATCCAAGCTGCTCAACTATTTTGCAGCACTTAACTGATCCACAAGCTCATCCGCTCTTGTCTTTGAATGGGTATGGGTTTTGGTTACCTCAATGAGTGCATGGGAGTCCCTTGCTTTGGTACTAGAACCACAGGACTCGACCAAGGACTACTAGATCTCTCAATGAACCCCAGTTTCGACATTTTGGCAACTTCCACCTTACTGCATCCCTGGACTCTGTCAGACCTTCTTTACATTCTGCCTTACCAGCAGACTGTCACCCATGTCTATGCCATGCATACAGACCGGTGTCAAACTTTGTGCCAGCGAAAAGAGGTTGGCAAACCATCCCGACTCCTCTCTACACTCTCTCTTCTGGCCAGGCATTCACTCACAGGATAACTGAACATCTTCCACACTGCTATCCTTCATGTCCCTGATTTGGAAGTCAGGAAGAGGCTCACTGTCTTCCTCAACTTCCTCTGTCATAGCCATGACATTCACTGTGTAGTCTCTCTGGAGGTAAAGGTTCATCCTGTTCACATAGAGCACCCTTTTGAGTTTCCTTATGGCACCTGTGTCCGCAATGTAGTTTACCTCAGAAACCTTCTGAACTACATTGTATGGCCCATACTGTTTGTCCTCCAAAGCCCTTGGGCAAATAGGCTTTAGCATCAACACCCCCTGAGCTTCCTGATACCCAGTCAGAGTAGCTTTGTGATCATACTATTCCTTCATCAGTGATTGGCTAGCCTGAAGGTTTTCCTTTGCCTGACTTATGTAGCGCACCATCAACTTCCTAAGGCAAATCACAAAGTCCACAACATCATTCTGTGGAGACTCTGATGTTCCTTCCCACCTGTCTCTAAAAAGGTGAGTCAACCTGCACCAGGTGTCCGTACAGAAGTTCAAATGGACTGAACTTTATTCCTTCTGCTGAATCTCTTGGTAGGCAAACTAGAGACATGGCAGGAAAATATCCCATTTCCTTCTGAGGTACTCTAGCAGAGTTCCCATCATGCTCTACAGTATTTTTTTCAAACACTCTACCAAGCCATTGGTTTTAGGGTGGTATGCCATGGAGAAGTAGTATGTCACACCAACTTGCTCCAACATCTCTCTCCTATAAGAAGAAATTAAGTTGGTTTCCTGTTGAGATAACTACCTACCCTAGAAAAGATCCCCAGGAGAGATCTCACTGTCACATTTGTAGTCATGCTCCTCAGAGATGTAGCTTCAGAGCACCTGGTGGCATGATCCACCACAAGCAAGACATACTTGTTGCCTGATTGTGAGGGATCAAATAGATCACCTATGTCTCTTTCCACCTGCTCAAATTGAACTCCTACAACTGGTAGAGGCAAGATTGGAGCCTTAGTCCTCCCTCCTGTCTTACTACTCATCTGGCAAGTTGGACAGGTTGTACAAAACCTCTTTGTGTCTCTGTGCATCCTTGGCCAGTACAACAGAGGGTCCAACCTATTCTGGGTTTTTCTAATTTCCACGTGTCCTGCTAAGGGCACTTTATGGTACAGTGAAAACAAGCAATTCCTGTACAGTAATGGAACCACTGGACTCTTTCAAGTTCCTGGCTAAATATTTCTTGGTTCTCTATAAATTACACCATCCAACCAGCCAATATAGGGCCTCATTTGAGGCATTTTGGCATATGGCAGCACAACAAGGCACCTTGCTGCACTGCCCTACGCCAAAGTGAAATGGCAGGAATGCACCGTATTTAAGCAATAAGGTGCATTCTTGTTTTTTCTGCCTGTGTTGGCGCTGTTTTGGCAGCCTAGCACCAAGGTAGGCACCCTTGCACCATAGTGCAAGGGTGCCACCATTGCAGGCAAGAATATTTTTGTGCAGGGATAGACACCTTCTTGCACAAAAACAACCCCAAGAGGCGTTTTCTTCTTTCTTTCTCCTCATTACACCTCACCTTGGGAGGCATATGGATTTGACACATCCTTAGGCTTACATCTTTTTGTAAATATGGGGCAGCGTCAAATTCCATGAGTGTTGCGTGGGAAATCCCACCCCAATGCCAAAGGAACTCCTCCTGGGTGCAGTGTCAGGCAACGCAGCGAATTGCACTGCGTTGCCTTACTCATGATTTATGAGGCCACTCAAAGCCATACAGGGTGGCTTTGCGTGACTTCATAAATCTTTGTGAGAGCCCTGTGTCATGCATGTAGCACATTAAGTGGTGCAAAAGTGATGCAGGGCTCTCATAAGCACCATTAGGTTTTCCGACCACTCATTTACTGACCTGTCCCAGGGGTTTCATGCAAAGCCCCACTAGCGAAAGGCACTCTTCCTGTGCCTTGTGGAAATCCTCCCAGGTAGCAACCCAGCAGCTAACAAACCCAGCAGCTCTGAAAGCGACCCAGACTCCAGCAATTGGTCCACCTCTGGAACCTCATCCTCCCTCCCTGTGGAGTAGAAACAATGACCTCCACAGCCATTGCCTTACTGTACTCTGACTTTTCCTGCAAACTACGTTGTCCTCGTTGGTGGAAATCAGAGATTATCCTGGTCTCACTCTGAGAGTGAAGTGCAGCTTGTGCTCTGTTTAAAACAATTGCCATTGTTTAAGCCATAAAGGCGTCTGGTCCTGACACCAGGCCTGGGGCAACCAACTCATTGCCCAAGAGACATCTATGCTTTTCCCTGATCCAGACATCAATAATGGCTCTCATGCCAGTGAGCTCAATCTGAAACCTAGCAAGTGGATACTCCATGACCTCCTTACTGCCCAAACCAGCATCCTTGGTTCCAGGGAGAATCTCCTCAGGCTTCAGCTACTTCCTCCCAACCATAGTGCAGAAGACTCCAGTATCCCACAAGGCAGGTACTTTCCTTCCATTGATACTAACTTCCTGCATAAATTTCATTGTGTTAGGATGAATGTGCTTCAGAGCATCTAGGTCCCTGTCCCAAATGCCCATAGCTACTAGGTTAGGCGCAACTGATCCCTCCTGTGTACCTTCACCCATGTGTACCATGCTTGCTATCACGGCTGTCATGAAAATCTCTTAAAATGTTCCACATTGTAGCACTTGAAGAAAGTCATCACCATGAACTTGGAAGGAATTCCTTGCCTTCCCATCTCCTGTTGCTCCTTCCTGGATACATCATGATTCCTGGGCCCCCTTTGAGTTCCATGAGAATTACCCTGGCCTTTACACTCTGGTTTGGAACCAGTCTGTGGAGAGATCTTCTCCCCTTTTGGCTTAAAACTGTGTTGCTATTAACCTACAACTTATCAGCTAGCACTGTAAGGTGTGCTGGGTCTCTTTCTGTCGGATCAGACAGGTTTTGCCGAAGTGGGCTAGAGCCCTCCTCCTTGAGTTGCTCTGTTACCATCAAATGCTAAGGGATTGAAATCCTTGGCCTCCATCCCTCTTCTCCCATTACGTAATACACCATTCATCCAAATTTAAAATGGAACACCATCCACTCTCTTGCAGTCATGGAATCTCTGCAGGTAGTGAGCTAGCCTCAACCCAAGCCGCCTAATGAGAGCTTTCTCCATTTGGTTGTAGAGCATCTTGTCAGCCACAAGCATTTTCCAAATGACAACTGTCTCTTCCAATTTCATGCAACCCATTACGGCAGTTGCCTTAGACAACTCCTCTAAGGTCTGAGCCTCATAAGCAGCTTAAAACTCACAACCTATTCCAAAATATTCTGACTTTTCATCTACATATGCACAAGATCTTTTGGAACCTTGGCCACCACCTGGCCTCAACTGGATGTAGATTCACTTACCCGGGATGTAGTTGCCATTATTGCCATCCTAAGACTCTCTCTCAAGGGCTATCCTTTCCCTTTCCAGATCTATTTCCTTTTTCTTCTGTTTCTCTTTCCACTCTCTCTGTTTCTTCTCCCGTTCTCTCTTTTTCTCTTCCCTCTCCTGCAATTTCTCTTCCCGGGCCCATTCCTCCTATCTCTCCCACCTCCTCTCCTCTTTTTGGTGGGTTAGCTTCACCCTCCCAAACTCTCTGGCTTTCTCCTCTTCCTTAGCATTAGCTTTCTGAAGTAACAACTGTAAGCTCAGGGTCTCTTCTAGACTCAACCCACGCATGGGATGTATTCCTGGAAGGGTGACAGAGGTACCCTAGAAATGTGAGGTGGTGTACCCACTTGAGGTATTTCAGAAGCTAAAGGTGGTGAGTGTCTTACTAAAACTCTGAAAAATGTATCAGGGGACACACTTGGTGTATGCCTGTGATACACCAGTGCTAAGGCCATCCTAAAGCCTGAGTCCATGGCACTCTCTTCCTAGGGTCATGCTATGGATTCCTCCACAGAGTCAACTAAAGTCACATCCCTTTCACCCAGTGTCTCAAACTGATCCTTAATGAAATTAGCAAGGACCTCTCTGCCCATTCTCCTGGGAATCTCTACCCAAAGTCTCTACATAGATCGTTCATCTGATCTGTGGGCATTGTGCTGGGGTCCATTCCCAAACCTGTGTGTTCCATTGTCTATGACTCTCAGTGGTACCTGTGGATGAGCAGTCAATGTTTCTTGCGGGGTGGAAGCATGAATACAGGTTAGTTAACACAACTCATAATTGAAAGAGTGCACAGCATTGACGATAAATCAATGTCCAGTCAAATACTTATTTTTCTAATGCAAAGAAGTCTTTTATTTCTAACTCTACACTCAGACGAATGGTACAACATATATAAATAATAGCATATGTCTACTTATGGACAGAGCTCTAGCGTTTCGCTGGCAAATTCCTGTCCCACCCACTCTTTATGATGTGGTAGGGGTTATTTCCAATTCACTGGATGCTGCATCCAGGGAATGCTCACTAGTATGCCTTAACTCAAGAGTCCACTCTGATTCTTTGCAAAGTACTCAATAGTGACTTGTTGCCACAGCACCTTTGGCAGTGAGTCCCTTGGGCCCAATAGGCTTGTAACCAGTCTTACCCACTCTGGTAGCAAGGTAGCTTGAAGTGTCTCAGCGGGTGCTCGATCCGTGGATACTCAAAATTCTCCTGTCTTGTTCACAGAGTTGGCTGCATGCTGTTTCTCCTCTGAGCTTATGCAGCCTGCACCAGCAGCAATCAGAGGTTATTATGGTGCTCTTCCTGCCTGGTAAGTTCTGCACTCCCTAAGGGGGGAGTGGATTGCGATGCATCTGGTTGAGGTCTCAAGGATGGAGCAAGGCGCCCACGGCATCATCCTCAATTCATGGGGGAAATTCAGATATAATTCTCAATGCTTCTTTGTGACCTACGTGTTATGTGACTTCACAGTTCTCAGTCGAACAGCCCGCTCCTCACAGCAATCTTGATTTTGGCTGCCCCTCTTGGCATACAGGTTTGCTGCAACATTACTGGCCAAGGTGCTGGCCCTTACCACAAGGTAGTCCGTATGGTGACCCGTACCAGCACACGGGGTCACCGCTAGGCTCTGTACAGTCTTCGGCCCTCGATATCTGACAATAACTTCCCCGGGGGCCCCTCCTGGCATTCGGGTTTGCTGCAACCTGCACCGCATAGGCATCACACACTCTGCGGCACTCTGCTACAGGCTATCTTCATGGTGGCCCTCTCTTTGCATATGGGGCCACTGAGTTGAATCATCATATGGCAAGAACCCGATCGGTGCAGCAGCCGTCTGATCATTCCTCGCACTGGGAGTCCACTCGACTGGTCTGTCAACTGGACCTCACTCCCTCCACCGCTCTCCTCTTCCTCACAGGGCACACTGGTCTTGGCAAGCAGGGGGGTGCTAGTACTACAGGCTCCAGAGCAGGTGGTCTTGGTCTCTCTGAGTGCTGTCCCCTCAGCCAGCAGGGAGACTATCAGGCCTTGGCCCCCAGCCCTGATCACAGTCAGAAGTATTGCAGACCTTCCCCTACTCACACAGCCCTTCTGGCGGCTTAGTAGATGACACATTTTTGGGGTTCTATTACACACTTCTCTTCCTCTTGAAAGACTGCCTGTCACAGGAGGAGTGACTCTAAAACTGTGCTCATAACACAACACAGGCCATGGGAGTGACTAGAGTTCACACACTGATGTCAGCCACAGTGATACATGCATCAAAAGGTTAATCCTGGGCTCTAAGCCCTCCTCTTTATGATTTCCCCATCAGCCCCATCTCATTCCTGAGATATGTCCAAGTTCCTTTCTTGTGATCTACCACTGAATCAAAAAGCACCATTTTGAGTATAGAGGGGGAGTCTCTCTCCCTTCTCCAGGGTACCCTACCAAGCTCATCATAATTCATCAATATGCAAATCTGTCTATTGGAATTCCTCTACCTCCTCATGTCTACACCAGGCATACCTGAGCTTCCCAATATGGAACCCAGTGTCCTCCATGTAATGTGCCATTATAGGCACACTTGCAATCAGAGGCATATTTGTGAACCTCGTGATGCTTCTGTGGCATCAACCTTGAAATCATAACTATGAGGCCACACAAAGTCACTTTGCATGGCTTTGAATGGTCTCATAGGCATAGAGTAAAGCAAGGCAAATCACTGCATTGCCTCACTCTGCGCTTGGGAGGTGTTCCATGGGCATTGTAATGGGTATTCCTATGCAACACCCATGGCTTTTGATGCTTTTCCAGATTTCCAAACCCATGTAAACATGGGGATGCCCCAAAGCCTTACGCCTCCCGAGGTGAGGCCTAATGAACAGAAATAAGTTAATTTTTGCCTTGTTTATTCTTCTTTCCATGTATGCTGCATTCTGTAGGATTGTTTTGTGCAGGAAGGTGCCCCTTCTTGCACAAAAACAATCCTGCAACCAACACAGCCACCCTTGCACCATGGTGCAAGGGTGGCTGTGTTGGTGCTAGGCTGTGGAAATGGTGCCAGCACAGGGAGAAAGGACAGGAATGCACTGTATTGGATAAATACAGTGCATTAATGACTTTTCACTTTGATGTAGGGCCGTGCAGCAAGGTGACTTGCTCCACTGCTCTATGCCCAAGCCCCATGAATGAGACCCTCAGTGTATGGATACGGCACACAGCGCATACACTAACCAGTACTGTTACCACCATTCATTGTCCCACCCCAGGTACACATACATTTGGCACTCTGAGCACACAGCTCAGTACTGTAGCCCTTTTGTATGGTGCCATGATGTGCCATATGCAAGCACACACAATGCTAGCACACACGTGCACTATGCATGCACTACACAAAACTTAACACTTCATGTATTAAACTTCTTGCAAGTACATATACACCCTGGACATGCATTCACAGTGCATGCACTGCACAGCATTACATTTCTCATGTAAGGTACTCCTCACAGGTATACGTACACAAAATACATGCACTCACCATGCATGCACTTCTCAGCTCTGCTCTATCCCTGTGCTGTATCATTCCCAGGCACACATGCATCGAGAGCAGAGTCACCACTCCTGTGCTACGCAGCACATCACGTTTAACTGATGCAGGCCAAAGGTGAGGTAATCATACAGCACAGTAAGTTTAAAAAGGTGAGTGAGCTGGTAGGCCTCGGTCCAATGGCTTAGGTTAAAAAGGACCTGGTCATTCCTACTGATCACTACAAGGTATGCTGTCGCCACCACTCTCGTGCTGCCTAACTCCTGTTGGAGGCAGTAGCCTTCCACCACAATGAGTGTAGTGCTTAGTGCGTCCCTCCAGGTCCAACACACATGCTTGATCTGTGTTTGACTATGAGAAC
This sequence comes from Triturus cristatus, assembly GCF_964204655.1. Classification (NCBI taxonomy): domain Eukaryota; kingdom Metazoa; phylum Chordata; class Amphibia; order Caudata; family Salamandridae; genus Triturus; species Triturus cristatus. Next base: position 655,367,547 of record NC_140589.1, on the reverse strand, counting down.
AATCTAGTAGGTTTACTTGTAGTGACCACCCAGATAGATGTCACCACATTAAGTGAAAAATGTATTGTCATGCCAAAATGTCATAATCAGAATATTGATGAAGACAATGTATGTGTCTGTGTATGGATAAGTAGATTGACTATTCTTAACTCCATATCTATGCACATTAAGGATAAGTATATCTTCAAGATACATGCACTTGGAACTATGAATGTAAATACAATTAGTTTTAAATATAAATATTTACCGTAATGATAATGTGGTAGTCTATATTCTGGATACAATATTTTAGGTGGGCAAAATGTAAAATTGAATATTGTGGTAGAGCACCAGCCACTCCAACAAATAAGGCATGGTTACTCCAACAAATAAGTCAGGGTTACTAACAGTCATGTCAGGAAAAGCTTTATCAATGTAAAATGTCTCCACACAACAAATAAAATAACAGCCACAGTAAAACGAGCCCAATGGCACTAAGGAAATAACAAACAGCTACATCTCCTCAACTTGATTTGAATATCATTCAAAAAACAGCTTTAAATGCTGCTCCCTAAATATCGGGTTATCATTCACAAAGTTTTAAACCTTGGAACCCTGAACTATTTGTCCAAAAAACCCAAGATGGCCAGAGGCAGCCACTCACTGGGAAGCTCAAACTACTACTAGAGTCATCCAGATTCAAGAAACAAATATCCTACTTCTGCTCCTTCTCTGGCAGCACACTGAGACCTATCCATTCTTCAAGAAGAGAATGAAAACATTACTGCCCTAAAGCTACTTAATTAACTAACTGTGTTGTTGATATGTTTAGAAAGCTATGGACTAATACAGCTATCCTGAACTCGATATAAGAGCTGTACCAATGTTACTTTAACTCATTCTGATGTGAAGGTTTTTCTAAAAATTCAACCTCAAGCCTGGCAACTTGTTGTTTGTTTATGTTTACATGGTTCATATGTATAGCACTCTGCTAACTTCAGGTCTTGTTCATGCTGTATAAACCTCAATAAATCTGTTTTTGATTTTTATTAATTTAGTTTCCTATATCAGAAAATCAATTCATGAAAATGTTTTTCTATCAAATATGCATTCTCTATATTATGGTAATACATAAAAAAATGCCTTTTCTTAAAAATAGATGTTTTGTCTACTTGAGATTTCCCTGGTTCATCACCTGAGCTGATTTTCCTCCACCTGTCCAGGTATTAGCATGACATGCCAAGGATGCTCATCATATACCAAAAATACCAACATTATGCCAAGGATTCTCACCATTATGGCAGGACTACCTTGTGCGATGGCTGCCCACCATAATACTAAGAACCACCACATGATGGCAGACATTGAAATTAATATTCTGTGAATGTACACAATTATGTGATAGATGACTACCATCAGGCTAAGCGTACTCACAAAATGGCAATGACATCTGCCATTATTCCATGATTGGACAAGGTGCCAACATTATGTCAGAAATAATCAGAGCTGTGCCAGAGATGAGCCACTTATGTTGGGGAGGGGGCATATACATTTGGTGTTCCCTGACATCAGAAATGGCCTAGAGGGTGGAATAATGTATTTCAAGGAGGAACACAACACCAGACATATATACAACACATACATAATATCACACATATGCGTAACTATGGAACGAAACATTTAAACAAATGCGCATACATACATGCAGACACCACTTCTATTGTCTGAAACAAACAAGGTCATTACCAGTCTCCACCTTCAATCCGGTTTCTGCTCTCCTTGACTACAGGGCTGCCTACGGATGGTTATCTCATACTTCCTCTATATCTCCAGCATTCACACACTGTAGCGACTCCACTCTGGCTATTGTGTGGGCTTCTTCTCCGGCCCGATTTCCACAGGTACTGAATGAACGAAAGACTGGTGCTTGAAATGTGACCTTCCCTAAGTGAAGTTGCTAAATTGAAAGTAGAGACAGGTGGTCATGTTGCAATTACTGCAGGTTGCCACAGCATGTTTTTGTGTGTAAAAATGAGGCCCTGTCATTGATTTGTCTGGTGACCACTTCAAGAATACAGAGGTGTTTAGAACTTACATTATCAAAGTGGCTAGACCCTCTGAATTACAAATTGTGCTGGACTAAACTTCAAGTAGCCTAAGCTGTTCGCAGTAGGCTCATGTGAGGAACAAAAACATACTCAACGAGTGAATGATCCACTTTCAGCCACTGATTTCTCTTACTAAGCCATAGTGCTTAATATATGCTGGTGTTTGCAGGCGGTGGGCACCAGCACTCAATTTTGGAGAGCAGTTCTTATTTTTCATCATCAGGCTTTGACCTGAAGCAAGAGGCCAAGAGATGTAGAAAATAGAGAAAGAGAGAAAAGAAAATATAGGAAAATAGTGGCTATGAAAGAAAGCTGGGGTGAAAAAAAACTTGTAAGCCTGAGATTAAGAGACCAGAAGAGTTTGGGGGGTAGAAGAAAGAGGCATCAGGTGTAAACAAGAATAGGCAGCCTTGGTATTCTGCAACCTGGAATCCAAGAGCACCAGTGACATACTCCTAAGAAAAACTGAGGGTCCCTTTACATATCTCATCACAATTTATGCATAGTTATAATGTGGATAAGGTGGAATATTAATCTAGAATCCCTAACTATAAAGTTCCTTGTATCTTATTTGCCACTTATTTCAAACATGTCTTCTACACTGATTGAATCTTGGTCAGATTTTACCAATGGTTAGCTAAAATATCTAGCAAAACTGCAGCTTTCTCATGGTCTCCTCCACAACCCATACCTGGGCCTGATGAATACCCATTGCCTCATACTGCTTAAAAGACAGCTCAATAGATGCACAAGGGTGGAGCGCAAGAAACAAATGAATATGGCCCAAAGAGATCAAATTAGTTGTGCAAGAGCACACTTTACAAGAAAAGACGTCGTGACTTGGACACTCAATGACAAGCGGTCTTCTCAGCAGTAAAGGCAAGAGACTCTAAAATATTTGACTCATGGTTAACAAGGCAACTGGTAAGCAAAAGCAAGAGGAGCAATTTAATATCTCCATAGCTAACTGGACGACATACATATCTGCTCTATATGTTGAGCAATCCTCTAGACAGGAGACCTTTCGGCCGTTGAACTCTGATGGCATGCCCTGCCCTGGAGGCGGGTCTTTGAACCAAATTATGGATCGAATTGTCTGGAAGGCTTTGGAGATGATCTGCTTTGCAGGTGCCTCATGCCCCAACGGCCTCCTGGCACAAATGTTTAAGGTAGTAATTGACAATTGGGCTACCTATTTGACCCCTCTGTCAAACATCTGTTTACATAAAGATTTGGTAGTGGAGAGATGGTGTGGATCCTTTCTAATCCCAATTCATAAGAAGGGTGGGCTAAATAAACATGAAAATGTCAGACTCATTGCCCTTTTGGTTGTGGAGGGTAAATGTTATGCAAAAATTCTCCAAAGGTATTGAATGCCTGGGCACGACACAATAAAATCATTCCTGCTACACAGACTGGATTTCAACAGGGGCAGGGCCCTGAGAATAATTTATCACGTATGTCGGTCTTAATCAATAATGCAACAAAAAGGAAGGTTGGACATCTCTAGAGTGCATTTATTGATTTTTTTCAACGACAAAGTAGACAGAAACTTGCTGTGGGCCAAACTGGCAGCATAGGGTATTCCATCATGTCTACTGATGGCTATTAGAGGGCCTTATACAAATGCATGGGTCAAACTACCAGGGTCCTGTAAATGGGCCTATGCAGTTAAGATTCATACCAACCAGGGCCTTAAGCAAGGCTGTATTTTGGCCCCTTTACTCTTTAATTTGTACCCTGAGGACCTGAATGACCGCTTTAGCAGAGTAAATTATTTTCCATTGAAATTCCATGGGAAGAGGGTGCATGTGCTACAATATGCTGATGACACAATACTTTTGCCCCAAACGGCAATTGGTCTCCAAAGAGCCCTGAGAAGCCTGGGCAAATATTGAAAGATTAATAAACTTGGTATCAATACAACTAAAACTAAGATTTTAGTTTTCGATTATAAGAGAATCAAAACAGGAGAATGGTTTGTAAACTGCCAGAAGGTTGAAAGAGCACCTAGTATCAAGTACTTAGGAGTCTGGGTAAATGAACGTGGCCTTCCAACTCCGCATATTGAGGCCTTGGCTACATCAGCTAAGACTCTTACCTTTGCCTTCCAGCACCTTCTTAAGAATCTTTCTAGTCCGGACCTGATAGCAATTGGCAAAGACCCCGAAAGCAAATTGATGCCCACACTTGCATTCGGAGCATTTGTTTACTTAAACCATATAACAAGCTGGCTTGATCAGGCCCAGTGTCATTGATACAGGCGTTTATTTAGGCTACCGGCCTGACCAGTACCGAAACAAATATGTTTGGAGTTCAATATGGCATATCAAACACGTTTTAAACGCCAGCTCTCTATCTCTGTGGTCGAAGCTTGTCACAGCCGAACAGGGTTCATTAAAAAGACTCTTGTGAGACATTACACAGGATCCGAAACCAGGGGGCATATTATCAAGCACGGCGTTAAAATTATCGCCGCTTTTTGCGGCGATAATGGGCTTGATAATATGCTGCAGAGAATTCCAATAGAAGCCCATGTTGACACCAGAACATGGGCTTCTATTGGAATTCTCAAGGGCATATTATCAAGCCCATTATCGCCGCTTTAGCGGCACCGTTTCTTGATAATATGCCCCCAGATCTCTACAAGCTCCCCTAGGCAGCCACTGATCACTCTTTGCTAGAGACCTTTTGTTGTCTGCACTGCCCCCAAAAAGTCTCTCAAAGATATTGATGAAGCAAGAGTCTCAAAGCATTCTTCATTTGATAAAGATGGCTAATTTGAAAATCCCTTCATACCAACCAGTAACACTTCCAGTGTATTTACTTACTATACATTTTAAAGTAAATACCACTCAAAGCGATTAAGTATGGTCATCTGGCGGGCACCCAGGATGTTTCATGTAGGGGATGTGGTTTTAGTCAAGAATCACTTCCACACATTTTATGTCTGTGCCCCTTTTTATCTCCGCTAAGACGCTAGTTTTGCTTTCCAATTTCCAGGCAATTGAGCATCAGGGCCTGTAACACTGCTGGTATCGAATGTCTCAAAGGTGACTCGAGCCAGCTGACTGCAAAATGTATAAAGTTTTTGGCAATTGCTTCATCAATGCTTTAATTTAAAACTTAAAAAACAATGTTTACATTTTTAGGCACTAGGGCATTTGCCCGGTTTGGCAAGCCCTATCCTTGATTGTAAGAGTGGCCCTGTGGCTAATTGGTATTGGTACTTTTAGTTTTTGCACTTTGATTATGTTAAATGTGGGACGAGGGTCTGTTCCTTTTGTGGAAGGCACTGATGTGCATTCGAACTTTCCTTCACTTGTTCAAGCTTGTTTGTGACCGTTTAGTTGCTGTTGGCATTAATCAGTGTTCTCTGCTGCTATGTTTTCACTTTCAATCATGAGAAAATTTTCATGCCTTTTGAAAGAAGCCCTTATGATATTTTTTAATTTGTATGGTCCAGTTCTTTTATATTTTGTGTTCCTATATATTGTAATGTTTGCTATGATTTAAAACAATACTGAAATCTGAATAAACGTTGAAACTTTGATCAACTGTTATGTGTGTGCCTTTTTCAATTGCTAAAATAATGTTTCTATTACTGTCCGTGAATAGATTGTTAAACTTGTCTTCAGAGACGTTTTAAGGCATGGGCAAAGAGGGCTCTCGTCCAGGGCCCCAGCCTTTCAGGGGTCCCCCTGATAGACCCAGCTCTGTTCTGCAGAGTCTTGCCCTGATGTCCTTGAATAACTCTTAAACAGATTGTTTAAAATACCGTTTTCCTTTCATCACTTTTTAATCTGGGTGATGTGTGAGTCAAGTTCAGGTATTTTGCCAAGAAATATTGTGTTAACGGTTCACGCAACAGCCATAAAAATATTCCTTACTGTCAAAACAGGACCTCACATATGAGAAATGGGAGGGCATAACCGAGGTTAATTGCAGTAATATTGAACTACTGCTGTGTTACAATATTTTTAAACACCTCACTGTCCCTGAATATTAGATGTACAAAACATTTAGAGGGATATTCACAAGGATCTATCTTCGATTTAACAGCACTTTAGCGCAGCTTAAGTCGTGATAAATTTACCTCCCCATTCACAAGCCGGTGCAAACAGCTGACAGCACCACATTTCCCACGTTAGCATCCGCAACAAACAACGCCACAGATGACCTTGGCAACTATCGCTAATGAGATGCAGAGTAGGCGTTCCCGAGCGAAAAGCAGCGACAACATCACTCGGCAACATTCTCAACAACCAGACAGATCTTCGATAGGAACACAAAACAGACGATAATGCACGTTAGAACCAGGAAATTAACACCTGCTCTGACCTGGTGCAAAGTCGGACCACAATTTGCACCAGACAAGGGAGCACAGCCCATAGCTACACATGAAGAACAACACATGCCCCCGAGTAAATGAACATGCAGCACGGACACCCAAGAGGGCCACAACACCCACCAACACCATCCCCAGGCCTGCAACACCCGCCCCCCACCCCCCAACCCCGGACAAAGAAACTGCACACCAACACCATGAATCCCAAAACAAATATTTTGCCTGATGTTGCACAAGCAGGAAAATCAACATACATTCGTGGCCAGTAAATGGAGAATCAGTCATACAGCAATGCCATCACCAACACAAAACACCATTCAAACAAAAGCCAAAACAACCATTCGGATGAGTCCTAGCGGGTCCTCACTGGAGAATCTGTAGTACACAGCTACAGCTTGGAAGACAAAATCCAAGAGAAGAAGATGTGCCATGCACCCAACAAAGAAAAGAGAGGGAGAGAGCGAGGAAGAGAGACAGAGTTAGATTGCACAAGCAGCACAAGGCCTCTCGGGTGCCTGGCTCCACATGCCAACATGTGTGTATGTGTATCACCATCCATACACCATGAGCCCAAGGCCTTGTCCCAATCCCAGCGCCAAAGCCACATCACATTCCAAAAACGCAAGTAGCAGTCAGACAAACATCAGGGATGAAAGCTCCATTGTTCCAATGCAGAAGGCGGGAGGACACCTACATCTCCGACCTTGGTCCAGAATGCAGCTGGAACACCCTGAGAGAGATGCCATGGCAGATGGGGACGACTCCCACACCATGCATTGCGCCAATGAACTATCCGAATTATCCACACCCCACACACAAAAGCCCCTGCCTGAGGTACCCCCACATGGGATGCCCTTGACACTCACAGAAACAGCAACCCATTCTCACCAATGTTGCACACACATTCGAATCAGAGCTGTGGCATATCCTCCACACAACTGCCGCAGCTCAGAAGAGGGCCGGTTCCATGAGACGCACCAACGCAATGGCATGCCATCCCGGGCACATGCACAACCCCGTCACATGGAACAGTACCGTGCACGTATGCTGCATTTACTGGGCGCACTGCCACTGGCAGTGCTGCAGATCAGTTACCGGCTGAGCTTCCGCCTTGCCCACGTCACCTGCGTCCAGCCCTGGTTCCACTGCCGAACATGCACATTCAAGTGTCCCATGGATGTCTGCCTATCCAACACAACTGTAGATGAATTGGATTTTATGTCTTATGTCTGCGCCCCCTGTTGGATCATGAACAGGAGTGTAACCGAGACAGCCGTGCACGGGATGCCTTGACATACTGCGTTTGTATTGGCACTTGCGCATGGGAGATTGCACAATTTCTCGTGTGCAGTGATCACATCAAGGCGCTCCCCTATTGGGCTGTGTTGCGGATTGGTGAAACGGCGTGGGCTGAGCACACCTGCCCGGACCAATAAATGGATTGGCTCTCCCTGGTGTTCCTTGAACACGACCATGACGTTCTATTGGAACATATTGCACATGAAGCTGCACGGGCATTCATGGATGAGTAACTACGTTCCTGCAGCCACATCAGATTGTCACCCACAGCACAGTTCCCAACAACTTGTTGCATCATGGGGAATGCTCACATATCCTACCACAACAGAGGACATGCCTGCCTTCGTCAGGACTCTGGATGCATGTGGTGGAACTCTGCGTGTGTACACACACCTGTGCAAAGTGATGCAGGTCCATGGTCGGAGAACACAGCGCCATTTGGTAACGTTACCAATTCAGACATACTGCTGGGGGGAGAGTACAAACATGGCACTGTAGCACGACATGTGAACCTGTTGGACCCTTTCACCTGATCACTGTCAACAGAGCAGACAATCGGTGCACTCCGGTGGCAGAGCACTATACAGATCCCATGGGCAGTGAGTCATGCCCCCTCACACGGGGCAATGGGCAGATGCCAAACAACACATGACTCATCCAGAAAGGCAAGGTGGGCTGAGACCGTTGCCATTCGTGATGATTGTTTTCCATTTTTGACTCACCATTTTCTGAACCTCGACATGTTCCCATGCTGCGTGTAAGTGTCTTAAGCATGTCCCATCCTGTTGTCCTCTTGTCCGTACTGACACGCACATGCCAATAAAGTCTATGCCACTCCACTGGTGTCTAACTGTGATGTGTGTTGATTAGATTGTCCACTCGCATAGTGCACAACCAGGCAGGGACAGGCCATTTGGCGGTGATGGAGGCTACTGCCTCTTTCCTCACACAGTGATTATCATCCCGTCTTACTCCCCTGATGCGGGTTCTGCGTCCAGTGTGTGTGGCGGGGTGATGGTTGCATCACTGTGTGCCACTGGCACATCAGACTGCGAAGGTGATGAGGCAGCATCACTGTTTGCCACTGAAATGTCAGGGGTCTGAGATGTGTGTGTCGATGTTCCCGCTTCAGCCATCTGGGACACGCTCAGTGGCAGCAATGGCAAGATGATGAACCACAGGGCATTGAAGTTCCCAGCTACTACTTGCTGGTGTCCAGCTCGGCAGCCATGCTTCCAGCCAGCATCTGCTCCATGGTCTCCATTGACCTCCGCATCTGTGCCAACTCTGTGCTGTCATCGCTGGTGCCTGTGTGACCAGACAGTACTTGTATTCGATGAATGGCCCCAGCGAGGTCAGCCAAGGTCTGTGGTGGAGCATGGTGTGTACAGGGACTGTCCGATAGGGACTGTACGTGGTCCCTGATGGGACTCAGACACCCACATATGGCATCGAGTTTGGCTGCCACGAGCTCGAAACCCACCAGCAGCTGTTCAGCCAACTCCACCTGGCAAGCCCACACACGCTGTTGGAACTCCATGTATTGGTCGGGGGGTCCTGGGAGACAGCCGTGGTGGTGTGTGTTGCCTGCTGTGTGGTCTGTGCAGGTGGTGGGGTCACCTTGGGGCAGCTGGCCGGCCCTGCTCCTGGGGATGGGGTGCGGAGGCTGTCCATTATCCGTTGGAGGGTGTCTTGACATATGTGCAGGTTGTCCTCTTCATCATCAATGATTGGAAGTGCGGTGTGCTCTGCAGGAGGTGTTGTTCTCCCTCTGCAATGTAAAGGGGAGATGCAGGTTAACAGAGTTGCACATGTATGTTGAAGATTTGCAGATGTTTACATTCAGACTGCATGCCAATATACATTGTGACTGTTTTGGTGGAGCTGCCTATTTGATGGCAGTCGGTGTGTTTTTCGACTACATGACGGATGTGTGGTAGTACCGGTACATTGTCATCACACAGTGTCAGGCAATGCTAGATGTGAGTGGACGGTTACTACGCACGTGCGGAACCTGTTGTGAGCCCTGTCCTGTGGTATTTCATGTTGCACTTTGTGCCACATTGCCGTCATTGCTGATGTTCTGTTCTTGCTATGTTTGTGTGCTGCATTGTGGGGGAGTTGCCCATGTAGCTCTGATTCTGTGTAGCCTTCTCCCTTTGAGGCGGGGTGCCTTTGAATTGTGTGATTTTCGGGGGCTGATTTGTTTATGACTTAGGTCATATGTGCTCTCGGGCAGATTTTGTGGCCTGGTGTATTGTTCGTCTGCTGCGTGTATTGTACGGCATGTGTTGTGGGTGCACATGAATATGTCAGAGTGTGACCTGCTCCTTTACGGATGTGATCCGCACTGGGCCACCTCCATGTCAAATCGTTGGCCATGTCATGTTTTTTGGCTGCTGACATTCTATCGGGCATGCAGTGTCACTTGCATAGTCAGTGTGGGTCACAGAGCTGCTGCTTTGCTGGATTCAGCACATGTGCATGGGTCAGTTGTGATATTGGTGATAGGGAGGGGGGCCCCTTTGTGCACATTGTGGACGGTGGCCTACTTGGTGTTTCCATGTGTGCTGCAGTGTGCCAAGGCTATCAGGGACATGTTCCACGATCATTGTGGGTGTGCAGTGTGCTACACATAATTGTGCATGTGTGCCATTGTGTCCACCTCCCCCATCCCCCAAGTCCCTGCTCGTTACTCACCCTGTTGCTGCTGGGTCAGGTCTTATCGAGCTGTGTCCAGGGCCCCAAATCCTGCTACCGCCTCCACACTGCTGACTGTGGCCACCATTTCCTCTAGCTCATACAGCTCCTCCTGTGTCACAGGACTCCCACCTACTGTCGCTGTTGCTGCCTTCCTGTTGGCGGCAAGTTTCTGTTTGGTTTGGCTGTGCACTTCATGCCAGCGCCTCTTGACCTCCTCCATTGACCTCCTCGACACTCCGACTGCATTGACGTTGGTGACGATGGCCTGCCATATTTCCGTTTGGGTTGCCAGTGACGCAGTGGAAGTGCCGAACAGTTGTTGATGGTGTGACGATGATCCGGTCTTCCTGCGGACTGAACCCCGTCTTCCTCATCCTCTTCCTCTTCTCCTTGCCCTTCCCCGAACATGGGGTTCTTGGCTGGCCCTCCATGGGGCTTGTGGGTTTCGGCTTGTCCTCTGCACTCGGTCTGTGTGCATCCATGGTGCTATGCAGTTTGAATTGGTTTTGTTTTTGTTTTTCTTTCTTTTATAGTGCATTTTCCCGCCAGACGTGTGGGATTTGCAGGCCTGTGTCTGCTTTTCGCTGATTTTTGTACCGCGATTAACCTCATCGCATGATTTTGTGCGTTCGCGTATCGCATTTTTGCAGCGTGGCGTTGATTTTTACACTGACATTTGACGCGTTATCTGGTGACTATCGCATGCTACTGCCGCGTTTTGAATACTTGGTTGGCACGGCAACATTTTCCCGCGATAGGCTGCGATGTTGAGAGTTGTGTTAATCTATTCTTGCGGTAGGTATCACACGTTCTTGTGAATATACCCCTTAAAATTTGGAGGAGTGTGCCTTTGCTCGTCAGTGACCTGGCTAAAGAGGGCATAAAGAGGTGAAATTGTATCATAAATTAAAAGCTGTTCTGAAAAGGGGCCTCCAAAATATGTTTGTCCCAGGACCCCCAAAATCCTTAAGATGTCCCTGCTTGTCTTATGTCATTTAAATAGTTTACAACCAAGCTCAGAGTCATCCACTAAACTGTAAAAAACAAAGCATAAAACACCAGTGATACCAACGATCCCACTCACTATTTGCACACAGTTTCTGCGAGAAATGAAAATAAATGTGAGCTGTGTTTGTCGAAAATGAGGTGATTTCAATCTAATCCTGAAAAAAGAAATATGCAAATTTTCTGAAGAAAAGTTCCTCCTCAATCTCTTGCCTTAAAAGATCCTAGGTCCCTGTTTATATGGGTTTATTTAACTTAGCCTTTTGGAAACGTGTGCTTTTTTATGTTTTCTGAATTTCAAAAGAGTGGATTAGTATTCTGACTAAATGAGACATACTAATTATCACAATTACAGTGTAATTTGTTTTAAGAACAGGTGTTGTAAATGTACACACAATAAATGGTGTTTAAAATGAAATATGATGAAAGGGTGTGATTTCAAGCCAAAAGAAGATGGTCGTGATGTAGCAGAGCTCTGCGGGTGTCCCATGGAATTTGTTTGAATTTACGGCGTGGATTGGAACAAATGACCCCCACAAATGTACCTGAGCGAGAAACAGTTAGATGGCCTTATCATTAGCAGCACAATGCTCTTTCTTTTTGTATACCGCTCCATTTAAGAGATGTCGCTGCTCAGCGTTCACCTCAGATGCAGTCGCCATTTTAGATGTGCGTGTGGCTGCGCTTTTATAGAAGTATTGTGAAGATTCAAGACAATATCAACCAGCAGCTTTTAAAGTGGAGTTTTAGGACTTCTAAATGTTTCTTGTGCAATTTCCGATGACAACTATGACTCTCATATTTGTTTTAGCATGGCATAAGATACTCATTGAAAGGCTCTCCACATTGTATGATCATCTTTGGATTTGTGTCTTATATTTTAAAAATTTTACTTTCAGGCTGTGGACATGGATTAACTATCTTTTGAGACTCGCTACTACTTTTTCTTACAATTACATTTATTCTTCGTATTTCTTATTCTTACATCTACAAACCAATTTTGCCATGTGTTTCTAGGTGTGATTTGTAACAATATTATTTTGGTAAAACAAGGAGGCTTAAATTCGCTAATAATTCCTATAAATCAGCATTGATTGACTGATTGGGTCTCAGGTACAATTGAAGACTTCTACCTAAATAAGACTCTTCCCCAATGGTTATTCCTAACAAATCCCATATATCCAAATTGCCTCTAACACTGAATGCTACTAAAATCAAGAGGATAAAGAAGGACCCTCCTTCTCTAATTGACGTTTCACCTTTGTGATCCATGTTAGTACTAGAGGAAATATGAGCACTGAAGCCATATATGGAAGAAACAAAAACGAGGCTTGAATCTTAAGATGGTTACTGGTCATTCTTGGATGAAAGTAGAACAAAGAATTAGAGACATACCAGATATGGTAGTTTAAATAGATTTCTTACAAAAGAAAGTATCACTGCTTAAAAACAAACTGTAGAAATAGAAGAAATGATTTGAGAATTAATGGTCTACTTGAAGGCATAGAAGAAGATGATAATTTGTAATTTTTTGATCTTATATTCCGAAAGCTTTAAATATGGAGAATGTTTTTTCAAATTTAAATAGCTCATAGACTGTTAAATAAATCAAGTCACACATGGCTACTTGTAAATCTCAAAGTGTAATAATGTTATTGCTGAAATACACAGACACACTAAAAGTTCTTCCAGCTGTCAAAAATAAAAAGATTATTTGATCTAGAACAATTTATTCTTCTCACAAGATGGTTCCAAATATCTGCTTGTCTAAGAAATAATTTTTTTGACATGCATCCTGCACTGATAGTACTTAATACGAGATTTGGTCTGGTACATCCTTGCTTTTTTAAGCAAGCTACAGGAATGAAACAATAATTTTCAGTGTGCCAGTGAAGGTTTTGGGAAGATTGCCGGGGAGATTATATGGACACATCCAGAATTCACGCTATTTAGGATTTCTTATCGCTTTATGATATGAAATAATTTCCTTGGAACGGACTTTAACAAAATAGCTGTTATGTTGTTTTACATGCCTGAGATGTTTAACTTCTAATGCCTTATTTATTTATTTGTTTTTAAATCCCTTTCTCAGCTGTGTCACATGTGTATCTTTATTTACGAGTTATAGCGTCTGTGCTTCATTTGATTGTGGCTTCACTGCTCTAATTTCATCTTGTGTTCAATATAGGTATGTGTTGTTAGAAATGTTGTTTCTAGTTGGCTAAGATATACACCCAAGTCAGGCAGAACCTACCACTCTAGTCAACGTAAGCTAGATAAACAACAAAGATAACCTGTGCTCACCCTTTGGTAGCTTGCCACAAAGCAGGCAGACTTCTCAACAGAGGCAATGTGCAGAGTGTAAAGTATTTTTGCAACAGACACAGACAGTAATCCAATTGATACACCACAAAAAGTCTCCAAACAGGTTTCTTGAAAAAGTTATTTGTATTGTAAAGGAAACAAAAACAATTTAAATGCGATCAATACTTTTCAGAATATGTGCATTCAAAATATGCAGGTTTAAAATGAAAAATACACGGTAATATTAGTCTCCGCTCCTGAGTGCTACTGTTGGAAATGGAGAGCTACATTATGGAAACACTGTTAAGGAAGGCACAGGAGCGGCGTTCACAGTGTTATGAGCACCAGCTTAGTACTCCCTCCCAACCATCGTAGAAAGCCTATGCATGGTCCCTTTAGACCATAATGTGAATAATTCACTTTCGGCTGCCCACAATGTTGTGTACGTTGGCTGGAAAGACCCCACAGGTTTCAGGGACCACAGTACCTTCGTCGTCAAGAGTCGCGCTATGGCTACCTTCGTGGCAGGAGAGGGGGCACAACGTTGATAGACATGCTCTGATTCAGGAACCGGGCGAGTCCTGAGGTTGTCAGGGCAACACGGGTTGTGAGGCATGCTGGAGCACTCACTCCGAGTGCTGCAGTGTCTTTTGTCCAAGTAGAGTGCTAAGTTGGGCATGGACTGCAGAGCTCGATCATACCTTCCCGATGCAAGCGGAACCTCACACAGCAAGCTCCCTCATGGAATAGGAGTTTTAAAAAGAAGATAACACAAAAAGCTCAATCTCTTCCATTTGGCGGCCTGGTGCAGCACTCGCTCGGTGTAGAACACAAGTGGGGAAGCACAAAGCAATCAATCAGATTGTGAAGCCCCACAGCAGCCAGTGGAAGTCCCTCCTGCAGCTCAATGAGCAGCAGCCCAACACAGCAGAGCAGTTAGCAAAGTGGCAGTCCCTTCATGCAGCACAGCAGTTCTTCTTGCAATATACAGATGTAGACCCAGTGATGTTTGGTTACAGGTCCAAAAGTGACTGTTTCAGAGCCCCAGTACTTATACCCAAAAGTGTCTTTGATGTGGGGGGAGACTTCAAAGGAGTTCTCTGAAGTGCACAAGAGTTCCTTTAAGCCCAGCCCTATCTGCCAAGCTATCGGTGATGGGTTATCAGTACCTTGTGTGTGGGCAGGACACTACCTATTCAAGTCGAGTGTGAGCCCCTCCCACCCTTCTCAGCCTAGGAAGACCTATCAGAATGCAGATGTTAAAAGTTCCATTTCTTAAGTAGCAAAGTTAAATCCAATCTCACTAGTAAGTAGGATTTATCAATATGCAAACATATTAAACATCAAAAAGCTACTCTGCTCAGATCAGAAATTACTGTTTTAAAGGAATAAGGGATTTCCAAATGCTAACCTATGAGAGAAGTAGCCCTCACAGTAGTGAAAAACAAAATAGGCTTTTTGTCACAACCAGTACATGCAAACCACAATGGTACATGTACTACCTTTTACATACATAGCACCCTGCCCATTGGTAC
Organism: Triturus cristatus; assembly: GCF_964204655.1. Taxonomy (NCBI): domain Eukaryota; kingdom Metazoa; phylum Chordata; class Amphibia; order Caudata; family Salamandridae; genus Triturus; species Triturus cristatus. Next base: position 655,352,266 of record NC_140589.1, on the reverse strand, counting down.
TACCTAGGGCCTACCTTAGCAGTGAATTATATGTAATGAAAGGAGAGTTTAAGACCAGTAAACTGCACACACAAGCTCTTCAGTGAAAGGCCTTAGACAGGTTTGAAAGGCGACATCTGTGGGTGGCACAATGACCTCTGCAGCCCACTAGCAGCATTTAACTTATTGTCCCTGTGTATATGGTATACTACTTTACAAGGGACTTACGAGTAAATTAAAAATCTCAATCAGGTATACACCAATTACGCACATGTTTGAGGAAGAAGCTCATGCACTGATTAGCAGTGGTAAAGTGCTCAGAGTCCTAAGGCCAACAACGAGATATAGCAAAATGTGGAGGCAAACAGATTGGGGTAAGACCACCTAAGAACGCCAGGTCTAACACGCGTCCTCTCCCAGCTGAAAGTGGGGAGATCTTCCCAGTCTCTAAAGAGTTCTCATCACTAAGGTAGAAAAATCTAGATAGACCATCAGCATTTTAGTTGTCTACCCCGGTCTGTGTTCCATCCTAAATTTCATACCCTGTAAGGAAATGGACCACCTCACAGTTTTGGGTTTCCACCCTTCATTTGCATAGGCCACCTGCCGGGTCTGTGATAAGTCTGAATTAGGAAGTGAGTGCCAAACAGATACTGCCTCAGCTTCTTCAGTGCACAAACCGCAGCAAAGGCTTCTCCCTCAATGGCACTCCACCTATGTTCCTTGGGAAGTAACCTGATAGAGATGAAGGCTATAGGTTGATCTAGGCCATCCTCATTAAGTTGAGATAGTACTGCCCCCATGCCATGCTCTGAAGCATCTGTGTGAACAATAAACTCCTTGGAAAAGTCAAGAGCCCTGAGCACAGGAGCTGTGCACATGACTTGCTTCAGGAATTCAAGTGCAGTTTGTCATGCCCCAGTCCAAATTACATTCCTGGGCTGCTTCTTGGAACTCAGCTCAGTCAAGGGGGCCACAATGCTGCCATATCCGTGACGAATCTCCGATTGTACCTAGTGAGGCCTAAGAATGTTCTGACCTTAGTCTGGGTTTTGGGGGGCAGCCAGGCTATGATGGTTTCTAGCTTGGCCTGAACGGTTTGCACCTACCCACTGTCCACCAGGTGTCCCAAGTGCACCACCCACCCATGCCCTATTTGGCTCTTACTTGTCTTGATAGTTAGGCCTGCTTGTTTCAGAGCCTAAAGCACTTCCGGGTGGGGCTGCCTAATGGTCTTGAGATCCAAAAGGTAGGTGGTCTCCCCCATATTCAATTCAATTCAAAGATTTTATTTTGGCACGAAGGCCATAAGAGCACATAAAAAAGATCACCACATGAAATGTATAAAAACATAATTGGTCAAATCAGTATAATTCCACAATGAATCAGCAAGCATGACCTTTTGAAACAATAAAGTTCCACAAAAAAACTGTAAGCGATAATAAGTTAAAACAATGTAAAATTATGTAAAATCCATTCAACATTCAGGTGTGTTTCATACAACACTCAGGCTAAGCATATTAACCAAGTAGCAAATATTTGCACATCAGGTGAATTGCCACAGTCTTATTTCGCAAGGGGGATACACATTTTTTGCCTTACTCTCCACATTACCATCAGGTAGCATGTTAGTGTAAAATTAGTCGATTTATTAGTGTCTTATCTCAGAATCCTTAGAGAATCCTTGTGCTTCCTGACACCTAGGTTCTAGCACAGCAGGATTATCTTGCACCTCCTACAGCTCATATAGGCTGGGCAGAAGAACAAAACATGCTCAATGGTTTCTTTGGGGTCACAAGACGACGAACATCACCAGTCCTCAGCCCTAGGGGCTCGTGGTAATTTTGCAATGAAAGAATGGAGGGGTAAAGTCTCATACCAGTATTGCAGATCCACACGCCTAGCTGGTGGTGACTCTATCTTGTCCAGGAATTCCTCCTTTGTGAAGGAGTCCTTACCTGTGAGGAAAGCATTAGTTAGTGGACTAAGTTTCGTCTATGCATGTAAAAGCTGCTCTTTGTATTGCCAGCAGGCTGATTTAATTTGTGTCTTAGAGGTCACCCGCTCACATCAGGAGCGCTCATTAGGCTAGCTTTCAACATCTCTAGCAGGTGGCTTTTACATATTTTAGAAAACACACAAAAGTGTGTCTGGTATCTGTAGAAAGACCAAGAGAGATGTTTCAGAAAAGGATAATCTGTAGGAGACGCTTTTCTTAGGATGCGAACCTTCACTCACCCTCGGGTGACATGGTACATCATAGGGTTCCCTCTTTACACCTGCACAGCAAGGTACCCTGTGTGGGCTACAACTCTCCAGAGGAGAGGAGCAGAGGTGTTTTGTATGGCGGAATGGATGTGATGTTAAAGTGAGATGCAGAGTGCTAAATGCTATCTGTATGTTGACAAAAATAGTGAGACAATGATTGGATTTAAATTATCTCCTGGTAGGTGAAAACTCAATGTTATTCTGGGGCCTCCAGTAGACAGGAATAAAATGCAGAATAAATGAGAGTATGGCAAGAATACTCCCTATAGCATCAAGGTAAACATGCTTTTGCCGTTTAGGATCCTGAAGAGGGGTTCAGGGGCATTTGTCAGGACCAAAAACGATAATGTAATTCTGCAAATAGTTCTATGTCTAAATTCATATACTGGACTCATCATAGTAGGCCAGAGGATACCGACAAATGGCGCACTGTGTCTCAATCAAGGGGTCGACTGCTGTATGGAAAACAGAAAAATATTTTTACAAGTATTCAAACTACTGATAATATAATATGTGTCTATCGAGGTGACTGGGTGAAAAGATAGTGGAATCTCCACCACCACAATCCATACTAGTGTAAAAGGGAGTAGGGGTATTTCTTACCCATAATCAATATGAGAATTATTCACTCTCAAGCCTCAAATCCTACCTATCACGTAGGCCGGCTTCATAAAAGAATCGATATATTTGGTTAGAAGGAAGACATGGTATCAAATGATAACATTATGTAGCATTATTACAATTTGAATCAGAGTCTTCTGTTCAAGGGTACTTGTATATGGCACCCAAACAGGTCTGCAGGTGTACAATATAATCTTGTGTTCATGTTAAACTATATGCTCTTACTATTATGATATTAGGACGACCACAGAGTTCCATGGGTTACCCAGGTAGTAACAAGTGATATCGGGACTAAACTTATGTAGCCCATGATGCTGTCATAAGCCTCCATTTGCTTTATATTGCATGTCACCAGGGACCATTCTGCACGGATTACCAGGTGTGAGCGCTACAGTGAGTGCTGGGTTCATTTGGAAGTGATGGACTTGGCTTCCACCCACTCATGGACAGCGGCTGCTCTCCTCTGTATAGTACAGCAAAAGGTGCCGCTCAGTAGTGCATCAACAGACAAGGGGCAAGGAGGCGTTAACTAAAGATCTCTAGCGGCAGAATGCATCGTAACATAGTGGATGAAAGTGTAGATCAAATAAAAGCTCCCTGGTTCCCATATACCTTAAAGTCTGCTATGTGTACCCAACACTCCAGCAAGTCCAGCGAGAGTACGGCCATCTCGGCAGACTAGGATTTAAGGAGTGACAATATGATAACCAATCACAGGTGTGGTGAGTATGATGGTAAATGTAGTTCTTCCATCCTCCATGTTGTTTAAAATCTGTTGGACCAACACGGGCACCTGGGAAATTAAATCCTCCTACATGAGGAGTCTACCGATACTAGTATAGCATACGGAAAAATGTCCAATGTAACCGTGATAGTGTCACCATTGCTGAGTGCATCTATTGTAAGTTTACATTTAAAGGGTGTGTATAAAACCATCCTCAATGCCTGAGGAAGTAATCTAGTCCCTACTTATGTATAAAGCACCAAGAGCATTCAGGGCATGGGGGGATATCTCAGAGCACCCTCTAGTTAAAACTATACATACTTGGAGCTACACCAATAAATACATACAATCTCAGAATCAATGTGTGGCATTAGGCTTCTTCAATATATGTAATGGACATTGGCATTAAAAACCTGACTTTGACATGTGCCGGTAAAAGGTCAGTAGTCTAACAGCCTGTTAATTCACCATCTGCGATATGGCTAAGTGTGAACATCCGGTGTTATAGGGTAGTCCATGGAATGTCATCATTCAGACAGTTCACATGACTCTTCAATCTAAAAATCCAACGCTGTTCCCTTTGGAACAGCAGGGCCTCTAGACTTCCCATACCACTGTGGTGGTGAGGTTTGTCAATAATGAGACATATGATGTCTTTTTCTGTATGTCCAGTCATCAGAAAATGTCTCATCAGAATTGGATGGCTGAGTTGCGGTGTTCCACTACTCTAGCTTTAACTTTGTGAGTAGTTATGCCTACATATTTTAATCTACATGGGCAGGTAAGGAGATAAATGACCCCACTTGTGTTGCAGTTTGTGTGATTGTGTAACTGCCATGGGGTCCTCTGGTCCAGGTCCTGGAGAACTCTGGGCTGCACTGGCACCATTACCGACACTTTCTGACCAGACTACCAATCCACCGTGGTAGACTTTTTGTCATACCACTCCTTCATGAAGTCCTGGATTGCGTCTAGGTTAATGGAAGCTTGCTTTCATAACTTAGCCATTTGACTCCTGGAGGTCAGCATGTAGCTCAGTACATCCTGGGGAGCTTTCCTAGGAGATTGTTCCAGACTTCCTTGACCAAAATCATGTGTCCTTTAACAGGGTGCTCAAACAGAAGTTGAAATGAGCTAAAGCCCACTCCCTTCTGTGGTACCTTCCTATAGGCAAACAACAGGCATGGTAAGAGGTTATCCCAAATTTTACTCTGGCCCTTTGCCTCTGATCATGCCCTTCAGGGCCTTGTTGAGCCTCTAAACCAGCCCAATGGTTTGTGGGTGGTAAGGGGTGGAGAACTTATAAGAGACCCCACACTTCGTCCACATTGACTGCATATAGGCAGACATGATGTATGTGCCCCTGTCAGACACAACTTCCTTTGGGAAACCCACATGGGTAAAAATCCCCATCAGGCCCTTTGCCACTGTGGGTGCAGTCATGGTCCTCAGAGGGATTGTCTCTGCATACCTAGTGGCATGGTCTACCAAGACCGGGAGGAACCAGTTGCCTGAAGCCCTCAGGGGATCCAAAGATCCTACCATGTCAATGCCCACCTACTCAAAGTGTGTGCCAACGACTGGCATTGGGTGCAGGGGCCCTTAAGCCTCTTTCCTGCCTTCACTTTCTCTAGCCTGACAGGTTAGACAAGTCCTGCAGAAAGTATCTGCGGAAGTCTTGGGCCTGGGCAAAAAAAAGGTGTGGGGCAAGATTTCCACATTTCTTGTTTTGGCCCATGAGTCCTGCCACGGGTATCTCATGAGCCAGCTCCAGTAGAAAGGCCCTGTAGCATTGGGGGACAACCAGGGCTCTTGATATCCCATGCACTGGAACCTTGGGATTGCTGTAAAGGAGGCTGTCCTCCATGTAAATACTGCAGAGGCAGCACCTGCTGCTTGGGCTTCAGCCTGTTGTCTCACTCCTTCAAGGTTTGGGAAGTCACACTGAGAGAGTCCCTCCAGACGATCCACAAATATCTGAGCTGGGAATTCCACTGCTCAATTTGGTTGCTTCACAGGCAACAATGTGCAGGGCGCCAGACTCCTATAAGCTAGGGGTAAAACTGTGGGACAGGGGAATCCCTTTGTCTTAGAAAGATGAGAAGGGATTCCCAAGTATCCCTGGACTGGGATCGTGGTGCCATAAGTTTCCAGAAGTGACATAATTGATCTTGACAATATGTAGCATCCTTCCGCCATGCTCCTGGGTGGGGGCGGGCCATCAACCCCATTGTATGGCTACTCCGCACTTGGCCAAGAGGAGGAGCATAGCTGTGTTTGTGATTCCCCATGGGTACGTCCTCCACATAACACAGAAGGCTGACTACGGGGCTGCGCAATGGGGAATAACTTGTGATGGGCTGCAGAGTCGAAAACACTGCAAACCAAAAGCCCACCACCTGCATACATTCCCATGAGAAGTGTAAGAAGGACGCTTGAGGCGTTGTACAGTGGATACAGTGGGCATTAGTGATCAGCCTCATTCGGAAGCGGTGTGAGGGGTACTATATAAGCGATATTGAAATTTAAAGTTAATAAGACGCAGTCTGTAATTTGGGGAGAAGTTCACCATCTGGCCACAGCAGTAGGACCACTCTGCACCATTTCATGATGGATCAGTTGGCCTTCCAGTCCATGCGCATCATCGGTATGCGAACAAACTCTGTGGCCTGCATGACAGGATTAAGTTGTTAAGTTAGCTGGAATGGTGATGGATTTGTGAGGATGTGTTCCAAAGCTAGGAGTAAAGGGGAGGCAGGAGGCAGGACATGTATTCATTTCGCACCCTGTAGGAGCCCAAAGTTGATGATATAATTGGAATTCAAGTGCAGTTGGGTGTGTCGCTCTATGGTCTTCAAATGATGGTATGAAGTGGTAATATGGATAGAGATATGAGAACAGAACGAGACCTTGTCCGAGCTCCCTCAATCTGGTGCCTAATTTCAGCAGGGGCGGCACAGTGGGGTTACACCCAGTGGGTATAAAAGGGGAGGATAAGCATGAGAGTCCTGCACACTTCCTCTTGCCATCGCACACCCAATGCATGCACTCCACGGAGTCGATCGCCTTCTGCGAAGGTGTCATCCTCTGTCACTTTGTACATTCTGTCACCCCTCCTCCCTCTGTACCCTTTGGTTGATCTTACCTGGTTCTGAAAAATCCACAGCTGACTCCAGCTGACTAGACTGTAGTAGTGTAACAGAATAAAGTCTCTCTCACCACTTACCTTCTTGTTGTCTTCAATTTTATCATTGGTGACAATTTTCAGTGTGAGAATGGTTCACCACTACCCCCAACTTCTTCTCCAGTGCTGCCTGCTTCTTTCTACTCCTGTACTCTGGAGTGATTAGGGTAGATGAGTCACCTACTCATACTGTCATCCTGCTGTGAGTCTCCACGCTGTCAACTGCTGTTGAATCTTTAACGTGCAATTCTCATCCCAGTGAGGATTTAAGGTACTGTGCTTTGCGCTTGCTGCCTGGGATATCACCGCTACACCAAACATTCACTCCTCTCTACTGTTGCAGCTCCATGGTGATACTGTTTGGGGAATGTCTCTTCGGAGTTGTGCTACTCCTTGGGGATACGTGTCTACTTCCACGCATTTCCCCATCTCTGTTCCGCAACTGTCTAGAGTCTTACCCCTGTGGGTCTCCCTTTAAAAAAATCTGTCAACGGTAGTACGGTGGGTGGCAGCCCTGCCTTCTCCTCCAGTGAGGCTCCTCAGGCTGAGACTTTGTTGCAGCGATTTTGTCCTAAGCTTTCCTGTCAGTGAAAGCCGTCAGCACCTTTCCCCTCTGTGCCCAGTGCCACAGTTCGGCAACTCATCGACTTTCACGGCAGCACCACAGTCTCAGGCTGAGTTGCTTGGCAGTTTCTCCATAGCTTTCCTGTCAGTGGAAACTGCCGGCTCCTCTTTCCTCAGTGCGCAGTCTCACGCTTTCAGCAACTCCTCATCAAGTGACTTGTGGATGCGGTGACCATTCCTCGAACCGCAACCTCCTCGTCATGGTTTCTGGCAATTCGTCCCCGACTTCCTGGGGCCGTCCACTTCCGCACAAAGATTACCACCCTCTGCTCCTCTTCTCAAGCAGAGCGTCTGTGTGATTTCCGCCCCCTCCTGGGGAGTTCTACTAAATTGATTACAACGCACCGGCTGTCACTTTTCATTCACGTTGCCTATCATCCTTTCACACGCTGATGGGCACAGCTTGTTCAATTTTAATGGGGCATAAGTTATTGTTGTTTCTCTGACAGGCACAGCATTATTTCCACTTTCAAGCTGCCTGTCAAGCCTGTCACTCCTTTTACTGGTGTTTTTCAATGCTGACAGGCACAGCTTTGGTCCTCACATTTTGCCTCAGCCTGTCAGTCCTTCACTCGCTAATGGGCACAGCCTGTTCTACTTGATGAGGTACATGCTTTTACTAATTTCGCTGACAGGCACAGCTGTGCTCCTGACGCATAGCCTCAGCCTGTCAGTCTTTTCGCTCGCTGATGGGCACAGCTCTGCGCATTGGAATAATATACCCTATAGATTTGGCATAGGACTGAGGTCAGTATGCCCCTATCGAGTATATTACACTTAATTACTTTGTACCAGCTAACTCAGAGGCCACTAGAAACTCCTTGTGAACAAGAAGGGAGTAGTTTCTGGCAACCGCATAAACATGACAACTTTGTTTCCCTTTAGAATCGGAACACTCTCAGAATCGTGGAAACAACAGATAACAGTTTCACTCAGCTAATCGTGCATGCTTAGTTTCTTTAGAGTTACGCAGAAAGAATAGATGGGCATTTCAATAAAAGGATTTATTGAACAGTCTTGTTTCTCATGTAAGAGATATGAGCTGTTACAATCGTCAGATAGTATGCGAGATATATTATGTACAGCGTAAGCAGTAAAAAGAAATAATACTGCACTAGCATTATCTTTTAGCTATGACACATATATTCATATACATAAATAACATAAGCTAAAAATGCGAGTACTCATAAGATGCTTCTCTAACTAGTTCTACCCCAGTGTACCTAACCTAAGTGTAGTACAAGGTAAGAAGTAGGTGGTGTATTCTATAGTATGGTATGCTATAGTCTAGTATGCCAAGAGTTTGGTATGCCAAGAGTCGCTCTAGGTTCTAGTCAGCTCCATACCTTGAGAATGAGAGAGGTGGGAATCTCTTTCCGGGTCTCGAACTCTACCACCCCGCGAAGGGAGTCAGAACACTGGAAGCTGGATTCTCTGTGAGTAGGCCGGGACACGGGCTCCTCTAAAGTTGAGGTCTCCTCCTACTTGCTTGGGCAAGGGAAGGTATATTTATACCTGGTAGGTGCCTTGGAATGTTAGCATTGACGTAAAGTCGGGCAGAGGAAGACGTCAGGAATGAACACTTAAGGAATAGCGGTTCATGCATAATAAATGAGTTCCTGGACAAATCAATAATCCTGTGCTAGAGGAACTCCCAAGAGCTTAAGGGTCTGGTTTCTAAGAACTCGTTGTGACATTGGGATGGACGATTGTAGGTAACGATGACTGTATTTGGATAGCATGGCTAATGCCTAAATAAGGACTGGGATCTTATGCCTATATAGGGCAATGCGAATTGAGCCTATATAAGGACATGTCTCAGGAAAACCTTTATACGGACACCTAAAGCGGAATACAACACCCACTCCACTTTCGAATGAACAATAACACTAAATGCTAAACATTAAATGCTAAACATTAAACTGAGTACCACATGTTGCTAAAAACATTTGTAAAAGCATACTAAAAGAAGTTTTCTCTTAATAAAAAAAACTGTCGCTAAACATATAATGCAAAAGGTACTGTACATTGTAAAGCAGTTTCTCATTCTAAGCATATAGTGGAAATAAATGCAATATGAATGAATAGAAATATATACATATGACGAAATGGTTGACAAGTATTCAAAATCCAAAGCCATTTGCATAACATGGTACTAAATGAAATTGAGGTAAATAAGGTAACAATGTGTCCCTGGAAGTATTCAAAGAAGTCCGTTCTATATGAATAGTTCTACTGTAAGCAGATTGAAGTACCATGTATTTTCAAATTTAGAGAAAAAAAATCAATTTTATGAAGAGCTACAAGTTTTGTTCTGTTTTGAAAATATGGAGGCCAAATTCATTGCTTCCTCGGTACACTGTGAGCCGAATCAAAGTCAGTTCATGGGTCTGGTGTAAACATGAAATCATCTATTCCTGTAGACAAAAGATCGTCTACCGATGTCGGTGACAGTTGGAACACCTCGTTTAGAAGGTTAACTCCACAGAGATGTGAAGCATCGCATTCAGCATGGAATGCCGCAGCAATGTTCGCGTCTGTTGTTACCTGTGTGCCTGTTGATCCATCTCGTACCTCAGCAGCAGCAGGAAGCGTCTGTGAGATCTCCACGAATGCCTTCATCAGGATTGGTAGCCTTTGGGGACAACACAGAGCATGGGCCGTTATCAGGTCCAGCAGAGTATCGATATCCATTGGCATGACTGATGGGAGTGTTAGACAAATGTCTAGCACGCATTCTTCACCACAAAGCAGGCAGCTTAGAACAGGTAAGATGCAATCTTGCCAGATTGGTCTAAATGACAGAAACCATGTTGTATTATGTTCCCGTCGACGAGGTATTCCCAAAAGTTGCACTATGCGCTCACGCCACTTCCGTTCTAGGAGAGCTTTCTCCAAGTTGTTGGGAGTAACACCAGTGGATAGGCTTGCCATAGCGTAGTAGTAGGAATAGAAACGGATTCCTGCAATGAGTGCTAGAATTATTGGCAGACCACCAAACACCGAATGCACGAAGTAGGGAATGATTCCGAGGACCGTCTGAAAAGGTGTTAACATATGGTCTTAAATACATATACAATCCCGCTAGTATCAGACATGTTTAAGATACGTCCCATCATTTCTATGAAATGTATAGGGCAGTTTGTACGAATCAGAGCCTTTATCTCAGCCGAAGTCTTTGCAATTTGTAGGTCATAGGTTTCTTTGGCCGAGGTCAAAGGCACGTTTTGTTGCAAAAGCATGGCTTTCATTCTGCTTAAAATATCAAAACGTATGAAAGAAACATTCAATGAAGGCCAAAGAGGCGACCCCCTGACTGTGTCCCTGGAGCCAACCGTTACCACATATGGGATTCCTGGCAGCATGCCACAGCAACCCTGATCATTCAACATGAGGTAACTCCCGTTGGAAAGTTGGCCAAACGTTAGATTAATCACAGCAGCTGGTGTACACTGCAGGTTGCAAGACAAGTTTGCCACAGAACCATTACAAGCCCCGTGTGAAGAAATGTCCTGACATATGAGAGATCCGCTCAGTGCATTTTTACAGTGTGTACCCCTTAGAAACACTTCACGATCCCCACTCCAACATCTGTATTCATAAGGTAAATCCCAGGATGTCTTAATGTATTCTTTACCCAACCTTTCATATTTGCCTGCCTGCATTTGTTTAAGGCAATACTGAAAATGAAAAGTAGTGACAGGCAGAGTTATTTTGCCATGGATAAGCCATTCTGTAGCTGGTTTTTCTGTTACCGTAAATGATAATTTTTCCAGTTTTTCAATGCTCAGCACTGTATACTTTGCTCCCCTTTGTGCCAGTGAGATTGTATTCTGAAAACAGAGACAACGTGTTGATAAAACGCCAAGGCACATAGCCTGCACACCAGGATTGCAGCGTCCAGCCTAATAACATAATAGAACATAACTGAGATTGGCCTTGTTGTAACATGGCTAAATCTTGTTCCAGTATGTCAATAGCAGAGGATACAATGTTGTCCAGTGAATATATTCTGGATGACAAAGTTGTTAACCCATTGTCAACCACAGTTAGAGATTTCTCAAAGTTAATACGATCAAGTTCACGGATTCTTTCTGTGGCCTCTGCCTGTGAAACCTTCCATATTTCATTAGAAGCAGCATAAATGCCGGCATATATGAAACGTTTTTGACGCGGTTCTCTTGGTCCTAGAAAGAAATCCCTACGGTCTGCGTCTTCTTTAAGTAAAGATAAGTGTTGTTTCACATCCTCGAGTGTAGATTTTTGTAACCATTCGAGGTACAATCTTCCTACACTGTATATTGTTACTACCCCCGGATGCTGTCGTTAAACATAACGTGGGTCTGGCCTATGGATAGTAAAGCCCTGTATTCTATTCAGGAATCTTTCTAGACAGATGTTTGTGTCTCTGGGCCAGAGCAACCATTTTTCCCAATCAGGATCTGATCTGTTGTTTTGTAGTATTGTGTCTACTGTGACCGCTCCCTGTGTAGTGCTATTCCTTGCAGGTGTTGGTACAGAAGGTGTGTTCATGTCTTTGATCTTGGCTAATCCAAGGCAAGAAGTTTGTTGCACAGTGTCATTCAAAAACATTATTTGCAGTGGGATGATACAGGCTCTAAACAAAGCTTCTATCCCCTGCACTTGCCAAACTTTAGAACCCCAGACAGATTTTGTGTCGATTGTGTCTTTCCAAAAGTCAAACCCTTGTCTCGACAGTTGGGCAATAAAGGCTGCAGAATAAATCTGTTTTGTATTAGTTAACATATTTTTCTGTCCTGTTTTGTTTACATTCCTATAGAAAAATGTTTCTGGATCAGATGTATTGTACCCTGAAAAATATGGAAACTTATTTGCAAACGTTTTTGAACTACCCTTTGGTGGTGTAGGACAATGTTCCCATTGGTTAAACATAAAAACATTTCTAGGTGTTGCAGATTTATGCAAGAAATGATGACCATAGTGGTTGTAAAAATAAAGCTGTTCGTAGTCTGATGAACCCTCTAAGTTTTCATTGTTAGAGAACGCAGCAGACCTTTCTAGATCAGACATCATGTTATTAACAGTATCAAAGTCCCAATCATCAGAATAGGTACTGGAGGTAATAAAGTCACTAAATGAAATTTTAAAAAAATGTGGAATCTTCAAAAGTTCCGTCTAGCCGAATATGTCGAAATCGTTTTTGTCCCAAACTATACCATCCTGTATAGGAACGGCTGTGATGTTCACTGCTGGCAAGTCTCTTGCTTCACGATGGGAAGATTTGTGTGGCTTTAAAAGTAAGTTCACATTTTTACTTTCAGTGTCCATACGAATGTATCTGCCATTCATAAGCATGCTAAGAGTCATTACCAAAGCTAGCCTAAGCAGAAAGAAAAATATTCCAGAAATAATCCATAGTTCAATCCATGGTGAAACCAGATAAGTCTCTTTCAGAAAATGAAAAAAGTCTTGTACTTGTTTGAAGGTTTTTAGGGCTGGCGTAGTTTCAGGCTCACTTTGATCCTCAGATAACATATCAAAGTTAATGAAGTAGCCAGAAGCAGTTTGGTCAATTGTTGGAATTGCATCAGGATTCGTCAAAATTGCTGGAACCAGTTGATCACGTGTTACATTCATGTAGACAGGTGTATCTGGACGAACTTTTACTTGAGTTTCAAGAGGGATGAGTTCCATAGCATAGTTGCTTAGTCCTTCATCTCTTTCTGCTGAATTCTCGATGGTTATGAGTCTTTCAGACTGAACCTCTTGGATAGTAGCGAGAGGAGGGCGTCTGCTACTAGGTCGGAGTCCACGAGGCCTACTATTTAGTATTGGCCACATAGTGTGGTTTGATGAGGTCGATTGACACAAATCGTTTCTCCTTTTTTCCAGCAAGGGGCGACAGAAGTATTGTTCTTGTTCTGTGGATGGCTAGGAGAGGTACTGGTATCTGTAAGAAGATCCAAATTCCTTCTTGTCTGCAATCTTTTCTCTGACTAGATCCCCAACTTTTGGGATCCAGACAGGCCTTGCTGGGACTGCGGGTTTTTCCCCAGTGGTGGTTGGCTTCAGGAACACGTTGCTTTGTTTCGATCTTAGTTCATTTAGATCCTGTAAAACAGCCAAACAATCTTTGATATCAAAGGGTTTATTTTCCACCACTGTTCCTTGACATTCGAGATCAGGAACCCACATTCTTGTCCCAAATAAGACCTCATATGGAGTGACCCCGCCAGAGAACTTCTTGGCAAATTATTTAATGAGCGTTGGACCCCATAAAGATGGTTGACCCACCCATCACTCGAACCTAATGCTCTAGCTGTTATAGACTGCTTTATGTCCCAGTTTTTCCTTTCCACAACAGAATTTCCCTCAGGATGAAATGGAGAAGAGTACCACAATGGTACGCCCAAACTGGCCATGGCTTCTTTGTAAGCCCGAGAGCTAAACGCAGGGCCCTGGTCAGAATGCAGTGTGCCAATTGCGTATGTGTCGATAAAGACTTGCAAGTCTTTTATAACAGTTCGAGTGTCAGCAGAGTGCTGAGGCCACATCCATAGGAACTTTGAGCACAAATCTACTGCGACCATTATATATTTATAGTTACCGTCCCTTTGCAAGGGACCGCAGCGGTCCAGGTAAACAGAAGCTAATGGTTTATCTGAAATCAACAGGGGTGTCTGCGCAGGACGTTTCACTGTGGAGACTTTCGTCTGTTGGCATATTTCACATTCCAAAGCATAGTTTTTGGTCTGCTTCCTAGTGCCAGGCCACCAATATCTTTCTTTTAGTAGAGATACAGTTGCAGAAACACCTGCATGGGTAGAGGCTATCCCTTCATGTGCTGCTAGGATCAGTCCTAATCTACATTCCATGTTCGTAACTACTCTATCCCCCACTCCAGGGATTAGAGAAAAAGGAACGTTGTTCGCATCAATTACATAAGAGTACTTGAGTGGAAATGTATTTGGCAACGCTGCACCACTGCCTTTGCTTGAAGCATTGACAGCCAACAAAATCTCACTGTCTATTCTCGTTTTTGAACGAGTGATCACAGCTACGGAAGCCGTCTGAACAGCCCCCTTTGCAGCTTCATCAGCCAATGAATTCCATGCAACGTGAACGCCATCACCTTGTTGACTTGTGTTTGGTAGTTCATTTCTCAACAGAACTACTTGTTCCAAAAGTGTGTTATGCTTTATTGTGCCACCTTTTGCATCTTTGAATCTGTTTTGAAGCCAATTCTGTAAATATTCATTATATGACTGGACACAGTAAAAGGAATCGCACACTATAAGTGTGGGGAATTCGCGATCTGTACTTTAAAGTGCCAGTTTGAATGCTTGTAGTTCATCTCGCTGAGCTGTACATTCTCCTAGAGATTGAGTTTTAGTGACCATTGGTCGGAAGTTACCATCACGCATGCGACCTTTATCGATTGTGCACGCTGCACTGTAAGCTTGCTTACTCCCTGTAGCGGGTTGTGCTGATCCGTCAGTATAAATTATAAATTCGTACTGATCGAGAGGCAGAATTTCAGTGGACATATTTCAGGAACGCTTGTGTTTTTAAATCAGGATCAAAAACATATTCAACATCTGTTGCAGCAAGAGAATTAACCCATTATATCCATCTAGGATGTAAAGCTTTTGCATTTGGAATGCTCGCTTTTGTAACTGCCTCTAAGGCTGGTACTGGAGTCACGACAATAATGCGTTCCCCCTGAGCTAGAGCTCTTTCTTTTTCTACAGCGGTCTGAACTGCTGTCAGTATCTTTTCTGTTGAAGTGAAGCGCATTTCTGCTTGTGTATACAAATGTGGTTTGTATGCTATTGGTACTTCTTCACCCTCATTAAATGATAAAGAGGTGAATCAGCATTGACCCGAAATTATTCGGATCACTAAATTGCATTTATTTACACATGTTTGCAAGGGATTTGTTGCTAACATGTTAGCTTGGAGTGAACGCAGGATCTCTGTGTGTTCCTGTGTCCAATGTTTTGTTGAAAAATCAGGTGAATAATTTGTAGAGAGGTTTAACTCTTTCTGCGTAATTTAGAATGTAAGTTCTTCCAAAATTTAGGAAACCCAAGATGGATTGTAAGTTTTTCAGCGTTTTTGGATGTTGGAGCAGCGCACACTTTTCTAAAAAGTTTTTTGCCGTCACTTGAAAGCTCATATCCTAGGAAAAGGACATTGAGATGGGCAATTCTGGATTTTTTAAAGTTGAATTTATAGCCCTCAGAGGCGAAGCCCAGTACTCACCCTGTTCAAGTGCCTATCTAGGTCACCGTCTGTCAGATAGATGTCATCGACATATGACAATGCCTCATTATCATAAATTTGTAGTAACTCTGTTACCCTTGCTGAGAATAATCCTGGGCTGTTTTTGAACCCTTGTGGGAGTCGACAAAATTGACCCTGAGTCTCCATTATTGAGAAAGCTGTTAAATACCTGCTTTCAGGTGCTATGTTTTGACAAAAGAAACCATTTCAAATGTCCAATGTGGTTTTATATTTTTTACGT
The DNA here is from genome assembly GCF_964204655.1 of Triturus cristatus. NCBI lineage: Eukaryota > Metazoa > Chordata > Amphibia > Caudata > Salamandridae > Triturus > Triturus cristatus. The sequence goes on along the minus strand of NC_140589.1, from coordinate 655,336,357 downwards.
ACAATGTTATTCATTAATGCTGTACTATGTGCATTTTGCACTGCAAATGTTTTTTAACAAGTGTTCAAGTGTCTGAAATCCAAAACTAGACGATCTGTATTGTCTGGTTTGGATACAGCAAACAAAGGATTGTTCATTGAGGAGGTGCATGTTTCAATCACCCCATGGTATTCAAGTTGTTCTAAGATCTCCCTGACCTGTTTTTTAGCTTCTTGCTTTATTGGGTACTGCCTTTGTGCAGTAGGTTGATTTTTTAGCTGTATTTTGTGGTGAGGTGAGTCCTCATCCCATCCTACATGATTTTTGTATAATACTGGGGCCTAGGCTACTGCTCATTTCCTGGCATACGTATTTTTTAGATGAATTGGAATATGGTTGGAGAAGGCTGGCATAATGATGTTCTCACCATGTGGGCACTCCCTGACCAATTTTGGCGGCCAGTCCTGTTCTTATAGAAGTATATCGTAACCCCTTGAAAGTTTCTCCCAAAAGAGTGCTTTCACTTTTCTTGGTATGTCTCCCTCCATTCGGAGTTTTATTTCATATACCTTTTGTGGAGTACTAACCCTGGTGTCTACAGTCTCTACTGTGATGTACTCATTCAAGTCCACTATCTCCAGAAGTTCCTTCAGGTTCTGGTGAGCTATTGTTACTTCTGCTGCACTGTCCAGCATAGTCTGAGCCCATTCTCTGTTCTTGAGCTGTGTTCTCAGTATTCTCGGCATGGCTGATATTAAGATCTGCTACCTTCTGTTTTGTGATTTGAGATTTTGATTTATTTTTCTGAATGTGTTGATCATGTTTGGACTTCATGCGTTCTTCTTTGGGATCTGACCGTCCTTTTCTTTCTGATGTCTGTAACGATATCTGAAAGGTATGAGAGGAGCGTGTATCAGTATCTTGATACCTGTTAGGTTTTCTTAAATTATCCCTATTCCTGAGGTTATACCTCCTTTCAGAGGGCTCCTTTTGAGGAGACCTACCTCGGGATTGAAAACGTGTCTCTTTTGAATTTTGTTTATTAGTTTCCCACTTCTTTTTAGAAGATGTTGGATTTTGTTTAATATAGTCCTTCTCAGGACCTTCAGACAGTTTTGGCTTCAAAGGTTTTCCACCCAAACTGTCTCTGCCTAACTCTGCATAAGATTTTTCTCTTATTCTGGGTAGTTCTTGTTGATGTTCTGTTACATCAAATTCCCTTAAGCGTTGGCGGATCACCACTGATGCTACCTCCCCTTTAATATTGGATAATATTATTGTTGAGACCTGGTCGAAGTTTTTCAGTAATTTCATACCTAAATTCAGAGCAGGCTCTGCCCCGTATTTGTTTTGAATTTGTTTCAGGACATCTGGTATTACTGCAATTGATGGAACACCATGTGTTTTAGTATAGATGGCAGCAAAGACTGGGCCCCAAGTGGTGCAGTCTTCCACTTGCGGTGTGATCCCCATTGGTAAATAGATTGTTAGGATTTTGTGTTTCTCATAACGGCTAGTATTTGGAATTACTGCTTCGATTTGAGTAATTTTTTGTGCTATCCAGAATGGAATTTGTTCACGTTTTGTAGGCATTTTACCCATGACTGCATGTTAAGTCTGTGGAGTAATTTTTAGTGTATACCCCCGTTGGGGGTTTGATTTGGAATGGTCATCGGTGGTTGGACTGTGAACGTCCGCATGACATATTGGACTAATTGTCTGTAAATTTTTATTAACTCTTGTAGTTGAGTAAGTAATTCTTCGTCTGACATTTCTTCGATGTCAAGATGAGGTGTGTAGCCGGCTAGAATCGGCCATGTTGCTCCTGGTCTACCTAGTGGACCGAGCCTGGTAATGTTTATGTGATGTTTTAAGGGCACCTTTAAACTAGAAATTATGCTCCTGGTATGTGAGTGGAATTTCAATATCCTCAAAAGGAATATATTCTTCAGGTGGTTCATCTTCTTTTAAGAAGAGAAATACTTTTGTTACTGGATTTGATTCTGGGAATACAATCCATGAATAGAATACCTCTGTCTGAAAGGATTTGTGTGCCTCTATCATGAAAACTGCTCTACCAACTCTTGGTGTTAGGCCGTGTTTAATAAGTTTTAGAGTGATGGCTCTCCTTAAGTTTGGAGGGATGTTTATACCACCCTCATCGGTTTCATTTAAACCTGTAAAATTAAAAGCTGTTCCGACTCGGTCAGCCGCAGCTACACCGTTCTCGGTGTTCGTATCCCCGTTCAGGGACATTGTTTTTTTTTTTTTTTTTTTTAAATGTAGAACAAGGGGGGCGTGGCTTGGACGCCGCGGAAAATGGCCGCTGCTCGTCGGAGCTCCGTGAGGGAGTAGCGCGTTGGGATTTCCCCAGGGCATCATTTCCTCATTTCGGGACTTTCTGACAACAACATCATGTTTGGGACACTCGCCTGCTTCGCCTGGGGCATTGCCGACTTCTGGTGCTGACGGACTCGGCAGGTTTGCCTTTTGTTTCCTCTCGCGGCTCTCTGAATGCCGCGGCCGCCATTTTGAATGCTCCGGTTTCCCGCGATGGAGTTTTTTCCTCATACTCGGCTCCTCATGTGACCAGCGGTGAGCTGTTTTGGCCTCAATTTTCTTCAAGTTCTTTGTTTCCTGCCCCTTCTTGATGCCGTTATATATCTTCTTGCTCACAATTTTATTCTTAGGCGTTAATTCTTTTAACTACATCGTTTTAGTTTCATTGGACTATTTTGCCTGCTCAATTCAGTTTTATTTATTTTTGTGGCTTTTTGTATTTCTTGGAATATATGGCAATGCCTCGCACTAACCGTGGTAGCGTCCAGCAGGTTAAAAATGCGTCAATGGCAGATTCTAATCCTTTCAGTGTGCTACAAGATACTATGGAGGACCCTATTTCTGACTCTGTAAGCTCTAAGCTTTTGTCTTCTGCTCCTCCTTGTACCAGTGCTAAGGCAGTCTCGAAAATTCCTTCTGCCTCGCCTTCAACATCTGGTAAGAGAACAAAGGTAACTCCTCCTTCTCCTCCTACTACTTCACCTACAATCTCAATGGAGCTTTTGTTGGAAGAGATACGCTCTCTTAAACCCTATATGACAGAGACTAATGTTCGTCTCCAACATCTGGAAGATAATTGGTCAAACACGGAGAAGAGGGTGGATGATCTTGAGATTCATGTCGGATCTATTCAAGCTATCACAGATCATATTCCTGATATGCGAAGGGAAATCTCGCATCTAACGCAACAGGTGGAGAATTTGGAGAACCGAAATAGGCGTAATAACCTACGCATTTATGGCCTTTTGGAGGGCCTTGAGAATCCTGACCCCTTGTTATTTTTTCGCTCTTTCCTACCAAAGCTTCTCGGTTTTCCTGAGTCACCCCCTCTCAACATCCAGCGAGCTCACCGCCTGGGTCATAGTCCAGGTCCTTCTACTGCCTCCTCTCATGTGAAGCCTAGGGGTGTCATTTTATATTTTTTGGAATATACCGACTTGCTCAGGGTCCTTCAGGCTGCCAAACAGAAAGGGAAGATTCTTTGGAATGGCTCTACTTTGTTTTTTGCTCAAGACTACTCCAAAGCCACAGCGGATCGCCGGAAGAAATTTTTGGATATGAGGCCTGCACTTCGTGCGTTAAATGCTTGTTATGGTTTATTTCATCCGTGCCTGTTCAAGGTGACCTATCAAAACAAAACTACTAACTATGACGATCCTGCACTTCTCCAACATTTTTTGAATACATGTAGAGATGAATCCATGGACATGTCCAGATCGTGATTTTCCTATTTGTATTAGCATTGTTGTGATTTTTTGCCTCAAGTCCACCTTTTTTGCATTTCCTCTTTGTTTAGTCTGTGACTTTGTTGATTAACATGTTTTCTTTTCCATTTTCTTGTAGATGCATTATTCAATCCCTTCCTCCTTCCTCCGTCGTTCTCCCTGGAGGTCGTTATCCCTCGTGCTCTCGTCAGTCCTGGAGTTGTCCGTCTTGGTATGCTGCCTTTTCCTATGTGGCTTCACCCCCCCCATCCTCAATGTTTATTTGTGGTATGTCTTTATGACTTATTACATTGGTTTGTCTTATCATGTCTTTTTATTCTCTGGTTTTCCCTTCAAATATTAACGTTCATTTGTACTGTTTCTCCCCCTACTCACTCTTTCCTATTCTTTTCTATTTCTCTTTCTTTTTTCTTCTCCTCTTACTGTTTTATTACACATACTGCTGCAGTTGTTTTTCTGTTTTCTGTTCTAAACCTCTCTGTTACTTCTTTTTCTCCTCCTATGTTGCTAATTCTCTTCTCTTTTCACTTTCAGGTTTGTCTCTGGTATTCTTTTTCTTCTCTTATTTTTAACTCTCGCATTTTTCACTTTATTTCTTCCTGCTTACAATTTCTCTTTTTCCATTTTACTCTTCTATTTTCATACTTCTTTGCCATAACTTATCAATGCTCCTCCTGTGATAATGTTGTTATCTTTCTTCAATTTTTCTATGATGATCTTTTGGATATCCATTTATTTAATTGTCTCTTGCATAAAGTTATTTGTTATGAGTTATATTTTTAGATGTCGCTAAATGTATTTACTTGGAATGTTAGAGGTTTGGGTTCTCCCATTAAGCGGCAACGAGTTTTGTCTCACTTAGCAGGCTTGAAGGGAGATATTGTGTTATTACAAGAAATTCATATAAAAGAAGTTGAAATTACCAAATTACGCCGTAATTGGGTAGGTCATGTATTTGCATCTCCTGGTTCGGGGAAACGTAATGGTGTTGCAATTCTCTGTCATAAGCGGTTAAATATCAAAGTTATAAACCAAGCCACTGATTCTGAGGGTAGGTGGGTCATGGTATCTTTATTGATTGATAAAATTCCTCTCACTGTTTTTAATTTGTATGCTCCTTCTGCACAAGATAAATTATTTTGGCCCCAGATATTAGCCTTGTTGATGCAACCTTCTGATGACTATCTCATTCTAGGAGGAGATTGCAATATGGTTCTGGATCCTCTTTTAGATCGACAGTCCCATTCATGTTTCTCTCCTTCTTCCATGCACACTCAATTCACTTCTACCATATCCCAACGCTCTCTTGTTGATTCCTGGAGACTCTGCAATTCTACACTTCGAGAATACACATATTATTCACCAGCTCATTCTTCACAGTCCCGGATTGACTATATTTTTGTTTCTAAACCCCTGGTCCCACACATTAACCATTCTATTTTAATTTCTGATCATGCTCCAGTTTCCTTGTGCCTCACCTTACTCCCCCCCCCGTAAAGGGTACTAGGAGATGGCGGTTTAATAATTCTCTCCTATTAGATCCCAAATTTACCCCAGCCTTCCTCGAATTCTCATCCCTATTTTTTACTGAAAATGAGTCTCCTCTGATATCCCCTCAGGTATTATGGGACACTTTTAAAGCTGCTTCTAGAGATTTCATTATTTCATTTGTTTCCCATAAAAGGCGTATTGCATCCCACTCTTTACAATTAATTAATACGCAAATTAAGCAATTGGAACATTGTTATTATTTAACTAAATCTCAGTCTATCTTAGATAAGCTTCTCATGGCCAAACTCTCTTTTAATAAGCTCTCCACGGAATCTGCAAATCTAATCCTAATTAAATCCAGTGCCAAATATTATAGTGCGCAAAATAAGGCAGGCAATCTCTTGCTAAGTACCTTAAAGTTAAGAAAGAACGCACAAAAATTGACTCTATTGTCTCCTCATCTAATCTCATTCTTCATAAGGATGCGGATATTCTGGCAGAGTTCTCTAATTTTTATCAAACTCTTTATACTCCGGAGTCTCCTCCTTTGTTAACGGATATTGATCATTATTTATCCTCCATTCCTTCTCCTTCCTTTCCAGACGTTGATTTCACGTCATTAGAAGCAGATATAGATCCTAAGGATATCCTAGAGTCCATTCAGATACTTAAGAAAGGCAAGGCTCCTGGGCCAGATGGCTTCACGATAGAATTCTATTTACATTTTGCTCATTTGCTTGTTCCCAAACTCCATCACCTATTTTTATTTTTTATATCATCCAAAAAATCTGAGGGGTCCTTTCAAGAGGCCTTAATTTGCCTCCTCCCTAAGGATAATAAAGATCATACTTTCTGTAAAAATTATAGGCCCATTTCTTTAATCAATCTGGATTATAAGATTTTTGCAAAAATTCTTGCACTTCGTCTTGACAAAATTTTACCTGCCATAATTGGTAAAGAACAATGTGGTTTCATTAAAGGTCGTCATCTTTCTGACAACATCCGTCTCTTTTTTAATGTACTGAGTAAGTCCCATTCCTATCAACATTCTTTAGCTGCTGTTGCGTTAGATGCTGAAAAAGCATTTGATAGGGTTAATTGGCAATTTATGTTCGCAGTCCTTGTTTGGTTTGGTTTTGGCCAAAAATTTCTTGCTTACATTTCTTTACTGTATTCCTTTCCTAGATCTTTTATTTTAGCTAATGGTCTTGTTTCCTCTTCATTTCCTCTCTTCAGAGGTGTTCGACAAGGATGTCCTCTTTCTCCTCTTCTTTTTATTTTGGCTTTAGAGCCTTTCTTGATAAAAATTCGAATGAATAAGAATATCACTGGTTTTCCGTATGGGGACAAGTACCTAAAACTTTCTGCCTATGCAGACGATATCCTTTTATTCATTTCTAACCCGCAATCCTCTATTCCTTCCTTTATCGGAAGTATCTGATTTTGCGAAGGTCTCAGGTTACAAACTTAACGTTGATAAATGTGAAATTCTCCCTCTGAATAAATTTTGTTTTCACGCGGACTTTTTGGCCTCTTCTTTTCATTGGAGTCCGGTCAAGATTAAATACTTGGGTTTGTGGTTCACTGCCTCTATTAAAGATACTGTAGCACTTAATATTAACCTCTTCAGCGCTGCGCGGATTCCCGCGCAGTGCTGAAAGATCTGAGCGCGGGCGGGGCCATGAAGGAACGGTTCCGTCATAAGCACAGCCCAACCGGCGTGCATGACGGAACCGTTCCGTCATCGGCATCGAAGAGGTTAAAAATTTACAAACAACGATCCAAGATTCTACAACTCGTTGGCATCCCTTGTTTTTATCCTGGTGGGTTAGGCTGGATGCTATTAAAATGATGTTGGTTCCCATTATTTTGTTTTATCTTTCTAATCTCCCAGTTAATATCCCTAAATCTTGTTATAAGAATATTTACTCTACGTTGTCTAAATTCTTATGGCAACATAAGAAGGCTAGGATGTCTTTTGCAAAACTTAAATGCCCTAAGCAGTTGGGTGGAGTTAATTTTCCGGACTTTGCTTCTTATCATTCCTCTTTTTTCCTTAAACACTCTGTTCTCTTGCTATCTGAACAGATATCTGATAACGTCTCAAAACCTTTGTGGGTTGAGATTGAATCATCTTATTTTCACCCTTTCACTTTTGAAGAATTTGTGTCATTGTCCCATATTCCTAATAAGTTTTCTCTTCCTATTCTTAAAAATTCTCGGAAAACTTTTTCTCCTTTTTTCCTGAGAGGTTTAGATGATCGCTCGCGTTTCTTACAATCCCCCTTGTGGTATAATCCTCTTATTAAACTTCGTAATAGGATGCTTTTTTGGAAGGATTGGAATATCCTTGGTATTAATTGGACACATCAATTGTTTGATGAAGGCACTTGTATTTCTTTCTCTACCCTTCAATCTCGCTTTTCTTTGCATATGTCATTTGAATCCCAATATAATTTATTGAGCGCAGTTTTACAAAACAGTTATGATGCTCTTTCTGTTTCAGTCACTCGCACCAACTCTGCTCCCCTGTCTCTTCCTTGTTTACTTGCCTCCTCCTCCGCTTCTCAGATATATACAAAATTAAGAGATACCTCTAGTACTCGAGATAAATCTAAAACAGAAACAGATTGGGAGTCAGATGTAGAAGACACATTTTCTGTCTTATTGTGGCAGAAAATCTGGACCAAGATAAGGAAATCCTCTAGAGCAGCAAATACAACTCAAACGTTATTCTTTATATATAATAGACTTTTGATTACTCCTGCCAAATTGCATGCAATTGACCCTTCCATTCCCTCCTCTTGCTGGTCTTGTTCAGCATCACGGGCAGATCTTAAACATATGCTATTTACTTGTCCAAGGATTAATACATTTTGGACCGATGTGTGGACTCAGATCAATAAGATTTTTTCCACTTCTTTCCCTCTTACATTTTCACATATCTTCTTAGGTAGTCTCTCAGACATATGGTCCTCTTCCTCCACTAATACATCTATTATTGATTTACTCATTGCTGTAGCGTTTCAGCAAATCACTAAATCTTGGAAGGATACCTCAAATGTTTCCTTTCAGGCTTGGTGGTATGGAGTTTGTTATCACCACAGACTAGATAGAGCCTATGTTTATCCCATTACACTTGCCATTAAACGTGATTTATTATGGCTTCCCGTTACAGATTTCTTAAACACATCTGCTAGATCCTTACCATTACATACTCCATGTACAGAAGAAGTTCCCAAACCTCCCTGACAGCATTCCTGATGGTTCCATGTACATATTTTTATTGCTTGTCTTATGACTATTTTGTATACTTCTTTTTATTAGAGGAGTTTTAGCACTTTTATTCCATTTTTCTTTGCTTCATTTTATATGCTTTTCTATGACAATGATTGCATTTTTTATTACAAATGTTTTTGCTTTATTTAATGATGTTTTCTTCCCCTCTCCCTTTTACCTCTTTCCCCTATCCTTTCTTTCTCTCTCTTAGTTATGAAGTCTTATTTTCTATTTGTAATGAGTTCAACGCTATGCTCTATTGTTACTATGTTGTAAATGAACTTCAATAAAAATTTTCTTTAAAACTTGAAAAATGTAGAACAAGTTTCAAGGAAACAAAGATAAGGTGCACAATATTTTGGAACACTGTATCCTTCAACGTTGAATAAACCAAGCAGCTACTTTATAGGATTTTTGTCCTATTCAGCTTTGGCGGATACTTAACCCTACCCACTCCAGACGTCTGTATGGAGTATGTGAGAAGGGGTCTCTGAGAAAAGCACGACTCAGTTACTCAGTATCTAGAGTTAAATTAGTGCCTTACCAAATGTTGGGTGCCATGTAGTGTAGTTCCTATTTCCCTAATAGGCTCTGCGCATTGGAATAATATACCCTATAGATTTGGCATAGGACTGAGGTTAGTATGCCCCTATCGAGTATATTAAACTTAATTACTTTGTACCAGCTAACTCAGAGGCCACTAGAAACTCCATGTGAACAAGAAGGGAGTAGTTTCTGGCAACCGCATAAACATGACAATTTTGTTTCCCTTTATAATCGGAACACTCTCAGAATCGTGGAAACAACAGATAACAGTTTCACTCAGCTAATCGTGCATGCTTAGGTTATTCAGAGTTACACAGAAAGAATATACGGGCGTTTCAATAAAAGGATTTATTGAACAGTCTTGTTTCTCGTGTAAGAGATATGAGCTGTTACAATCGTCAGACAGTATGCAAGATATATTATGTACAGCGTAAGCAGTAGAAAGAAATAATACTGCACTAGCATTATATTTTAGCTATGACACATATATTCATATACATAAATAACATAAGCTAAAAATGCGAGTACTCATAAGATGCTTCTCTAACTAGTTCTGCCCCAGTGTACCTAACCTAAGTGTAGTACAAGGTAATAAGTAGGTGGTGTATTCTATAGTATGGTATGCTATATTCTGGTATGCCAAGAGTTTGGTATGCCAAGAGTCCCTCTAGGTTCTAGTCAGCTTCATGCCTTGAGAATGAGAGAGGTGGGAATCTCTTTCCGAGTCTCGAACTCTAACACCCGGCGAAGGGAGTCAGAACACTGGAAGCTGCATTCTCTGTGAGCAGGGATGACAGCGTCTCTTGTCATTGCGTCAGGCCGGGACACGGGCTCCTCTAAAGTCGAGGTCTCCTCCTACTTGCTTGGGCAAGGGAAGGTATATTTATACCTGGTAGGTGCCTTGGAATGTTAGCATTGATGTAAAGTCGGGCAGAGAAAGACGTCAGGAATGAACCCTTAAGGAATAGCGGCTTAAGAATAATAAATGAGTTCTTGGAGAAATCAATAATCCTGTGCTAGGGGAACTCCCAAGAGATTAAGGGTCTGGTTTCTAAGAACTCGTTGTGACGTTGGGGTGGATGGATGTAGGTGACCACGCCTGTATTTGGATAGCATGGCTAATGCCTAAATACGGACTGGCATCTTATGCCTATATAAGGGTAAGGCGAATTGTACCTATATAAGGTCATTTATCAGGAAAACCTATATATGGACACCTAAAGCGGAATACAACACTTGAAGAGGTACAAGTTATTACAAGTACAAGTTATTACTCTTTTCGCTGAAAGGCACAGCTTGTGTAATTATTTCAATTCAATACTTGCTACGCTGATAAGCACAGCCAATTCTCTCCATCAACACCTACTGCCTGTCATTTCTTTGTCGCTGATAGACACAGCGTGTGTTTTGATTTCAAATCTGTGTGCATTTTGTATTAAATCTGATGTGCCCACCCAATGTGCTTGTCAATACCCTACTCGCTGATGGGCACAGCTTCTTGGTGGTATACCTCAGCATAAATTCAATTCTACGTTTAGGCATCACCTTTTTCCTTCCCCATTGCCAGGCTTCTGCGAACATGTCACAACGTTCTCCTTTTCTGAATGAGGTTGGAAACAGAGGTTTGGCTTATTGGAATCATATCTTATTGCCATAGGTGGAGAAACATTTTCCCCGTTAAGGAAACAACACACACTTCTTCATAACTTGGGAATTGGAGGTCGCAAAACGTACGATAATATATCAGTGTTCTGTCCGGATGTAGAGGACAGCGATGAAGATGAAAGCGTCTACCAAGCTGTGGTGAACAAGCTAGACAAGCACTTTGGGAATAAAATTAACGAGGTGCTAGAAAGGCACAAATTCTTCTCAAGAGTACAAGGAAAAAATGAAAATGTAAAACCGTTCATTGCTGCTTTACAAGGTTTAGCGAATACGTGTGAGTTTGAGTCGCCACAGGAGCCACCTATTAGAGATCAATTAGTCAGATGTCTGAAGATCCAAGAAAGACTACTGGTTGCAAATCCTGACCTAAGCAAGGCAATTGACATTGCGGTAGGAATTGAACACACGGCTAACTGCATAGTTGCTATGAAAGAGGGTGGAGACAAGCTATGTGATGTAAAGGTCATCAACAAACAAGAGATAGGGAAGGACAACAAAATCAAAATCAGTAGCACCTTCTCTTCAGCGGTCAAACCCAATTGCTACAGGGGTGGCAGCCCAGCCCATTTGGCAAACAATGCAGCATGCCCAGTGAGAGCAGTTGTGTGTCACAAGTGTGGAAGAAGAGGTCGCATGGCAAGAGTCTGCAGAGAATAACGTAATAAACCAACCCTTGCCATTGAACATGAATCTCCTGGTGAGACAAAATTTGTGTTCCAACTTCTAGACAGCACAGAAATCACATGTTTTCCTTCATGCAACATAGCACTTGATAAGAAACATATGTGTGTATTTGCTGACTCTTGCTCCCCATACACATTAGTGGATGCCAAATGCTTTTCTGAACTTTTTCCTGCATGGCAAGACATGTTGAAATCTCCTGACACACAACCTGGGGGCTACAATGGAGATCCCATACCTATAATGGGGATGATAATGATGGAAATCAGCTTCAAAGGCAGGAGAACTGTTGGCAAGATTTACATTACATGGAAAGGTTCCAGCTTGCTTGGGTGGAGGCACCAAAAGGAATTGGGTACCAAATTGGACCCAAATACCCTTGGCCAAGTCCTTCTGGTGGACCCATCGGTGGGAGGGATGGAGGTCTGTAATGATTTCCCCAAGGTATTCAGTGAAAAAACTATCAACATTCCATTGAACTCAAATCTAAGACCAAGCCGGTTGACTTCAAAGAATTTGCCTGAAGTGCATAAAGGTCCCTTTCAACCCAGCCCTGTCTGCCAGGCTATTGGTGTGGGGATATCAATAGCTTGTGTGTGGCCACTATTCAAGTGGAGTGTGAGCCCCTCTCACCTCTCTCAGCCCAGGAAGACCCATAAGAATACAGATGAATGCAGATGTAATTGAGTGACCTGTGTTGTGTCTGTCTAAAGGGAATTGTCAAATATAGCTGTGAAAGAAAAGTAGAGGCGGCACCAGGAATGAAGTCACATATCCGAAAAGGCCATCATTTTTCTAGAAAATCCTTTATTCATCTTCATATAATGGTAGATACACACAGGACAACAGCCAACGCGTTTCGTTCCAATAGATGGAACTTCATCAGGGCTGGAAACAACATAAGACAACATGTAAAGATCACAAAGGTGACATAAAAATAAATTTAAACACATATAGACATTTTAACTCTTGTAAAAAACAATAACCCTGGACATACAATACATAAATCACTTAATAGTTAAAAACACACAGAATCAAAAAAACATGTCACAACACGTATACCTCAAGACAATCTAATATCCTAGTTAAAAATGACATATCACACAAAAAATATAAATCAATATTGTCAGTCATTTTGCCAGTTGGATAATTAATTCAAAAATCGTCCATATTAGCTAGTTGTTATATAAACAATTTGAAGAAGGAAAGGGGGGAATGGAGGAAGAGAATGTTTGTGGAAAAGAGGAAAAACACAAAGAAAAAACAACAAAGACAAAAACACCAAATATAAATCAACATAAAAGGACCAGCGCATTTATCCCTAGTTTTGTACATTACCAAAAGGAAAAACTTACACAAACAATAATAAAATCTCACCATAGGATTGTAAAGATTTAGAACACAAAAACGTGTACGTGTAGGTTCAGCAATGATTACCTAAAAATAATAATAATAAGATAACTTACATTTCAATTTGACATAGTAACCTCATTTCCATAGCTATTATGGTTGTATACTTCTACCACTTCCAAAAAAGTGCTATCTCATACATAAATGCCACTCATAAATACTCACATGAGAAACATTTAACAGTACATAGTGATAGGTGATAGGCAATTAAAGCATGGTAACAACATTGACTTGGCTCTACTGAGTTTCCCTTAATAGAAAAACCTCTATAGTCTCTCCATATTACAGAAAGGATCATAGTAATCACGTCCAAAGGGGATAGGACCGAGGCATATACTGGTATTGCATTAAAATATAAACAAAAAACATATAAACAAAAAGGATGAAGACATATGTAATAACACAATATCACAACAAAAATGAGACCATAAATCACTGCACGACGCAATATACGCGTCTTTAATATCAAATAATCATGCCCATTATATAGATATCGTCCGTAGGAGTTATATTCGCTAGTTCAATAACATAGCAAATTGATAGTCTTTTATCCTATTAAAAAGTTCCTATGCGAGATTATACTGGATAAGTACACAGTACATTATATTTCATTACTGGGACATTGCCGCTCTACCCTAACATATCAGCTTAAAATGGACACTCAACAACAAAAATGCATTAGCAAAATCGATATGATCCTATTTAACCGCCTTAACTATACACGCGTATGTACAGGTCATAATATTATTTCGATAAGTATCGCAGTCACGCTTGGTTGGAATAAGACATATCCTAAAGATAAAAATTAGAATACAATAGAGCTAACTCACAATAGAAATTGGAGTACGAGTCCTACTCAGACGTGATATAAATGTCTTACATATTAAACAAACAAGTCCATTACATGTGATACGAGAGCTATATTTGCATGGCACTTACTTAATTACTGTAGCGTTTCGATTGACGCTTCGGTCATAGTAGACCATACCCGTAGTATAGAGGCAAAGCAACCGCCTTACCAGTTGGTTGCGGTTTATAAAATAAGTTGCGAAGGAGCACGTGTGTCGGCGTCTGACGTCATACCGATGTCGGAGTCATCTCGACTCGGTCCCACCAACATCAGCGCCATCTTGAAGTGAGGTAAAGCGGCAATAAACACTCCTTTCCCAAAAGAATTGACAGAACCGACATCGAATACGGGTGCAAAAAGAACAAACTTGCATCTATTCCAGAACAATGTATATATCATCTCAACTCAGCCACACAGACATCGGCGCCATCGTAGAATGTGGAAGATTGACAATAAACACTTGTTTCCAAATAAAATAACAGAAACGCCAACAGATAAGGGTGCAAGAGGACAAACTTATATGTATTTCAAAAGAATATAAATATATGTCACTAATACAAGTCGGAGAAAATAAAAATATGTATATTAAATTACACGCTGAAAATATTGTGCAAGCAGTTTCTAAATGGCCCAATTAAGTATAACTGTTAATAATATGGCAACCAGTGTCTATTAGAGAAGCCAATAGCAATGCCATCTTGAAGAGACTAATATGAATTACAGAAGCATGTAATCCAGTAAAGACATAGAAAAGACTATAGGCTAAGATTATGTAATGCGTTCATAGCATCAATTTCATGATTAACCTATGTCGTTACTGTCTTCAGAAAGCAGGTAATATTTATACCGCAAGGTATATCCCACCCTTGTAGCACATGACTAGGGAAAGGAGGTTTTCAAAGAAAGATCCATCAAGGCCACTTCTGTAATCAAAACAGAAATAAGCCAAAACCCATATATATTGCTCTCCAAAAAACAAATGTACAGGAGACACGCCGGAAGGGTCAGTAATACAGTTCAATGAGACTGGAAATCAAGTCACAAAAGTCCTAAAAGGGACATTCAGGCACACAAATGATATTCCTAAGCTGATTGGGATAGTCACAGCTAAACATAACTGTATGAAACGCAATACCTCTATAAAAAATAGTGCATTTCACTATCAGTATTATGTCCAAACCGGATAGATTGCAAACGACATATCCATTTGGCTTCTGCCCTTCTCAGAGTGAGTTCCCTATTACCACCTCTCCTATTAGTCTGGATATGCTCAATAGCATGAAACCAGAATGTGTCATCCCCTGGGTGCATTCGTTCATAGTGTTCCGTAATAGGGTATATTGAATCTCTACCCGGAATAGCTCTCCGATGTTCCTGTATTCGGAGTTTCAAAGGGCGAACAGTACTACCCACATAGATTAATTCACATGGGCAACCCAAGACATAGACAATATGTGTAGTGTTACAATTACAGAAATGATGAACAAAATACCTGTGATTAATATTGTAGGAAAAAATCATGGTCTTATTCCTACCCAGGGGGCAGATGTTACACATCCCACATGTAAAAAAACCTTTAGGTTTAGGAAGTAACCACGTTCCACCTCTACTTGTCGATGTTATATAACTAGGGCATAAGTGGTTACGTATTGACATACCCTTCCTATATGTAATAGAGGGTCGATTGCCTAGATGTTCCCTGAGACCAGGGATAGCTGTAAGTAAGTGCCAATTTTTTTGAAAGACATTAAAAATCATGTCACTATGCATGGTATATTGTGTAATAAACCTTACACTAGAATTCTTCTTACATCTGCTTGGTCTAACACAAAGTGCAGCATTTCTATCAATTTGATTGATTCTAGCTTCTGCTTTATTCAGAATTTTAATATCATAACCTCGCTTGATGAATCTCTGTTTGGTCTCAATAACATTAGCATTGAAAATCTCTGTATCACTGCAATTTCTTCTCACGCGAGTCAATTCCCCAAAGGGTATATTGTTAATGACTGACCTCGCGTGGGCACTAGTTGCATGCAACAGAGAATTGCAGGATGTAATTTTACGGTAAAGTTTACTGTGAATTCTCCCATTTTGCATATAAAAAGTTATATCCCAAAAATTTATATTTTCATTGTTATACAACATGGTAAGCTTGATGTTAAACATATTCTCATTCAGATAAAGATGGTATTGCTCCAGTTGCTCAACTGATCCCGACCACAAGCATATAACATCGTCGATATACCTCCCCCAGTACACAATATACTGCATCCAAGGGGAGGCACATCTGGCCCAGGCATGCTCCCTCTCATACGACCCCATAAAGAGGCAGGCATAAGAGGGAGCAAACCTGGAACCCATCGCGGTCCCGTTAACCTGCTAGAACCAATGGTCGTTGAAGAGAAAAAAGTTGTTAAGCAATATCAAATCAATCATATGCACTATCATCTCATTCTGTGCATAAAATTCTGCCCCTTCTCTATCCAAGAAGGACTGCACTGCCATAATGCCATATTTCCTCTCGATGCAGGTGTATAAACTTTCCACATCAAATGTGACAAAGATAAGATCTTCCGACCATTCAAAATCTGAGGAACTTCGATTTCTGATCACGATCGAATCGACCCGCCATTTTGTGCTCCGCCGCCATTTTATGTTGCCATCACTCAGGCAGCACGGCGAGCAAAGTCTATTCTGCTTTTTCTGCAACCTGGTGTCGAAATACACTTTCTGCCTCTATTTACAAAGCTGGTGTTAGGACTGGCCGAGTACACTAATCCCTGTCTGGCTTTCCTAATCCCTGTCTCAACTATCTATTGATTCACACCATTCTTTTCTGACTTTATCTTGTCCCCTGGCCTTCACTGCCTTCTGCTAGCATTCTCTCGTTTCACAACTGTCCTCCAACACACACAAACGTATCTCGCCACCTGCAAGTTAGTTATGAATCTGTTAATTAATTAGCTTGAGGGAGGGGTGACAAACATGATTGGAGGAGAGGTTTCTTCGAGTCATCTGACACTTCTGTTTTCCAATCTCTCCTATTGGTTCTATCCTGTTTTCCAAGTCTCCTTATTGGTTCCTTCTTGTGTGTTCTGGGAGTGCTTTTGGTAAATGTTTCTGAACCTTGTATAGTATAAAACCCTGTGCGCCACAGAGTGAAGTGGCAGTCTCCTGAGAACCTACTTTGTGTACTTCTAGGATAACTGTACTAGCTGCAGCTAAATAAATCTGATCATCTAACGCCGACAGAGTGTCCCGTGTCTCTGTGTAGCTGAGCAGGAGAACTCCGGAGACTTGGGCGTACCCTGCGCCGCCAGACCCAAAGAGTTCTGGTTCTTCAACTGGCGCCCAACGTGGGGCGGCTTCAGTGGTACCGGTTCTGCCTGAAGGTCGTGAGGAACCCCGCAAGAAAATTCCGGAGGGTTCGCGAGCCACATTAAGCGACCCCTGTATGTCGAAAGTGGTCCGAAGGTCTTTTGCAGCGCGGTTACTCCTTCCTGACGGCTACTGACGACCGCTGCCCTGACTGCCGCCCTGCTTTGGCCCTTCCTTTGATGATGTATGGTAAGGCGAGACGATAGACGGGCCTCTGTTGGTGTGAGAAGGCGTCCTTAGTTAAGTATCTTCATGGGTCGCGCCCACAATTTTTGTCCTTTGTTTTCTTAGTATTTGTAGTCCTTAGTCTTTGACTGTTGCAATAGCCAAAACCGAGGGTAAGTGCATTTGTGCTGCGTAAACTGAGTTTTACTCCCTTGAAGTTTGTGAACAGACAGGAAATATCACGAGATGCCTGGTCTGACTAAGTTTGGAAAATTTGGTTGCTTTGGTTGTAATAGGGATTCCCGACTTGAGGACTCTTGTCCGATTCCTTCGGTTGGAACTCCTACATATGAGCTCTATTCAAAACATGGTATTGGCCCCATTGCCTTTAACGAGACATGGACCCGATACACAAAGAAATATGGTGTTCTAAAATGGCCAGAAAATGGTAGCTTTGATCCTGATGTGTTAGATAATTTGGAAGCAGTTTTATTCAAAAGAAAAGCCCGGCCGGCAATGTTTGACTCTTTCCGCCTTTGGTGTAAGGAAGCCAAACAGAAAGAAATTAAACAAGCAAAACGAGATAGAAAAGCACAGGGTATGACGATTATACAGGCTATATACAAATCAAAAGGAGGGAGAAAGAAGGGGTTGTGACCCACTCAGCTTCTTTTTCTCAAATGCCTAAATATCAGGTAGAGAGTGGATTACTGGTCCTGAAAGAACCAAGGTTAGCATAAACAGTACTGGGTACTGTTAAGAAACCCTCAATCACGTTTATCGCAGGTGGGATTTCAGCGGTATGTTCGATTATCCGCTTCGTGCTTAACAACGTGACAGCATCATCATCGGGTTAATGAATGCTTCCTCCACCCGGAGGTTTTTCCTCTGGTTTTTTCAGTAGTGATCGTGGTAGTGAACGTGGAACCGTGTGAGTGTATAGTGAGTGAAAGTTAAGAAACTCGTAAAACCAGTATATAATTTTAATAAGGCTGGGTTCGAGTTGGTTAAAAACGCTTTTTGTGCATGAGACAGACAATTTAGGGTCTGGTGCACTATGAAAGGGTGTCCGAAAAAGAGGTCGACATGTTTCAGCCCTGTCTCGTGCCCCTAAGGGTCAGGTGGGCTTTCATCAGGACCTTGTCTATGTGTGGAGGACACTAATATTAGTAGGTCTCCTTGTGAAGCGCTTTTGGAAATTATTCATGATTTGATCCATAAGGGTGAGGTTGAAGAAACAAGAGGTAACACATACAATAGTCCTATTCTTCCTGTTCTCAAATGCACTGATCCTTCTCAACCACCTGTATATCGTTTCGTAATTGATCTGCGGGAGGTAAACAAAATTGTTGTCCCACAATTTCCTGTTGTTCCAGATATCACTGCTCTGTTGACAATGATACCTTCTACAGCGACTTGGTTCTCTGTTATTGATCTGAAGAATGCCTTCTTCAGTATCCCCATTGCAGAAGAGAGTAGGGATATTTTTGGCTTCTCTCTTGGAGGCCGAAGCTTCCGGTTTAAGCGCGCACCTCAAGGCTATTGTGAAAGTCCCTCTATTTACAGCCAAGCTTTAAAATGTCATCTTGATACTTTTCATTTGCCGTCTGGTGCTGCCCTCATCCAGTATATGGATGACTTGTTAGTAGCCACTGACTCAGAAGAGATTTGTAAAAATGTCACTGTTGCATTATTATGCCATTTGTTTAATTTGAATCATAAGGTTTCACCTTCCAAGTTACAATATGTCAGTCGAGAGGTTACCTATTTGGGTCATCTCCAATCAAAGGAGGGACAATGACAAATGCCAGAACGAATTCAGGTGATTACATGAATGTCTGTGCCATCCACACAAAGGGAAGTACGTGCCTTTCTGGGTATCACCTCTTATTGTAGGCAGTGGATCCCTAACTTCTCTCTGATAGCCAAACCTTTGTTGGCACTCACTTTAAAAGACACGCCTCAGCCCCTTCCATGGACTGATGAGTGCCAAAAGAGTTTCACTGATTTACGTACCGCTCTGTGTTCCACTCCTGTATTGGGTACTCCTGATTACACTAAGCCTTTCACGCTCTATGTTCATGAGAGAGAAGGTTGTGCATTGTCAGTTCTAACACAGCAATTTGGAGACAAACAGCGGTCATGTGCCTATTTTTCGGCTACGTTAGATCCTGTAGCTAAAGCATTGCCCAGTTGTCTCAAAGCGACAGCAGCAGCAGCAATTTCTATCCGACAGTCTGCTGGAGTAGTGTTGGATAACACTCTCATAGTCATGGTGCCACATGCAGTGGATACCTTACTAAACAGAACGAAAACACAGCATCTTACGAGTGCACGTTTAACTGGATACGAGCTGACGCTGTTGTCTAGTCACGTACACATCAAACGATGTAATACCCTGAATCCAGCCACTCTGTTGCCCCTTCCAAATGAGGAAAGTGTTGAAGAACGGCATGATTGTTTCTTCCATACTGAGGAAGAGACGAAAGGAAGGATTGACCTGAAAAATGTACCACTAGAGAATCCGGATGGAACTCTATGGGTAGACGGTTCTTGTTTTAAAATGCCTAATGGAGATACAGTTTCGGCCTATGCTGTGACTACTTTGCACACAGTGGTGGAAGCTGCACGTATTAGACATAATTCAGCACAAGCAGCAGAATTGATAGCTTTAACAAGAGCCTGTGTATTGTCGAAAGGGAAGAGAGTGAACGTGTACACTGACAGCCAATATGCTTTTAGTGTAGCGTTCAACTTTGGGCGTCTCTGGAAGGAAAGGGGTTTCCTCACCTCACATGGCACCAAAATACAACATGGTCAGTTAGTGACTGATCTCCTCGAATCACTTGCCTTACCCACCCAAATAGCGATCGTGAAGTGTGGTGCACACAAAAAGAATACAGATGATGTTGGTCGAGGAAATGCATTTGCAGATGAAACAGCGAAAAAGACAGCAAGAGATTCTACAAGTCGAATATATGTGGCAGGTCCTGCAAATTGGGTCAGAGAGAGGGGAATGTATGAGAATACAGTAGAAAGTGTAAAAGCGATTCAGAAAGAGGTTTCGGAGAGGGAATTGAGCAAGTGGAAAGAAAGTACAGGAATGTTAGACGAGATGGGTTGTTGGATAGAATTATCTGAACATCAACATTGGCTGTTACCGGATGCCTATGTACTCCCAGTGGTTACTATGGCACATGGTCCAGCCCACTTAAGTACGAAAGGCATATGCAAGCTTCTGGCTCCAGTGTGGCAAAATAACTCAATCCCAAAATGCGCAGACAATGTAGTGAAACATTGTATTGTTTGTCTAATGTACAATCCGGGAAAGGGAACCCCAACTCCAGCAGGTCACTTTGCCCCTCCGACATATCCATTTGAGGTGTTGCAGATCAATCATATTCACATGGAACGATGCAACAACCTCAAATATGTTCTGGTGGTAGTATGCACCTTTTCAAGATGGATAGAAGCATACCCCCTAAAGGATAACACAGCTTTATCCACAGCTAAAGTTCTACTAAAATAATTTTTCCCCAGGTTTGGTTTGCCGCGCATTGTCTGGAGTGACAATGGGAGTGAATTTGTTGGCCAAGTTATGCAGAAAGTTTGTGCAGGTCTTGGTATCAAGCAAAAGTTCCATGCAGCAAATCATCCCCAGTCAGCGGGTTTAGTAGAATGCTACAACGGAACCTTGAAGTTGAAACTAGCAAAGGTTCAAGCGAGTACAGGACTCAATTGGCCTGATGCTTTGCCATTAGCCTTGCTATCCACCAGAACTGCAGTACACTCTCGTTTGGGACTTAGCCCTTACGAAGTGGTTTTTGGTCGCCCAGCTAATGTAGGGGGAGTCCCTCGCCCTAAGAAATACTCAGACTTGCCGTATCCAATGTTGATTGATTATCTGCATGATCTCACGACTAAATTGCGTGTTCTCCATCAACAGGTTCAGAGTGCTCTGCCGGAGGCTTCCACAGACCCAGGTCATTCCATCCGACCAGGTGACTGGGTCTGCACCAAAAACTTTCAGAAGACAAAGAATTTGGAACCCAGATGGCGGGAGCCCCGGATGGTCTTGCTGACCACGAGAACAGCAGTTAAAGTCGAAGGAAAGAAAAATTGGATTCACGGTGTGCATTGCAAGAAAGTGCCTTTGCCTTTGCCCTTTGATCAGTGGGTTCGTAGATGTGTTAGTGACTGTGAAACTGAAAAAACTCCACGATTCGTACCTTTTAGTGATGCACACCTGAAAGAGACACTGTCTGAGAAAGAGGACGACGACGTTTTGCAAGAGGCAATACCATCACATCGTCGCTTAGAAACGACTAATCCACGAACATTGTTCCAAGACCAAAGCGCACCTGGGAAGGAACGATACCATTTAAGGCCTAGGCCAAAGAACATTTAAAACTTTTCTCTCCTGTGTAGTATTCTGTCCCGGTTGCAGGGTCACGGTAGGAGTCTGAATCACGACCTGAGTAGTGGCAATAGGCCTGCAGGACTTGACAGTGTCATAGGACGGTAGACAATCTTGATTTAGCGATTGAGGAAGACTGCCGTGAGCATCCATTAGTAAGATGGAAACTACATTAGGCAAAAGAGAGAGAAAAGAAGAAATAAAGAAAGAATCCTGTAAAATAATGTACAGTCATTTCAGTATAACTTTATGTGTTATTATATTATTGTGTATTGTTTTGGCGTTTATAAGTTGGATTATTTATGCTCTGCAGCCAAAAGTTATATCTCCTTCTCCTTCTTCGTCTTCTTCAACTGTCTCTCCACATCTCTTTCATACTCTTCCTCAACATGAACTTATTAGAAGAACTGAATATTATAACAATTCCTTTATCCAGTTATTACATCAGCATCAGTTAGTGGTCAATACGACTGATTGTTGGGTGTGTTGACTTATGCCACACACCACAGAGAAAGGAATGCCATATTTAGTTCTCCTGTTTTCTTATGAGGGTTCTGCTTGGGCTTATTTCATCATCTTCTCCAATGCTTATCAAAGCAAATTCAGACGATCTGTTAGTTCACATGTTAGCGATCCCGATTTTAGTCATAGTTCTTTGATTAAGGGAATGGTGGCTATGGCTAAAATCATGGAAAATAGTAAAATCTCCATTGACGAAAGAAAGGCATACACCAACTGGAATGTCACCCAATATATGTCCAGTCTTAGTGATAAAGTTAAGAAAAGAAAGTCTTCACCGATTTGGACTATACCACATCAGGGCAACTTCTGTTTGCAGATAAACGATCGCTCTTCTGACACTATACAAAGGAATGACTGCTCCTACACGTACGTTTATTCCTCTCAGAACTCGCCTCCTCTAGTGCTGTCTCAAGGTACCTATTTCTTTTGCTATAATAGAGCTTACACATGGTTACCCACGGGTTTTTCTGGCACCTGTTATATAGCTTTCCTTCTTGCCCCTACATACACCGCTTCTACAAACTATCATCGAAACAGATATGGCAGAGGGATTATTGATTCGAAAGACACAGCAGGACAAGAGGGAGGAGACTTTCTCAAAGGGTTTCTTCCTTTCTGGGGTCCAATGGCCAACAGCAGAAATATAAGGCAACTGGTTCGTGTCGTAGAGACCACAATAGACATCACTGTAGGACTACAGGCGGATCGTCTTATGACCTTACAGAATCGAGTTGCCTTAGATTTTGTTCTCGCAGATCGTGGTGGAGTGTGCAAATTGATCGGGTCAAGTTGTTGTATTTTCATACCTAATGACGCTCCGACAGTATACCAAGCTATCTCCAAGTTGCACATAATCTCTGAGTCTATTCACCAGGACGAAGGAGATTGGTCTTTTACGGAGTGGTTTTGGGGACTACTGTCCAAATGGGGTTGGAAAGCATTGACATTTCATGGTATAATTCTGACCATTATTTTCTCCTGTTGCCTTTGTATGCACTGTGGTCCCGCTATCTGTGACCTTTGTGCTACTATGTGCATTCCAAAACCCAAACCACAAGTAACGGAAAACATAAGAATGATGTTACTGCACCAACTCGATGACCTCATGACTATCGACATTGACTCAGATTAGCATGAGTCTATATTGCCTGAGTTCTGGCAAAAAGAGGTTCTGAGGAACTTCGATTTCTGATCACGATCGAATCGACCCCCCATTTTGTGCTCTGCCGCCATTTTATGTTGCCATCACTCAGGCAGCACGGCGAGCAAAGTCTATTCTGCTTTTTCTGCAACCTGGTGTCGAAATACGCTTTCTGCCTCTATTTACAAAGCTGGTGTTAGGACTGGCCGAGTACACTAATCCCTGTCTGGCTTTCCTAATCCCTATCTCAACTATCTATTGATTCACACCATTCTTTTCTGACTTTATCTTGTCCCCTGGCCTTCACTGCCTTCTGCTAGCATTCTCTCGTTTCACAACTGTCCTCCAACACACACAAACGTATCTCGCCACCTGCAAGTTAGTTATGAATCTGTTAATGAATTAGCTTGAGGGAGGGGTGACAAACATGATTGGAGGAGAGGTTTCTTCGAGTCATCTGACACTTCTGTTTTCCAATCTCTGCTATTGGTTCTATCCTGTTTTCCAACTCTCCTTATTGGTTCCTTCTTGTGTGTTCTGGGAGTGCTTTTGGTAAATGTTTCTGAACCTTGTATAGTATAAAACCCTGTGCGCCACAGAGTGAAGTGGCAGTCTCCTGAGAACCTACTTTGTGTACTTCTAGGATAACTGTACTAGCTGCCGCTAAATAAATCTGATCTTCTAACGCCGACAGAGTGTCCCGTGTCTCTGTGTAGCTGAGCAGGAGAACTCCGGAGACTTGGGCGTACCCTGCGCCGCCAGACCCAAAGAGTTCTGGTTCTTCAAGTCATGAAGTCTTACCAAAATATCCTTGCTGTCCCTAACATACGAGGGCAAACCAAGAACATACTTTTGCAACTTAAGATCAACATACTCAGCCAGTTTTTCAGTGGGTGAACCGACCCCAGAAATAATGGGCCTGCCAGGTGGAAATTACCCCCCCTTATGTATTTTGGGCAAAATATAAATACATGGATAGGAGGGACAATCAACCCATTAGTATTTGTATTCCTCTTCCGTAATTAGACAAGAGTCCTTCCATTCACACAGCATAGCATTGATTTTAAATGTCACGCTGGGAATGGGATTTTCACTAATCATCTTATAGCTTTTTTTGTCACTTAGCTGTCGGTCTATTTCCTTCAGATAATCGCAGCGGTTCATAATTACAACGTTGCCGCCTTTGTCGGCCTCACGTATAACAATGTCCGGGTCACCCCTAAGCTGCTGTAATGCCTGACTTTCCGAGTAAGAAAGGTTCATTTTTAGGACAGGCACCATATTTATTAGGGATTTCCAACTTATAAAGATCTTCTACCACTTTATCGTGGAAAACATCAATATTAGGATGGTACCCACCCGCAGGGATAAATTTGGATTTAGGATATAGACAACTAGTGACCGGAATGTCTTGGGTAATGTCCAGTTCTCTAAGAAGGTTTGGCATATCTGAACCCTCCTCCTCAGTGATAGATAACAGACAATGGATATTGCGCACATCAGCTACTGAATGTACGACCTCATCCCTGGTAGTTACAGGTCTTATCTGCATAGAGGGTCGATTTGAAAAGAAGTCCTTGAGTTTCAGGGTTCTGGTGAATTTAAAAAGATCGACATGTACATTAGAAAAATCCCCACCTTGGGTGGGGCAAAAATTAAGACCTTTACAAAGTAGTTTCGTCTCATCAACATCCAATATTTTATTTGAAAGGTTGACAATTTTCAAATCAGAGGTATTAGTATTTAGAAGGCAGGGATTAATGATAGTACATGTGTCGTCAGTTAAGTTCTTTGGGTCTGGGTACCTAAGGTCTCTTGGATCTGACTGACACTTCCACTTTTTCTACTGGTACCTTGTTGACCCCTTTTCCCCTTCCGACCTCCCCTCCTGGTTTTAGCTGTTCTTTTTTTTGTTGCAGGCGACTCGATATCCTTAACTTTGCAAGCTCCTTTTGGAAGGACGAGGCCCCATCTCCTAAAGGGATCTCCTGATTTAAATTCGAAGATGTTGTACTACTCGCAGAGGAGACTGAGAGGTTACTCACAGACCGACCTTCGTCTGTATCCTCTTTCTCCTCTCTATTTCTTTTCTTATCTTCTGTCCCTGATAGGTGGTCAAATTTTTTGGTGAACGTATAAATTTGCCCATCCCACGCCCTCGTATGTTAGGGACAGCAAGGATATTTTGGTAAAACTTCATGACTTTGAATGGTCGGAAGATCTTATCTTTGTCACATTTGATGTGGAAAGTTTATACACCTGCATCGAGAGGAAATATGGCATTATGGTGGTGCAGTCCTTCTTGGATAGAGAAGGGGCAGAATTTTATGCACAGAATGAGATGATAGTGCATATGATTGATTTGATATTGCTTAACAACTTTTTTCTCTTCAACGACCATTGGTTCCAGCAGGTTATCGGGACCTCAATGGGTTCCAGGTTTGCTCCCTTGTATGCCTGCCTCTTTATGGGGTGGTATGAGAGGGAGCATGCCTGGGCCAGATGTGTCTCCCCTTGGACGCAGTATATTGTGTACTGGGGGAGGTATATCGACGATGTTATATGCTTGTGGTCGGGATCAGTTGAGCAACTGGAGCAATACCATCTTTATCTGAATGAGAATATGTTTAACATCAAGCTTACCATGTCGTATAACAATGAAAATATTAATTTTTTGGATATAACTTTTTATATCCAAAATGGGAGAATTCAGAGTAAACTTTACCGTAAAATTACATCCTGCAATTCTCTGTTGCATGCAACTAGTGCCCATGCGAGGTCAGTCATTAACAATATACCCTTTGGGGAATTGACTCGCGTGAGAAGAAATTGCAGTGATACAGAGATTTTCAATGCTAATGTTATTGAGACCAAACAGAGATTCATCAAGCGAGGTTATGATATTAAAATTCTGAATAAAGCAGAAGCTAGAATCAATCAAATTGATAGAAATGCTGCACTTTGTGTTAGACCAAGCAGATGTAAGAAGAATTCTAGTGTAAGGTTTATTACACAATATACCATGCATAGTGACAGTATTTTTAATGTCTTTCGAAAAAATTGGCACTTACTTACAGCTATCCCCGGTCTAAAGGAACATCTAGGCAATCGACCCTCCATTACATATAGGAAGGGTATGTCAATACGTAACCACTTATGCCCTAGTTATATAACATCGACAAGTAGAGGTGGAACGTGGTTACCTCCTAAACCTAAAGGTTTTTTTACATGTGGGATGTGTAACATCTGCCCCATGGGTAGGAATAAGACCATGATTTTTTCCTACAATACTAATCACAGGTATTTTGTTAATCATTTCTGTAATTGTAACACTACACATATTGTCTATGTCTTGGGTTGCCCATGTGAATTAATCTATGTGGGTAGTACTGTTCGCCCTTTGAAACTCCGAATTCAGGAACATCGGAGAGCTATTCGGGGTAGAGATTCAAGATACCCTATTACGGAACACTATGAACGAATGCACCCAGGGGACGACACATTCTGGTTTCATGCTATTGAGCATATCCAGACTAATAGGAGAGGTGGTAATAGAGAACTCACTCTGAGAAGGGCAGAAGCCAAATGGATATGTCGTTTGCAATCTATCCGGTTTGGACATAATACTGATAGTGAAATGCACTATTTTTTATAGAGGTATTGCGTTTCATACAGTTATGTTTAGCTGTGACTATCCCAATCAGCTTAGGAATATCATTTGTGTGCCTGAATGTCCCTTTTAGGACTTTTGTGACTTGATTTCCAGTCTCATTGAACTGTATTACTGACCCTTCCGGCGTGTCTCCTGTACATTTGTTTTTTGGAGGACAATATATATGGGTTTTGGCTTATTTCTGTTTTGATTACAGAGGGGGCCTTGATGGATCGTTCTTTGAAAACCTCCTTTCCCTAGTCATGTGCTACAAGGGTGGGATATACCTTGCGGTATAAATATTACCTGCTTTCTGAAGACAGTAACGACATAGGTTAATCATGAAATTGATGCTATGAACGCATTACATAATCTTAGCCTATAGTCTTTGCTATGTCTTTACTGGATTACATGCTTCTGTAATTCATATTAGTCTCTTCAAGATGGCATTGCTATTGGCTTCTCTAATAGACACTGGTTGCCATATTATTAACAGTTATACTTAATTGGGCCATTTAGAAACTGTTTGAGCGATATTTTCGGCGTGTAATTTAATATATATATTTTTATTTTCTCCGACTTGTATTAGTGACATATATTTATAACATTTTGAAATACATAGAAGTTTGTCCTCTTGCGCCCTTATCTGTTGGCGGTTCTGGTAATTTTCTTTGGAAACGAGTGTTTATTGTCAATCTTCCACATTCTAAGATGGCGCCGATGTCTGTGTGGCTGAGTTGAGATGATATATACATTGTTCTGGAATAGATGCAAGTTTGTCCTTTTTGCGCCCGTATTCAATGTCGGTTCTGTCAATTCTTTTGGGAAAGGAGTGTTTATTGCCACTTTACCACACTTCAAGATGGCGCTGATGTTGGTGGGACCGAGTCGAGATGACTCCGACATCGGTATGACGTCAGACGCCGACACACGTGCTCCTTCGTAACTTGTTTTATAAACCGCAACCAACTGGTAAGGCTTTGCCTCTATACTACGGGTATGGTCTACTATGACCGAAGCGTCAATCGAAACGCTGCAGTAATTAAGTAAGTGCCATGCGAATATAGCTGTCGTATCACATGTAATGGACTTGTTTGTTTAATATGTAAGACGTTTATATCATGTCTGAGTAGGACTCATACTGCAATTTCTATTGTGAGTTAGGTCTATTGTATTCTAATTTTTATCTTTAGGATATGTCTTATTCCAACCAAGTGTGACTGCGATACTTATTGAAATAATATTATGACCTGTACATACGAGTGTATAGTTAAGGCGGTTAAATAGGATCATATCGATTTTGCTAATGCATTTTTGTTGTAGAGTGTCTATTTTAAGCTGATATGTTAGGGTAGAGCGGCAATGTCCCAGTAATGAAATATAATGTACTGTGTACTTATCCAGTATAATCTCGCATAGGAACTTTTTAATAGGATAAAAGACTATCAATTTGCTATGTTATTGAACTAGCGAATATAACTCCTACGGACGATATCTATATAATGGGCATGATTATTTGATATTAAAGACGCGTATATTGCGTCGTGCAATGATTTATGGTCTCATTTTTGTTGTGAGATTGTGTTATTACACATGTCTTCATCCTTTTTGTTGATATTTTTTTGTTTATATTTTAATGCAATACCAGTATATGCCTCGGTCCTATCCCCTTTGGACGTGATTACTATGATCGTTTCTGTAATATGGAGAGACTATAGAGGTTTTTCTATTAAGGGAAACTCAGTAGAGCCAAGTCAATGTTTTTTTTTCCTTTTTTTTTTTTTTTATATTCCTCATTTACTGCCATGGTTCCAGACTACTGAAAGCCGCTGCTTGGATAACAGGAGCTACGGGCGCACCGTTGTGCTGGCGCAGCAATTGCTGGGAGGGCAAACGGAGGGAGATCAAATATAGAAGCCCTACAGCCACCACGGCCGCCCTAACAGCTCAACCCTTGCTAGCCAGCTGACAGAAGTTAACCATCTTTGTGGTTATTCATGCTGAAAAGGATATGTGTGCCTAGGCAAGAGAGAGAGGGAGACCATCAATAAAACAGCAAGGTGGCACTATGGCAGAATAATCATCGGAGCTGGGAGAAAAAAAAAAAAAAACCCAGCAAGTTCAAGCAGTCCCATCCAGCATCCTCCAGTATTTTCTCCTGTCACGATTACCGGCCCTAGCTATATCTAGTTTAGAGAGCTGAAGCAAAGAACTACGCCACTCAAAAAGAGATGGTGGCGTAGGTTCTTTCCAACGTTTACAAATTTCTCTTCGAGCCGCTAACATTGCGTAAAATAGTAGGTTACCAGCCATAGATCGTAAATTGTCTGCTATTCCAAAAATTACAAGTTTCAGATCTATTAATATTGGGCGACCCAGGCTGGCCGAGAGTTTGATATTAATTGCATCCCAAAAAGAAGTTAAATGGGAACACTCAAAGAACATATGTGTATCAGCCGCCTCCATAAGTCCACATCTCGGGCAAGCCACCGGGCCTCCAGCAGAAAATTTCGAAAGTCTTTGTGGAGAATAATAAGCTCTATGTAAAGTGAACAGGTGATTCCTGCGAAGCCAAGCTGGTTTGACTAATTCCCACAACAATTTACAGGACCTCAACCAGAGGTCTACAACATTGGAGGCTGGCAGTGAAGAACTCCAGAGCTGTTTTGGGAGATCAAATTCGCCGTCCATTTCATCCAATATTAAAGAATACCATAGTGAAACCTCTTTTTTTGCAGGAGTATGATCAACCAAAAGAGTTTCCAAGTAGTTTCCTCCCCCTAGAACAAACTTATCAAGCCGTGTAGATCGTGATGTTACTGCTTGGGACCAACTTACTATTTGTAAATACTTAAATCTTGAGAGATTGGGCCCAACTTTACGAACTAAATCCTCCCAGGGGATCAAGATCCCTTCCACAAAAAGATCTCCCCAAACAGCTATCCCTGATTCCCTGAGTGGTACTGCAAGTGCATCATTTAGCCAGTTTGGGGACTCTGGAAGGTCCCAGAGGGGAGCTCTGCTGGAATAATACCCTAGGTTAGTAGAAGATTTAATTTTTGCCCAAGTTCTTGCCAGGCCCTGTAAAATCTTTAACTTCACCTTTTTGAAAAATTTAGGGTCTCCAAACTTAAACAAAAAACCTGACTGCCCAGCTCCTTCGCTCTTCAACAAAGTGGAAAACAGGGTACCAATCCCATCACCTGCAGGAGTTTTTAAGAGCATACGTGAATGGGAAAGCTGAAAAGCCCAGGCATAAATTTGTAGATCGGGCCCTGCCAAGCCCCCCTTCTCCCTACGACGCCTTATCTTTTTCCAAGCTATCCTTGGATTTTTATTGCACCAGATGAAAGAACTGATCTCACCCTGAAGTTTAGACAACAAAGCAGGTTCAAAATAAAGAGGGATTGTGTTAAACAAAAAAGAGATTTTGGGAAGGATAGACATTTTGACTAAGTTAACTCTGCCAATTAGAGTAAGAGGAAGATGCACCCAAGCTCTCATCAGTTTCCGACATTCCTTTGCGATCCTGGCAAAATTATTGGACGCAATCAAAGTAATATCTTTAATAATATTTAACCCCAAATATCGAAGGCATTTATTCGAACCATTACTAAAACTGCTCCCGACATCATTCCATACCAACGTTTCAGTTTTGGCAGCATTTACCTCGTAACCGGAAACATTTCCAAATTCGGCTGCCAAACTAATAACTGCCGGGAAAGCAGTATCGATGTCTGCTGTCATAACCATGAGGTCATCCGCGTACAACGCGACTTTCTTCTCCCATTCCCTATATCTAAAAGGTTTGATACGGGGTTCCTCACGAATTTTTTGAGCCAAAGGTTCGATATAGAGGTCAAATAAAAGAGGGGAAAGAGGACAGCCCTGGCGGGTCCCTCTAGAGATGGAAAATGATTCAGAGAGACCTCCATTAACAAGTACCCGAGCTGTTGGACAATTATATAACAACCGTACAGCCCTTTGAAAGTTTCCCCCCACGCCAAACTTATCCAAGACCCCCGACAGGTACAACCAATTGACCCTATCGAAGGCCTTGGTGGCGTCGAGCGTGAGAATGGCCAACGGGGCTGCGTTCAAGGTGGCCATATCTATGGCCCCAATTAGATCGTATGTTAACTCGAAGAGCTGGCGGCCTCTAATAAATCCCTTTTGGTTAGGATGGACTAACGCGGGTATGACTTGACCCAGTCTACTAGCCAATAAGGAGGCAAAGATTTTGTAGTCTGCATTTAAAACGGATATGGGGCGATAAGAACCACAGTCATCGGGAGGCTTACCGGGTTTTAATATAAGAGTAATAGAAGCTTCATTCCAAGTTGCTGGTGGTATGGCCCCTCCTACTATGATATGGTTAAATAATATTGTAAGAAAGGGAGAAATTTCTTCTACCAGGATCTTATAAAGTTCTGCTGGTAGGCCATCCGGACCAGCAGCTTTCCCCCTCTTACTAGCACAGATTGCTGCTTCTACCTCTTCCTTGGTTACCTCCTTTTCCAACATATCGCGTTGCAGATCCGAGAGTCTTGGGAGAGAGATACCCCTTAGCCAACTCTCTATATCTGCTAAGTCAATATTCTTGTCCTCCAAATAGATGTTCTGAAATTTTTTTTTAAAGGCGGTTCTAATCTCTATATCGGAGGAAGCAGTCCCCTGGGTGGTTGTTACCTCGCTAATAATGTTACGCGCTCTGTCAGACTTTGCCTTCCAGGCCAACAGTTTACCAGCCCCCTCTCCATATTCAAAATGCGACAGCTTACTCGCTTCCCATTTTTGCAAGATACGTGTATTTAATATGTCGGATAAACCCGCTTTAAGGGAAGCCAACTTCTCTTGGAGGGGAGAATAAATATCTGTAAGATCTTTGTTCGTAACATTAATTTCTGCTTGCACTTCCAGAAGCGCTGCTTCAATAGATGTTACCTCCTGGACATAGAGCCTCCTACGATGTACAGCCTTATTTTTAATCACTCCACGGAGACTACACTTAAATGCATCCCAGACGACACGAGGGTCTGAAGATCCAATATTTATACGCATGAATTCAATGGTTTCTGATCTAATAGACAATACGTCTTGGGAACATGAAAGTAAAGATCTGTCAAATGACCAAGAGTAGGTGAGAGGTTTAGTTACACCGACCAGTTCCAAAAGAACAGCAGAGTGATCAGAGAGATGCGAAGGAAGGTAAGAGATGTCTTTAACTGAATCAACCAAGATATGGCTTATCAGAAAATAGTCAATTCTAGAACGATGGTGATACTTGTGATTGTAAAAAGAAAAACCTGGTTTCGTACCAGCTCTTGCCCGCCAGATGTCCACGTACCCATATTGTTTCATAGAACTCTGCAGAAGAGCTCTGGCTTTAGATGGAGCTAACTGCCTACTACGAGGGATCTTATCTAAAGATGGATCGAGTACAATATTAAAGTCTCCTGAAAGGATTATGGGATCCGGAAAATGTAGCAAACTTGAGAAAAGAGACTCTAGAGGAGCAGGATCATCCTGGTTGGGACCATAAAAACCTGCAAGTGTTATGTTTACCCCTCCAATAACCACCTGGGTAATTGCCCATCTGCCTCCCGGATCAACCTTAGAGGTTATGATCCTAGTATTAACTGATTTTTTAAAGAGAACTGTAACACCCCTCGTATTTGAAGTCTGGGAGGTGGATACCGATATGTCAATCCACCTGTTCCTTTTCACTAAATCCAACATCTCCTCTACAATTAGATGTGTCTCCTGGAGAATAATGATCTGCGCATCAACATCACGAAGGTACTGAAGAATTCTGTTTGCCCTTGATTTGGTACGCAGACCATTAACATTCCAGGAGAGAATCCTGAGATCACTCATAGCTCAAGTTCCACCCTTTAAATGAATTAAAATGTAAGATATGTAAGAATTCATACCAGGAAAAAACAAAGGAAAGTATAAATCTACAAAACTGAATCTGGGACCAGACTGAAAACGAGGACATTTTTCTGTTAATGCTAACCCACACCCCTAACCTTACCCCTACAACCCAGTGACCTACACGCACCCCCCCTACCCCCTGGGGAACCCTTGCCAAGTCCAACCGGAACCCGGTATGTGATGCCCCTAGCCCAACCCCACCCCCCGGAGTGTATGTACAATTGATATAGTTCCACTGTATGTGAGTGTTTATATAGGTTTTTTTTTTTTTTTTTTTTTTTTATTATCTTTTTTTTATATATATTTTTTTTTTTTTCTTTTTTTTTGCTTTCTTACTCCCACTTATAATTTACAAAATGCTTCAGATTTCCCACCTTACTTGCAATTCCATGAATGTACGTAAGAATAATCTATGGATGTATAGAAAAGTGGGAGAATATGAAATTTCCTAAGACTACACCTGAGTTAAAGAACAATCGCTGTGAAAAGAGTTGAAATGGGTTACTCAAGGTTACTCAAGGAGGTGCCCCGGCTGCGCCCTTATCGCTTTGAAGGGTAGCTAACAAGTCATCAGCCACCTGGACTGATCGAATATTGTACATTTTGTTACAAAACATAACCTTCAAAATTGCAGGAAAACTTAACTGGACCGTGGCACCAATCTTCCGAAAAGCATCCATCCTTTTACCGAGTTCCCATTGCTTCTCAAGGGTCACTCTAGACAAATCAGAACGTACTTGAAATGAAAAACCTTTATATTCGAGGGACTTTAACATTAGAGCTGCGTTAAGAATCTGCTCCTTTATAGTGTAAGTATGAAAATTCACAAGAATCCTCCTCGGTTTTGATCTTTGAGGGTTCCGCCTAAAGGGTTCTCTGTGTACCCGTTGAATATCCCGAACTATATCTTCTTCAGATAACGCCAGCTTTAAAGATTGAACTAGCAAAGGAACAATGAAACCTTTAAGATCAGAGCCCTCAACTCCCTCGGGTACATTCAAAACTCGGATGTTGTTTCGCCTTGCGTGATTTTCCAAAGTCTCCATCCTCTCAGAAATAGAAATATCTTCGTTCTTAAGTTTCAATATCTCGTCCCTCGCTTCATCTATATGCACGGATAATCCACCAACCGCCTCCTCTAACGCATTAGTCCTTGCAGTGAGCCCATCAACTTTAGTACCCAACGCCTCACAAAAGCTTTTGATCTCTCTTTGAATCACTGCTGATTCTTCAAAACCACGCTTAATGTCGGCTGAGAGAGATCGAAACATTTGCTCTAGAGAGGGAACTGGTGGGAGAGACAAAAGAGGGGTTACTATATCAACTGGGGTCGGTTGATGCAGTCCTACCCTCAATGTCTGTGAATCATGCTCAAAGTTGCCGCTCAATATCACATCCTGCACTCCTTGAAGCGAGCATTGCTCCTGTACCAATGAATCTATTGCAACCTGGTCCGAGTGATGATCATCATCCCCTGCCCCCTGTGGTGCCTGAACCGTAATATCTAATCCTCCCAGCTCTGGCTTTGTAACGTGAACGGGGCCAAGGACAGGAACGATGATACCTGGCACGTTGGCCGGCAGAGGTGGAGACTCTCCCAAAACACCTGGCTCAATAAACGGGGTTGCCACCACCAGGGCAGGGGGAGGAGTACTCATACTCGTACGCTCCAGGGTAGACTCGGTAGTGGGATGCGAGGGCGCAGAGGAGGAAATGTGACGAGAGACCTCCATTACAGCCAGAGGTGAGGCAGATTGCCGTAAGTTTATGGAGACGTTTGGCAGAGAGGTTATCTGAATATTGTTGGACGGCAGACTGAACTCGGGGAATGAAACAGAGGCGGAGAGAGAACCAGGCGCTGACAAAGAATAGTCTAGCTTACGCCCGTGAGCAGTCTCAACACTGGGCAGAGGTGGGCTGCCAAGATATGCTGGGGGGCTTTTGTGAATATTGAGGAGTTGGGGGACCACCTTAAAATAAGAACGTAAAGAAGGTGTAATCTTAGAGTGGGAGTCTAGAACAAACTTAGCAGATTTTACCACTTTATTTGCCTTAGGAACTCGTTTAGCCTTCACCTCATTAGCTAAAAAGGATGAGGATTTTTTTGCAGGTTGTGTCTCTTGTGGGGGAGCCGCTGCGGGCTGATGTATTTTCTGCAACTTTTGTGTCCTTGCCCCCCTAATAAACGCCTTATTATCGTGGGAGGGGTGATTTTTTAGAGCCTTAATACCTTTTTTTCCCTCGCTCCCTGCCTCGTGTGCTTTAGAGACACAGTCCCCGGCTCCAACACTGTCAGTAACCCCCAAGGGCCCAAACTGACTCTCCCGCTCTGCACCTGACTCGTCTCCCCAGGAGGAGTCTTTCAAACGCCCCCGCAACCCTTTCCCTTTCCCTTTCACCTCAGGTCTCTGCTTCCCCGAGGCTGCTGTCGACCTCGTAGTAACTCGATCTTGTTGCTCCGCGTTGGTCTCACCGGCAGCCGCCACCACTGTTGCTGCTAGAGTCACTGCTGGAGTCCCTATGTGAGCCGCCACCTCCACGTTAAAGCAGATCGACCCGGTGAAGGGAGCAGCGGAAAGAGCAGCCGTGATCCAGTAGCTTCGTCTGCTCCGCCACAGATCAACCGCCGCAATGCTCCAGCGCAACACACCTGGTGAAAGGCTCTGACTCAGCTGACTCGAGGGCGCCGACCCCGGTTCCCTCACACGATCAATCCAAACGCACATGAAGGAGAAAGGGCATCCGGACGATAACGAGAAGAAGACGCGTAATAATGTAAGTAATCTGAGTTTTTCCTAGAAGCTCACGGAGTTTAACAGAGTAGCCCCCTGAGATATCAGAAGTGAAAGCGCTACTGCCGCATTCCCACTCCGGAGGTCAGGGGCGGAGCACCGCGACAGCTAACCAACTGCCGCCATGTTCCCCAAAAAAAAACAATGGAGAGACTATAGAGGTTTTTCTATTAAGGGAAACTCAGTAGAGCCAAGTCAATGTTGTTACCATGCTTTAATTGCCTATCACCTATCACTATGTACTCTTAAATGTTTCTCATGTGAGTATTTATGAGTGCCATTTATGTATGAGATAGCAATTTTTTGGAAGTGGTAGAAGTATACAACCATAATAGCTATGGAAATGAGGTTACTATGTCAAATTGAAATGTAAGTTATTTTTCTTTGTGGTTTTCCTCTTTTCCACAAAGTTTCTCTTCCTCCATTCCCCCCTTTCCTTCTTCAAATTGTTTATATAACAACTAGCTAATATGGACGATTTTTGGATTAATTATCCAACTGGCAATATGACTGACAATATTGATTTATATTTTTTGTGTGATTTGTCATTTTTAACTAGGATTTTAGATTGTCTTGAGGTATACGTG
Organism: Triturus cristatus; assembly: GCF_964204655.1. Taxonomy (NCBI): domain Eukaryota; kingdom Metazoa; phylum Chordata; class Amphibia; order Caudata; family Salamandridae; genus Triturus; species Triturus cristatus. The sequence goes on along the minus strand of NC_140589.1, from coordinate 655,300,077 downwards.
TCGTGACATGTTTTTTTGATTCTGTGTGTTTTTAACCATTAAGTGATTTATGTATTGTATGTCTAGGGTTATTGTTTTTTACAGGAGTTAAAATGTCTATATATGTTTAAATTTTTTTTTAAGTCACCTTTGTGATCTTTTACATGTTGTCTTATGCTGTTTCCAGCCCTGATGAAGTTCCATCTATTGGAACGAAACGCGTTGGCTGTTGTCCTGTGTGTATCTACCATTATATGAAGATGAATAAAGGATTTTCTAGAAAAATGATGGCCTTTTCGGATATGTGACTCCATTCCTGGTGCCGCCTCTACTTTTCTTCAAAAGTTCATTCCTGGGCTTTCCAGTAAGACCTTTCTGCAGCAGGTCTTGGAGACGCTTGGCACGGGACTCTTTGATTTGTGGGACTTTGGTATTGATGTGCTCAACATTAGTCGGGCTGTGGGATCTCTTTTTTGTTAAGGCAAATGTAGCTGTCACCCAGCCCAACCCAGACATGTACTGGAGAACTAGGTGCTGTCAGGCACATAGAGCAGTAAGTGCAGAGAAAGGTACACTTTCTTAAAGTGATTTTTCGAAAATAGTAAAGTTAAATCCAACCTCACCAGTAAGCAGCATATATCAATACCATTCCAAACATACGAAACATCAAAAAGCTATTCTTCTCTGATCAGAAATGACCACTTAAAAGGTATAAGGGTATTTCCAATGCTAACCTATGAGAAGTATCGGCCTCACAATAGTGAATAACATAATAGGCTGTTTGTCACTACTAGGACATACAAAACACAACAATGCATGTCCTACCTTTTACCTTAATAGCACGCTGCCATTTAGGGGATACCAGGGGCTTACCTTAGGGGTGACTTGTATGTAATAAAAGGGGAATGTACGGCCTACCAAATAGTAGTGGCAGGCCCCAGACAGGTTTGAAAGGCTACTTCTTTGATAGGCACAATCTGTGCTGCAATTCACTAGTAGCGTTTAACTTACGTGCCCTGGCTATATTATATACCACTTTGCAAGGGACTTACAAGCAAATTAAATATGTCAATCAGGTATTTACCAAATACACACATGTCTAGGGAAGAAGCACATGAACTTTAGCAGTGATTAGCAGTTGTAAAGTGATCAAAGTCCTAAAGCCCACAAAAAGATACAGCAAAACGTGGACGTAAAAAGCAAAAAGATAGGGGGAAGACCACCCTAAGGATTCCAGATTTAACAGTTGTGGGCTTTTTTCTATGCTTATTTATTCTGTTATCTGTTTCTCGAATCTTTTCTCCTCTTCTTCAGTTCTCTCCTTTTAGTTTTATGCATTTTTCATTGCATGGTCTTACTATTCATTGCTTGTTTCATGTAGTTTTTTGGTTTGACGTGTATTTCATTGTTACTATAAATTTACTTTTGCAAAAACTTGGTATTTCCATTGAAAGACAAATGTTTCTTATGCATTTGTCACAATATAATCCCCAAATTGCTCTCTTTCAATATTTCAGTTTATTAAAAGAGGAAGCTATAAAACCTTTAAAACAGGATAGGTTGGTTATATTATGGTTCCCATGCACAACAGAACAAGAATGGAGTCACTATTTTTTTTAATAAGCATACAGATATCTCGGTGATACACTCAAAAAATAGATGATGCTGGCAAATGGATAATTGCTAAATTTATCATAGGTGTTCCAATGCAATTGCAATGGATTTTAACCGTTCCCCAGATTTGCAAGTAATTGTAAACCTGGTGAAGTGCCAAAAACGTACACCTTCCCAGGGGAGGCTTAACAAGAAGAAATATCTGGTTTTCTCCTTGTTTATTCCTCTTTCTATGTGTGCTGCATCCTACAGCACACTTAGAGAGAGGACTATGCCTACAAGGATTGGCTTTGTGCAGGAAGGTGCCCCTTCCTACACAAAAACAATCCTGCAAGCAACACAGGCACCCTTTCACCATTGTACAAATGCACCTGTGTTGGCGCTATGCTGCCAAAAAGGTTCCAAAAAGGTGCCAGCGCAAGGGAAAGTACAGGGTTGCACAGAATTGTCCTAAATATAATTCATTTCAGCCCTTTCTCTTTCATGCAGTGCAGCACAGCAAGGTGATTTGCTGCGCAGCACTGAGTGACTTCATCATAAATTAGGCACTTAGGGCCAGACATACGACCCTTAGTGTTTGTGACTTGTAATTAGCATTTATTTGCAACTCACAAATTGTGAGTCGCAAACACTAATGTACAACAGTTTTTGAGACACTGTTTGCGATTCCCAAATGGTCACACAGGACCTGCTTAATTAATATTTATGAGACAGGTCATGTTTTGCGACTCATTGGGAATGGCCAGCACAAACAGGAATGGTGGCCTACTGTGGTAAGCAGACCACAATATCTGTGACTGCTTTTTCAAAAAAGCAGTTTTTTTTAATGCAACCCGTTTTCCTTAAAGTCAGGTAAAGGTTTTAAGAGCAGGTACTGGTCTGTAGGCCCTGGACGCCCTCGGCATGCCTCTTTCTAATCGCAATTCGCAAAACCTATTTTGTGAGTTGGTAACAGGTTACCAACTCGCAAAATAGGTTTGGTAAATGCTACAACCCTTTTTAGCGGTTGCAAATGGGCGGATTTTCAATTTACAAGCGCTAAAAATAGTTGTAAATCTGGCCCTTAGTTTGTATAGAGTACACTATTTACTTTAAATAGAGTGAATGGGAGCAGCCACCAATTTTATTTGATATCCTGCATTGGACATGCTCTAAATAGGTCCCACATTTGGTATTCAAAATATTTTAAATTGTTAATGGTTTACAAAGTGAGCCAATTCCTACAACAATATGAAGAAGGCTTTAATGTTGTTCTCTGTAATCATTCCGATGCAGATATTAAATTTCCTACATTTTAAAGGACATTTCAGTATACGTGTATTCATCCCCAGAGCCGTAATGGTATAGATACACTGTTGTTAAACTTTGATGGTCTTGTGAAAAACTGTAGTGTTAAGAAGTTTTCAGAAGAAATACAACTAAATATATTAACACAGTCCCAATATTCAATAGAAAAATAAAAACACAGTTTTTCTCCTATATGGGATTACTTTACAGAGCTGATCATCACATTATTCAATGGCTCTGCTAGTCAACATTTGCGCTTTGTTTTTCAATTTGGGAAATAGTTTGTAAACTACACCTCAACAGCAAATGACCAGATAAACACAAATACTCATAGAATATATTGACAAAACCCCGGCAGATACAGTTCACACGTGAATTCTCCCAATTATACATTTATTTTGTTATCAATAAATAATTACTAGAATCATAGGTAATTTCACCACAGTAGTAGTTTCTGTTCTCATCAACTATGGTATTTTTCTTAAACTTTATACCCTGAGCATTTTATTCTCAGACAACATTCAGCAGCTCTAAAACAACACAGTCCACCTAAGCTTACTGACAGAGCTCTCAGATGCGCAGAGCTTCTCTCTTTATTAGAATGAACTGCCAAGGAGATCCCCAGAGACTGTCCTAATGTTCCCCTTTGAACATAAATATAATGACTCAATCTGACCCACTAAGTAGCCTTTTCATAAAGCACAATTAGAGTCTGTAATGTGACAGGTCTGGAGGTATGCTCTCTTATCCCAGGATACCTGATTGCTGCTTCATTTCAGATACAAAAGTAAATGGCACAGACCCTCCAGAGGCGGTTACATTTTTGGAGGAATAGTGGTATCTGAAACAGTTAAATTGCAACCATGTGAAAGGCGATGATCCTGCTAAAATATGCTCTCTGCAGTCCAATTTGCAACCTTTTCAACCAGACACTGCTGAATAGTTCACTACAAGCTGAAATGCTGATCAGTTCAGAAAATATAACCCTCAGAAACATATATCTTTTTGCAGTTAATTTCAAGTATTCACACACCTAAGTGAGTGCCCTTAAACATCCCAGCAACATATTCCACCAATTAACATGAACATTAGTTAACTTAGTAGCTGAATATGCAATGACAAATGTAAAATTCAATGCTCAAGTGACATGCTTTTGAAATGTGCTGATTTGCAATAGGCAGTCATAGTTATCCTTGAAGACCATAGAAAAACTAAGAAGCAAGTTTCTTGAACTAAAAGCAAACCTAATATTGGGGAAATGTGAACATTGTAAATTAGAAGCTTGACCTTAAAATGACATGCTTAGAAATGTTCCCCATAACTGCATAAGCAACATTGTCTTCTTAAATGTCAAGAACTTTCTATTTTTCTCATGTTCTCAGATAAATGCTTGAATAAGATACTTATGCCTTATAGACAGTAATTCATGTTCGCATTAAATAGAATGCATTACCTAACAGTTATATTGTCTCTTAGTTAATATAGTTCATTATTCTTGCAGTGAAAGGAAATGTGATGCAGAAGTCTGACCTGTGCTCAAATGCCTATGGAAACTAAGGCTTATATTTCCAGAATCTAACTATGCAAGAATGTTTGTAGCTAACTTTGTGATAACTTCAAAAGCTGCATGTATTTTTCATGAGAATGGAGGAGCCGAACCCTGTCAATGACAAGAAATGCCACCTGATTGGTCTAGGGATGAAGGACCACAAAACAATGTCAGCAATCTGTATTCATGTCTTTTAAATTAGTGTGTGTTCCTAGGTAGAGACTTAGGGGTCTATTAGTATGTCGGGCAGAGGCACTACAGCGGTGCTGGCGGAAAATGCTTTTTTCCGCACGCCAGCAGCAGTCCTCATGTACGCCATATTAGTATGGCCAAACATAGGCTATTACCCGTACGCTACGGTGCGACGCAAAACACCATCAAAGTGCGCCCACCACTGTGGCGGTGGGAACAATGGAAACTCACCGTCGTGCGGAACGACGTGCCATCCGCTGTATAAATCAGGATGCCCCAAACAGCCAGTCACACCGCAGCGGAGATACCGTCCAACCAGAGACGGCGGAAGCTCGACAGCGGAGCGCGAAACCAGAGTCCCAGTCCCTTCCACCCGGTCCCGACCGCAATGGATCCAGCTCTACACGTCTTCCCGGTGCTGTACCTGATACATTACCAGCAACTCATCGACCGTCGCGGACCATGACGCAGGTACGCAATAACACAATTCTGCACACAACCACAACACACAACTCATGGGCTGATATAGGGTCCCTGTCCACACCAGACACCCTGGTGGGGACAGAAACACAGCCACAAGTGTACCCACACATGCCCTACCTGTCGCCAAATCACCCTTCTGCATCCAGGTCACCCATCGTCCGCGATCATGAACTAATGTCTTGGTCACGTCACCGCAGTGGTGAAGACGCGGGAAAACATGTGCACAATGCAGAAGGCAGGGCCAGCGCCAGGCATGGGCAGTGCACAAAGATCATAATGCCACACCTCCATCCTCCACACACTAGGCCCCTCCAACATGAAGGGACATGCCATGTGCCCCTCCTGTGCCCCCTACACAATAACCAGCCAGGTGAACACACACCCTGCACCAAACAACTAGGGAGACAGCCAAACAACTAGGGAGACAGCCACAGCAGGAGTGGCTGCAGAGGAACACACAGCACAGAAGCACAGGGCCAGGGCAACCCACACACCCCAACAACAACACACACATGGCAAGAAAACTGAGTCCAAGCACAAAATGAACACACAGACATATAATGAACAATCACTCCACTGGACACACAGCCTGCCAAGACACACAGACATATCCCACACTGACACACAGCCACATACACAGACCGCATGCCAGCAGCAATGGAGTACAACATATAGGAAAGCTAAAGTAAGGTGCCCACAAATGGAAGGCCAAGGAGCTAACTACCAAGCATGTGCACATCACATGCAAGACAAGAAACATATAACAATACCCTCAGCCCATCCAATCACACATGGCTGGCACAGTGAGTGAAGTCAAACCACAGTCACCTCAGTGCAACAACTCAGGGAGACAGCAAGGCAACCCATGTATAGGCACAGGGATGAAAGGAAGGCCCTGAAGTCAAACTGTAAACAGCCACACATATGTACATAACAACTACACAGGAGTATGCCAGCAGCACAACACACAGGGCACATTGACACACTCCATGACTGTCAAACACATGTAGGAATCTTCACACATACCCCCATCACACCTGCAGCACACAACACCAGTGTCAGAGACACAGAAGGGTGTCAATAATGTCCAGTCATTACACAGACAAACAATCACACTCCCTGGGGGGTATCCACAAACATCACACACACACACAAGGATGCCAGAACCAATGTCTGCACCAAAACAACAGACAAACACATAACTCAACAAAAACACACCGAGAACCACAACAAGACCAGACATGACCTGTGCAGTCAAACTGTGGAAAGGCAATGGGAGCACAGATAGAACAGGAGTGCACAACCTCAGCATTCAGGAACAATGCACAGACAACATACCACAACACAGATAAGAAGTGCACCATCACAAAACAATCATGGACACAAACTGGGAGAAATGGGCCTACAATGACACACAGACATATATACCACATCACCCATCAAGTCAACATGATGTCATAGTGTACCACATGCCTGCACGTGCACAAGAATGACTAGAGACAGCTCAAATATGAGAGGAGAAAACACCAAGGACGCACCTAACACAAGCACAGGAACTAGAATAGACCTAAGTTCATGTGACAGACCCACAAGTAAGGCACACCACACTGGCTACACACATCTGAATGAAACACACCAACCGAACAAAACACACACACTGTCATGCAAATAGAACACCACACACAGATCATCTGTCAGCACCAAGAGACAACACAGCCCAAACACTGCAAACAATCACATCAAACACACAACAGATGAACATGCCAATAAGTCACATTGCAAACACAGCCAGCCATCAGGGGATGCACACCAGGCAAGGACAAGGCAACAAACACCCACAGCACTGCATGCACACCAAGCTGTGTGTGCACACCAAACATACCAGCCCCACACAGATATGAGTGACACAACATGAACACCAACAACAACAATCCAAACAGCACACTGACAACATCACACTCAGGAAGGGAAGCAGTACCTCAGCAAACACACATACACCTAGCCCAACACCCACAGATGCACAAGTCTGGGACACCAAAGTGAAAACAAAATGACCAGAGGACTGTGCAGCACAAACAGTTGAACTGCATATGAGCAACCATGACTGCTAAACAGTACAAGAAAATCACATATAACCAATTGGGAAAATGTCCTGAGTGGCACATTGCTCATGTGCAAAGATTTGCACCACAAAGAACAGTGTCACAAATGAAGTGATGGGGAGGCACACACACAGGCAACCCAAGGGGATCGCTGACATGAATGTGAAGTGGTGTGTAAGTCATTAGTGGACATGGCAGGAGTGTACCATATACAAATAGATGGAGTACAGACTCACAATGGGTAGGCATCTGAAGCACAGATAGGGGATGGTATGACACCACACACCACATGCCATACTGGAGGCAACAAAGCCCCATGTGACAGTAATGCATGAGAAAACACACCCACAATGTCAGTATGGCTGAGAAGGTATGCACAGTCAGCATAAACAGCATCAAGACACATGGATGATCAACAAAACACAACACTGACTTGCCAGCCACATACTCTGCATACTCACAATTGAGAAAAACAAGCAGGAGTCAGCCAGAACTGCAAGGACACACCAACACACTGCACAGTGCACATCATACAACACATACATGCACACAATCACAATCACAATCACAGGGCTGAACAATCACACACACACAGGCACTCTTCTCCTGGGTGACACATGTGTGTAGTCGACATTGCAGGGGCACACACACATCCACACTCCCGACAAATTCACCCCCTGCAAACTTCTTGGCCACCAAAGTGTACACATTCAAAGTAACCCATGTGACTAGGATGACTGACCATCACAAGATGACTATACACCTACACTGCTGAGCACACATAAAGCAAGATCACACATACATGATGACCCTGGCCAGCCTGCCTGCAATCCTGTGGATAGAATCCCACTCTGTGCTGGCAGTGCCTCCAAACCTGACGTGTACAATATAGCTAACATGAACAAAGAATGAGAATGACAACAGTATTTCATCTAAAAACACCATCATTGCACCCAGAAGCATCAGAGTCAGCAAGAACTGAAATCCCTGTCACCCCTGTAAAAAATAGAAAAAGTGAGACAAGCCGTTGGCAATGTTGAAGTGGCATACAGAGCATGTGGCATAGTAAACCATACACACACAGGAACAACTTTAATCAGTAAGGACACTGACAAAACAGACAACAAGAGTAAATGTCTTTATTCACATATTGCACAGATAGGCACCAATATAGGACAAGAGCAAGGCCAGTGGCCAGCACAAAGTGCAAAGTAAGTCCATGAGATCCTATACAGGCAAGGGGCAAACATCAGTGAACAACAAAGCCAGTGGCCAGTCCAATGTGCAGATACGTTACATGAGATCCTGCACAGGAAAGGGGCAAACATCAGTGAACAATAAGGCCAGTGGCCAGTGCAATGTGCAGAGTAAGTCCATGAGAAGCTGCACAGACAAGGGGCAAACATCAATGAACAACAAGGCCAGTGGCCAGTCCAATGTGCAGAATGAGTCCATGAGATCCTGCACACGCAAGTGGAAAACATCAGTGAACAACAAGGCCAGTGGCCAGTCCAATGTGCAGAGTAGTTACATGAGATCCTGCACAGGCAAGGGGCAAACATCAGTGAACAACAAGGCCAGTGGCCAGTCCAATGTGCAGAGTGAATCCATGAGAAGCTGCAGAGGCAAGGGGCAAACATCGGTGAACAACAAGGCCAGTGGCCAGTCCAATGTGCAGAGTGAGTCCATGAGATCCTGCACAGGCAAGGGGCAAACATCGGTGAACAGTAAGGCCAGTGACCAGTCCAATGTGCAAAGTGAGTCCATGAGATCCTGCACAGGCAAGGGGCAAACATCAGTGAACAACAAGGCCAGTGGCCAGTCCAATGTGCAGAGTAGTTACATGAGATCCTGCACAGGCAAGGGGCAAACATCAGTGAACAACAAGGCCAGTGGCCAGTCCAATGTGCAGAGCGAGTCCATGAGAAGCTGCAGAGGCAAGGGGCAAACATTGGTGAAAAACAAGGCCAGTAGCCAGTCCAATGTGCAGAGTTGTTGCATGAGATCCTGCACAGCAAGGGGCAAACATCGGTGAACAACAAGGCCAGTGGCCAGTCTAACGTGCAGAGTGAGTCCATGAGATCCTGCACAGGCAAGGGGCAAAAATCAGTGAACAACAAGGCCAGTGGCCAGTCCAATGTGCAGAGTGAGTCCATGAGAAGCTGCACAGGGAATGTGTGTGTCTGTACCCTGCCATGGTCAGCAACCCAGTAAGGGGGGGTAACAATGGGCAGTACAGGCACCACTGTGGGAGAGACAGGTGTGTGAGGGGGACAACCACTCAGACTTGCCTGTCAGTCGGACTGGGAGCTGGCTGTGTGTCGGGGACAGTTGGAGTACTTGACCGGGGACAGAGAGGCCCAGCTGAGGTATAGGCATCAGTGGCTTGGGAAGCCAGCGGGCTGCTTGGACCAGGTGGTGTAGTGGCATGCGGAGGTGGAGTCATGCTGCGATGAGACACAGTGTGGGTGGGAGATTGTGGAGGGGTACCTTTCCACTTCTTGGGGATTCTAATTGGCTTCCCTGTCTTGGGATTAGTGGCAAGTGGTGCGGACACAACAGGCACACTCACCACCAAAGCTGCATCAGGTGCATCCGGTGGCCCACCCTCTGGGGACATGCTGGATCCAGCTGTTCGCTTGGCCTGGCCTTGCCTTTGCACCTTCATCCCCTGTTTACCAGGTGTTTCCCCTACAGTGCCCTCCTTTCCCTGCTTTACTGGGCTTTGGATGGGATTCGAGGTTATGGGTGAATCTGCCTTGGAGCTCTTCTTATGTGTACTCTTAGCAGGCACCACCTTCTCATTGGGGACGGAAACTATCTGCTTGTCTATGCAAGCCGCTTTTGGGACAGGAGAGTCCTTGGCTGGAGATGCCTCTGAGGCATGTGACCCTGAAGCCTGCTTCTTGACTTTGTGGCCCTTGCTGTCGTCTAACAGGCTTTTGCCTTTGCACTCTGGGGTGGCTTTAGTTTTCTGTGGGGATGGTGTCTGTGCCCTGGAACGCTTGGGCTGCTGCTGCTATGTGCTGCGTGTGCTGTATCTTGACCTTGAGGGCTGTTGTGCATGGTCACTCTCGTCAGGTGTGGCCACTGGCAGGGGGGTGGACAAAGGGACTGGAGCTGGACTCCCAGATCGTGCCAGTTGAAGGGCTGCCGTCACTGCGGAGGACAAAGACTGGACAGTTGGTGTAGCCCACCCACGTCTGAATGTATGCCCTCCATGAAAGCAACCACCTGTGCCAACATTTTGTCATGGTCTATAAAGGCATTGAGGAGAGCTGTCTGGCCCACACACAGCTGGCGCAAAAGGTCCACAAACTCAGCAGGGAGGACAGATGCAGGGACAGCGGTGCCTGGGGTGAAGGACACTCTTCCCTTCTTACTGGCGCGAACACGGGCAGCACAAGTGGAAGTAGCTAGGAGGATGGGCACCGTACGCTTTGAGGTGGAAGAGGATGCTGAGTCCCCGTTCCCTGTGCCCGCCAACATGGCTTCGTCACCGCCGTCAGATGACGTTGAGCTTTGCGTCTCTGGCTGTGATTCCTCCAGCAGACTCCTGTTCCCCTCCAAGGCGCTGGTCACATCTGTGTCACTGTGCTTGTGTGCAGCTGTTGTGCTTGATGCCTCACCACTGGTGTCCGTCCCCTGTCCTTCCGGGTCCACAGGAGATGCTGCATGAGAGAGAGAGAGATGTAGGCTCACGTTATTGGCATCAACAGAACAAACATATGTAAGCAAAGCATCACTGACGATGACGAAATCTACATGTTGCACACCACCCTGTGCAATGACATTGTGCAAACTCAATTTTTAACTCGAACAGTGGGTGTCAACAAGCAAACCAGGCATAAGTGAGCCATGTGATGCCCACACAGCACAATATCCTGCTGGTGGCTCCGTTCAACCAGACACACAAATAGCTCTGAGCACCCCTTATGGGGGCCAGGATGAACCCCACAACATGTTGCTACTGTCAGATCTGGATGGAGTAGAAGGGGACAACACAGATACAGACTCCAACATAACAGTCCACAATCGCCATGAGCTCATGCCATACACCAGGTTCACAACTACTGTTGCACATTGGCGTCAGATGTCTAAGCCTCACAAATCTGAGGTCAGGCAATGCACGCATTGATGAAAGCACACTCAGATTAGGCACACTGCCGTACACTTCCATGTGATTTACCAGACTACCCAAATGCAGACGATACCAAAAGTCCAAGACTCAGATTGCAATGTAAATGCCCAGTACTAAAATCACATTAGGAAGTATAGGTGGGGCAAATGCATGACAACTGCACCCAGCACTGAGGCCACTTACAAGCCACTGCATCACACTACCAACATCACATAGCCCAGCACTGGCCCAGGCTGTGTACACATGCAGTCACTCACAGCCAAAGTCACCCTTCCCAGAATACTCACCCCTAGCTTACTGCTGATGCTACTTCAAACGTGCATCCAGCTCAGGCTGTGTCACAGCCAAGATGCGGGCCATTAGTGGAGTCATGCTGCGCCGCCCCAACCTGCCAGTCCGAGGGATCAGCCCCAGTGTCATCTCGGCCACGTTCTTGCTCAGCCGGCAGATGTCATCCCACCTCTTGCGGCAGTGGGTGCGCCGCCGGTTTGAGACACCAAGAGCCCACACCTTGCATTCACTGGCCCTCCACACGGCCTTACGCTGGTGTACTTTGAGCTGCAGGCATGGGAGACAAGAGGGGGAAAACATCAGTGTTATGTACCACATCAGTGTTATGTACCAATTTCTCTCAGTACAGTAGCATGATACTGACTCATACAAATCCACAGAGATGTCTAATAGAGAAAAGAATGCATCTCACATGGTACATCAGCATTGGAGAACCACACGTAAATGCATGCAGGTGTGAGGGTGGACACAGTACATGCACATCTCAAACACATGCAGGATGCCAACACATAAAGCCATGTGTAATCTGCCCACATCTACTGTCCATTTTTCTGTAGATCAATACATGCATTGCATATCAACATATGTTTGGGGGTAGACTCACTGTGTCCAACACTGCGCAGCCCTCAATGTCCTTGCCCTGTGAATGGTTCACTGTGCTATGGAGGTCACATTGAGGAACATGATCTCACAAACCCACACCCTTCTCACAAGGCCTGTCCTGTGCAATCAAACTGCAAAGATAAGGGGTCCCCTGGTGCTAATGTGAAGTTCACCTAGACAGGGAAATACATACTGTAAATAATCTAGGGCAACTTCAATTCAATGGAAATATCAGAACATGTCAAATAAAATTAGTGACACTAGCATTTAGAAAAATACAAAACAATGTATTTATTATATAGAATTTTGTTTTAAATACAAAAACATAATAGATATGTTCAAAATTGCATTAGGCTACCGCGATTGGGGTTCCCATTGTCTGTAAGGGCATGGTCCATGGTGGTGACACACCATAGGGGCTAGGCGGGCGCTACTGCGATGGTGCATCTTTCAATTGCATCCAATGACCTGCTCCACAGTGGTGGAGCATGCCTACCGCGATTTTCAAAATTGCATTAGGCTACCGCAATTGCGGTTCCCATTGGCTGTAAGGGCATGGTCCGAGGCGGTGACACACCGCTATTGCCAGGCAGTATCTAGCACGATTTGGGTGCCATACATTGGTGCCTATGACCGTGATTTGGGTAGCGGAGCATGCCTATTGCCATTTGACCATGTGTATCTGCCTATCACTACCACGATTGTGTCTTGGGCATTGCCGGTGACACACCGCTGGGGCCAGGCAGTAGCTACCGCGATTTGGGTGCCATACATTGGTGCCTATGACCGTGATTTGGGTGGCAGAGCATGCCAACCGGCATTTGACCATGTGTATATGCCTATCATCTACCGCGATGGTGTCTTGGGCATTGGCGGTGACACACCGCTGGTGCCAGGTGGTAGCTAGCGTGATTTGGGTGCCATACATTGGTGCCTATGACCGTGATTTGGGTGGTGGAGGATGCCAACCACCATTTGACCATTTGTATATACCTATCACTACCACGATTGTGTCTTGGACATTGGCCGTAACACACCGCTGGTGCCAGGTGGTAGCTACCGCATTTTGGGTGCCATACATTGACATGGGTGACAGTGAATTGGGTGGCGGAGCACTTTGACAGCACCTATGGACACATCATGCTGTGTAAATGGCCAATGGGCAGTTCTCAACAGTGCACAGTGGCCACATGAACAATGGCATATCATTATGCACACAATGCCAATGTCACATTTAACCCACAGCTGACTGCACATGGCATGTTTGTGTATGTGATTTAGTACACTGTCATGTACTCCGTCACATGTCACTTGTGATATTGATGGGCATGTACACTGAACAGTGTTGTTATGGACTCTCCAATGTGTACACATGTCAATGTGTGATAGTGATGTGACAATCCCAGTGATGTATGTCTCAATGAACAATGTGCATATTTGAATGTCTACTTTTATTGGATCATGCACACACATGTTGTTTACACTCAGCCTATGGTAATTGTGTTGTTGATGTGTGCCATGTTCAGCTTACGCCTGAAGGTGTGGCAGGGACAGCAGCTGGGTATGAGACAGTGTTGCTTTTTGACACATATGCTGGATGAAATAATCTCATGCATGACCATGCTAGATGTGGTCATATCCCTATGTGCATTCTCATAGTCATATGGTGTTTCTGAGGTACTTGCTGTGTGAAAGGGGACAAGTGTACGAGTAGTGTAGCTGAAGGCGTCCCTACATGTAAGCTGCTCTGTAACTCAATTGTGATGACAGTCATTGTTGGCATTGTGTCAGTCAAAACGTAAGAGGTTATGCACATCTCATGGTGTATTGCATTGACATGTGTCTACTTTCATCTCAACTAGGAGGAGACCAAATCTGCATCATCCCTTCACAGTGCTTGCAGATATGGAGAATGAGGAGATCATCCGGAAATTCTGTCTGGATAGAGCCACCCTACAGAACCTTTGTGCTATGTTGGAGCTCCACCTGCAGCCTCGCAGAAGATATCCAACAGCTTTCACCCCAACGTCAAAGGTGATAGTGGCCCTACATTGTTGCGCCAGCTGGCATGTCGCAACCTATGTTCAGCATGGTGCTGCGTGATGTCCTGTCCGCTATGATGATCTACAAGGACAGATATATCCATTTCCCCAGGGGGCCTGAATTGGCGGCTGTGAAGGGAGATTTGTATTCCCTTGGACACATCCCCCATGTTGTTGGTGCCATTGATTGCACCCATGTTGGGCTAGTTCCACCACAGGCATGTGAGCACATCTACAGGAATCAGAAACATTTCCATTCCATCAACGTGCAAGTGGTGTGGCAGGCGGATATGATTATCTTGCACGTGTGTTCCAAATTTCCTGGATCAGCCTATGACTCATACATCATGCTTAACAGCATTTTACCACAGCTGATGGCTAATCTGCTTCCTGAGCGTGCATGGATTGTGGGTGAGTATGCAGAGTCAAATAGCGTGCTGTGTATGTGACATGCCGTCCTCTGACACAGTGTCATTACAAGGTTTCTCTGTGTTCCTCACACCTAGGTGACTCTGCGTATCCCAACCGTCCTTGGTTTCTGAGCCCACTGCGGAATCCCAGGACACCAGCCGAAGGCTGCTACAATGATGCCCATGGGAGGACAAGTCGTGTGGTGGAGCGTACTGTTAGTCTCCTGAAGTCACGGTTTCGCTGCCTGGACAAGACCGGAGGTGCACTGATGTACTCGCCCGGGAAGGTGTGTCAGATTGTAGTGGCATGCTGCATGCTCCACAACTTAGCCATTCGCAAGGAGATCCCACTGCTCCTGGATGTTGATGAGCAGCAAAGGCCCCCGCCTGAAACCATTCTGTGTCCAGTGACGAGGACAATGGAGAGGAGGAAGGTGTTGACCTGCGTCAACAGCTCATCAACCGCTACTTCACTTGAAGGTGAGTGACAATGTACTATGGTCCCATTGTCTGATGATGTTGCTGTTGTTGTGAAGGTATATGTGAGCTTTGTGACTTCAGCCTGTTGTCGGCTCAGTGCTGGCAGCCAATGTTTCTGGGACAGGGCAGTTTGGCACAGATACAGGATGTTTGTCGGTACTGTTGCTCGTTGTAATGTGTGGAGATTGGAGTACCCTGATGACAAGTGTTGTGTGATGTCTGTGATGCCACACCTAGACTAGTGAATGTTGTTCTGTTGTGTTTTCCTAGGTCCCTTCAGCATGTCCTTTCCTACATGTATTCCATACTCCTGGTGCGTTGTGCTCATGGTGGAGACTGCACATCCTGGAATAAAGACGGAGCAGAAACAACCACATGTGTGTAAGGAGTATTTATTTTCAATGGTGACATGTGAGGGGGAACATTTACATAGGGGTGATTAGTGAAGCAGTGAGTTGATAGTTATGGTAAATGAGAGAATCGAGTAGTCACCACATTGATGTGAAGACCCAGTTCAACAGACAGATGCCATTTACAAGGCTGTGTGGGAAAGGACAGTCGAAAAAGTCAATGCAGTAGTGAAGAGGGTTGCCATCATTGCTGGCTCCGTGTCTGACATTTTGCAGGTGCTTGGCCACAGGATACTCCCAGGGATTTCTTGGGACGGCCCCTTCGTCGCTTGGCAGGGGGGGCCTGTGCTGTAGGGCCAGTGGGGTCTGAGGACTCACCCCTCTCTGTGGCTGCAGGGGAGGATGTTGAACTGTCATCCTGCGGCCCAGCAGGGGGAGGTGGAGGTGTTGTTTGTGGCGCAGGCCTGTCCCTCAGTACCACCACTAATTTGCCCAAGAGGTCCACAATTTGTCCCATGCGGGTGTCTATGGACCTCATCAGCAAGAGGAGCTCGTGGGAATCTTCTTCTGACTGGCCCGTTCGTCCCTGGGCCCGTTCAAATTCCCCAAGGACTCTGTTTGTGTTGTCCAGGGCTTCAGTCCCAGGCTCTGGTTGTCTGTGAGTGACCCTGCCCCTCCCACCTGCCCTGCTGCCACAGACCTGTTGCCTCACCACTGTGGACACCCGTATCCTCTCCCTGCCCTTCTCAGTTGGTGGCTTGGGGTGGTCATCCTCTGTGACAGGGGGAGTGTTGCAGGCACCACTGGTGGTGGTGGTGGAGTAGGACGCACAGGCCATAACAGCAGGGGTCTGTGTAGCTGTTGGTGTTGCTGCAGATGTGGTGGGGGGATGATGGGGCCCTGGGACCGGTTGTGCTTTGGCACACCAGATGGGCCGGCTTGGAGCTCCTCGTCCTCTGAATCCCAGGAGTTAACATCCGAAAGTCCATGTTCTAGGAGAGGAGACTGCTCTGCAGGTTGCTGGTGTTTTCCTCTGCAGTCAGTTCTTGGTCACCTTTGGGACAGATAGGAAATGGTCATTGTAGTGCACCCCGCAAGCTTTGTGTTAGCTGTGTATTACTCACTGTTTGTACACCACACAGTTGACTAATTATGACATTGCTTGTATGTGCACTACTGTGCCTCCTGAGATGATGTTGAGGTGTGAGGTGTCAAAACTTACCATGCGCCACGTGCATGTTTTGTGATTACAGGGACATGTTGCCGTCTATGGACTAGCGCAACAAACATTTTCTGTGACGCATCATTGTTGATTACTCTGCCCTGGCTGATGTAACATCTGAGCATGAACTGGCCATTGTTATCTCATGCGAACCTTTGTCATGTAATGTGCAAATCTGAATTTGGACCAACAACCATGCTTTCTTTGTTTTCATGTGGTCCTTGCTGCTCTGGCCACATGGCACTTACACATGGCATTCAGTGCTGTGCATGATTGTGCACAGACTTTCTTCAGCATGTTAATTGTTGTGTCACACTTTGGTTGCTGTGACAGTTTAATTTGCTTAGCTGTCTGCGCACTGTGAGTGGCAATGGTATTGGTGTGTATATTTGTGCAATGAGAGGGCTAGTGTTGTCATATGGCACCATGCTTTTTTAGAGGAATGGCTGAGTGCATATACTGGCTACTTACCTGTTATATTTTCTCTTTGTGTTGGATTTGTGACACATCTCTGTGTGTGTGGTGTAGGCTTCCATCCTGCTCAGGGGTGAGACAAAGAAGCATGATATGTCTACCTACCTATTAGTTTGAAGTGGACATTGCAATGGCTGACACATGCATCTGGGTGGGAGGGAGTGCTCCTTCTTGATGAGCTGGGGAACAAGGGGGCCTGGTGTGAGTTGTTGCGCATGCCCCCCACCCCCAAACAGCCTTCCCAGGGTGAGGTCTACCTACCTGTTTATTTGTAGTGATGCAATGGCTTCCACCTGCTTCTGGGTGTGGGAGTGTTCCATCATGCTCAGGTAGGAGTTGTAGTGCAGTCTTCCCACCCCCAAGCACCCCTCCATGTTAAGATGACTACCTACCTGTTAGGTGAAGCTGAACAATGCAATTGCTGACACATGCTTCTTGGTGTGTTTGAGTGCTCCATCCTGCTCAGGGGTGCCTGGTGGGAATTGTAGTGCAGTCTTCCCGCCCCTAAACATCCCTCCCTGTTAAGATGGCTACCTACCTGTTAGTTTGATGTGAGCAATGCAATCTTTGCCACATGCTTCTGGGGGGTGCTCTATCCTGCTCAGGGGTATGACATGGTGCCTGGTGGGAGTTGTAGTGCAGTCTTCCCACTCCCAAACACCCCTCCCTGTTAAGAATGCTACCTACCTCTTAGCTGGATGTGAGCAATGCAATCTCTGCCACATGCTTCTGGGGGGTGTGCTCCATCCTGCTCAGGGGTGTGACAGGGTGCCTGGTGTGAGTTGTTGTGCAGGCCTCCCACCCCCAAACAGCCCTCCCAGGGAAGATGGCTACCTACTTGTTAGTTTGTTTGTAGCGATACAATGGCTTTTAACTGCTTCTGGGTGGAGGAGTGCTCCATCCTGCTCAGGTGTGGAACAGGGGGCCTGGTGGGAGTTGTAGTGCAGTTTTCCCACCCCCAAACACCCCTCCCTGTTAAGATGGCTACCTACCAGTTAGGTGAAGCTGAACAATGCAATGGCTGACACATGCTTCTTGGTGTGTTTGAGTGGTCTATCCTGCTCAGGGGTGGGACAGAGGTGCCTGGTGGGAGTTGTAGTGCGGTCTTCCCACCCCCAAACACCCCTCTCTGTTAAGATGGCCACCTACCTGTTAGTTTGATGTGAGCAATGCAATCTCCGCCACATGCTTCTGGGAGGTGCGCCATCCTGCTCAGGGGTGTGACAGGGTGCCTGGTGTGAGTTGTTGTGCAGGCCTCCCACCCCCAAACAGCCCTCCCAGGGAAGATGGCTACCTACTTGTTAGTTTGTTTGTAGTGATACAATGGCTTCCAACTGTTTCTGGGTGGGGGAGTGCTCCATCCTGCTCAGGTGTGGGGCAGGGGGCCTGGTGGTAGTTGTGGGGCAGGCCTCCCACCCCAAAACAGCCCTCCATGGGAATATGGCTACCCATCTGTTGGGTGAGGGTGAACCTTACAATAGCTTCCAACTGCTCCTGGGTGGGGGAGAATGCTACATCCTGCGCACGGGTGTGACAGGGACATTGTGGAAGTTGTAGTGCTGTTTGCCTGGACACATACAACCCTGTAAATGTTGTCTACCTTTGGGGTTATTCAGATGGAGTGAATGTTACATCTGTGGGACATATGTTGTATATTGTGGTGCATATGGATATAGTTAGGCCTCTGAAATGTAGCTTTGTAGTTTAGCTGGACAGTACATAGCTGTGTGATGGTCTACATTTGTTTTACTTACCAGCCTGCACTCCCCCAGCTATTCCTGTGAGACTCCCTGGATGCAGTGTGGCAAGCACCTTCTCTTCCCATGCAGTGAATGTTTTGGGTGCAATGGGAGGGTCACCGCCAGTCCTCTGAGCCAGCTTACGGTTCTTGCTCCTCTTCTCTTTCACAACCCTCTTCAAGTCATGCCACCACTTCATGATTTCCTTTTTGTTCTTGGGTGGTCCTCAGTGCATTGACCTTATCGACTATCCTTGCCCACATTTGTGCTCTTGTGGCTAATGGTGTCTGTTGGACCAGGATACCAAACACTTGTGGTTCGACTCTGATTATCTCATCTACCATGACTGTCAACTCACTCTCTGTGAATTTGGGCATTTTCTGTGTTGCCATGGTGTGTGATGTGCAAAGGGGTTATAGGTGCAGGGTTGTGAGGGGTGGGGTGGTAGTGATGTGTATGGTGTGTAATGTGCAAAGGGGTTAGTGGTGCAGGTGTGGAAGTGGTGGTGGTGCTATGTGTGGTGTGAGTAGAGATGGTCTGTTGATTTGCATCTCCTTTGTGCTCTGGTGTTGGGCCTTTCAGTTGTGGAGTTTTGTAAAGGATTGTGGTCAGGGAAGGGGCTAGTTTTGTACTCAGCTATGTGGGTGTGTCCAAATGGGGTATTGCTGTCAGGTGTGTTGTGTGGGTTGTCCTGGGATTTATATTTTTGTAGTTGCCATCTGGTTGTGTCATTGGGGTGTGTTCTGTGTTTTTGGGGGAATGGCTAGTTTGCTGTGTGCACTTTGTGGCCTTGTTGTGAGTTTTTTCTGTCGACCACCATATTGGTCACGGAGCGTCCGCAGCGGTGGCTATGCTACAGCTCTTCTGCCGGCTCCCCCATTCATCACTGTTGCCGACCGCGGCAGTCGGAAACAGCGGAACGTACTGCGGTGACATCGGGGATATCCTATTTTTCCGTGCGGTGTCTCCGTTGTCATGGTGGCGGTTTGGTGATTTTCCACCGCAAATCCGACCGCCGCGGACGGATTTTGGCCTTCTCCGCCTGCTACGGGCGTTTTTTTTTTGCCTTGGTCCGCCGCTGTCGTTTTTTTTTAGCAGTTGATCCTGATTGTACTGCCCGTTTGCCGCGGTACCGGCGGGCGGTTGTTTTCCGCTACCATGGCAGTCGGGGTGGTTTTCCGAGTGCCATCCTAATGGGCCCCTTAATGTTTTTTCCTCTTATTTTCCATGCAAGACTCTTGGCAGTTGCAGTTACTGCTGCTGCTGTTTCCCTATTGCCCTGCTATTGGCATTTAATTTTGACAGATTGCTACTGCACCTATATGCTGATTTATTTTGAATTTACTGAGGGCTGAGTTTCATGAACGTTTCTTAATGAGAGTTCTGCCTCTTTGGTTTTGCTTTGAGCTTTATGCTCCTTTGATCTCCCTCTTTTTCTTTCGAATCTGAACTCTTCATGGGTTCTATGAATCAAAAACCTGATCCCGATCTTAAGTACAGGGAATTAGTCCTTTATGGAACACGCTTATTAGATTTTTGGACTAATCTTAATGAGAATAAAGGGTTTAAAACGTATCTAAACTCTCATCATTGGCTGAACTTAAACTATTAATGCAATTTAGTTTATGATGTCTGGTTCACTCTTTGACTACTAATATGATATTCAAAGGTCCATCACCAGTTTTGAGGAAGTTCCAGCATAGAAACAGGGCCTAACCCTGCAAGTGATGGTAAATTGAAAATTAAACCGTGTGTCCTTGGAGGAAAGAAAACAGAAGGAAAACATTTGGGGTCCAGTCCACGCTATTATCTGCATTTTCCTGCAAGGTAAAGCAATCTTTGTTTGTCAAGGTGGTCAATGAGTGAACAAGAGTCACCCTTTCAATCCAGGCAAACCATCTCAGCCTTTTATTCTTCTAACTTCGGTAAACTGAGTACCACAAAAATGAGTCATATTAAGTGTTGTTACTTACAGTGCTTAAATAACATTAATGGCGACCTATACACCATTAAAATATTACTGTTACAGTCTTTTAGGATGTCAGCAAGTTTAGGATTTGTGTGATTTTGGAAGCATTTACTGGAGGCAACTGAAACACAAAAATACATTTTGACTATGTGTAACCTTTTCACCATGAGCTCTATCGGAACATGATTATCAGACCACCGTTAAGAAAGCATGGAATTTGATTACCTGTTTTAGTTGTTCTTTGCGTAATTAATTATTGACATTTTTGTTAAAGGACACAAGGAACTTTTTCTTTTAGCTATTATTATTGTAGTATGAATTTAATGTTGTATTCTTCTACATACTCTTACATGCCTTTGTGAATCACCTCCAAACATTTGAAATGGGAAAAATGTAGAAATATTTGGGCCATACTCATATACAATTAGCGCCATATTTATTAAGAGGTTGCATTGCTTTTCCACCATGCAACGAGATGCATGCGTGACGCAACCCTTAAGTGTGATTTATCAAGCAATAACTAGTTTTTGAGAGGTGGTAATTCCTTAATTAACAAGGGTATCTACATCCTTACTTGTCCTTAGTGAATGTGAGACTGCTAACCAATTAATTCCGAAAGTATACATATATAAACCAGGACAAGTGAATATTCTCGAAGAGTTCCTGCAATTCTTGATAAAGAACTGGTGATGTCGCAAATAATATGATAGTAGTGTCTTTATTGTCAATGGTGAACCAAGGCTCCAAAGTGATTTCCTAAAGTCAGAATTACTAACTCCAAAAGATTCAGCCAAAACGTGCTTCTCTCCCTTAACTGCTCACAGGCTTGGGGCTTTTTCATGGCGTTATTCAGTTGCCTGTTATTAGGACTCGTTGACAATAAAATAAAATTCTGGGGCATGAAAATATCCAAAGGCCGTGTCAGCATTTTAGTTTGAGGACATCTTAGGAAATCTGCTTCTTCTAAGTGTCACAAAAGGGGGTGGTGATGGACGGAGCATCTGAACCAATCAAACACTCACACCCAGTCAACAGATCTGGGTTTGATCCATCACCATTCTTTAGCCCACTCTGCCACCCCAGTTATACATGGCCATATGCAAATCAGTCTGACCCTGTGCCTCATGGGAACAGTCCAGCCCGAACTGCCAAGCCATGCCTTCCCTGGACCGGAAACAAGCTTCCTGGGACCGGTTTCTGGCATTTCAGCCGTCTTCAGCCAGGCTTGCTTGAATCCAGTGGCAAAGTGAGCAAGGGACTCACGTCTGAGCATACCCTGCCAACTTATGGCGAACAAAGCGGTACAAAAGGGGGTGGTGATGGACGGAGCATCAGAACCAATCAAACACTCACACCCAGTCAACAGATCTGGGTTTGATCCATCACCATTCTTTAGCCCACTCTGCCACCCCAGTTTAGACATGGCCATATGCAAATCAGTCTGACCCTGTGCCTCATGGGAACAGTCCAGCCCGAACTGCCAAGCCATGCCTTCCCTGGACCGGAAACAAGCTTCCTGGGACCGGTTTCTGGCATTTCAGCCGTCTTCAGCCAGGCTTGCTTGAATCCAGTGGCAAAGTGAGCAAGGGACTCACGTCTGAGCATACCCTGCCAACTTATGGCGAACAAAGCAGTACAAAAGGGGGTGGTGATGGACGGAGCATCAGAACCAATCAAACACTCACACCCAGTCAACAGATCTGGGTTTGATCCATCACCATTCTTTAGCCCACTCTGCCACCCCAGTTTAGACATGGCCATATGCAAATCAGTCTGACCCTGTGCCTCATGGGAACAGTCCAGCCCGAACTGCCAAGCCATGCCTTCCCTGGACCGGAAACAAGCTTCCTGGGACCGGTTTCTGGCATTTCAGCTGTCTTCAGCCAGGCTTGCTTGAATCCAGTGGCAAAGTGAGCAAGGGACTCACGTCTGAGCATACCCTGCCAACTTATGGCGAACAAAGCGGTACAAAAGGGGGTGGTGAATGACGGAGCATCAGAACCAATCAAACACTCACACCCAGTCAACAGATCTGGGTTTGATCCATCACCATTCTTTAGCCCACTCTGCCACCCCAGTTTAGACATGGCCTTATGCAAATCAGTCTAACCCTGTGCCTCATGGGAACAGTCCAGCCCGAACTGCCAAGCCATGCCTTCCTTGGACCGGAAACAAGCTTCCTGGGACCGGTTCCTGGCATTTCAGCTGCCTTCAGCCAGGCTTGCTTGAATCCAGTGGCAAAGTGAGCAAGGGACTCACGTCTGAGCATACCCTGCCAACTTATGGCGAACAAAGCGGTACAAAAGGGGGTGGTGATGGACGGAGCATCAGAACCAATCAAACACTCACACCCAGTCAACAGATCTGGGTTTGATCCATCACCATTCTTTAGCCCACTCTGCCACCCCAGTTTAGACATGGCCATATGCAAATCAGTCTGACCCTGTGCCTCATGGGAACAGTCCAGCCCGAACTGCCAAGCCATGCCTTCCCTGGACCGGAAACAAGCTTCCTGGGACCAGTTTCTGGTATTTCAGCCGTCTTCAGCCAGGCTTGCTTGAATCCAGTGGCAAAGTGAGCAAGGGACTCACGTCTGAGCATACCCTGCCAACTTATGGCGAACAAAGCGGTACAAAAGGGGGTGGTGATGGACGGAGCATCAGAACCAATCAAACACTCACACCCAGTCAACAGATCTGGGTTTGATCCATCACCATTCTTTAGCCCACTCTGGCACCCCAGTTTAGACATGGCCATATGCAAATCAGTCTGACCCTGTGCCTCATGGGAACAGTCCAGCCCGAACTGCCAAGCCATGCCTTCCCTGGACCGGAAACAAGCTTCCTGGGACCGGTTTCTGGCATTTCAGCCGTCTTCAGCCAGGCTTGCTTGAATCCAGTGGCAAAGTGAGCAAGGGACTCACGTCTGAGCATACCCTGCCAACTTATGGCGAACAAAGCGGTACAAAAGGGGGTGGTGATGGACGGAGCATCAGATCCAATCAAACACTCACACCCACTCAACAGATCTGGGTTTGATCCATCACCATTCTTTAGCCCACTCTGCCACCCCAGTTTAGACATGACCATATGCAAATCAGTCTGACCCTGTGCCTCATGGGAACAGTCCAGCCCGAACTGCCAAGCCATGCCTTCCCTGGACCGGAAACAAGCTTCCTGGGACCGGTTTCTGGCATTTCAGCCGTCTTCAGCCAGGCTTGCTTGAATCCAGTGGCAAAGTGAGCAAGGGACTCACGTCTGAGCATACCCTGCCAACTTATGGCGAACAAAGCGGTACAAAAGGGGGTGGTGATGGACGGAGCATCAGAACCAATCAAACACTCACACCCAGTCAACAGATCTGGGTTTGATCCATCACCATTCTTTAGCCCATTCTGCCACCCCAGTTTAGACATGGCCATATGCAAATCAGTCTGACCCTGTGCCTCATGGGAACAGTCCAGCCCGAACTGCCAAGCCATGCCTTCCCTGGACCGGAAACAAGCTTCCTGGGACCGGTTTCTGGCATTTCAGCCGTCTTCAGCCAGGCTTGCTTGAATCCAGTGGCAAAGTGAGCAAGGGACTCACATCTGAGCATACCCTGCCAATTTATGGCGAACAAAGCGGTACAAAAGGGGGTGGTGATGGACGGAGCATCAGAACCAATCAAACACTCACACCCAGTCAACAGATCTGGGTTTGATCCATCACCATTCTTTAGCCCACTCTGCCACCCCAGTTTAGACATGGCCATATGCAAATCAGTCTGACCCTGTGCCTCATGGGAACAGTCCAGCCCGAACTGCCAAGCCATGCCTTCCCTGGACCGGAAACAAGCTTCCTGGGACCGGTTTCTGGCATTTCAGCCGTCTTCAGCCAGGCTTGCTTGAATCCAGTGGCAAAGTGAGCAAGGGACTCACGTCTGAGCATACCCTGCAAACTTATGGCGAACAAAGCGGTACAAAAGGGGGTGGTGATGGACGGAGCATCAGAACCAATCAAACACTCACACCCAGTCAACAGATCTGGGTTTGATCCATCACCATTCTTTAGCCCACTCTGCCACCCCAGTTTAGACATGGCCATATGCAAATCAGTCTGACCCTGTGCCTCATGGGAACAGTCCAGCCCGAACTGCCAAGCCATGCCTTCCCTGGACCGGAAACAAGCTTCCTGGGACCGGTTTCTGGCATTTCAGCCGTCTTCAGCCAAGCTTGCTTGAATCCAGTGGCAAAGTGAACAAGGGACTCACGTCTGAGCATACCCTGCCAACTTATGGCGAACAAAGCGGTACAAAAGGGGGTGGTGATGGACGGAGCATCAGAACCAATAAAACACTCACACCCAGTCAACAGATCTGGGTTTGATCCATCACCATTCTTTAGCCCACTCTGCCACCCCAGTTTAGACATGGCCATATGCAAATCAGTCTGACCCTGTGCCTCATGGGAACAGTCCAGCCCGAACTGCCAAGCCATGCCTTCCCTGGACCGGAAACAAGCTTCCTGGGACCAGTTTCTGGCATTTCAGCCATCTTCAGCCAGGCTTGCTTGAATCCAGTGGCAAAGTGAGCAAGGGACTCACGTCTGAGCATACCCTGCCAACTTATGGCGAACAAAGCGGTACAAAAGGGGGGGGGTGATGGACGGAGCATCAGAACCAATCAAACACTCACACCCAGTCAACAGATCTGGGTTTGATCCATCACCATTCTTTAGCCCACTGTGCCACCCCAGTTTAGACATGGCCATATGCAAATCAGTCTGACCCTGTGCCTCATGGGAACAGTCCAGCCCGAACTGCCAAGCCATGCCTTCCCTGGACCAGAAACAAGCTTCCTGGGACCGGTTTCTGGCATTTCAGCCGTCTTCAGCCAGGCTTGCTTGAATCCAGTGGCAAAGTGAGCAAGGGACTCACGTCTGAGCATACCCTGCCAACTTATGGCGAACAAAGCGGTACAAAAGGGGGTGGTGATGGACGGAGCATCAGAACCAATCAAACACTCACACCCAGTCAACAGATCTGGGTTTGATCCATCACCATTCTTTAGCCCACTCTGCCACCCCAGTTTAGACATGGCCATATGCAAATCAGTCTGACCCTGTGCCTCATGGGAACAGTCCAGCCCGAACTGCCAAGCCATGCCTTCCCTGGACCGGAAACAAGCATCCTGGGACTGGTTTCTGGCATTTCAGCCGTCTTCAGCCAGGCTTGCTTGAATCCAGTGGCAAAGTGAGCAAGGGACTCACGTCTGAGCATACCCTGCCAACTTATGGCGAACAAAGCGGTACAAAAGGGGGTGGTGATGGACAGAGCATCAGAACCAATCAAACACTCACACCCAGTCAACAGATCTGGGTTTGATCCATCACCATTCTTTAGCCCACTCTGCCACCCCAGTTTAGACATGGCCATATGCAAATCAGTCTGACCCTGTGCCTCATGGGAACAGTCCAGCCCGAACTGCCAAGCCATGCCTTCCCTGGACCGGAAACAAGCTTCCTGGGACCGGTTTCTGGCATTTCAACCGTCTTCAGCCAGGCTTGCTTGAATCCAGTGGCAAAGTGAGCAAGGGACTCACGTCTGAGCATACCCTGCCAACTTATGGTGAACAAAGCGGTACAAAAGGGGGTGGTGATGGACGGAGCATCAGAACCAATCAAACACTCACACCCAGTCAACAGATCTGGGTTTGATCCATCACCATTCTTTAGCCCACTCTGCCACTCCAGTTTAGACATGGCCATAGGCAAATCAGTCTGACCCTGTGCCTCATGGGAACAATCCAGCCCGAACTGCCAAGCCATGCCTTCCCTGGACCGGAAACAAGCTTCCTGGGACCGTTTTCCGGCATTTCAGCCGTCTTCAGCCAGGCTTGCTTGAATCCAGTGGCAAAGTGAGCAAGGGACTCACGTCTGAGCATACCCTGCCAACTTATGGCGAACAAAGAGGTACAAAAGGGGGTGGTGATGGACGGAGCATCAGAACCAATCAAACACTCACACCCAGTCAACAGATCTGGGTTTGATCCATCACCATTCTTTAGCCCACTCTGCCACCCCAGTTTAGACATGGCCATATGCAAATCAGTCTGACCCTGTGCCTCATGGGAACAGTCCAGCCCGAACTGCCAAGCCATGCCTTCCCTGGACCGGAAACAAGCTTCCTGGGACCGGTTTCTGGCATTTCAGCCGTCTTCAGCCAGGCTTGCTTGAATCCAGTGGCAAAGTGAGCAAGGGACTCACGTCTGAGCATACCCTGCCAATTTATGGCGAACAAAGCGGTACAAAAGGGGGTGGTGATGGACGGAGCATCAGAACCAATCAAACACTCACACCCAGTCAACAGATCTGGGTTTGATCCATCACCATTCTTTAGCCCACTCTGCCACCCCAGTTTAGACATGGCCATATGCAAATCAGTCTGACCCTGTGCCTCATGGGAACAGTCCAGCCCGAACTGCCAAGCAATGCCTTCCCTGGACCGGAAACAAGCTTCCTGGGACCGGTTTCTGGCATTTCAGCCGTCTTCAGCCAGGCTTGCTTGAATCCAGTGGCAAAGTGAGCAAGGGACTCACGTCTGAGCATACCCTGCAAACTTATGGCGAACAAAGCGGTACAAAAGGGGGGGGTGATGGACGGAGCATCAGAACCAATCAAACACTCACACCCAGTCAACAGATCTGGGTTTGATCCATCACCATTCTTTAGCCCACTCTGCCACCCCAGTTTAGACATGGCCATATGCAAATCAGTCTGACCCTGTGCCTCATGGGAACAGTCCA
Organism: Triturus cristatus; assembly: GCF_964204655.1. Lineage (NCBI taxonomy): Eukaryota > Metazoa > Chordata > Amphibia > Caudata > Salamandridae > Triturus > Triturus cristatus. The sequence goes on along the minus strand of NC_140589.1, from coordinate 655,272,367 downwards.
GCCCGAACTGCCAAGCCATGCCTTCCCTGGACCGGAAACAAGCTTCCTGGGACCGGTTTCTGGCATTTCAGCCGTCTTCAGCCAGGCTTGCTTGAATCCAGTGGCAAAGTGAACAAGGGACTCACGTCTGAGCATACCCTGCCAACTTATGGCGAACAAAGCGGTACAAAAGGGGGTGGTGATGGACGGAGCATCAGAACCAATAAAACACTCACACCCAGTCAACAGATCTGGGTTTGATCCATCACCATTCTTTAGCCCACTCTGCCACCCCAGTTTAGACATGGCCATATGCAAATCAGTCTGACCCTGTGCCTCATGGGAACAGTCCAGCCCGAACTGCCAAGCCGTGCCTTCCCTGGACCGGAAACAAGCTTCCTGGGACCAGTTTCTGGCATTTCAGCCATCTTCAGCCAGGCTTGCTTGAATCCAGTGGCAAAGTGAGCAAGGGACTCACGTCTGAGCATACCCTGCCAACTTATGGCGAACAAAGCGGTACAAAAGGGGGGGGGGTGATGGACAGAGCATCAGAACCAATCAAACACTCACACCCAGTCAACAGATCTGGGTTTGATCCATCACCATTCTTTAGCCCACTCTGCCACCCCAGTTTAGACATGGCCATATGCAAATCAGTCTGACCCTGTGCCTCATGGGAACAGTCCAGCCCGAACTGCCAAGCCATGCCTTCTCTGGACCGGAAACAAGCTTCCTGGGACCGGTTTCTGGCATTTCAGCCGTCTTCAGCCAAGCTTGCTTGAATCCAGAGGCAAAGTGAGCAAGGGACTCACGTCTGAGCATACCCTGCCAACTTATGGCGAACAAAGCGGTACAAAAGGGGGTGGTGATGGACGGAGCATCAGAACCAATCAAACACTCACACCCAGTCAACAGATCTGGGTTTGATCCATCACCATTCTTTAGCCCACTCTGCCACCCCAGTTTAGACATGGCCATATGCAAATCAGTCTGACCCTGTGCCTCAAGGGAACAGTCCAGCCCGAACTGCCAAGCCATGCCTTCCCTGAACCGGAAACAAGCTTCCTGGGACCGGTTTCTAGCATTTCAGCCGTCTTCAGCCAGGCTTGCTTGAATCCAGTGGCAAAGTGAGCAAGGGACTCACGTCTGAGCATACCCTGCCAACTTATGGCGAACAAAGCGGTACAAAAGGGGGTGGTGATGGACGGAGCATCAGAACCAATCAAACACTCACACCCAGTCAACAGATCTGGGTTTGATCCATCACCATTCGTTAGCCCACTCTGCCACCCCAGTTTAGACATGGCCATATGCAAATCAGTCTGACCCTGTGCCTCATGGGAACAGTCCAGCCCGAACTGCCAAGCCATGCCTTCCCTGGACCGGAAACAAGCTTCCTGGGACCGGTTTCTGGCATTTCAGCCGTCTTCAGCCAGGCTTGCTTGAATCCAGTGGCAATGTGAGCAAGGGACTCACGTCTGAGCATACCCTGCCAACTTATGGCGAACAAAGCGGTACAAAAGGGAGTGGTGATGGACGGAGCATCAGAACCAATCAAACACTCACACCCAGTCAACAGATCTGGGTTTGATCCATCACCATTCTTTAGCCCACTCTGCCACCCCAGTTTAAACATGGCCATATGCAAATCAGTCTGACCCTGTGCCTCATGGGAACAGTCCAGCCCGAACTGCCAAGCCATGCCTTCCCTGGACCGGAAACAAGCTTCCTGGGACCGGTTTCTGGCATTTCAGCCGTCTTCAGCAAGGCTTGCTTGAATCCAGTGGCAAAGTGAGCAAGGGACTCACGTCTGAGCATACCCTGCCAACTTATGGCGAACAAAGCGGTACAAAAGGGGGTGGTGATGGACGGAGCATCAGAACCAATCAAACACTCACACCCAGTCAACAGATCTGGGTTTGATCCATCACCATTCTTTAGCCCACTCTGCCACCCCAGTTTAGACATGGCCATAGGCAAATCAGTCTGACCCTGTGCCTCATGGGAACAATCCAGCCAGAACTGCCAAGCCATGCCTTCCCTGGACCGGAAAAAAGCTTTCTGGGACCGTTTTCCGGCATTTCAGCCGTCTTCAGCCAGGCTTGCTTGAATCCAGTGGCAAAGTGAGCAAGGGACTCACGTCTGAGCATACCCTGCCAACTTATGGCGAACAAAGAGGTACAAAAGGGGGTGGTGATGGACGGAGCATCAGAACCAATCAAACACTCACACCCAGTCAACAGATCTGGGTTTGATCCATCACCATTCTTTAGCCCACTCTGCCACCCCAGTTTAGACATGGCCATATGCAAATCAGTCTGACCCTGTGCCTCATGGGAACAGTCCAGCCCGAACTGCCAAGCCATGCCTTCCCTGGACCGGAAACAAGCTTCCTGGGACCGGTTTCTGGCATTTCAGCCGTCTTCAGCCAGGCTTGCTTGAATCCAGTGGCAAAGTGAGCAATGGACTCACGTCTGAGCATACCCTGCCAACTTATGGCGAACAAAGCGGTACAAAAGGAGGTGGTGATGGACGGAGCATCAGAACCAATCAAACACTCACACCCAGTCAACAGATCTGGGTTTGATCCATCACCATTCTTTAGCCCACTCTGCCACCCCAGTTTAGACATGGCCATATGCAAATCAGTCTGACCCTGTGCCTCATGGGAACAGTCCAGCCCGAACTGCCAAGCCATGCCTTCCCTGGACCGGAAACAAGCTTCCTGGGACCGGTTTCTGGCATTTCAGCCGTCTTCAGCCAGGCTTGCTTGAATCCAGTGGCAATGTGAGCAAGGGACTCACGTCTGAGCATACCCTGCCAACTTATGGCGAACAAAGCGGTACAAAAGGGAGTGGTGATGGACGGAGCATCAGAACCAATCAAACACTCACACCCAGTCAACAGATCTGGGTTTGATCCATCACCATTCTTTAGCTCACTCTGCCACCCCAGTTTAGACATGGCCATATGCAAATCAGTCTGACCCTGTGCCTCATGGGAACAGTCCAGCCCGAACTGCCAAGCCATGCCTTCCCTGGACCGGAAACAAGCTTCCTGGGACCGGTTTCTGGCATTTCAGCCGTCTTCAGCCAGGCTTGCTTGAATCCAGTGGCAAAGTGAGCAATGGACTCACGTCTGAGCATACCCTGCCAACTTATGGCGAACAAAGCGGTACAAAAGGAGGTGGTGATGGACGGAGCATCAGAACCAATCAAACACTCACACCCAGTCAACAGATCTGGGTTTGATCCATCACCATTCTTTAGCCCACTCTGCCACCCCAGTTTAGACATGGCCATATGCAAATCAGTCTGACCCTGTGCCTCATGGGAACAGTCCAGCCCGAACTGCCAAGCCATGCCTTCCCTGGACCGGAAACAAGCTTCCTGGGACCGGTTTCTGGCATTTCAGCCGTCTTCAGCCAGGCTTGCTTGAATCCAGTGGCAATGTGAGCAAGGGACTCACGTCTGAGCATACCCTGCCAACTTATGGCGAACAAAGCGGTACAAAAGGGAGTGGTGATGGACGGAGCATCAGAACCAATCAAACACTCACACCCAGTCAACAGATCTGGGTTTGATCCATCACCATTCTTTAGCTCACTCTGCCACCCCAGTTTAGACATGGCCATATGCAAATCAGTCTGACCCTGTGCCTCATGGGAACAGTCCAGCCCGAACTGCCAAGCCATGCCTTCCCTGGACCGGAAACAAGCTTCCTTGGACTGGTTTCTGGCATTTCAGCCGTCTTCAGCCAGGCTTGCTTGAATCCAGTGGCAAAGTGAGCAAGGGACTCACATCTGAGCATACCCTGCCAACTTATGGCGAACAAAGCGGTACAAAAGGGGGTGGTGATGGACGGAGCATCAGAACCAATCAAACACTCACACCCAGTCAACAGATCTGGGTTTGATCCATCACCATTCTTTAGCCCACTCTGCCACCCCAGTTTAGACATGGCCATATGCAAATCAGTCTGACCCTGTGCCTCATGGGAACAGTCCAGCCCGAACTGCCAAGCCATGCCTTCCCTGGACCGGAAACAAGCTTCCTGGGACCGGTTTCTGGCATTTCAGCCGTCTTCAGCCAGGCTTGCTTGAATCCAGTGGCAAAGTGAGCAAGGGACTCACGTCTGAGCATACCCTGCCAACTTATGGCGAACAAAGCGGTACAAAAGGGGGTGGTGATGGACGGAGCATCAGAACCAATCAAACACTCACACCCAGTCAACAGATCTGGGTTTGATCCATCACCATTCTTTAGCCCACTCTGCCACCCCAGTTTAGACATGGCCATATGCAAATCAGTCTGACCCTGTGCCTCATGGGAACAGTCCAGCCCGAACTGCCAAGCCATGCCTTCCCTGGACCAGAAACAAGCTTCCTTGGACCGTTTTCCGGCATTTCAGCCGTCTTCAGCCAGGCTTGCTTCAATCCAGTGGCAAAGTGAGCAAGGGACTCACGTCTGAGCATACCCTGCCAACTTATGGCGAACAAAGAGGTACAAAAGGGGGTGGTGATGGACGGAGCATCAGAACCAATCAAACACTCACACCCAGTCAACAGATCTGGGTTTGATCCATCACCATTCTTTAGCCCACTCTGCCACCCCAGTTTAGACATGGCCATATGCAAATCAGTCTGACCCTGTGCCTCATGGGAACAGTCCAGCCCGAACTGCCAAGCCATGCCTTCCCTGGACCGGAAACAAGCTTCCTGGGACCGGTTTCTGGCATTTCAGCCGTCTTCAGCCAGGCTTGCTTGAATCCAGTGGCAAAGTGAGCAAGGGACTCACGTCTGAGCATACCCTGCCAACTTATGGCGAACAAAGCGGTACAAAAGGGGGTGGTGATGGACGGAGCATCAGAACCAATCAAACACTCACACCCAGTCAACAGATCTGGGTTTGATCCATCACCATTCTTTAGCCCACTCTGCCACCCCAGTTTAGACATGGCCATATGCAAATCAGTCTGACCCTGTGCCTCATGGAAACAGTCCAGCCCGAACTGCCAAGCCATGCCTTCCCTGGACCGGAAACAAGCTTCCTGGGACCGGTTTCTGGCATTTCAGCCGTCTTCAGCCAGGCTTGCTTGAATCCAGTGGCAATGTGAGCAAGGGACTCACGTCTGAGCATACCCTGCCAACTTATGGCGAACAAAGCGGTACAAAAGGGAGTGGTGATGGACGGAGCATCAGAACCAATCAAACACTCACACCCAGTCAACAGATCTGGGTTTGATCCATCACCATTCTTTAGCCCACTCTGCCACCCCAGTTTAGACATGGCCATATGCAAATCAGTCTGACCCTGTGCCTCATGGGAACAGTCCAGCCCGAACTGCCAAGCCATGCCTTCCCTGGACCGGAAACAAGCTTCCTGGGACCGGTTTCTGGCATTTCAGCCGTCTTCAGCAAGGCTTGCTTGAATCCAGTGGCAAAGTGAGCAAGGGACTCACGTCTGAGCATACCCTGCCAACTTATGGCGAACAAAGCGGTACAAAAGGGGGTGGTGATGGACGGAGCATCAGAACCAATCAAACACTCACACCCAGTCAACAGATCTGGGTTTGATCCATCACCATTCTTTAGCCCACTCTGCCACCCCAGTTTAGACATGGCCATATGCAAATCAGTTTGACCCTGTGCCTCATGGGAACAGTCCAGCCCGAACTGCCAAGCCATGCCTTCCCTGGACCGGAAACAAGCTTCCTGGGACCGGTTTCTGGCATTTCAACCGTCTTCAGCCAGGCTTGCTTGAATCCAGTGGCAAAGTGAGCAAGGGACTCACGTCTGAGCATACCCTGCCAACTTATGGCGAACAAAGCGGTACAAAAGGGGGTGGTGATGGACGGAGCATCAGAACCAATCAAACACTCACACCCAGTCAACAGATCTGGGTTTGATCCATCACCATTCTTTAGCCCACTCTGCCACCCCAGTTTAGACATGGCCATATGCAAGTGTCAGTATCACATGCAGTCCATTTTCAGTTAGAGGTGTAGGGAAGCATTTGCTGCCTCTTAAGTTCCAGACAGATTCTTGCCTTGGTATGGGTGTTTCAAAAGATAAACAGTCAGCCATTGGTGTTGAGCATCAAACTCACCAGTCTTGAGTTCTTAGCAAACTGATGCAACTGGACCCATGCTTTGTGGTTTCCAAACTATATCTCAGTCTACCAAAAATTAGGAAAATGGCGCCCCCCTCCCCCTCGTCTCAGCTGTGTTGGCTGCCCAATCTTAGTCCATAATTGTGCGCTCTCCCCTCGCTCAATAGTGGAGTCATCTTCGCACCCCTTATGAAAGGAAAATAGAAGTCTGATTATATTCAGGCATAGATGTCCCAGCTGGTAGATCCCAGGGGACTCCTCCCACTCAGACTGGGCCTTTTGTGCCGGTCCATTGATGTGTCAGGTAGAGTGATGAGTCATCATCAGGTCCGAATTGAGTATAATTCCACCCAGAATCCACAGGATCAGAGCAGGATATATGATGTTATAAGACATTATCTTTAATGGAATCCAACTTTGTCACTGCTCTTTTCAAGTGGGTTACATGTAGCTGACAATTTGGGTGTGATAGCATTAAATGCCATATCATACATTACAATTAAGGCATCATATATTATAAAGCAGTAGATGAGTGCTGAAGCTGATGCTGCTTAGAACACATGATCTATAAACACATATGATTTATAAGCAGGAGGGATAAATACAGATAATTCTTGCTTTCCATATCTGTCCAGATGTACTGGGGACGTGAACTCAGACATCTTCCTTACTGGAGGAGCACTTAAGTCAGTTTGGCATATGAACTGCCTATGAACACATGTGGCTGTGCTTGTTGAGCAGGATGTAGCCACTTCAGAAGTAAAAAAAAAGCCGAAATGTACAAATCAAAAAAATAGAGAAAACATAGAACAAATTGGATTTCCTTACATTGGGAAATTGCGTAGCCAATAAACGGTGTAAATGGGTAACTAAATGATTGTAAATACAGAAAGCTGAGGAGGAGGTAGATCTGCTTTGTGCATCTGGGAAGGTAACAGCCGGTGGATCTAGAAAACTGAAAATCTGAGCATATGTAGAATTGATAAAGGGTAAGCAGCGGACAGTGGATTAGGAGAAGTTGGAGAGCTAGAAATATGGGGAGTGGGATATTGAATAGCCTAAGTGGAATTCTGTTGGAATTATTTGGCAGGAGTTTGTGATAGATGGATGCCGCGATTGTAGCGATAGTATGGGGAAAACAGAGGGCCTTATTTAGGAGGTCTTGCAACTCTTTTACGCCGCCGTGGCATCACTTTTTGTGACGCACCGGCGGTGTAAAAAATGTGCCACGTTGTACCCTATTTACAAAGTGATGCATCTAAGCAGATGCGTCACTTTGTAAAGCCCTGTGGTACATTATACCTGCATCAGGTATAATGTATGCAGGGTGGGCGTAAAAGCCTCCTAGAAGTGGCGCACTGGAATCTATCAGCTTTCACTGCGCCACTTCTAGGATGCTACTGCGTCAATATCTTACGCCTGCCTCACAGCAAGAATGATACAGGCCCTTTCACATGGGGCTTGTCCCATGTGAAAGGAACATTGCTGGAGTTGCATCATGCTTCCAACACAACTCCAGCAATGCGCCACTTTTGCGCCGTCAGATATGTCAGTAATACTGACGTAGCTGTCATTCCTTGCAACATGATGCGTCATACAGTAAATATGACGCATCCATCATGTCGCAAGAAGGGCACACTGAGAAGTGTTGCATCGCTGCTTTCATGCAGCGATGCACCACTTCTCATAAATGAGTGGCAGAGCTATCATAAGCAGATTTTAAAGGCAATTGTGGAGTGGTGAAGACATTAGATGGTCGTCGTGAATGAGAGTTGCTAGGGACTTGTAATTCTATTGAACTATTGAGTGAAACTGAGGATATGTGGCAGTGAAGAGCCATGGAGCAGTAAAACTGTGGTACTGTGCAACTTGAGACTGTTGGAGTTGGAAAGTGGAACACACTGGAGGTGGATGGACAGAGAAGAAGACATGGTAAACCACGGACAGCGGTGAATTAAGAATTATGGCTAATAATAATCTTAGAAGATAGCAAAAGTACAATACATTATTCAGTCACCCGGCTAAAACACTTAACATGAGACTGACCAAAGAATGTCAGAAATGATAAAAACTCTCGTCTACGACCATATGGAAAACTGCGGCAATATTAACTATGCAGCCTCCTTGTACACTTCCACAGCATACAGCAAATTACAAATGTAACTTTGCTTATTTCATAATTCAGTACTTCATGTGTTACACCACTGATTACATCAGTATTGCACTGCCAATTACAGTGCATGTGACACCACCAACTTATTAATTACTGGACCCAAGAGAAAGGAAAGCACGTTCAAAATAGGAGCTCAGCCTGAAGTGAAATTTAGAATTTTCCAAATATATTCTGTACGAGGTAGAAAGAAAGAGAATTTATTTTAGGCATTCTGAAAGATATCTCTATGAGCACTGATGAGTGATTAATCTTCCTTAAAAATCGGCAGTTTCACTTCGCCTCTACAGCAGTTAAAATATTGGGCTCTCCCTTCCATACAAGAATCCCCGTGCAACTGAGAAGCATATTTACAAGGGTAGTGCGCCCCTGGAGCGTCATTTTTTCCGATGCTCCAGTGGCGCATTGACCTGCTCCATTTTTGTTCTCGCCTGATCCAGCGCTTGCGCTGATCTGGCCGAGACATTTTGTATACAGGCTTTTCAAAGTGCTGCCGTGGCCTAAAGCTTCAGTGCACGTGAACGTGCACGCGCGCAGCGCCATGTGTCTTTCCTCCGTAGCACGCGATCGTAATCGCGATCACTTTCACTTTCGCGGCCGCGTTGCCAAAGCTTGTTATCCCCATGCCCCTGGGTCCAGCCTCCTTGCTCACCCCCCTACCCTGAGTGCATCCACCTGCGCCCGTCTTCTGACCCTGCCCTCAGTAACGTCCTTCTGCCCTGCTGACCGTGGTGCGCGTGCTGCCACCGCTCCCGCGTCCTGCCCTTGCCCTGCCGCCGCCCCATGAAGTGGCTCAACACACTGAGACATCAAATAATTGACAATTTTATCAAAACTACCAAAAAGACCTACCAGTTTTAAAACTCTTCATTTTCAAAGCCCGCCATCTAGCTCTGCGCCTCGAGGCCTAATGTTGGATGGAACAACAAGAAGAATGAAAACCCACCTCGTCCATCTCCCACCTGCTTACAAACCAGTGACTCCACACACATAGTCGCGGTCTCAAAGTCTGCACAGCTTGAGATATGCTCCGCCTCTGCAACCACGACCCACAAAGCACTGAGGTAGCCTCGCGATCCCATGAGGCTGCATACACACAAATGACTAAGAGAACATAATTATTGTTTGCTGTGAAGCGTTTGAGTTCAATCCGTTCTGATCAAAAGTCATTGGGCACTATTTTACCTGTTCTTCCGTTTTCCTTTTGTTAAACCACGCTCGGCCAACTTAAAATACAAAATGGTCTTGTCAAGATTATTTAGAAACAAGCTTATTGGGGAGTACGACATGAATACATTGAAAAAGGTTTCTCTCTCTGGCTGGAATTTGACAGTCTGCTTAAGTGGCCAGTGGTGGGAACGGACAGACCGGAAGCCCGTCCAAGTCCCGCCTCTCTCGTTTGGGTTCCTTAGACTTGCTACATTTCTGATTCTCTGTGGTACGCTGTTTTGGGAATTACTCTTGCAATATTAAAGTTATCCACGTTATATAGAGGAAAATTTGGGGTGACGAAGTCTACTCCAGGAAGACCTTAAATTCCACCTCTGAAGTTCCTCGTGCACCGACCTATAACCCCGGTGGACCTATGGGAAAATCCCCAAATGGTAGAAGACACCTCATTCAAATTACGAACACGCCCATTCTTCAGTAATCAGATGATGAATGTTTTCACTTGTTTTTCTGTGTATCTACTGCACGACTGTTTGTGCCTATCTGTTTATTGCACTCCGTGCACCACCCACCTTCTTCCCACCAAAAATTCTGTCAGCCATGACAATCGTCTGAATAATTAATAGCCAATAGTAATTCTTATCTCTAATGATTGGCGGGTGCAAGGTCCGAGGGAACTCTCCCCAGCTAAGGGAGTCGTAGGTGGTCTTTGAGAGGCGACAGAGCAAGCGCCAGGGATACCATGGACTAGACAAGACACGCCCAGCAGAAACAAACCCCCCAAAAAACACTGTCTCGTGGCATGTGGATTAGCACAGCGAGCATAGCAACCGCGTCTGCAGCTCGACTGTTGGCCGTGAGAGAATGTATGTATTGCTGTTGTCTCGGAGACACAGCGCCAACAGCGAGGGCGGCATCACTTTCTTAATCGGCTCCCGGGCCTTCTGTTTACCCTATCACCCAGGAGAAGGACTTTCAAATGTACGTCTACTAAAAGGACTGGCTTTAAGGTGGTCAAAATACAGATGTATTCAGCAATCACCCAAAATACACACTGATTAATTTGTGCCGGTGTTTTCAGGTGGTGGGCACCGGCACTCACTTTTTAGGACTGAGGCATGTTTTTCATCATCATACTTTGTGCTTGAGCCTGACAAGGAAATTGCATCTTTCTATAGCGCAAACCAAGTCAATGTTTTGCCAATGAGAGGCAACTGTAGGCTTGAAAAGTTACAAAAATGTAACCTGGAAATTGAGCCACTGTTCATTTACAGGTTACATTTGGATGAAATGCATATTGAACACACACCAACTCATGAATAGCCTGATACTCGCGAAAAAGCGCTTCGGCGCCTCCTCAGGGGTAGTAAGCGCTATGAAAATGCAATTACAATGCAATACAATTAGCATTTAATTCCCGTGTCGTGACCTCGGCTGAACTAACCAGGCAACATATGCTTTTGTTAGCTGCTGAGCTCGGTACAAACACTTCTCTGCCACGTAAGTGGGAAGCAATTTATTAAAACTCGTTGGCAAAGATTAAACAAGCATTTGCAATGCAATAGGTCTCGCATTTACGTGAGTTTGAGCTATTGACATTGCAAATGACAATGCCTTTTATTTTTGTTTTCGTTTAAAAATAAAAAATAAAAGGCATTGTTATTTACAATGCCAATAACTTAAACTCACGTAAATGCGAGACCTATTGCATTGCAAATGCTTGTTGCAAGGTGGCACTAAGCCAAAAACAAACGCTTTGAAAAAGAGGCAATAGAGTGGCACAATGTTTTTTGCTCTTTCTATGTGTGTTGCATTTTGCAGCACACAGAGAAGGAGCAAAACACTATTAATGGTAGTTTTTGTGCAGGAAGGAGTTCCTTCTTGCACAAACACAATCATCCCTGCAATGCAGGCACCCTTGCACCATAGGGTAAGGATGCCTGCGCTGGCACCAGGCAGCTTTGTTAGCTCCGTCGCAAGGGAAAACTCAGGGATGTGGCATATTCTTGTCAATATGGCACATCCCTGTGTTATGGCGTGGCACTGCTATATTGCTTGCAGCGCCGCACCATTTTGCTGTAAATATGCCCCATAGTATCTATAACCATTCTCTAAAACTTCTTGTTTGGCACAAAAGAAGCAAGATCTTGTCTTAGTTGTGTAACCTAAGAATGGATATAGCACATAAAAATGTCAAGTTTAAAATTAATCCTCAAAAAGTTTTATTTTAAAAAGGCAGCACTGTCTACTTGTGAGGCACTTAATGGATTTCTGAGGGTGTATGTTATGTTTAGCAGTCCGATATCATCTCTGGTTCCGCACTTTGAGGTTGAAGAGAGTGTGTGCACAGGAATAAGAGGTCTGCAGTAAATTATATGTAGTAATTCTCACAGATTGCATATTTGACACAGGGTATATTGCTTTGTGCCAGTCTTTGTGTGTTCATATTTATGCAATGTGCCCCCTGGACGAGAACGGCCTATTACGATCTTTAGGAGGAGGAACGCTTTGCAGGAGCATGGGAAGCGTTGAACGTTTGTGTGATGTTTTTGTTGCAAGTCTCAAAAAACATGGATGGTTATCAAAGTCTACTGTTAATACTGGTAATACGGTATCATGTCAGTTCCTAATTAAGTATGGAACGCCGTGTTGTAATCATCTATAAAAAGATCTAAAGCTGGTACAAAAAGCCCTTACATCACCAGGTACATGATCATTTATTTAATGCAGGAGAAGCGTGCAGCTAGGCTATTGTGCCTTTAGGGCCACAAGGAGGGTGGGGGGAAAGGCCAGGGGAAAAACGTTGCCAAGTGCTACAGAGTATGGCTGTTAGAAATGGGGTTTCTGATTGTCAGAGTATGCACCTTGTACAAGCAGGAATCACCACTCTTGTCAGGGTAAGCTAGATACACACTAAAAGATAGTCTGTGCTCATCCTCTGGTAGCTTGGCACAGAGTAGTCAGGCTTATCTAAAGTGTCAATGTGTAAAGTATTTGTGCAACACACCCATACACAGTAGCATAATGAATACACCATAAAAATACTCCACACATGGTTTGAAAAATAGACTATATTTGTTTGAGTAAATCAAGAGTAAAACAACAAAAATCCAATAAGAAGAACCGGAGTAATGAATTTTTAAAGAATAAATCAAAAAGTAGTGCTTAGAAGCAAATAGCGCATCAGGGTTACTTGAGGTCATGCTGGACTGGGATGCATCCAAAGTTCAGGCTGACAATAATGGACAGCAACCTGGCCACAGACTCATGCAGGTCCCACTGAAACAGTACCTTGGACGGAGCAAGTGTCGACATTGAAGCCTCGATGCGTCGGTTCCGATCCACGTGGGCGATGAAGACTTTGTCAACTAACCCCTTTACTATGCAGGCACTGCATTGTTGTCGAGCCATGCTGTCCGTCGTGGTGGAGCCGTGCAGTCTGTCGAAGCAAAGTTATTCAATCGGCTCCTGGGTCAAAGGGCAAATCGTCGGTTCTGATCAGCACAGAGTCATCACTGCGACAATCTTGATTATTGTGACTTCAAAACAGGCCCTTGAAGTGCACAGGTCTCCCTTACTTTCGAGCCCTGGCTCCAGACTATCAGTAGGGGGTAATCAGCCCTTTCTGGGGTAAACAGGACACTGCCTATTTAGGTGTGTCAGCTCCTGCTCTCTGAATGCAGATGAGTGCTCTGTCACACCCTTCCAATGCTTGTGGCTGTCTAGAAGGAATGGTCAAAGAGTAGCTGTCACCCACCCCAGACGTGTATTGGAGATAGCCTTCAGGCACACAGAGCAGAAATAGCAGAGAAATACCCACTTTCTAAAAGTGACATTTGTAAAATAGTAATGTTAAATCCAACTTTACCATTAAAGAGGATTTATCATAACCATTTCAAAGATCATGAGGAAGCTGCTCCTTTCTGATCAGAAATGACAGCTTAAAAGTGTTTTAAGAAATTTCCAATGCTAGCCTATGAGAGGAGTCAGCCTCATTGTAGTGAAAAACAAATTTAACGGTTTGTCACTACTAGGACATGTAAAACTTAAAAGTGCAAATCCTACCTTTAAGTTAAACCACACCCTGCCTACCGTATGTGCAACAAAAGGGAAGTTTAAGGCTTAGCAAGTGGTTTTAAATGCCAAGTCCAAGTGGCAGTAAGCTGTACACACAGGCCTTGCAATGGCAGGCCTGAGACAGGTTTGAAATGCTCCTTGTTTGGGTGGCAAAACCAATACTGCAGGCCCATCTGTAGCATTTAGATTACAGGCCCTGGAGTATGGTATACCAATTTACAAGGGACTTACAAGTAAACTAAATATGTCAATTGTGTATAAACCAATGTTACCATATTTAGGGGAGAAGCACATGCAATTTCGTACTGGCCACCAGTGGTAAAGTGATCAGAGTCCTAAGGCCAACAAAAACATACAGCAAAAAGAGGCGGTAAGGAGACAAACGGTTTGGAGGAAGACCATCTTAAGGATGACAGGTCTAAACGCGGCCTTCACACTTATTGTGTCATAGAAAAGGACATGGCAATGATAGTTTACATTGCGTTGCTGATGACTGATTAGCGAATGTATCTGTTTACGTGCCTGAGTATGCCTTTACATGCCACAACATGTATCAACTCATGGGTTTGAAATGAAATAAAATTCTCCAAAGTCATGGGGTCCCACGTAGTGCTCAGCCATGCTCGGACCATTCAATTGAACTGGGATTAGGGCTGAATGTAAGTGCTCGGGAGACTTAGATATCATGATCTCTTCACCTGCTGATCCAGAAGGAAGGTGAGTGAGGTGGGCGGTGTGGTAAAGTGGATGCAAGTCTCTTCCGCTGATGTGGCGGTACAGTTTGGGTGATCTACGTGTGCTGGGGAAGGTGCTATTTTGTGTGTGGCGCACAGTGAAGGGCACGGTGTCTGAAATCACTCTAAATATTTCTCCAGTTTCACTCAACGCATCTCCTAGTTTGTGGTTGGTGTTTGTGTCTTGGAAACTACATTGATATTGGTTGGTAACAGTCCAGTAAGCAAGTGAAAGCTATCAAGTGCAGGTGCATCCGGCACAGGTAACAGCGGTGGGGCAGTGCAAAGTGGACATATGATGGGATAGGGAAAGTAAAATTAAAATAAAACCACTTACCTTGCGTTTCGCAAGGTTTTTATTTTTTATTTTACTTTCCCTATCCTGTCATCTGTACATTACCCCCCCCACCCCACTACTGTTACATGTGCCAGCCGTGCCTGGTCAAGTGGTTAGTAATCCCAGAGCTCACTAACGAGCTGCCATTTTACTCAGGCCATGCCCGTAAGTGGCATATTTTTTAAAATGAAAACTTTAGGCATATACTGTATTATACAAACTGGCAGTGGAAGCAAACACATGCTTGACATCAGCCAAATAAACTAACTAAAAGGAGTTCTACACATAGGGTTTGAAAAAAAGCTTTAAACATTGTAAATGAACACATTGATCTGCCAAAACTTAAGCTTTTTGTACATACCCATCAAAAACACCACAGGCCATGTAAATGTATGCCAAAGAAAATTAAATTAAATGGAAGAATGCAGGGGGTTGTAGTGAAACCAAAAAAACCTAAAAAACAAGGCAGCAATCACAGCTTTAAGTAACATCCCCACAAGACAAGTCTTATGTATCTTTACCAGATGCCGCCTAATATTTGTACAATAGGTCTTTTATAATGCAAAAGAGCCATTAGGCATATGTCAAAATATTATAATATTTGCCTCATGCATAAAGAAGGTGCAATACAATCTGGATGAGAAGCACATTGAGTAATAACATTTGTGAATATTACACCTTGATTCACGTGATAAGACACCATTCAAAAAAAAGATTTTTAACCTCTTCATTGCAGTCCTTGGCCACTTGCTGACACCCACACTCCCTCCCCTGTGCATCCACTGGCCATTGGCCAATGCTTAGCAGGGCTGTAAGGGAACCTCTGGCGTTTTGCACCAGAGGAATTTCCGTTTTTTTCCAGATTGAGCTGCCGGGGAAGAACTTTCCCATCAGACTGCTAGTAAAATGTGTGAATTTAGGCAAGCTTTGAATATTTCAGAACTTAGTAACAATGGGGTAACCCAGTATCCCTCAGAACCTGGGCGATAGTATATCAAAGAAACAATGGTTCTGTTGGGTGAAAATACCTCTTTACACAATTATCAGAAGACTCCCGTCCTTGGCACACTTTAAGAAGGAGACCAAAACGTTCTTAATGGGAAAATAACTCATCTAACGAACTCTTTACAATCACCTCATAGACTTGCCTCTTGTACCTTATAACTACCTGCTCTAATTTTTTATCCCAAATGTAGCGTCGACCTCAGCTATGGTGCACCTCGTGGATTGGAAACCTTTTTATTTTTATCTGCATGCTTCAATTTTTCTTCCTCATGTAGCTTGGACTTTAAACTGTGTGCTCCTCCTCTATCCCTTTCTCTCCCAATGTGATCCCTCCCATCCTTATGCTTTATTACCCCCCCCCTTCAATCCTGTAAAGTGCCCTGATACCCTCACGGGTCTGGTTCGCGCTGTATAAAACTATATAAATAAAAATAAAAACAACATCCCAATAACACTACCAGCACATTTTTTTAAAACCCTGTGCACACCTTTACTTAAGTTAATCTGGGGAGGCAAGCAGGCACGAGTGGGATGGGCGACTCTAACAATTGAATACGCCAAGGGCGGGTTCGGTGCCCCGGACCTATATACAGACTATTTAAGCGCTCAAGCGCAGTATGCATTCTACTGGTTTAACCCACATGCTTACACTCCACAATATGCAGTGGAAGATGGAGACGCCCATTCGACCCCCCTGTCCGGCGTCATTACTCACACTCACCGAGACACCCCAAAAACTGAAATTAACCCACTAGATACAACAATTGCTTCATGGCAGTCTATAGGCCGGCTCGCCTCCAAGCTCCCCATCTATGCCCCCGTGTTGCCCATTGCACTTCATGCCGCTATCTCGGTGACACAAGAGAACAGCCCGGTGAAGGCATTAAGAGAAGCTGGCTTGGTTACCATGTAAGACCTCTATCCAGATGGTAACTTTCTCACTGAAGAAGATCTTCAATATATCACCAATCCAGTGCCCTTATTTCAATTCACCATGCACAGACTCAGGCATGCTATTAAGTCCCATTACACGGAATCCCCGGACAAACCGCCTACTCTGCAATCCCTACAGATGTTACTAACAGCTCCCACACGGAGAAGGTTGGTCACTAAACTATATAGGGCAATACGAGCCGAAATGCCTAGCGCTCGGGACAAGAGTCTGGCATGTTGGAATGACAAACTTCTTACCCTCTTAACGCTTCCAGATTGGGAATGTATATGTAATCTTACCAGTCAACTCACACCTAATGGCAACCATCGCATCATACATTTTAAGTATATCCACCAACTATATCACACACCTTCCAGACTACATAAATATGGCTTACGGGAGTCCACTAGTTGCACACGCTGTAGCCAATTAGATGCAGACTTCTGGCACCTGGCTTGGGAGTGTGAACGGGTGGCAAGATTCTGGGAACAAGTGGTTCAATATCTACATCAAATGACTGGGATAGAGTCGCAATGTACACCAGTGATATGCCTACTGTGTCTGGTACCACACGTGAAAGGGATGCTTGGTAAGTTGATACGGATTGCACTGTTAATGGCCAAATGCCAGGTTGCTTTAACATGGGGAGGTACACAGGCGGCAAAAGTTAGACACTGGCTCAAAGACTTGGTATACTGCAAAAAAAAGCTGGAGCTGTATGCAGAGGAATTACCAACGTCATCCAAACCCACTGCGTCAATTTCTTCAACATCAAGCCATACGTAGCTCACCAGACATAGCTACTGGACAGGCTGTATAAGTTGGAGGCTCCATAGGGTAAACTATAAGGCTCACTGATAGATTATATGAAAGGCATTGACCACTGTACCGATTAATCATATGTTGTTTATGTTGGTTGTTTTATTGAGCTACCTTGCACGGTAGCAATGTTGCTTATCACTGTCTTTGAAATGCAATAAACAGAGTTAAAAAAAAAAATACTTTTCTTTCATATGTGTATACCGATTTTGCTATGTTGAAGTGGTGTCATAATGAGAAACTCTAGGATTTGAAGAGATCCATTTATGTTTTAGTTGAATAGGAGAATTTTATAATATTTGTTTTTGATACTAAATGTGATAATTATATGCATATATTTAACATTCACAGCCTTGAGAAAGTCCCAATGCTGACGAAAAGTGTTGGCTGCCAATACATTGATTGGATGTGAATTTTTTTTATGAATTTTAGAAAAATAAATATAATAAAGGACATTTGAAAGCTAAAAGACATTCTAACTGGAAGAATTTTTTTTTTAATTAATGTTGAATATGTTATACAAGGAATTCATTTGTAATATAATGTTATGATAATTACTGGATGCATACTGAGTATTGTAAATGATTGTCTTTTTGAGCAAGGATCTCAGACATTGTCAATGTAAGTGAAGTCAACAATATGGCAGTGTGGCACAATGCAAGAACAGTTCCTCTTGTCTCTCCTATTTATCTAAATGTTGTTTACACCTGATAAGAGGTCTGAGAATAAAGATCTAGAATCTCTTTCCTAAACTGACAGGGTTTTGAGTTATGTTTTGAGCTTGTCCCTTTAAATTTCATGTATGTACATTGAGTGGCTTTTTGGGAGCAATTAGGGCAAAGCAACGGCTGTCACCACATCTTCACAGAGATGCACATGCAGTTACTCCTTTCAAATAATAAGATTGTATCATACAATGTGACAACCAGATTGATCACTACACAGAAGGAAGAATATGGCATTCTTCATTGAGCGGCAGGTGTAGGGTCCAGGACATTACATTTAGGTCTGGATTTTGATTCTGTGTTGCCCTGTCTTGTAGCCTAATATGCAATCTTTCTTCTTTGTTATTTTCAGTTATTTTATTGTTATTTGGTCCTGATCCACTTTTTGTGCTGTCGTCCAGACTTCAATCCTGTTCTCCTACCATAGTGGTGTATTGGTGGCCATGGAGCATCATGTGACCATGCTGACCCTGAGATATTAGCAGAGAGAATAATGGGTTCCATTGTAGAGCTCTGACAATAGGGCAAGATAATCCAATTGCATCTCATATGTTTAGAGCGTAACACTCAATTGGTAATATAAATGCAGAGCATCAGTTTTTTCGAATACATGCTAAAATGAAACTAATTAAAAATTCACATTTTTTTAAACTTCTACCGATGGGCAAACTAACAAAAATAAATACCACTTGCCTTTCCGAAACCAGAAAGCTCCCAGGCTCACCATAGGTAAACACAATGCTGCAATGCGGTGTTGTGATTGGCTCCTCTAAGTCTTGTCACTATGTCTCACGTCTGTTGCTCTTGAGTTGGAGCAGAAGATTCCCAGTCCTGCTCAAACTTCTGTGACCCAGGGCTTGTTTCGTCAAACTCCTGAAAACTTGGGGGCATATCATCAAGGCCAGGCGATAAAATTATCTCCGCTTTAGCGTCCATTTTCGGACAGAAAGCGGCGATAATTTTATCGCCTTATCAGCAAGGTCACGCTATCGCGGGAATCCTTGCCTTATCGCCCTTTCCCCCAACGCCCATCTTCGCATCTCTAATGAGATGCAAAGTGGGCGTTCCACCCCAAGATAACGCGAGAAATGACGCCAAGAGACATTTCTCCTATTATCTAGCCACACGCTAACCTGCAGAGCGACAAGAAAAGTAGCGATAACCTCGGTTATCGCTCCTTTCCTTACGCCTGCTTTTCAAATGACTTAGCCATGATATCTTATGGAAGGTGGATATCATGGCTAAGTCTGCCTTGCCCTATCAGCAAGCTTTCGCCAAACGTTGTGCAATTATCGCTGGATTTCCAGCGATAATCGCACAGTTGGCAGCTTGCGCGTTGAATTTTATCGCTTTGGAGATGAGCATTGCTGATAGCACGCTATCTCCGGGATAAAATTCCACGTTGGCCGGAGATAATTATCCTCGTGCTGAGAGCGCTGAGCGATAATTATCGCCTGGCCTTGATGATATGCCCCTTGGTTGTTTGCAACAGCGTAGTCTTGTCTTTACACCGTCTAATTCCATTTTCGGGTCGAGCCTACGAGAGCACTCGCATGTGTCTTTCTTGTGACACACTGTTATACAAAAAGCTCTTGCTCACGTAAAGTTATGGCAATCACTGTGTGTGGTTTGCCGTTCGTCCATCCTTGGAAATTGTAATTGGTTACATTTTCATGCACAAAGGACCTATTATAATTGCCGCCCCTAGTGTGTGTGCAAGCAAGCATGCATGTGTAGTGCTATTCGCCTTTTAATTGTTATTTTCACAGTTCTATTTTTTCATTGTCAATGTCCTGCTCTTGGTGGGTTGATTTCATTAGTTTGTGACAGAAATTATAAACACAAGAAAGAACTCCAATCAAAGTTAATAGATTGCATCTAATGTCCAAGTGCTTGCATGCTCAATTGCTGCTCTGTTACTGCTGCAATTGTCTTTGAGTTGTGGCAGGGCACTTGGTTCAGTGCGACTGAATCCTTGGAAAGCAGTGGTGTGGCTAGCCCTTGTGCCGCCCGTGGCGGTCACTGCTTTTGCCACACGTGGCAGCCACGTGAAAGAGCCGGGGGTGGTTTGCTGGCGCTTTCTGCGTTGCTGCCTACAGCGGCCGCATGAATGATTGAGTGGGCGTGGAGGCCGCCACCCCCGAAACTCATGCAACCCGGGGCGGACCACCTCCCCTTGCTACACCACCGCTGGAAAGGGGTACATTTCTCCAGCTATTCCTATTGATATTTGCTTTGCTTCACTGACGTTGTTAGTTGTTGGAATATCTCAGTAGGCACAGTAGGTTAATGGGCCTGCAACGAGTTGACTGCAAACCGTAGGTCACAGGTTATATTCAGTGTGTGCTGTGTTATCAGCACAGTTTACACAAAGGACATGTATAGCTATCAGCTGGCCCCCCTTCATTAAGGCTGTGGTCCATTACGTCACCTGTTGACGATTTTACTATTGCTTCTACTGGCTGCTTCGCCTAGCCCTTCCCTCTTTCCACAAGTGTGCCTGTACCCGAGCCCCGAACCATGTTGTCGTTCATTTTTCCATTGCTTTCTTTTCCTTAAAAAGTGATGCCAAGGGGTTTGCCACCACTTGTTTAGTTAGCATTTCGCACTCTACGGGTGTTCGCATGTTTGTTTACTTCCACCGAGGACAACAAAAAATGATGGATGAAATGCTTGATTTAATCTCATCTGCTGGTAATTAATCGACACTGCATTCCAGTCCATCACTTGTTTGTCCCCGCTCCACCTTGCTGTCAACTCCCCTCCGTCTCTGCCTCTGCTCTCCGTCCTTCTTAACCGTTTTCTTTTCTTTTTTTTGTTAATATGGGCCCAGAAGGTTCAAAGTGCTGCTGGACCGTTTACTTCATTTATTTACACTTGTACACGTTCTCTTACTTCTCCTATTACTTGATCTAACATAGCTGCCCACCGTGTTAGATTGGTGAATTAAAAATGTCTGATGTGCCAGTAGGCATACATGTATATGCGTTCACTCCCCTGTTAGCCACCCACACCCCATTGACAAAGCCAATAGGTCTCCCATCGGTGAGACCTATTGGCATTGGTAATGCTTTTTTCTCCTTGTGATTTGTCAATACATTTTCTGTTTGAGTTAAACACTAGGCTTCAGTGAGATTAATTATTGTTATGTCATCAGGAAAAAAAGGTCATGTGACATCACTTCCTGGGATTCAGGGTTCAAAGACATAGTATTTCACTTCCTGTGATTCCATTGTGATGTCACTTCCACTACCTCTGACATTTTGGTGAATCGATGTCTGTGACGACATGCTGTGTTTCTGTTTAGTTTTCGCTGGTTTCAAGTCACCATTGACTGATGATAGTTAATTATCTCTGCAGCATCTGCTGAAGATTAATTTTGGTAGCAGATTAGGACATTTCCACACAAGAAGGATTATTTCTTTTAGACTGTGCATATTAGTATGCTGTAATATGGATGCTTGTGGAAAATAGTGCAAAGTGGCCGGAGACAACATCAAGCAATGCAGAGAGAGTGTTCAGTTATTATTTTGCAAAGTGAAATTCAACCATCCTTTGCCAAAGTGCCAGGCTGTGCAAGAACAACCTGTAATTGTTCCTTTTTTCAACTGATTTGTTATCAGTCATGGCACTGTTGGTTTCTCATATGCATTCAGGCTTTGTTTTGCTCTTTGATGCCTGATAGCCGTTGTTTATAGCCTGCTGGAACGGAGTTGACTTTCTTTTACAGGTTTTCGCATGGGAAGCTAGCAGCAAAAGTAATTCCAGTAAACTACTAAATGTCACACGATAATAGAGTGCTATATTTAAGAAATAAATGTACATCCTGAACATTTTTAGCTGAAAAGAAATTGACCAAATAACTAATTGACCGAAAGGAGATAATAGGCATATCAACACTAATCACCGCCTCATCCCATTGTTCATGCCTTTACTTACTTATTGCTGTATTGAGCCCTCATCTCACTCCAAGTAGCATTTACAAGCATTTCCTTTCTACCTCAAACAAGTACCTCTACCTTTAAACATTAAGGGACCGATTACGATGAGGTCGGAAAATGCTTTGACCATCGGTTGGAGCCTTTCCAACCACATCATAATACGCCGGTATGATTCCTTTCCTACCGCCTCACTATAATGGAGGTGATTGGAAAGGAATCTGAATGGTAATTATTCCGACTGACTTCTGATGAGCTCGGAGAGCCCGTTCGCCTGTCGGAATGTGGGCAGTAAGCTCTTTCCGCCCCAGGGATTTCGATGTCGGGTCTCAGCAGCCTTTCCGTGCCTGCCTGTCCGACACAGAATGGTTGTTGGAACTTGACTTTGGGGGACCCCAGCAGGGTCCCCTTGAGTGCAATTGTTGTACTCTGATTCCTGCCACCTAACTGGGGCAATGGCCACACTCGGAATGACGCGGAGGGTAGTCGGTCCAACGCATCTAGCTGGGCATACGTTAGATTTAGTATTTACGAACTCCTCCAAATTAACTATCGAACCACCGTTTCCAGTACTATGGACCGACCACTACCTTTTAAAATTTGGCATGCCCACAAACTCTCACAGGAAACCAGGGCTGAATAGAAGCACTCTAAAAGTAAAGCTTCACCTTGGTTCACTGCAGCACTGAAGATGGATAAACAAATAAGTAGAACAGCTGAACGCCAGTGGAAGAAAAACAAAACTGACGAAGATCGCAGGAATTACAGGCAGTCTCATCTTAACTATATAAAAAACATTAAATCAGCCAAAAAGACCTATTTAACACAGCGTATAAACAATGCTGCACACTCTACAAAATATTGAAAGAATTTACCTCCCCTCAGGTTGAGCAGTCTTCTTTCTCTACTACTCAAGAGTGGGTTGATTCTGTTTCTTCTTTCTTTGATAATAAAATTAAAACCATCTATTCTTCCTTTCCTCATCATGACATAGATTCCCATCACCTAATCAGTAATACGTCTATGGCACCTCCGATACCATAAATAAATGATTTCCCCCTTGTTGATGGAATTTGAACCCATAACCACTACTGAAGTATTAGAAGGCTTAACCAAGATTAAATCAGGTTCCCCAGCAGACCCTTTTCCACCCTGATCCTGTACTAAGATCATTCCCCTATTTGCTAATGTTTTAACTGTAATTTTTAACATGTCACTAGAGCAAGCCAACGTCCCGACTAGATGGAAACACGCTCAAGTCAAGCCTATTCTTAAAAAACCTCTGGCTGACCCTAATTTACCAGTCAATTATCGTCCCATCTCACTGCTACCCTATTTTGTGAAGGTCCTGGAGCATCTAGTGAATAAGCATCTCACTGCCCATCTAGAGAACCACGGTCTCCTGGACCCCTCAAAATTGGGTTTTCGGGCCGCCCATAGAACGGAGACCGCAGTCATTGAGATTATTTGATAACATCAGGCTCACACTGGAAAAAAGAGAATCAGCAATTCTGGTTTTCTTGGATCCGTCTGCAGCCTTCGACACTATCTCCCACAGTATTTTGAAACGTCAACTGTGGGAGGTGGGTATCAGAGAGAAGGCCTTAGACTGGTTTGAGAATTATTTTTCGGACCGTTCTACTACCGTTCTTGTAGACTCTATAGTCTCATGTAGTCATCCAGTTACCTTTGGGGTCCCACAGGGCTCCATTCTCAGCCCCATGTTGTTTAACTTATATCTAACACCTCTGGCTGGCATCATTAGATCGTATGGCTTTGAGACTGTGTCGTATGCCGACGATACCCAGCTGCTTGTCACCTGTGGTTCTGATTACGTTGACACACAATCTCGTTTCAAGAGCTGTATGGTCCAAATAAACAACTGGATGAGTATAAACAAGCTACAACTAAATGGCAGCAAGACTGAGATCATCTTGTATGGGAGAGCTGAGGAATTCTGGGCGCAAGATTGGTGGCCCTCAGAATTAGGTACCTGTCCCTCTCCTAAGTCAGCAGTACGTAACCCTGGAATTACCATCAACAATTCTCTGTCTATGAAAACCCATGTTAATCAGGTTTTAGGGGTTTGCTACGGGATTATGCATAACCTCTGCAAAATCTTCAACTGGCTACCCATTGAAGTGAGGAAACCTCTGGTGCAGGGTCTTGTTATCAGCCGTCTTGATTATGGAAACGCTCTGTTTACGGCCCTTAATGAAGACCTGCTTTCCAAGCTTCGGATTCTTCAAATATCGCAGCCAGATTTATTCTTAATCTTCCCCCTAGATCTCCTTCCGCCCCTAATCTTAAAACCCTCCACTGGCTCCCGGTGCGACAAAGAGGCCATTTCAAAATCTTAAGTCTCATACACAAGATAATGTGTGATACTGGCCCTTACTACCTAGCAAAACAACTCCAATGGTATATACCGGGAAGATCCTTAAGGTTTGGTAATAAATCATACCTTGTTCAGCCTCGCATCCGAACTTCACGTAATGGTGGCCGTTCTTTCTCTTATCTTGCACCCATGCTATGGAATAAATTACCATCACATCTCTCGTCCCTAGCTGACCACAAATACTTTCGCAGAAAGCTGAAAACCTGGCTCAGTAAGCTTGCGCTTAGTTTTCAGGTTGCTGTCTGTATTACTGTTTGTTTGTTGCTAGCGCCATAAGATCTCACGGTGAGATGCGCGCTCTACAAGAATATCTGACATTGACATTGCCATTGCCCAGCCTCCGCTTGGAGGCCAAGGGGGCACCTGGTGCCCCCTCGAGGTGCCTGCCATGGGGTGCAGGGATAAACTGCAACTCCTATTTTACAATGGCGGCATGCATTGCAGCCGGTTTACGACTGAAATACATGCTCCCATTATAAAGTATAGGAATGCGACCTACCAGTGTTCAGTTGCATCCTAATTAGTCGGTCAGGGCCAGCAACTGGATGTTGGTTGGTCCCACGACCGAGACAATGTCAGGCGGAGGAACCCCGCTCGACATCATAATCAGGGCCTAAATATGCATGACTACTCCAACACATTCTGGTTTTTATCTGTGTGCTCTTTATGAGTACACTTCCTTAGACAGTGCTGCAGGCCTTTGTCCTGCCTCTACAGTGTCGTTGCTAATTTTTGAGTTTTTAAAAATAAATTAATATTACCCTGATTACTTCTCATTTCTCATGAATCCTTCCTTCCTGGTGGTGCGTACGGCCTGCATTAGTGAGGAGGCAGCGGCCTGGGTTCCCAAGTGCATTATAGTGTCAGCGGAGTCAATTTACAGGGGAATTCGGGAGGAGAAGACCACATTTTGGGTCACAACTTGTTCATATACCAAACCAGAATAGCACTTTCCTTGTTACAGTGAGATGGGGATGTAAACATGTGAGTATTCACAGAACGTTTGGAATGGTGCTTTAGCCTTTTGTTTTTATGGAATGTTCCAGGATCATCTAGTGTGTTTTA
The DNA here is from genome assembly GCF_964204655.1 of Triturus cristatus. Lineage (NCBI taxonomy): Eukaryota > Metazoa > Chordata > Amphibia > Caudata > Salamandridae > Triturus > Triturus cristatus. The sequence goes on along the minus strand of NC_140589.1, from coordinate 655,246,906 downwards.
AGCAACTGAATTGAGGAAACAACATCTAGGTTTATAGCATTTTTAAGGTAAGCGCAGTGTGGGTTTTAAGAAATATATACATCTATGTTGGACCTGCCCTCTCTGCAGAGTCACCCCCAAACCTTTTCTTTTAGCCCTTCTGCTTAGCTGGAATTGTTTTCTTTAACTTTAGGACTCTCTGCACTTTACCACTGCTAACCAATTCTAAAGTGCTAGCGCTCTCTCCCTAAAACATGGCAAAATTGAGTAACCCATGTTCAGTACATTCTACTTGTCAGTCCCTAGTATATGGTACTACATTTACCTAAGGCCTGTAAATTAAATGCTACTAGCGGGCCTGTGGCACTCGTGCCCCCCTTCCCACACCAAAGTAGTCTTCTAAAACATGTCTCGGGCCTGCCATTGCGGCCTGTAGTGCAGTTGTAAAATGCAATTTCAGCCTGGTAAAGTAAACCTTTTGACAGGTTTTAACCTTCCTTACTAGGTTTCGCCTGCACAGCGCCTGTGCTGTGCTTGTGAAATCTCTTGTATTTAATAAATCTTAAAAGGGGGCTATAATCTGTCCCCATGAACGAATTACTGTGCTAATTCACTTTTGCTTGGGACCATTTTTTTTGTTAACTTCTCCTGGCTAAATGCATTTACAATACTTCTACTAAAGGTGTTCACACTGTTTAAGCCCCATTCACTGTCAAGATACAATCTGTTCCCATGGAAAAGGCAGACAGCTTCTAACAGAATGCTGAAATACTTGCTTTTTATTACTTAGTTGTGTAAAGCAGATGCTTTAACCTTACAACGTTTGTGGCATTTCCTATTCATGCCCAAGTACCTTTCTTAGCACTTTGTAGGCATTATCGGATTGATTTTTTCAACTTAATCTATTTGGTCATTATGATCAAATTCTAAATGTTGTAATAAACATTCCACGTTGAAAATAAAATTAATATACAAGAGCTCTGCTATATTTATCTACTAAACAGGCAGCCACAAGTGCAGTTACCTGGCAGACAACAGGGTCATGATTTGAATGGTGCAGCAGGTGCAGTGGCTCTGGGGCCAAAAGTTGTCATTACTCTACTAAACACAACATATTGCTTATTTTACTACTAAACAGGCAGTCCCAAGTGCAGTTATCTTGAAGGCAACAGGGTGATTGTTTGATTTGTGCAGTAGATGCAGTGGCACAGGACCCAAAGGTTATCAGAACTCCTCTGAGCACCTAATATTACCATATTTTACAACTAAACAGACAGTCACACGTGCAGTTATCTAGCAAGCGCTAGGGTCAAGATTTCAATAATGCAGCAGGTGCTGTGACACCAGGATCAAACTTCCAGGTACCCCACTAAACACCAATTATTGCTATATTTTGCAACTAAACAGGCAGTCACAAATGCAGTTACCTTGCAGACAGCAGGGTCATGATTTGAATGGTGCAGCAGGTTCAGTGGCACCAGGCCAAAAAGTTGTTAGAACTCCTCTAAACATCTAATATTGCTATATGTAACTACTAAACAGGAAGTCACAATTGCAGTTACCTTACAGTTGAAAGGGGCTTGATTTACATGATGCAACAGGTGCAGTGGCACTGGGGCCAAAGGTTGTCATAACTCCACTAAACACCAAGGTGCCGATCACGATCCGGTAAAAACCGGGTACGAACCGTCGGACGGAGCATATTCTCCGTCCGACGCGTACCCGGTCGTCAAAATTTACAAACAAGGAATTACGATTCGCACGGGAACACCATTTCCGTACGAATCGTAAAAAAGCCCGACCGAACAAAATAAACCTACAAATGCGATCCGGGAAAGCGCCGACGTGACGTCGGGACGCTCGCAGCCTGCCATTCACGAACCAGGAATTACGATTCGCACCGACGTCATCCCGCACGGTGAATATTTTCCGGCTGCCAAAAACTGCCGGGAAATCAGGACGACGCGAACAAGGACCACCAGTACGCGACGGACAGACAGGACGACGCGAACAAGGAGGACCAGTACGCGACAGGACGACGCGAACAAGGAGTACCAGTACGCGACGGACAGACAGGACGACGCGATCAAGGAGGACCAGTACGCGACGGACAGACAGGAGGACGCGAACAAGGAGGACCCGTACGCGACGGACAGACATGGACCCGAACCTACGTGTCATCCCGGCCCTCATAGCAGTCGACCTCCTCTACAGGTTCGGACGCAGACGCCGCAGAAGGTCAGAATAACTAAGGGAGGGGGTAAAGTGGGGTGGGGTGGGGGTGGCAGGACCAGGGCAGGCCACAAAACCCCCACCAAAGTCACACAGCACACATGCCCAGGACATACCTGACTCCCATGCCCTGGTCACTACGAGGGGGTGGGGGCGTGTCCAGCTAAGCCAGCGACCGCCACAACGGAAGTCCGTCACCACGTGAACCGGCAACACAACCAGACCGGTACGTCCCGTACCCACGCCTGAAGAGCGTGGGTACGAGACGTACCACGCCCACACCCACGTCACCCCAACAATGGCGGGACGGATCGTACCCACGTGGCAAAGGCCTGGGTACGGCCCGCACAAGCATCACATAGCGTGGGGACGGATATGTACGGACCCTACCCCCACCCGCGTACGTATGGAGCGTACACCCACCCCACCAGTGTAAGTACGACTCGTACCCTCACCCGCGGACGTACGGACCGTACCCCCACCCCCACCAATGTAAGTACGACACGTACCCCCACCCCCGTAGGCATGGAGCCTACCCCCACCCCACCAGTGTAAGTACGACTCGTACCCTCACCCCGTATGCATGGAGCGTACCCCCACCCCAACAGTGTAAGTACGACTCGTACCCTCACCCGCGGACGTACGGACCGTACCCCCACCCCCACCAGTGTAAGTACGACACGTACCCCCACCCCCGTAGGCATGGAGCCTACCCCCACCCCACCAGTGTAAGTACGACTCGTACCCTCACCCCGTATGCATGGAGCGTACCCCCACCCCAACAGTGTAAGTACGACTCGTACCCTCACCCCGTATGCATGGAGTGTACCCCCACCCCAACAGTGTAAGTACGACTCGTACCCTCACCCGCGGACGTACGGACCGTACCCCCACCCCCACCAGTGTAAGTACGACACGTACCCCCACCCCCGTATGCATGGAGCCTACCCCCACCCCACCAGTGTAAGTACGACTCGTACCCTCACCCCGTATGCATGGAGCGTACCCCCACCCCACCAGTGTAAGTACGACTCGTACCCTCACCCCGTATGCATGGAGCGTACCCCCACCCCAACAGTGTAAGTACGACTCGTACCCTCACCCGCGGACGTACGGACCGTACCCCCACCCCCACCAGTGTAAGTACGACACGTACCCCCACCCCCGTATGCATGGAGCCTACCCCCACCCCACCAGTGTAAGTACGACTCGTACCCTCACCCGCGTATGCATGGAGCGTACCCCCACCCCACCAGTGTAAGTACGACTCGTACCCTCACCTCGAATGCATGGAGCGTACCCCCACCCCACCAGTGTAAGTACGACTCGTACCCTCACCTCGAATGCATGGAGCGTACCCCCACCGTGTATGTTCCAAGCGTACATATCCAGAAATAGGAGGTGTGTGTGCAGAGTCCTCCCAGCAGTGCCCTGAGACAGGAGGAGTGGGTGCTGAGTCCTCCCAGCAGTGCCCTGAGACAGGAGGGGTGGGTGCAGAGTCCTCCCAGCAGTGCCCTGAGACAGGAGGGGTGGGTGCTGAGTCCTCCCAGCAGTGCCCTGAGACAGGAGGGGTGGGTGCAGAGTCCTCCCAGCAGTGCCCTGAGACAGGAGGGGTGTGTGCCTAACACTCCCAGCAGTGCCCTGAGACAGGAGGGGTGGGTGCAGAGTCCTCCCAGCAGTGCCCTGAGACAGGAGGGGTGGGTGCAGAGTCCTCCCAGCAGTGCCCTGAGACAGGAGGGGTGGGTGCAGAGTCCTCCCAGCAGTGCCCTGAGACAGGAGGGGTGGGTGTGGAGTCCTCCCAGCAGTGCCCTGAGACAGGAGGGGTGTAACACATGTGTGTGAGGCTGGAAGTACACACATGCATACTGCCTACAAGGGAACATGTCCCCATGAACTCATGTCAACAGACTCCATACACAAGTACAGTGATCACCAAGGATGCCACGAATGTTGCAGGTTGAGACATGGCCCTGCATGCATGGCCAAAGTAGAAGGGCTCCGTCACACACACAGCTCATGTAGACACAGCTCTGCGCTAAATATTGGGAACACCCTGCAGGGAAGATATCAGGGTACACAGAGGGAGGAATACACCCTGGGACAATTGCACCATGCAGTAACTGCTTACATGAACAAAGAAAGTTAGCTAACACCTTGTGATGGCACACAGATCCCAGGGTCCCCCCAATGAGCAGCCCACTACTACATTTCCCACACACCCAACACATAAACACCACCCAAAACCATGTAGCAGCCCCACCAACACCAATACCAGCATAGCAGTAGTGTCAGAATGAAAAAAAAAGTAAAGCTTTATTCAGCATGATCACAATGTCCGTGGATCGCAGGCAGTTCAATATTCACAAAGCCCATAGGGCAGTCAATAAGTCTCAGCTGGATGGGGGACACAGTGGGATGCGTGTCCCCTAGCTTGCCTGCACAGTTACATGCCGTCGTCTTCCACAGGGGTGAGGGCATCATGGGGGGGGGGGAAGCACCAGGCACCGCAGGGACATCAGGGCAAAGGGGAGGCGTTGTGGGTGCAGGGATGGAGGACTCCACCACAGGGGGTGGGGCAGGGCCAAAGGCGGAGGCCAGGATGGCACTACACAGCTTTGCAAGGTCCTCCAGGGATTCCCCTGCACCCGAAGGAACCACAGGCCCCAAGGAGGGGGGGGGTCAGAGGGATGGGTCGCAGCACCACCGGGGGAGGGTGTGGACAGGGGGGGGACGCAACCACCCTGACCGGGGACTTCCTTGACCGCTTGCGGGGTGGTGTCACTGTGGGGCTCAGGGACAGAGCGGCCATGAAGGAGTCTTTGGGGGAGAGGTGGCCAGGAGAGCTGAGGGGAGGGGATTTGGAGGGAGTGGACTGGGTGGAATGCGGACTCCCACTCTGGCTGCGTGTCACACGTTTGCCCCCCGACCCAGTGGGTGTGCCTACCTCACCCTGTGTGTGCATGTCAGGAGGAGTGCGGTGGACCTTCCCTGCTGGTGTGGTGCCTGTGTCTGTTGATGTGGGTGCATGCCGACGTCTGGGTGTACGTGGGACAGGCATGGGAGTGGGAAGTGTGGATGGGGCAGGGGTAGGTGGTGCGAGGTCGCGCTGCAGGAGACCCACTGCTGCAGTCAGTGTCGAGTCTATCGACCTCAGCAAGCTGCGTTGGTCAGCCTGCGATGAATGAATGCCCTCCAAGTATGCCTCGATGTTGTTGAGGGTCTGGCCGTGGGCATGGAGGACATTAAGGATCGCAGCCTGACCAACCTGCAGCTGCCGCTGGATGTCCACAGACTCGGCATTGGCGGCAGCAGTGGAAACAGGGGCAGGGGGTGCGGTGCCTGGCATGAAGGAGACATGCGGTGACCGGGCACGCTGGGAAGGGACACGAGCAAGTGGGAGGCGGCTGATGGGAACGGAGGGGGCGGTGCGAGGTGTTGTTCCGCTGTCAGCTGCTGGTGCAGCCTCCACCCACTCGGAGACATCCTCCTCGGACCTGTCAGCTTCGTATTCTGACGTGCCAGTCGACAGGTCCTCGGCCGCACTCTCCTCCGCCTCTGTCCCACTCGATGTGCCAGCCACGATGTCACGGCTGGCACTGGTGCTTGGTCCCTCCGCCTGGTCTGTGTCCATGTCTCCCTCTGTGTCCCCCGACGATGCTGTGGGCAGGGTGGAGAGACAGAAATTAATCAGACACCTGTACACATCTCTCACATGAGTCCAATCTACATAGGTTACATTGCATAGCCTGAAAAGGAAGATCCCGAACATCTACTAAACAAGGTACCGATGTAGGGCATGAAACACACAGTTGGTTGAGCCACCATGCCACTGAAATACCATGGAGAGCATGAGACAATAGCAAATGACAGGAAACGGAGTCTGACAGAGCACCCAGGCCCTGGGGACAATCCAGCACTGCATCTGCACCACACAGCGTTGGCGAAAATAGGGATGACCAGGGACCATATCCATGAACTTGAGACACATGCTGCATAGGTAATGCTGAAAACATGCCCAACATGACTGAGTCACTGCACCTTGAGTGTATGTCCAGACAAACATCACACACTGCCCAGACCCAGCAAGTAGAAATCAGGATTTGACATATAGGCTTTGCCCGCCCCAACCACCCCCTACACGAGGCAAATTGTTGAGACACAGGTGGCACCAACATCTCATAGTCTGGGTGATAAACACAGGGGCAGGCAAAATGCAAGATTGGACGCCAAACACCCAAGGTGCGCCTGTACAAATAATGAGGTACCAGTGACCATCCTCAGATGAGTATAACAAGACACACAGGCACTGGCAACTGTGAGTATGAAGAAGGACATTCAGGTCAGGCTGCACAGTGGACACCTGTACTAAATTTCACGTCTATATACATGGTGCCAGGGGACAATGGCACAGAGCACAACCTACGCTGTAGACACTGAGAGTGTCCACGTTTTGTGATGACACATACAACACCGAGGAAAAGGTGCCCCAGGGGACAGTAGTGGCCACACAACTCCATGCTCCTGAATGGTAATGACTGCAACACACGCCACCATCCCTGCACTATGCGTATCGCACACTCATGCACATCATTTCACAGGCCACTACATAGGACATGCGCGCTGTAAGGCATGACACTTGAGAGACTAACTCCCATGTCTGGACTCAGCATCAGTGCCAACTGACATGGAACCCACATGCAGTGAACTGGACAGGGCACAGGCAAGGTCCCAAAACCTGTTACACACCACCCCCACACATGATGCTACAGGCATAGTTCTCGTGGACAAAGCGCCAGCCTACATTACCTTGTGAAGGAGTGACTACACACAGACCAGGGAACACATTGCAAGGAGGGGAAGGGTGGCAGGAGCGCAGCGCTATACTGGGGCAAACTGGATCTGCACAGCACCTTTAAACCCTGGCAGTGAATTCATGCTACTGTGCCCTTCCAAATGCCGGTGACACACAACAAACACACATGTACCTACCCCCTTCCGGCTGCTGCATCTCCTGTAAGCGCCTCTCCAAGTCTGGGAAGACCACCGGCAGCACACGCCTGTGGAGGTGGCTCAGACGGCGGCGCCCGCGGTTCTTGTGGCTCACAGGTGAGTCCCCCAGCAGGACCCGTGCGATCCTCCGCGTCCAGCACCGGATATCCTGCCAGCGTTTCCTCACCTGGGACAGGCTCCGCCTCCGACCATCCACACCCCTCACGGCACTGACGGCGGTCAGCCAGATCTGCTCCTTGGCAGTGGCGCCTACCTGTGAGGAAGAACAAGTGACACCACATCAATACACCAGCCACATGTCACAGAGAGACATATGAGAACAAATTAGCTGGTTACAACAAGGCATGTCATGCAGCCAACGCATTGCACCTTTGTCATAGGGACATGATCCTCTGGGGAGGGAAAAAGCAGTACGTGCCATTGTAGGTACACAGGTGGAATGATGGCAATGTCACAATCAATGATCAAGGCTCACACTGTGCATCACACCCACCCCTCCTGTCTCAGGGCACTGCTGGGAGGACTCTGCACCCACCCCTCCTGTCTCAGGGCACTGCTGGGAGGACTCTGTACCCACCCCTCCTGTCTCAGGGCACTGCTGGGAGGACTCTGCACCCACCCCTCCTGTCTCAGGGCACTGCTGGGAGGACTCTGCACACACCTCTCCTGTCTCAGGGCACTGCTGGGAGGACTCTGCACACACCCCTCCTGTCTCAGGGCACTGCTGGGAGGACTCTGCACACACCCCTCCTGTCTCAGGGCACTGCTGGGTGGACTCTGCACCCACCCCTCCTGTCTCAGGGCACTGCTGGGAGGACTCTGCACCCACCCCTCCTGTCTCAGGGCACTGCTGGGTGGACTCTGCACCCACCCCTCCTGTCTCAGGGCACTGCTGGGAGGACTCTGCACACACCCCTCCTGTCTCAGGGCACTGCTGGGAGGACTCTGCACACACCCCTCCTGTCTCAGGGCACTGCTGGGTGGACTCTGCACCCACCCCTCCTGTCTCAGGGCACTGCTGGGAGGACTCTGCACACACACCTCCTGTGTCTGGCCAGCACCTCAAAGCAGTCACATGCCACAGGCCACTGATGCCACCTCAGCAGAGTACACAGACACACACAGGCACAGGACATTCACCTGCCATTGCCAAATGCAGATACAAACCTCACTGCACATGTGCCACTAGATCGGGGGGGCTCACAGGTGTGGGGCTGGCTCTGCACGTCAGACACACAGCACTGCTCCCTGCTCACATGAGATGTGCAGGGCATATCCAGGCCTCATGCATCTGGGGTGGTCCACTACACATATGCACCCACACAAATGACATTGGACTTACACACACAGATGTCCAGGGGACGAACACATCATGTGGACACTCTCAGCATAGGTACAGTGGACAAACACACATCTGTAGGTACAGTCACCTGTCACACTGGGGTAACCACAGAATCACAGGAGGACTGTAGTAGCTCCATACCCTGGAGGATTAGACAGGCACAATGTGTAATGCCACATGCAGTGAATGTCACAGTAAACACAATGCAAGTGAGGAGAGCAGACATGCACCACAGCATGCTCTGGCTGGGAGACATCAGGCATCCCCCCCCTGGGACCCCCCCTACAGTACATAGCATGTGTGTCACACCAGGACACAATGCCAGAAGTCACAGTCACAACAAAGGGACAGTCTGTGCCAGTGCCCTATGCACTCACCTGATACCCTGGTCGCCCATACAGAAGGGGGTACTGTGGGAGGATCACATCCAGCAATGCCAGGTTCTCCTCCAGGGTGAATGGCTGTGTCCTCTCCACAGCCCTTGACATGGTTCCAGGGAATCAGTAGCAGCAGCTGGGTCGACGAATTCAAAGATGTGCAGGCAAGTTCTCCCTCATGGGACCTGGCTGCCTTATATCTGCCTTTCTGCCCTGTCTCATGCACAGGAGTACAGAGTGATTGGTCACTCACATTTGCATCCTATGTTTCCACCAATCCCTTCAAACCTAGCAGTCTGTGTGTACTCTATCGGTTTCATTCTCCTGCATGATGTCAGCCCCACAAACACATTGCAACAAAGTAGATTAATTCCAACTGACTTCTGCTGTGCACCTTCCAGAACAAATTCAAATTTTGAACTTGGTCTCCATGACAACCAGCATGCATGTAGGCCTTAATACTTGTCCCTCATGTGTCCCCTATGTAATTTGGAGCTTCACACACAGGTACGGTGCGTTCCGGGGCCCTAGGGCACCCCAAATGCATTGCAACGGCCTGTACACGCGTGCCTACGTTCACTATCACTATGGGTGTCCTCGCATATGTGTACTCGTAGTGGTACGGGCCGTACACACGCCTGTACGCTCCCTATCACTATGGGTGTCCTCGCGTATGCGTACTCGTAGTGGTACGGGCCGTACACACGCCTGTACGCTCCCTATCACTATGGGTGTCCTCGCGTATGCGTACACGTTGTGATAGTGAGCGTACAGGCGTGTGTACGGCCCGTACCACTACGAGTACGCATACGCGAGGACACCCATAGTGATAGGAAGCGTACAGGCGTGTGTACGGCCCGTACCACTACGAGTACGCATACGCGAGGCCACCCATAGTGATAGGGAGCGTACAGGCGTGTGTACGGCCCGTACCACTACGAGTAGCATACGCGAGGACACCCATAGTGAAAGGGAGCGTACAGGCGTGTGTACGGACCGTACCACTACGAGTACGCATACGCGAGGCCACCCATAGTGATAGGGAGCGTACAGGCGTGTGTACGGCCCGTACCACTACGAGTACGCATACGCGAGGCCACCCATAGTGATAGGGAGCGTACAGGCGTGTGTACGGCCCGTACCACTACGAGTACGCATACGCGAGGCCACCCATAGTGATAGGGAGCGTACAGGCGTGTGTACGGCCCGTACCACTACGAGTACGCATACGCGAGGACACCCATAGTGATAGGGAGCGTACAGGCGTGTGTACGGCCCGTACCACTACGAGTACGCATACGCGAGGACACCCATAGTGATAGGGAGCGTACAGGCGTGTGTACGGCCCTACCACTATGGGTGTTCTTGCGTATGCGTACTCGTAGTGGTACGGGCCGTACACATGCCTGTACGCTCGCCATCACGATGGGTACACATACGGCAGCACTCCCATAGTGAAATGGTAACGTACACAGGCCCTCTTCGCAGCAGTACAGTGGTTTTCACACATCACAGTGGTGACAGGCGGCACACAGGTAGGGATAGGGCGGACATACTTGTCCATGGATGGACATACTTGTCCATGGATGGACATACTTGTCCATGAATGGACATACTTGTCCATTAATTGACATCGTGGCATCGTCTGTGCATTACTACATGTGTGGGGCACAGGTGTGACGGCCTGTGATGTGGAACATTACTCCTGAGTCGAGAAGGCACCAGATGTATGATGAGATGTCTACAGATGTACTGTGTGATGGTGCAATGTGTGCCAGGCATGCCCTTGACTCCTTTGACATGTGTGCATGTCGTACTGCACACTTGGGGTGAGCGTCACTGGCATGGCACGGACACCAACACACGGAAGTGTCCCCTGATGCCCGGTACAGGGGTTACCACACCTGACTTGTCACTACCCACGGTGCACAATGTGACTATGTCATGTATGAGTGGGGGCTTCCCATCAGGTTGATGTTGGAGCACCCTCAAAAGCTGCAGCCGTTGCAGCAACCAACATGTGTCTGTGTGTAGATTGACATTGCACACTGTTCCGCACACCATGCCACATGTGGTATCGGATGTGAGGTGCACATGTATGCATGGGACACGGAGTAGCGTGACAAGGACATGTCTGCATCCTCACAATGAATGTGTGGTGAGTCATGACATGTGCACCTTCATGGCAAGGTGTGTGGGCTGTCCTAGTGTGATGTCATGTGACCTGTGGCTCTAGTGTTCCGCTACCAGTCTCTGCAATCGGCATCCTACTTCTGCTGATGTGTAGGCGTATGTCACTCCTGTCTTGCGTCTGGCTGTTCACTTGCACTGGGACACAGCTATTCCCATGGCATGGCATGGGGAGGTTCTCAATCTCCGTGTGTAGCTGGGTCTTGGTAGGGGTGTCACCTTGCATCCATACGTGTCCTGGGCATGTAGCACATACCTGACTCCCTATGTAGCATATGTGTATTGACAGATTAACATGTGCGCAGTACATACGAATTGTTGTCGTAGTGCACTCACTCTTCCTTGTCACTTCCAAATTACTGCAGAGCGCCGCCTCTTGCCCGACCAATTCCGGACTTGGCTGACATGCGGGAGAATGACAGCATCTGGCTCTACCGCTTCCCCCAACCGTTGATTATGGAGTTGACGGCAAGACTGGCACCACACCTGCAACCGCAGCACAGGTATCCTACGGCACTGACACCCCAGCTGAAGGTAATGGCTGCCCTACATTTTCTTGCCATGGGTACCTTTCAATATACCATAGCTCATGTTGGTGGCATGACCCAGAGCATGTTCTGCCGTGTGCTGCATGATTTCTTAGAGGCCATGTTGATTCACCTGGATGACTTCATCAAGTTCCCAACCCCTGAACAGTTGACTGCGGTCAAGCGTGGATTCTATGCCCTAGGAGGGATGCCCCATGTCATTGGGTCCATAGATGGGACACATGTAGCTTTGGTACCACCACACGCACGGGAGGTGGCGTACCGCAATCGGAAGCACTACCACTCCATCAATGCCCTTGTGGTGTGTCAGTCCGACATGGTGATTTCACATGTCTGTGCTCGTTTTCCAGGATCAGCACACGATGCCTACATCATGAGGCGTAGCAGGATGCCTGAAATGATGATGCAGCTGCGCAACGAAAGAGCATGTGTTGTTGGTGGGTACAGTCTGTCTGTCCTGTATTTTGCATAGCCTACCAGCACGACCGCTGCACCACTTCTAACGATGTCAATGTGCTTCCCATGTAGGGGACGCTGGCTATCCCAGCATGCCATGGCTGCTCACACCTCTCCGCAACCCCATCACGCCAGCACAGCTCCGCTACAACACCGCCCATGGCCGGACAAGGCGAGTGATAGAGAGGACGTTTGGCCTGCTGAAGAGCCGATTTCGGTGCCTCCACAAGACTGGCGGCGCGCTCCCATATGCCCCTGCGAAGGTCTGCAAAATCTTCATGGTCTGCTGCATGCTGCACAACATGGCAGTTGAGAGAGCTGTGCCACTCATCCTGGATCAACATGACGAGGACCATCCACCCATGGAGGACGAAGGGCTTGGCAATGGGGCTAGTGATGTGGAGGATGTGGAGCCGCAAGAGGACATCCGGACTCGGCTCATACGCGACTTCTTTGCTTAGTGGTGAGTACCAGTGTCTGAGTGTGCATGCATTGGTACCCGTGTGGCATGTGTTGTGATGTGTGTCTCCACCTGCATGTATTGCACGTGAGTCAGAGGTGTGTGTGGGTGTGTCACTGGAGTGATGGTGGCAGTGATGGTTGTATTTCCCCAGTCATAATTGTGACCTAGCATGTTGTCATCCATACATGTGTCGAGTAAATGCACATGCAAGTGGCTGTGCTTTTTGTGGCTGACTTCTTGTGTGTTTCTCTTCCCCAGGTACTTGCGCATGCCGTCTGCTGCTTGCATTGTTGTGGCACTGCTATTCCTCATGGACACGTCATCGTGGGCTGACTCAGCGTTACAGGCACGGACACGTTTGGAAGTCTCCATAGGGTAAGGGATGCATCAGGGGTGTATTGGGTGTGGCAGTTGTTCACGATGTATGCACACTGCCCCTGTCGATGTTTGGTTCCTCTGCAGACATGTCGCATCACCATGGAGCTGGGTACACCTGAATAGATGGTCAGACTTGTTGACAGTCATCTGTAATGGGATAGTGGATTGTGATGATGGCATCAATGTGTGTAACACTGCCCTCGGACACATGCGGTTAGCATTGGGTTGACATGGTGTGGGACTTCCACATCAGCTGATCAATGGTGTATGGCAGTCTCTCTGTGAGCAGCTGTGGGTGTTTAGCTGTTAGCCGACAATTGTGTGCCAGTTCCATGGCTAACACGCATTTGTGCTGCAGAAGGGGGGTGCCAGTGTTGGACCCACATGTTACTCCACAAGATGTGTTCATGTGTACTTCAAGTTGCCTCTGCAATCCCGAATACATGACTAATAAAGGTGTCCCTATGCCTCCAAGGTGCCTCTTCTCCGTCAATGCTGGTGTGTTGCCACGGTGCATCCAGCATGTCTGGCATGGTTCTCCCTGATGGTGGCTATGTGTCGATGTGTCGAGTAGCAAGATGCAAGCTGTGTGTGTGGGCTGAGACTGTGTATTGTGCATGATGTCCATGAGTGTGTGGGTATTGTGACATGTGCCATCCCCATGCATCCAACGTTGGCCAGGCCCCCATTCTCTGCATCCACCGGACTCAAGCTTGCAGGACATGGTTCTGCCACCTGTCTACACATACCTGGGTGCCCCCCCGGACCCTGGACTGGATCCCTGACCTCTGCGCATGACTGTTGCTGTACTCAATGTGTCTGTCAGCACGGTTGTGCGGCCACCCCCTCAGCTGGTTGGGCCCATCACGGGTGTGTATGGTGCTCCATGTCTGTCTTGACTAATACATTGTGACCCGTGTGTCCTGTGCCAGACTCAGGCCCCAGGGTGTGGATGTTTGGAGTCAAAAGAGAGCTCAGGCATGTTTAGACTTTACAACACACATGTAAGGTAATAATGCAACCAGCAGGCATCTTCTCTTCATGGTGTGAATTTTTATTTGTGGGGGGGGGGATAAAGTGAGGGGCTTTCCGGGAGTTTGGAATCCAAAGTTCAGTAGGGGAGTTGGTGTCCTTGCCATTTGAAATCCTCAGAGTCCATGCCACAGTCTTTGTCAACATTGGCAGACAGTGACCAGCAGGGCCATGTGGCAGGGAATGTCTCTTGATGCTGTGCTGCTGTTGCTCCAGTGGGCCAGGTGCCAGGCCAGGTGTCCTGGGAGATGGTGATGTTGCGCCGACCCTCACGGTCTTTTACGTGGACGACCCGCCCTCCTGCGGGGACCCTCAGCAGCAGGCCGTGACGACGTCTGGGATGCTCCATCGGATGTTTCCTCCTCCTCCTCCTGATCCCTCCCTGTGGGTGGTGATGTTCTCCGCCTTCTGGCACAGGGAGGGTCGGCCATGTTGTCGGCCATCCGACGGAGTGTATCGTGAATCCCCTGGAACACCGTCACTTGCTCAGCCTGTCTGTCCTCCATCCTCCGTTGGTGTTGCAGTAGACAGGCATGTAGCTCCGCATGTTGCTGGGCCTGCTGGGTCTTGATCCCCTCGAGGACAGACACAACCTGGGCCATGCCCATGGTGTCCTGCCGGTATGTGTCCATGATGTTACGGACATGGGCAAATACCGGTTCCCCAGCCAACTGGTCAGGCTCGCGCCTCCGCCGTCCTCCACTCCCACCACCCCTGCCCACTTGCACCTGGCCTGCCCTTGTGGGTACATCGGGTCTCCGGGACCCCTGAGGGGTGGCATTGGCGTTGTCGCCTGCCTCCTCCTGGGTGCCCGGGACACCGTGTCCCTCCTGGCCAGCCTGGCTGCATTGTGGTGTTGGGGCAGGGATCCTGGGTGTCTCCTGGGATGTGGCAGGAGTGGGGGTGGTGGTTGGCACAGTTGTACCTGACGCAGGTGCTGCAGGTGGTTGGACACCAGAGGGGCCAGGTCGTCGGGGTCGTCCACAGAGTGGTGAGAGTGGTCGCTGCCGGTGGGATCGGGCTCCCGCAGATCCGGGTCCTGTGAATCTTCCCCCCCAGTGTTGGGGGGTGAACCACGACGTTGACCTGTGTGTGAGAGAGACAATGTTAATTTTGGTCCATGCAACATCCATGTTTCATCAGTGTCAAAGTTGGAACTTTTCCTCTTCGAATTAGGATCTGTCTTGCATTCCACTCACAGTGCACTTGTGCATGGGTGTGTCCCTTGGACACCACTTTGGCCCCTTTAAATATGTGTGGCACAGTCTTACGTGCTGCGTCAAGTGTGACTGCAGTCAGCAGTGGAGTGGGCAGGTGTGGCGAGCCATGCATTGGCGCCTCTAGTGTAGCACTGTACATGTGCACATGGAGTGGATCCACACACTTATATAATGCAGGTAGCTGTCGTTGTGCTCGTGAACAGGTTGTGACATGGCCCTGTGTTTTGCCATGGTGAAGAGGGGGGGTTCTGGCACTGGCCACCCTTGGCTACATGCACGCAGTCTACCTGCTGACGAGCAGACATTCCCACACACCACACGGCTGATTTGCTCTCCCTGTGTCTCCCTCCCTCTCTGTCCCCCTCTCCCTCCCTCTCTGTCCCCCTCTCCCTCCCTCTGTGTGTCAGCCTCCTCCCTCTGTCCGTGTCCCTGTGTCTCCCTCCCTCTCTGTCCCCCTCTCCCTCCCTCTCTGTCCCCCTCTCCCTCCCTCTCTGTCCCCCTCTCCCTCCCTCTCTGTCCCCTTCTCCCTCCCTCTGTGTGTCAGCCTCCTCCCTCTGTCCGTGTCCCTGTGTCTCCCTCCCTCTCTGTCCCCCTCTCCCTCCCACTCTGTCCCCCTCTCCCTCCCTCTCTGTCCCCTCTCCCTCCCTCTCTGTCCCCCTCTCCCTCCCTCTGTGTGTCAGCCTCCTCCCTCTGTCCGTGTCCCTGTGTCTCCCTCCCTCTCTGTCCCCCTCTCCCTCCCTCTCTGTCCCCCTCTCCCTCCCTCTCTGTCCCCCTCTCCCTCCCGCTCTCTGTCCCCCTCTCCCTCCCACTGTGTGTCACCCTCTGTCACCTCAGCCCAGCTTCCTAGACACACACTTTTTCCAGTCCTTTGAATGGCCCTTGGCTTGTTGCTGTGAGTTTGTTTCTGATCTCCAGGCACCCATTGGGTGTGGTGTTTGTGTGTGCGCTGCTGCTGTGGTTGTGTGTGCTGCCACTCTTTCACAGTGTTGGCTGTTCATTAGCTGCTGTCATGTGCAAAAAGTGCCTTCACCCCCATGTGTTGATGCAAGGCGTCCGCCATTTGCTGGCGAGTCTTTCCTGTGTGGGGACACACTGTTTGTCTGGCTGTGACCTGGGCCATATGGGCAGAGGGCATTGTTGTCTGCTTCTGAGTTGCACTATGTGATTTTTGTGGCCCACCCTCCCGCCATCCGGGTTACCGTGTCATGTGTTGGTGTCTTCTGTGGCCTGTGACTTGACATTGTCCAGCTGGGTGCATGGGGCATGGTGGCAGCATTGGCATGTGCGTGTTCATGGAGTGTGGTTGAGTCATGTGATCGGTTGGGGTGGTTGCGTGCCTGTTAGTGATTTTGGTTGTGGATGAGGTCCCCCCCATGTGAGGTGCGTTGTTCGTGTACTCACCCGGGTCTCGGAGTCCTCCTAATCCTTCGACTGCCTCCACCGGCTGTATGGCCATCACTCTCTCCTCCCAGGGCTGGTATTGTACGGGTCTGCGGGAGGGCCCTCCTCCGGTGGCGTTGGCCTGGTTGTGTTCCTCCAGCATCTTGGCTCGGACCCTCCTCCGCAGATCGTACCACCTGGCTTGGCATTCCTGCCTGGTTCTTCTGGTGTCCGCAACAGCATTCACAGCATCGACGATGGTCTGCCACATGGCTGTTTTTGCTGCAATGCTGGTCTGTCTGACCAATGTTCCAAAGAGGTGTGGCTCGACTCTGAGGATTTCATCAACAAGGACCTCCAACTCTCGGTTACTGAACTTTGGATTCTTGTTAGTGGGCATGGTGAGGGGTGTTGGTGTGGATGGTGGGGGGGGTGTGTGGATGGTTGTGGGTGTGTGGGTGTGGTTGTGCAGGTGTGTGTGTGTGTGAATGTAATGAGGGGGTGTTTGTGGAGGTGGTTGTGTGGAGGTTTGCAAGTGTAAGGTGTGGTGAGGCTTGTAGTATGGTTCTGTGGTGTCTGGCAGCAGTGAGTCTGTTGCAAAGGCTCATGGTTTGTGTGTGTGGGCCCTTTTTATTGGTCCATGGGTGGGTGTGGCTGTGTTTGAAGTTTGGGTGGGTGTGTTATAAGGAGTGGTGGTGTTTTGGGCCTCTGTTTGTTTTTGGCAGTTGCAGGTCAGTGGATGTGTTTTTTTAGTGTTTGTTGGCCATGTTTAGTGGCTTTGTGCCATTCGAATAGTGTATTCTTGTGTAGTTTTGTTTTGTCCTGGTTGTGTACGTGCGTTTTGAGCGTGTGTACGGTGTGTACATGGGCCATTTGGTTGTACGGTGCTGTCCTTGTGTGTGGCTTGGTACGACTCGTACATGAGGTTGTGATGTTGGGGCCTGGGGTGCGCTCCGTACTTAGGAGGTTGTGTTGGGGGTTCGACTCGAACGTACTGGGGTGTACATGGACGTTGGTACGACACGTACTGGGGTGGGGGTTGGACTCGAACGTACTGGGGTGTACATAGACGGTGGTACGACACGTACAGGGGTGGGGGTTCGACTCGAACGTACTGGGGTGTACATAGACGGTGGTACGACACGTACAGGGGTGGGGGTTCAACTCGAACGTACTGGGGTGTACATACATGGGGGTCGGACACATACAGGGGTGGGGGTTCGACTCGAACGTACTGGGGTGTACATGGACATTGGTACGACACGTACTGGGGTGGGGGTTGGACTCGAACGTACTGGGGTGTCCATAGACGGTGGTACGACACGTACAGGGGTGGGGGTTCGACTCGAACGTACTGGGGTGTACATAGACGGTGGTACGACACATACAGGGGTGGGGGTTCGACTCGAACATACTGGGGTGTACATAGACGGGGGGTTCGACACATACTCGGGTGTACATACACGGGGGGTTCGACACGTACTCGGGTGTACATACACGGGGTGTTCGACACGTACAGTTCGACTCGTACTCGGGTGTACATACACGGGGGGTTCAACACGTACTCGGGTGTACATACACGGGGGGTTCGACATGTACAGTTCGACTCGTACTCGGGTGTACATACACGGGGGGTTCGACACGTACAGTTCGACTCGTACTCGGGTGTACATACACGGGGGGTTCGACACGTACAGTTCGACTCGTACTCGGGTGTACATACACGGGGGGTTCGACACGTACAGTTCGACTCGTACTCGGGTGTACATACACGGGGGGGTTCGACACGTACTCAGGTGTACATACACGGGGGGGTTCGACACGTACAGTTCGACACGTACTCGGGTGTACATACACGGGGGGTTCGACACGTACTCGGGTGTACATACACGGGGGTTCGGCGCGTACATGCGGGGGCTGGGGGGGTCGACTCGAACGTACGGGGGCTGGGGGGGTACGGCGCGTACATGCGGGGGCTGGGGGGGTACGGCGCGTACATGCGGGGGCGGGGGGGTTACGGCGCGTACCTGGCACCTGTTTGGACGTCTCCATGGTTGCTATAGGAGTTCGGTGCGGACGGTGTTTTTACCATACGGTTGTACGGTTGGACGCACGGGTTGGATCGTAATTCCTCGGTCGGACTTCACTTTTCACATTCGTACGGTAAATCGTCCGAGGAGGTGTCGGACACATTTTCCGACCCGAGGACGTGTGGGGGACAATTCCCAATGCGGTTCGTATGGACTTTTTCCCATGCATATCGTGATTGCCAGTTTGTACGGCACTTGTACGATTCGTACGGTAAAAAGACCGGATACGAGTCGTACGGGGAATATTTTTACCGGATCGTAATCGGCACCCAAATATTTATTTTTTCACTAAACAGGCAGTTATAAGTGCAGATATCTCGCAAGCACTAGGGTCATGATTTCAATAGTGCAGCAGATTCAGTGGCACTGGGACCAAAAGCTCCAGGCACCACACTAAACTCCTAATATTGCTATATTTTATTCCTATACAGGTAATCATGAGTGCTTACAGACAACAGGGTCATGATTTGAATGGTGCAGCAGGCGCAATAACACCCGCCCCAAAAGTTGTCAGAACTCCTCTAAACACATTATATTGCTATAGTTTACTACTAAACAGGCAGTCACAATTGCAGTTATCTTGCAGTTAAAAGGGACTTGATTTGAATGGTGCAGCAGGTGCAGTGGCACTCGGACCTAATGTTCTAGGGACTCCACTAAACCCAGGTTATTGCTATATTTTTACTCCTAAACAAGACAGTCACAAGTGCATTTATCTAGCAGGAAATAGGGTCATGGGTTGAATGCTGCAGCAGGTGTAAAAGCTCCAGAACCATAAGCTCTAGGCACCCCACTGAACACCTAATATTAATATATTTTACAACTAAACAGACAGTCACAAGTGCAATTACCTTGTAGACAACAAGGTCATGACTTGAATGGTGCAGCAGGTGCAGTAGCACAGGGCCCCAAATTTGTCACGACATCCTCAAAACAACTAATATTGCTACAATTTACTACTATACAGGCAGATACAATTGGAGTTATCTTGCAGTTCAAAGGGGCTTGATTTGAATGGTGCAGCAGGTGCAGTAGCGCCAGGGTCAAAAGCTCTAGGGACCCCAACAAACCTAGAATAATGCTAAACTTTATTACTAAACAGGCGGTCAAAATTGCAATTATCTAGCAGGCATTAGGGCTATGATTTCAATGGAGCTGCAGCTGCAGTGGCACCGGGGCCAAACGATGTCAGAACGCCTCTAAAACACCAAATATTGCTATATATATCTACTGAATAAGCAGCCACAAGTGTAGCTACCTTGAAGGCACTAGGATCATGCTTTCAATGGTACAACAGGTGTAGTGACACCGGGGCCCAACGCTCTAGGAACTCCTCTAAACACCAACTATTGCAATATTTTACTACTAAACAGGCAGTCACAAGTGCAGTTACCTACATTCAATAGGGTCATAATTTCAAAGGTGGAGCAGGTGCATTGGGTCTGGGGACAAAAGTTTCATAACTCCTCTAAACACCAAATATTGCTATATTTTACTACTAAACAGGCAGTCACAAATGCATTTATCTTGCATGCACCAGGGGAATGATTTGAATAGTGCAGTAGGTGCAGTGGCACCGCGCCTAAAAGCTGTCTGAACTTCTCTAAACACATGATATTGCAATTTCATCAATTAATTCTATTATTTCCCTCTTTCATTTAAATTTTGCTATTACTTACCTGCACTATACCACTAGTAACAGCACAATATATTGCCTTTTTGTACATAAACAAGTCATAACACTTTAACAGAGTTTCTGTAATTTATATTGTTCAACTACTAGGCAAGCTACAACTTACAACAAAAAATAGCTTATTAATAATCACATAGGCGAAACCTACTGCGATTACCATTGCTTGTTAATACTTATAGGTCACCTCTAAGGTAGGCCCCAAAGGTCCTTAGGGCTGGGTGCATGACATTCAAAAGTAGGACATGTGGGCTTAAATTGTAAATATCCTGGTAGTGAAAAGTCATTTTTCAGTACTGTAAGACCTATCTCTCCCGTTGACTAACACTGGGTGACATGTTTCATTTAATAAACTTTAACTCTTGATTTGGAGCAGAAAGAAATATGGGGAAATATTCTCAAGAACGTGTGATAACCATCGCAAAAGTTACTCAATGCAACATCCAACATCGCAGTCTATCGCGGGGAAACTTACATCGTGTTAACCAAGTATTCACAACACGGCGGCACCATGCGATAGTCACCAGATAATGCGTCAAATGGCCACGCTAATATCAATGCCACGCCGCAAAAATGCAAAACATGAACGCAAAAAAAGCTGCGATGAGGCCAAGCGCGATACAAAAAGCTGTGAAAACCAGCGGCAGGCCTCCAAATCCCAAGTGTCTGGCAGGAAAATGCACTATAAAAGCAGAACACGAAAAACACACCAGAAACAATCCAAAGTGCGCAGCAACATGGATACACCCTGATGGAGCGCAGAGGCCAATGCGAACGCCACAAGCCCCAAAGACCACCAGCAAGCTACAAGGGGGTCGGGGAAGGCCAGGGAGAAGAGGGAGAGGAAGACGGGGTGCAGGAAAACAAGACCAGCGTCACAGAGATTACAGAACACAACCATCAACTGACCCACAATCAGACTACCTTGAATGCAGCCGGAGTGTCGATGAGGCCAATGGAGGAGGCCAAGAGGCACTGGCATGACGTGAAAACCTAAACCATGTACAAAGACGCTGCCAACAAGAGGGCAGCAACGGTGACAGTAGGTGGGAGTCCTGCGCACAGGAGGAGCTGGAGGAAATGGTGGCCAGTCATCAGTGTGGAGACGGTGCAAGGAGGTGGGAGTACGGACACAGCTTGAGAGGACCTGACACAACAACAACAGGGTGAGGAACGACCAGGGACTGGGGGACGGGGGAGATGGGCACAATGGCACACATGCAGAATTAAGTATAGTACACTGTACACCCACAATGACCCAGGATCATGTCCCTCATCCCCTTGGCACACTGCAGCACACACACAGAGCAATCACTGCACATCCCATGACAATGTGGCAGCAAGTGCAACACCAACACTGCAGAACAGGGAACACAACTGGGTCCGCTTATGCGCAGAAACAGGCCAATCACATTTGACAGCAGGGAACTGTGATATGCATATGTATGGGTACAACCTCCCATCCGTCATGTAGTCCAAATGTCCATTCTCCCACCTCAAATTGCCAGCACCGCCCAAACAGTCACAATGTACATTGTCACACCGTCTGCAAGTCAACAAGAGCAATGCGCCAACATACATGTCAACACAATTTCAACATGCATCTCCCCTTCACATTGCAGAGGGACAAACAACACCTCCAGCAGGTCAGACCAGACAACCCATCAGTGATGCCGGAGACGACCACCACACCTTCGACACCAACGCCCTACAACCGCTCATGGACATCTCAGGCAACCCACCCCAGAAGCAGGGCAGCCAAGCTACATAGAGGAGACCACAGCCCCTGCACAGACCAAACAGCAGGAAGCACCCGCCACCACGGCTGGCTCCCAACACTTCACTGAGGCACGCATCGCATTCCAATATCAGGTGTCAGAATGCCAAAAGGAGGTGGCCGAACAGGTGCGAGTGGGGTCAGAGCTCATGGAAGCCGAACTGGGCCACATTTGTGGGTGTCTAAGTCCCATCAGGGACCACCTACAACCCACAAAGGAGACCCACACTGCGACAGAGACACATGAAGATGGACATTCCCAGTACAGAACCATGCCCAGGGGCACACACATATCAGTCACACACCCACGTTGGCTCTGCGTATGACGGCCCAGTCCACTCCCCTTATGAATTGAGTGGGTGGCAACAAAGCTACATGTCCAAGCTCTGACCCACTGCCTGCGATGACATGTCTGCGTCTGTGACAATGTAATGTCGTAGGGCCCGGGGCCCTCATGCATACAACAACACTACAGGGTGTTGTATGACTCATACATACGCGATGCTGGGGTACGGTGTTGGGCTACGGTGCATCCAAGTACGGGGCTGGGGTGGGGGGTTCGGCACTTACATACGCATGTACTGGGGTATGACGCGTACATGGGGGGATGCTGGGGTACGGTGTTGGGGTATGGTGCGTCCGAGTACGGGGCTGGAGTGGGGGGTACGGCGCTTACATATGCGTGTGCTGGGGTGGGGGGGTACGGCGTGACCATACGCAGGTGCTAGGGTACGGCGCATACATGCGCGGGTGCTGGGGTGGGGGTACGGCCCGTACATGTGCGGGTGCTGGGGTGAGGGGTATGGCGCATACATGTGCAGGTGCTGGGGTGGGGGGTACGGCACGTACATACGCGGGTGCTGGGGTGGGGTGTATGGCGCGTACATGTGCGGGTGCTGGGGTGGGGGGCTACGGCGCGTACATACGCGGGTGCTGGGGTGGGGGTACGGCGCGTACATGCACGGGTGCTGGGGTGGGGGGTACGGCGTGTACATACACGGGTGCTGGGGTGGGGGTACGGCGCGTACATGTGCGGGTGCTGGGGTGAGGTGTACGGCACGTACATGTGAGGGTGCTGGGGTGGGGGGGTACAGTGTGTACATACGCGGGTGCTGGGGTGGGGGGTATGGCGCGTACATGCACGGGTGCTGGGGTGGGGGGTACGGTGCGTACATACACGGGTGCTGGGGTGGGGGGTACGGTGTGTACATACGCGGGTGCTGGGGTACAGCACGTACATGCGCGGGTGGGGTGGGGGGTCCATACGACTCGTACCCCGTGCCCAAGTGTACCGGGGTAGTGGTCATACAAAGTTCGCTCCGTACGGGACGTTTTCCATACGCTTGTGTATTCGGAACGCCGGTACGGATCGGACTTGTGCGCTCGGACTTCAGTTTTACGACTCATACGTAAATCTGTCCGGGGACGTCTCGTAGACGTTTCCCGAGGCAATTCGTATGTAATTTGACAGTACGAATCGTACTTGCCCGTTTGTACGGGACTTGTACGGCTCGTACGTAAAAAAATACGGATACGAGTCGTACGGGAAATATTTTTACCGGATCGGAATCGGCACCTAAATATAATTGAAAAAACATTCTATTAAAACATTAAACTATTTAAAAATATTTAAACTTACATTTCCCAATAGCGAAAGGGTAAAATTTACTATTCCAACTCCAATGAGTGCAACAGCAGGGAAAGTGTTAGATAGCGGATGGATTAAATGTACTATTCCAACTCCAGTCAGTGCAACAGTGGGGAAAGTGATGGATAATGGAGGGGTAAAAATTACTATTCCCACTCCAATGAGTGCAACAGTAGAGAAAGTGCTGGATAGCGGAAGGGTAAAAATTACTATTCCCACTCCAACGAGTGTAACAGTAGGGACAGTTTTGGATAGCGGAGGGGTGAAAATTACTATTTTTAATCCAGTGAGTGCAACAGGAAGAAAAGTGTTGGATAGCAAAGGGGTAAAAATTACTATTCCCACTCCAGTCAGTGCAACAGTAGGGAAAATGTTAGCTATCAAAGGGATAAAATTACTATTCACACTCTAGTCAATTCAAAAATAAATTCAAAAAATCAAAATAAAATTAACAAACAAAATAAATACATAGATATATAAATATGGTAAAAATTAACGCGCTTCTTGACTTTCGCAGCCTGTGTGCTTGGGGGCACTACAACGTCCAGCTGATTTTGCAGCCGGAGCCGCTTGGGTCATCATTCAGTGCCCGGAGGCACTTTAAAACTGAGCGCAGGCTGCCACAGCCCAGGACGCGCTTCTTGCCTTTCGCAGCCCGTGTGTTTGGGGGCACTACAACGTCCAGCTGACTTTGCGGCCGGAGCCGCTTGGGTCATCATTCAGTGACCGAAGGCACTTTAAAACTGAGCGTAGGCTCCCGCAGCGCGGGACGCGCTTCATGCCTTTCGCAGCCCGTGTGTTTGGGGGCACCACAACGTCCGGCTGACTTTGCGACCGGAGCCGCTTGGGTCATCATTCAGTGCGATTAATCTGCACGGGCTCCCGCAGCACCCATCAGAGGCCGGATGAGGCCGGGCTGGGCCACCCCTTTTCAAAGTGTCATCTTTTAAGCTTTGCCGAGGTGAGCCATATACTGGTATGAAGTGTTGGAATATATACGCCATGGGGAAACACACTTGCATAACAGGCTCTCAAACCTCTACTAGCATAGATAGCATGTTGGAAAGGGCAGTTAACATTGTTGCTACAGAGATTTAGCTAACCGAGAGGCATCTCTGGGACTGGTGGCTCCACAGACTGGCCCTTTGGTAGGAGTGGCCCAAGATGATTGTGCTGGCTCTTCTCCGAACCTAGTATGCAGATCAGTGCTATCAGCCATTCATCAATCTCAAGAGCTGTTTGCGATACGGAGGGTACCGAGGATCCATCAATGGTAGCCTGCAGCTACAAGACATCCCCTGATTCCAGCAACTTTAGTGGTTAAAAGAAAAAGAAAATTGGCCAAACCCAGCAGCTCCAAGAGGAAACAACCTCCTCAGGCTAACCATCCACGTACTGCCCTGAGTTCATGGATACAGGACCCTCCATTCTCTTTGAACGTGAAGACTGTTGAGGCCACTGCTGATTTAACATCTGTTGAGCGCAGCAGTTTCTTCTACTCGCTACTGACTTGGCGACACTTCAATTGATATTATCGTGGACACTGTATGTAAGCGTATCAAAGATCTTGTGGATAAGAACTTTACCGCACTTTGGAAATGTTTAGCTCGCTTGGAGTCCTTGTCAAATAGATTAAGCTCACAATTTAATACCCCAAAGCCCACTGTCCAACAAGGGGCAGACCCCAACTCTCAGACCATTAGTGCACTTAATCCTGGCCAACAGTCGCAGGCATCTGCACTAACGTCTATTTCCTCTACTGGTGCCTAACACTTGCAGTAAGGTTAAGGAACGTTTTTCATTTAAATCTATGGCCGCCCAGAATATTCCATCTAATACCGGACGCACTAGTAGCTTAACTACTACATCCTCACATACGCATTCAGCTCATCATTTTGCTTCTGTGAGCACTGCAAATTAAGCTACCCCAGGGGGTGGAGCTCAAGGTGCGATTGCGATTACCGAAAATCCTCCGAGTATGGCAATCGCTGAGGCTAGTAAGGAAATTCTTAGCTTACCTCCGGCAGCATGTCCCTATGTATTAGTCTTAGCAGGTGTAACCCCCTCAGAAAAAATCAGACCGAGACTTGGGACCAAGTGAGAAACAAAAGCGCCGATTGGCTTGTAAAACATAAAGGGTTTCGGGTGGCAAACAGTAGTGACATTCTAATGGTACATAGGGTAGGGTGGGTTGGCTCCTCACCTAAGAATATTGAGGGAGATTGTATTGTCATTAACTTTCGATGTCCGTCATTGGTAAAATCTATATTAATGACACAGGAGCTTAATACTACCTTTCCAACTCTCATTTGGTCACTGCCTTTGGGCTTTTTCTATAAACCAACCCGGGGCCAAATAACCATGATGTTTTTTCCCAAATGATGCATAACAGGTTTTCTGCCCTGTCTGGCTTAGATAGTCTGGACTGACTGTCATCTACCTTAACACCAGACTAGACCATTTCCATTCCAATCATGACAAAGCCCTTAGGCCACGATACTGTAGTTATCCCTGATACTGACCCAAATCTACGCATACTAAGCTGGAAGATTGCCGGCTTAGTATCTAAAATGCATTCTGAAGTTTGGATAAATATAGTCTAAAAATATGATATCCCCATGTTGCAAGAAACTTGGGCTACACAGGACTTACATCTAGATGGGTTTGAATGTTTTATTACCACCGTACCTGTTCCCAAGGTAGGCCGCCCTTCTAGTGGACTCTCAACTTAGGTCAATATTTCTTCATGTGGTAGTGCCAAGGCTCTTGTTACAGATAACGACAATTTTCAAGCCTTGATTTACACACAGGGGGCCTCAATTTGCTTTAATAATTTTTATAATAATGATTTTCATGCATCACCGAATATGAATTTTATTAATTTGTTTAATTTTATTTCTAGCCTACAAAGTCAAAAGGCACACCTTAACTTAGCTGTTATCTGCCTAGCTGGTGATTTTAATGCCAGGATCCCTAGGGACAATGAATTAGCCACTGATTCCGTGGCCTATATGCCCCCATACAAAAGGGGATTAGAATTGTTGGATCATTTGTCTAATCATAATTTAACTAATTTAATGGAAATTGTGGATATACCCCATAATGATTAGTGTTTTGTACCAACATACAGAGGTCGTGGTTGTGCTTCTACCATTGATTCCATTTTTATATGTGTCTCATTCGAAGATTGCTTATTAATATGTGAGGTCATACCAACTGTTCAGGGCGATTATAATCCTATTGCAACAATAATTAGATTCGCCCCTAGACCGGAATTTGCCAAAGAGTGTGGGGCGTATAATTTAGTGCCCTCTACCAATAACCTGAGAGTGATCTGGAGAGGTGTGGATAGCAACAATTTATTTTCTAGAATGATAAAAGCATATCCCTCACTTATCGATATCTGCTTGTCATCAACCGATCCCAACCCTGAGGCAATCATTGCCTTCAGTCATCTGTGTGGAGGTATTAAACTATTGATTTTTAGGTCTGCAGTAGATTCCAATCAGAGACCAAAATGGTTTTATAACGCCTGCTCATGAGCAAATAGAGAGCTTCGTAAGGCACTTACAATGAAGCCAAGGGATGCAATTCTTGTTAAGTCTTTGCGGCACCAATATATACAAATGTCAAGGCAACAAAAAGATGAGATCCTAAAAGAGCACTGGGATAACCTTGCATGTGCTCCCAGACTTAATAATGGGAACGGGTCTTGGGAAGAAGTTAAAGACATGAGATCTATGGGCCTTACACTCACTCCCCTAAGCTGTAACATAACTAGTGAAGCATAGGAATCCCACTTCTCTAAGATTTATTCAGCCCCTTCTCGGAATGAGGATTCTTTTAACAACCAAACTGCCTTGCAGATTGAGATATCCATGTCAGAAGTTGAGGATGCTATTCACCAAAGTTTAGGCAACAAGGCTCCTGGTCCCAACAGGCTTCCCATCGATCTCATAAAACATAAACCAGAGTTTTGGGCACCAATTTTTTGAACGTTTTTAATAACTTAACTAACGCTACAATTCCGAGCACATGGTCTACCAGCATCATTGTTCCTATTTTTTAAAAAGGGGAACGATCCAACCCTAGTTGTTACAGACCGATCTCCCTGATTGAGAACACATTGAAGATTCTAGAGAGGATCCTGTTTCATAAGATCAGGCTGAGGAGAAACACAATTTAAACTTGTGCCAACAAGGTTTCAGAAGTAAAATAGGCACAGTGGAATAGTGCCTAAACCTAAACTTGATTATTGGCAAATACTCCATAGCCCGGAAATCTCCTATTTATTTGGTTTTTATGGACCTCACCTCAGCCTTCGATTTTGTTAACAGGTCACGCTTATGGTCGACACTTTTAAATTATGGGTTAGACGAGGCTTTAGTTCACTTCTTAGCTTATTTGCACAGGGATCTGAAAGCACGGGTGAGGATCAGTAAGGACAGGGAGGTCTCACGGGACATTAATATTGGTAGAGGGGTCAGGCAGGGGTGTGTACTGGCCCCCCTCCTATTTGTTTTATACATTAATGATTTACGCAATGCATTGATAAAACTTACCAAAGATGTTCCGAGAATTAACAGTAATATACTCCCCACCCTACTATATGTGGATGATGAGGTCCTAATGGGCCGCACACCCAACGCACTATGCACCTTATTTCGGGGCTTTAAGGATTTTATGGCCGGTCTTGATCTTTGTACCAATTTTAAAAAATCGTTTTTAATGACCTGTGGCCCTAAAAAGCACTTTGTTAACTCAATTTCCATAGGTTCAGAACGTTTATTTTGCACTTGCACTTTCCCTTATCTGGGGTTGGTATTTGCAGTCAACAGTTCCTGGGTAGGTAATGTGGCACATAGGGGCCGATTCCGATCTCGGTCGGAAGGGCACCGAATCGGGTTCGGCCGGAAAAATAATGAGCCGTACGCGTGTTTTCCGACCGACTCGTACAGCTGTGCGAGCGAGCAAGTACGATGCGAGCTATATGAAAATCAACGACCGAGTCGTTTCCGGGTCCGAACCGCTCCGTACGTCCCGGTCGGAAGCTAACCGTGGCGTGCAATGGTTGCGATTTACAACCGTTCCAGTACGATGCACGCGTCGGACAGCCTGTGCGAGCCGGAGTTTCCGGCTCGCAAAAGCTCCCGGAGTCGGACTTTGGGGGTCCGCTTCGGACCCCCTGACACCCGCAGCCCTACGACTCGGACACAGGGGGAGACCTATGGGTCTCCCCAACACAGGCATGTATGGTGCGGGTGGCACCGACGCGTACCCACTGTAGGGGGCGCACTTGTTCAACACGTACCCATTCAGTCAATGGGAGCCCATGTACGCGTCGTACGACCGGCTCCAATTGACTTCTATGGGAGTCCGACCGAACCGAGTCCGACAGCATACGTGCGCATCGTACTCGCTCGGTCGAACTGTAGGGGTCCGGCTCGGTCGGAAAACACTCCGGATCCAACTCAGTCGGAGTGCTTTCCGACCCGGATCGGAATCGGCCCCATAGTAGGAGCAAGTTTTTAAAAGCCACTAACTCAATTCTGTGCCTCCCGCAACCAAAAAGGGCAGAGGTGGTTTTATCTATTATTAAAATGCATAGGTCACAGTGCATCCCCTCCGCAACATACGGCGCTGAAGTCTGGGGTTTTACAAAGTGAGTAGTATCCAGGGCGAGGAAAATAGATTTTGTCGAAAACTCCTGGGGGCCCCAATTTTTTCTTCACAGTATGTTTGTCATAAGGAATTGAAATTGTTTTATATTGAAGATTATATCAGGGCTCGTCCAGCCATATTCTGGCTAAAAGTTTGCCAAACCCGGCAGCGACCCTTACTAGAGATATAATAGCCGATTGCCTTAAATGTGATAATGGCGGGGACACACCTTGGCTTGCCGCTGTAAGAAAAAGCCTGATCAGCGTGAACCTTGAACATATCTTTTTAAATCCAAATGACATGGAGGGCATAAACAAAAAATCCCTTCAGGAGGCTCTATATGAACAGTATAGTAATGCACGATATGAAAAAAAGTCCTCAAAATCTTCAGTTGCAAGGTATATGTCCCTAGTAGACGCAAATTATTCCTCATCATACCTGCCATCTAGCTATCTTTTAAAGAATATAGGTAGTTGGGAAAGAAGTCTGCTTTTTCGCCTAAGGGCCGGCACTTTGAAATTTATGCTTTGTTTACCCTTGGGGTTTAATGTTAATCTTGAGCAAATGCCTTGCCCCTGTGACAATCGCAGCAACCAATCAATGCTAGATTTTTTATTCTTTTGTAGTTTTTATAAAAAATACACCAAACAATCTTTGTTCCCCTTTTTTAAAGTAACTGTCATCACTGAGTACAAAGTAGCCTACATGGAAATCTTTAAACTGGAGGGGGATGATCTGGTTTTCCGTGTGGCATCCTTTTTGAAAACGGCAGTTCGCTTACATGCTTCAACGTGCACCCCTGATGGCAGTTTTCCATCGTTTTTAACTTATTAACTTTTGATGCTCTGTAAAATTATTCAGGTTATTTGTGTGTATTTATTTATTTGCCCTGATAGCTTCTATGCTTACCCTTTATGTGCCTCCTTTTGAATTACTTTAGATCATTTTGCACTGTTATTTACTTGACTGCACTTTTATATTATTAGATCACTATGCTGCTATTTGAAACGTGCTATAAGTTTTCATTTGGACACTGTTTTTATGATGTTGCTGCTTTGCATACTGTGTATATTTATAAAGTATGTATTTTTTATTGCTGCTATTTGGTTCGTGCTATAAGTCTCCACTTAAATATTGCTGTTATGATGTTGCTGCTTCACACTCTGTGTATTTTTTTATAGTGTATGTATTTTTATTGCTGGTATTTTGACCTGTGCTTTTATGAATACATACATATCCGAATAAAGATTAAATTGAATTGAGTTACAAATTAAAATACAAATATATTTAATATTAAAAATAAAAGAGCACGGTGGGAGGTGTGGGTGGGTCCCCTGGACGAGGTTGACTGGCGGGACGCCCTTATGGCCCCCAGGCTGGTGACGGCCTCCGACAAACTGAGGCTTATTCAAATTTACTATCTTCATGCTGCCTACCTCACGCCGGCTCGTATGCACCGTGCGGGCCTCTCCACCGACGCGGCCTGTCCCCGTTGTGGTTTTGACCCGGCCGACTTCATCCATATGGTGTGGTCGTGTCCGGAACTGGGGGGTTATTGGAGGGGCATAGAGGCTGATCTTACGGAGGTCTTAGGCTGAAAGGTGCCACACGACCCCAGACACACCCTTCTGGGCATCACTGACGGTTTAGATGGCACACGTGCTGAGAAGCTATTCCTCATGACAGCACTAATGGTGGCGAAAAGGGATATTGCAGCGGCTTGGAGGCATCTGCGGCCGCATAGCTTGGCCAAATGGAGTACTGGGTTGGACTGGTGTGCGGCACAGGAGCGGACTCTCTATCAGGCGAGGGGCTGCCTTAAGAAATACCGTAGAATCTGGGGGAAATGGTTGGACAATGTATTATGAGGATGTGGTTCGGGGGAGAGGGGCGGAGGGGGGGCTTCGGGTGGGGGCGGGGAGGTGGGGTGATCTTGTGCTGCACGATGGCAAAATGGTGGCTAGACAGGCTCAATGTTTTCTTTGTTGTGTCATTCAAAACAATAAAAACTTGTTTATCAAAAAAAAAATAAAAGAGCAAAACATATAATGTTAATTACATATGACAAATACCTTAACTAATATATAAAATAAAATAAAAAATAAATTCAAACAAATATTTTTAACTAGAAAATATTTACAAACAAAAACATGAATTATTACATAAATGTATTCATTTTATTTCCTACGCTATAACACCACACAAAGCAGAACTCACATCTAAATTTAAATAAAAAGGTACTTCCATTTTTATCATAATTAATTACAAATTAAAGAAACATTATTAATATTATTAATAAAAAAAAGAATAAAAATATATTAACTTCTTTCACTTTAACGCTATAATCCCCACAACACACAGGTACAATTAAACTGTAAAAAAATTAATTACACAATTAAAACTCATTTTTCAAAAACTATTAATTATAAAGTAAGCAAAATGTATTTAATACCCATCCTTTACCCTTTTAAAAGTCGAAACCACAAACAAAAAAATAAACAATTACCCTAAATAAATATCAATGAATCAATTAATAATAATTAACAACTAATTATTAATTAATTGAACACAAATTACTGCACAACCTTTACCAATATAAACAACAAACACTTAAAAGTAATTACACAATTTCCATATTTAATTTGCAATGAATTAATTGATATTGAACAACATCTAATTCTTAATTAATTTATCATAAATTACTTCCCACACTTTACCATTATAAACGCCACAAACTGCGCCCAAAATTAGTTACACAATTGCCATAATTAATTTTAAATTAATTAAAAACTAATTATTAATTCATCAAAAATAGATTACTTTGCACGCTTTACTCCTATAAACCCCACATCCTACACCTAGAATTAATTACACAATTCCCATAATTAATTGTCAAAAAATCTGTTATTATCAATTAACAACTAATGATTAATTAAGAAAAAATAAATTACTTCCCACCTTTATCCCTATAAACCCCAAACCGTGCACCTAAAATCAAGTAAACAATGACCATAACTATTTGACAAATAATTAATTAATATTGATTAACAACCAATTATTAATTGATTAATAATAAAATACTTTACACAATTAAGACTATTAAATCTCAATTAAATAAATATTAATAAATAAAAAATAATCATTACTTTAATATAATTAAATTACTTCCTTCCCTATTCCCCTATAAACCCACAACCTGCTACGTACCTAAAAAACACAAAACTCAATTAAAATACAATTAATAACTGCTAAAAATGTAACACATATTTGAAAAAATATAAACAATTCTTATACAAAAATAATACATCACGTACATTTGAAATATATACTAAAATACACAACACTAATTAAACAACCGATATTTTAAACAACTATATTTTTGCAAAGGATATTAAACACTACTATATTTTCAAAATCGATATTTTACCTTCAATCGATATTCTTGAGCACAATGTTCTTACTGTTGATATTTCTAACTCACGATATTTAGGACTCGATATTTCTATAAGTCGACATTTAAAACTCAATATTTTGTCTGCACACCTCACAGTAGTACTCATGATGCACCTTATAAGAGCCCAGTTGGCTATGTAGCATGTCAGAAGTGGATGTTCTGCATGAGGTGAGCACTGAGTGTTTTGCATGGGAGAGAAATTAATGCAGTGCAGTTCAGCACCATACTGATATTTGTATTTGTATTTATTGGTATTTATAAAGTGCATTAATCATCCCGAGGGACATCACCGCGCTAGTACGGATTTTAGTTAAGTGCAGGTTGAACATTGATAGGATCAGTATCTCGGGAACAAAATGGTTTTCAATTTTTTTCTGAACAGCAGGTAGTAGTCTGTCAGACGGAGATCGAGGGGTAGGTTATTCCAACGAACCGCAGCTAATTTGGAGAAGTAACCGCTCGCCCATCCTGACCGTAGATGTGTGCTTGACTGAGGCAAGGGCTTGGTAACATGATCTCAAGTTGCGAGAGGGGAAATGGAGGTGGAGCTTGTCTTGCAAGATTTGTGGTCCTTTTTAGGTCTCGCCTGAGCCAGCGCTTTAGCGCTGCTCTGGCGAGAGCTTTAGTAAACGGGGGGATTTGGAAGTGCAAACTAGTGCTTTTAAGGCCTCCAAATACAGTGCATGTGCACCGGGCGCGCGCACCATTTGGCAGCCTGCGTGATCATTTCGCAGCCGCTTTGATGTTCTCAGTGAGCCGCGCGGCCACTGAGAACATAAAAGCGGCCGCGAAAGTGCACACCATTTGCCAGCCTGCGTGCCTCTCTCCCCTTAGAGGGCGAGACGTGCCCTACCCCCTCCCTTATCCCACTTCCTGCTTGTTTAGCCTGGCTGCCCTCTCGTAATACAGACATCAGACAAGTCTCCGAGGTCTCCACTGCATCCCATTAAAAGCCACTCACTGATCACGTCTTGACCTCATGAGCCACTATATGCCTGTAAATTGTGCCACTCTTACATTACCATCTTTATGAACTCAATTCTTCCAACATGTCCTTGATGAATGATGCCTTGTGCGTAGCTTGCGATAATGTTTCTCACATGTGTACTTGTCAAATATGATGCCTCTGTTTCGGTTTTATTTCATGTATTTAATTACGAATATAATTTCACTACTGTACTGTTTGGCACTCCGTGCTGATTGCTCTGTACTTGCTAATGTCAAAATGCCAATAAACAAATAAAAATATAAAAAGTGTAATTTCGCAAAATTTCTATGATGTTTTGTGAAAAGATCATGCAATTTTGCACACCCTAATCCCATTAATCTGTGTTCCCTTCCAGAGGAGAGTGGCCTCCTCTACAATCTACTGATATTCATAGAACATTTGTGCACTTGTACTACCGTTTTCTCTTCGGCCCCGCTGTTTCACCCCACACCTAAATACTGCAAACTTTGGATTTATGGAAGGGCAGAGTTTTCTTTTTACTAATTATGTGAAGGTTTTGTTTTAATATTTTGGAATTACACCATGGCACACATCGTTTTAAGCTTGCCATTTGTGGTTGTATTTGTAATGCGTCTGCAATCTGTCAGGTAAGGCATTGCTGCCCTTTATGAACAATAAAACAAACAAGCATTGGCATAGCCAATAGGTCTCGCATTTGGGACATTATAAGTGTTTAGCCATGCAACAGTTGATGTTGCACCAAGGATATTGTGCTGCAGAATTAAATACTTATAAGATCCGAAAGGCAAGACCTATTGGCTATGCCAATGCTTGTTTATGTAAGGCTCTATGCGCAAAACAAAGAAGCTTGAATCTGGCTCTCTGGCGGACTGGTAGCCAATGTAACTCCTTCAAGCAGTGGGATGCTGAGCTGTATTTTTTTTATTACATATTATGTGAAATATGGGATGATAGTATTTGGTGCAGGGGTGTCACAGTTTAAAATACAGGGGAAAAAATATCGATGTGCATCATGTCACATGCAGCAAAATCACCCAGTACTGTTTTTTGGGGCAGCAACATTTTGTGATGGCAATTCTTTATTTTTATATACACAATAGCGAAAACAAAATTATTATCTTTTGCCACTCCAGGCACAGTATTACAGCTTTGGATTGGTAAGATACCATCCAGGCCAACCTGAAATGAATAAAAGCAACCCCTGACATGTGTTTTGCTCTTGTTAGAGCTCTTCAGAGAGGTATAGCTTTGTCCACACACAAGGGAGCACCCAGTATAAGTCAAACGAATACCCTTTCAGGCATAAAGTGATGCATAAATTATGTAAAAAAAAGAAGCAGAGAACTCTGGGTAGTTCTCAAGTTTAGGTGAAAAGCAGCTCCAGTATAGAGCACTTTCTATACATATACATACATACAAATATACATTGGAAAACAAAACAGAGGAAGGAGGTTGCACTTTGGAACACAATTTCCAAATCATGGGGAACCAAGGAGAAGTAAGGAGATAATTTAACTTTATACTTTCTTTTTATAAGCTCCCTTCAGATGAAGAAGTGTATTATCATTAGTCATTTATGAAGTGGACAAGGATGATTTCTAGTACATAATACTGATATCACTTGCACCGGAAGGGACACTATAGGTCTATGCACAGAAAAAGCAAGTAACAATACAGAAACAAAAATCTTACAATAAGAATCTGGGGGAACAACACATGAGTGGATATGGTGATCACATAAGTTCTAAAGAAGCGCAATGTGCATGAAACAAGTATTGTCTGTCTAAGACATTAACCATGGTACTTATCTCAGTATTGTTGTTTTTCTATGTATTATACTTACCACAATGTTAGGGTACCAGTGCACTGAGAGTTAGTGCCAGGCATTATTCCTGTTGCCCAAAATTATTGTTGTAAATATAATCTAGTTGCGAAGCTAGTTTCAATAGGAAAAGCATTTTTTTACTTGGCTATATCCTTGGCACAGTTAGACGAATCTTCACGAAATGTTTCCAAAAAAGTGTTAATTTGGCCTTGCTGTGCATGTAAAGTTTTGTGGTGATCCGTCAAGCAGGGGCTGAGAAAAAGATGGGGGGCCACAGGGACCCTCCTCTATTGGGTTTCAAGAGCCCCAGGGACCACCACCTCCCCGGGGCTTATTAAATGAAAGGAGAGGGTTCGGTGGACCCCTCTCCAGGGGCTTTACTGTGCCCCAGGGACCACCACCTCCCAAGCGCCAACATGTTTTAACAACTGGTAGGCTGGCCTTGTGGCCCCCCTACCGGGCCACATACGGCTCAAGGGCCGGCCTGTGTAAACAGAGAAGAGGGCTACATTGCCCTCCTCCTGGAGCCATATTTGGCCCTGGGGACCGCCACCCCTAATCCAGCTTCTCCTATTTCACGAAGTGCCCAACCTCGGGAGCAAAAGGCACACAATTGATGCAGTTTACTTTTGCTAGGAGATCCAAAAGCAAACACTCTGCTTCCAACAAGCGGGACCTGTTAAACTGCTCCAGTTTGCTGGAAGTAGAGGTTTCATCTCTTTCCCTGCCCGCAGACATGCGGGCAGGAAGAGAGATGAAAATATTGCTCTAGCATGCAGGGAGCTGCATTTTCAGCAGCTCCCTGTGTGCGAGCGCAATGCCACCTCCCGCAGGAGGAGGGGGAGCTGGCTGGGAAAGTGGGGGCCTTGATGCTCCCCTTGCTGTCCCATAGCACACTGGGTGAGCTCCAGGGCACCCAGGAAGACATGGCCGGGCATCTCGGCATTGGGTTCCCGGGACCGAAATCGACCTGGTGATGGGGGTGAGCTGCCAGCCCTCCCGCATTAAGTTTTGGCAGGGCCGTTTTGGCACTAATGCTCATTTCAAATAAATTAAACCTCAACAGGAGGCATTTACAAATATAAACATACTAGGTGTCCCCGTTGAAGTTCCACTTCTTTAAAGGACAAATGATCATAACTCCTGGTCTTGGCGAAGGCAAAACAAGCTTATTTTCTCAGCAATTCCATATTGAAAGACAATCTGAAACCCTTAATGGAGGTGACTGCATAATTGCTCTATTGGAGTGCAATCTGTATGTGACTGTGACAAGGGGGTTTTGTTCTGTCCTGGTGAGAGCAGAGTCCATGGTTCACCCATTTAATTACTCTGAGCATACAACTGTGCTAATCACTTGGATGCTTCCCTCGTTTGGCCCCACCCACATTAGTAGTATGCAAACATCTTCTTGCCTTTTGCCAGGATGATGGACAGCTGAACAAGTAGCCCTCCAGCACATTTCCCGCCAATTGTTTTGGAGGTTTGATGCCAAAGAATATGAAGACAGCTTCACCAAACAAAGAAGTTCTTACTTCATATAGTTAAGAGGAAAGACCCTTGTTTGGTGGAGATTTTCCTCTTCGTAGTCTTGTTATCTTCTCTATAGAAGGATTCATATTATCACATATTTCTGGATAAAGATGCACCAGGAACAATCACATTGCCAAAAAGCACACATGGTCATTGATGACTTTTCAATGTACTCCATTACGCAGCTCTAGTGTAGAATAAATACTGGACATTTACACAAAGAGGTAGCACTTACTTACCCAGTAGAAGTACTCCTCTTGGATAGATATTTTGTGCAAGACTGTGGACTCTTGTTATATGAAAGGGCAGGTGCAGTCCCTTCATGGCTGAGTCACTCGCACGGCTACTGAAACACCCACACAGACACTTAGGCATCCACTCAAATACTCATGCATTCACACACGGACTGACAGACCCACAATTTCTGTATGGCGCAGGGGTACTCTATATAAGTGGCAAAAATAGATGGGATAAAGAGGAGGGAAATATCCTCAAATGTTTGTTTGCGCTGCCAAGATCTTCTATGGTACAAGCGGTAAGATTAGAATTGGCAACCACCGCATGGAGCATCATAGCCTGCATGTCTTTATTACGTTTTTGGCAGAGGCTAGGTTTGAGTGAGGACCAAAAAATCACACAGTGGTGCAAAAATGAAATTGCAAATAGTGAATTGACGTGGGCACAAGAGACGAGAGCCTCAATTAATGAAGCGTATGGTGTTTTAAACTTAAAGTGGGGTCCTCAATCCCTTGAACTGAAGTTAGATAAGAAAGAGCTTAGGAATCTGGGATTAGAAGTGTCTCGAATCCTTGATCAAGAGTACCTATCACGGAAAAGTTCAGTCTCCTATATGGCCTCAGCATGGAAAAATGATCTACATTATCCTTATATCGACAGGCTACCTAGTTGCCAGCTAAGGCGCGAAGTGCTACTATTGAGAATTGGGATAAACCCTTGTTACATGAACAAAGGGGTAAAAAACCGCATGGTAAACAGTGATGGAAAATGCACTTGCACTTTAGGTACTACGTGTGATATATTACACATATTGGTAGATTGCTGGAGGATGTTAAATATACGAAGAGAGAGTTTAGGCCCGATTTTGAAAAAATATGAAATAAGATGCAAGCTGTAAATCTTTTAGTGGGAATGATGAATTTAGATATAGCCTGTGCCGTTGGTAAACATTTAAATAATGTTAAAGAGTTTCTTAAAGGTAAAGAGTATTGATGAAATATAGACCTTTTAAGTGATAGGGAGTATGAGGTATATATGGATAGAAGTATGGTGTAAGACATACTTGAAGATCGATGAGACCAAAGAAAGGATCGCTTGTTTTAAAAAATAATTTTTTAAAGATATTTATCTCTTATTTTAAGGATATGTTAATTATAAGTTTAAGAAATGTATTGTGTATTTTATGGTTCTAATTGCTTATACTTTTATGGTTGTAAAAAAATTAATAAAGTTTTATTGACTTGACTTGACTTAACCCACTCAGATACTGATATACCCACTCACAGACCCACTCAGATACTCACACACCAACTCACAGATGCATTCAGATACTCACTTACTCATGCACCCACTCACAGACCTATACAGCCACACACAGACCCATTCAGAAACTCATGCATCCATTCAGAGACCAACTTAGACATGTACATCCACACTCAGACCCACCCAGAGACTCTTGCACCTACTCACAGACCTATACAGCCACTCACACAGCCACTCACAGATCCACTCAGAGACTCATACACCCACCCACAGACCAATGGATCCAACCATATACCCACTCAGACACTCACACACTCACCAATGGACTGACTCACACACTCATTAAGACACTCACAAACCCACTCAAACTATTTCACACCCACCTACAGACCCACCAACACACTCACTCAGACACTCATGCACCCACACAGTCACCCACTCAGACATTCATAAACCCACTCACAGACCCAGTCAGATGCTCACGCATTCACTCCAACACTCACTCTAAAAGCTTACAGGTTACAATAAGGAAATACAATGTTAAAAAACCTTAGAAATTTGCTTCAAATCCATGGTTACAGGGATGTTATAGTTAGGAACCAACCTTAAAAGAACCTTCGAAATTCACTGAAAAAAACAAAGGTTACAGGGATGTTATAGGTAGGCTCTGATTTCACTTATACGAAACCATAGAAATTCAAAAGTTATGATTACCTGAGCTAACTATAACTTATGCCCCGGCAATATACTGTTTATGACCTCACATATTACATCACTCATAACATGGAAGGAAGGGAGGAGCCAGCGGCAAGATGGTCGCGCACTAGCATAGCTCCTACAGCTGGGAATATAATCCGGCACACATCCGGGTCATCCGCAGGCATCGAGGGACAAAAAGGTACCTGAAATGACAGCGAACCTCCGCTGCCTACACAGCCCTGAAAAAAACGGTGGGGAGCCGTCTGGTATGCAAAAAAACTGTGGCAGCAAAAATGGCAGACCCGAGCTAGATACCATAGATAGAGCATTGCGGTTGGAGCTGTGGAGTGACCTAGTGCCCCCGCTAGTTGCCTGGACTTACCGATCATCTCGTGAGTCCTGGAGTAGTAGCAACAGGGGACTGCAGGCGCCGACGCGCACTTTGGCACTGGAACCAATGACCGCGATCCGGAGACAACTGCACTATGCCACTGCTATTCTCGTCCCATAATGATTTGCAGGGCCTTTGGTTGGGATTGTATTTTTGCACATAACTGTGCTTGGGGTGGTCCTAAGAGGTCCTAAGAGGATGGGACCACCCCTGAACTGTTCAGCATGATATGTTCTTTGAGTTCAAGGCATCTGCTTGGTCCTCCCCCTAGGTTAGGGGGGACCCCAAAATCATCACCTCTCTCATTGCCTGATATTTTTCATTTTCAAAGTTCACTTTTGTGAATTGGTTATATGCTTTTAGCATGTGAAGTTGCTTTTTCAAAGCATTTGTGGGTGCAGTTTAGTAGCTGACTCCGCTACGTGGAGGAACTGAGTTTTTGCCTGAGTTCCGTGTTTTTAATGGAATGCGTAGTTAACAAATCTCCTCTAGCGGAGTGGAATTCATTGCCCAGAGTTATCAGTGACATCACTGATAACATCACTGATGACATCTCAAATGACATCACTCATGACAGCATCCAGTAAGTGTGAAGGGCATATTCACAAGGATTTATCGCCGATTCATCAGCACTTTATCGCAGCCAAAGTGGCGATAAATTTACCTCCCCATTCACAAACTGGTGCTAACAGCCCACAGCACCAGTTTACCCGAAATAGCAGCCACAAAAAACATTGCCAGAGAGGATCACTGCAACTATCGCCAATGAGATGCAGAGTGGGCGTTCCCGTGGCAACAGCCGCGACCACACCACACCTCAACATTCTCAACGACCAGACAGATCAGCGATAAAAACACAAAACAGGCAATACGGCGCTTTAGCGCCAGGAAATCTACACCTGCTCTGACCTGGTGTTAAGTCGGATGGCAGCCAGCACCACAAAAGGGAAGGGCAACAGATGCCATGGAGCCACCCATCGTGCGGCCTGGACACCCAAGAGGGCCACAACACCCACCGACATCATCCCCCGGACCAACCCTCCCTGGCACCCCCCCAACAAAGACATGCCACATCAGCTACACAAAAACAGGTACAATATATTCTGTATGATGTC
The DNA here is from genome assembly GCF_964204655.1 of Triturus cristatus. Lineage (NCBI taxonomy): Eukaryota > Metazoa > Chordata > Amphibia > Caudata > Salamandridae > Triturus > Triturus cristatus. The sequence goes on along the minus strand of NC_140589.1, from coordinate 655,205,949 downwards.
GCACAATCACAACAGTTGAAATGCATCTTTTGTCACAGAAATGAGCATCACACAATCTCTTTCAAAGAAACCAATAAAACTTTATTAACATGAACACCGAATTTAAATGAAGACACATGGCGGCTCCCCGCGGGACAGTCCGTAGGTCACAGCCTGCAAGACAAAAAACATGATGAGAAGGTGTGTCCTGCGCACATCAAAGGACAAAGAGAGAGCGAAGGAGAGAGAGAGAGAAAGAGAGGGAGAGACAGAGAGAGAGAAGAACAGAGAGAGAGAGAGAGAGAGAGAGAGAGAAGAAGGGAGAGAGATAGAGAAGAAGAGAGGGAGATGGAAAGTGAGAGAGAAAAGAAGGGAGAGAGAGAGGCAGAGGGAGAGAGAGAGAAGAAGGGGGAGAGAGAGAGGGAGAGGGAGAGATAGAGAAGAAGGAAGAGATAGAGGGAGAGAAAGAGAGAGAGAGAGAGATGCCCCTGCACACCCAGGCCACACTGCTCACCTGCTGCCACCGGTGTGTCTCCAACCACATGCCGGTATGTAGAGCAGTACACCAGGACACACATCTGAGTCAGAGCTGTCATCTGAAACAGAGTCCAGATACATGACTGGCACAGTACACACACTTGCGCAAGACAACAGCGCCTGCCTGCCCATGCACACCCAGGCAGAGGCATCACAAAGGCACCCACCGCCCACGGAACATGCCCGCCCATGCACACTCAGGCCTTACTGATCACCTTCCTCCACCGGCGTGTAGACTGGATGTCCCACCACGTGCCACTGCAAGCCACAAGCCTGGGGCCCGTGGACATGGCACCCTTCACACCATGCAGCCACACTCCGCAGGCCAACAGGTCTCAAGTCTGGTGCTGGGTCATGAATACACCATGGCAGAGGACATACCACTGCACCCGGCAACATCGCTGGCTGCACACCCGCTCAGTTTTGAGTTGTTCAGTAATACGTACATCACTTGTGCGTCTATTGCACACACTATCAGCCCAATGGTGAAGAACTGGGGTTTAAGCCAGCGGCGTCAGGGGCACGCCTAAGATCTTCGAGTTCACCTGTCTTGGTATACAGAGACACGGAATACTTCTGGATGGCATCAGAGACCAATTTTATTAGCTGCAGCTAGTAACAGTGATCCTAGAAATACATCACGGTGTAAATTCTCAGGAGACTGCTCATTTTACTAAGGCGAGACGTCTCCTTTTATACCCAATATTCACATTATAAATGTACACCCACTGCACAAAATTCTAGCCAATAAGGTACATTTTCAAACAAAGTGTCACATAACAAAAACTCAATTTACAGTATCCCAACCCAAAAGTTAATTATTAGGAATGTCCCAAATTCAATCTCCACAAGCCGGACAAACCTATAATTGAAAGCATAACCCATGTAATGAAGAAACATAAAAAAAGAAATGGTAACAGATGCTGAGCAAGATAAGGCATGTGCAAGGAAACTAAAAGTTAACGATGTCCTGAACATTAATTGGCAATCTCAGACAAAGATCGATCAGGGAAATTGGCTTTGCGGGGTCAGTTTCAGGTGCAGAGGTCAGTTTCTTACAGTTCATTTCAGAGTCAAAAAGAAACCTAGTTAATGTATACATGAACTAAGAAGGCCAGGCCACTTTATTCGCCAGGCTACCTTCACAGGCCTACGTGAGGGCAACACAAAATGGTGGCACAGAACAAAATGGAGTCAGACTCGAGAATTACAGAGCCTCAGACCCTCCTTTTGCCATTACGTAGGCAATAACCTAAGACTCATGTTAATCTGAATCTAGGTCTATGTCGATATTCATTAGGTCATCAAGGTGTTGCTGTAGCATCATCTTATTATTCTCTACTTCTCTCGGGACAGGTCTCCGAACACATATAGTAGCACAAAGACTACAAATGGCGGGACCACACTGGATGTAAAGACAACAAGAGAAAAGGATGGTTAAAACCATACCAATGAATGTCAAAATCTTCCATCCCCATTTGGACAGCAGTCCCCAAAACCATCCCGTCAATGACCAGTCTCCTTCGTCTATATGGATAGACTCAGAGATTTTATACAACCTAGAGATTGCTTGGTACACTGTAGGGGCATTATCTGGTATGTAAACACAGCAACTGGATCCAATCAATTTACATACTCCTCCTCGATCTGCAAGTATGATGTCTAATACCATACGATTCTGCAAAGTCATAAGGCGGTCCGCTTGAAGCTCAGCTGTAACATTACTAAGAGCACCTGCTGTCTCATTAATAGTAGCTTCAACAACGCGGACAAGCTGTCGAATATGCCTACTATTGATCATAGGACCCCAAAAGGGCAAGAAGCCCTTGAAGAAATCTCCTACTTCGTGTGCTGCGGTATCTTCCTTATTGAAGACACCTCTACCATATCTCGTTCTATGATAGTCTGAAGCAGTAGTGTATGTAGGGGGAAGTAGAAACGCCACATAACACGTTCCTGAAAAATCAGGTGGCAACCATGTGTAGGCTCTGTCATGACAAACAAAATATGTGCCTTTAGCTGGCACAAACGGTGAAGAAGTCCGAGATGAATAGACATAGGTTTGAGCACACACACTCTTACCTAGCTGAGCTTTCAGATTCCGACCATTACCTTGAAAACAAAAGTGGCCTAAGTGGGGTACAATCCAAATAGGGGGAGACCTTTTTCGTCTCTCCTTCTCTGTCAAACTGGTACTATATCCAGTCACGTTCCAACCAATGTAAGCCTGCACCTCATCCTTAGGGATGGCATTATATGCATCAATATCTCGGATCATAGCTACTATTCCCCTTATTAAGGCACTATTACTCGAGTTATCTTTAAGGGAACGTAAGGGGCGTACCTCATTTGCATAGATAAAGATGGTCTGAAAAGCCCACACAGACCCATTAAAAGAAAAAGGCAAAACCAAATATGGCATACCTTGATCTGTCGTATGAGGCATAAGACCACAAACCCAACAATTAGAGGTATTTACTACTAACTGATGCTGATGCAACAACTGTATAAACGAGTTGTTGACAAATTCTGATCTCCTTGTCTGTTCATGTTCAGGCAACGTATAAAACTGGTGCAAAGAAACAGTAGTGAAAGAAAGCATAGGTTGGGAGGTGGGTGCAGATGTCTGTTGTGTAGCATAGACAGTCCAACCCACACAAGCTAATGTGATACTTAAAAACATCAAAAAGCACAATATTATAAAACATTTGCTATATATCAATGTACAAAATCTTGTCTTAAGATCTATTCTCTCAACATCTCTTTCAGTTACAACAGACTCCATCCTCTAACGTGCTGCTCGTGGCAATTTTCCTTCTTCACTCAAGTGTGCGTCCAGGCGTCCTAGACGTCCCTAGAACCGCAGACCTTTCATCAATACGCGGGCCACCCCTTAAGTTCTTATACCGCGACCCTGCAGCTGAACCCGGATGGTGGTTTGCAAAAGAAAAAGAAAAATAGTCTCTTGTGTGAAAGAGTGTAATTCACAAAACAATTCAAATTTTATTTGTCCTTTTTAGACCTTAAGTTGTAGCGTTCTTTACCAGGCACAATTTGATCCTGAAAGAGTGTCTCTGGGTGCGTAGTATCAAGTCTCAAACACGGCGGCACAGCTTCTTGCAAGACTTTATCATCCGCACATTCTGACTGAGTCCATTCCAGATGTGCATCGCTAAAAGGTACAAATCTCAGAACCCTTTCACTCTCGGAATCGGCAACACCTTCCCAGACCCACTTATCGTACGGTAAGGGAAAAGGTATCTTCTTACAATGGGTACCATGTACCCAGTTTTTCTTGCCGAACACCTTAATAGCAGTCCGAGTTGATAACAGGACTTGGTATGGACCGGTCCATCTTGGTTCCAAGTTCTTTGACCTCTGGAAATTCTTGGTTAGAACCCAGTCACCAGGTTGAATCGTGTGGCCTGCGTCTACAGAAACTGAAGGCAAAGTGTCATGGACCTGTTGGTGAAGAACATGCAATTTAGCAGTCAAATCATGTAAGTAGTCAACCAACATAGGGTACTCGATATCACTGTACTTCTTAGGCCTCGGCACACCCCAGACATTCGCCGGGCGTCCAAAAACAATCTCGTATGGGCTAAGTCCCACGCGAGAATGTACTGTCGTTCTCGTGGACAAAAGTGCCAATGGTAAGGCATCGGGCCATGTAAGACCAGAGCTCGCTTGCACCTTGGCCAACTTCAGCTTCAGAGTGCCATTATAGCACTCGACCAGGCCTGCTGACTGGGGGTGATTCGCAGCGTGAAATGTCTGTTTAATACCCAGACCCGCACATAATTTCTTCATAATCTGACCCACGAATTCACTTCCATTATCACTCCATACCATCCTCGGCAAACCATATCTGGGAAAGAATTCTTTAAGCAAAACCTTGGCTGTAGACAAGGCAGTATTATCCTCTAGAGGGTAGACCTCTATTCATCTGGAAAAGGCACAAACAACCACAAGGACATACTTCAAGTTATTGCATCTTTCCATATGAATATAGTCTATCTGCAGCACCTCGAACGGATACGTTGGAGGAGCAAAATGACCCGCTGGAGTTGGGGTTCCCTTTCCAGGATTATGCATCAAGCAAATCATGCAGTGTTTAACCAAATTCTCAGCACACTTAGGAATTCCACCATTCTGCCATACCAGAGCCAACAACTTACATATCCCTTTTGAACTAATGTGAGCCAACCCATGAGCCATAGTAACCACCGGAAGCACATATGCATCCGGCAACAACCATCGCTGGTGCTCTGACAACTCAACCCAACAGCCTGTTGAATCCAACATTCCCGTACTCTCTCTCCACATACTCAATTATTTCTCAGTAGCTTCTGCCTGAATCATCTTCACACTTTCTGTTGTATCTTCACACATTCCTCCTTACACAACCCATCTGGCAGGACCTGCAACATACATCCGACTCGTCACATCTTTCGCCGTTTCTCTCGCTACTTCATCTGCAAACGCATTCCCTTGACCCACATCATCCGTAACCTTCTTATGCGCACTAAACTTCACTATCGCAATTTGGGTCGGCAAAGTAAGTGATTCAAGAAGTTCACTCACTAATTGTCCATGCTGAATTTTCGTACCATGGGAAGTAAGAAATCCTCTCTCTTTCCTTTTGACAACACACATGCTCCAGTCAATGCTATCAACTCCGCTGCTTGCGCTGAATTCTGTGCAATACGTGCTGTTTCAACAATCGTGTGCAAAGTTGTGACAGCATATGCTGCAGTCGTCACTGGGGAGGTTGCTGAAACTGACGCTGATTAGGGCGAGGCGGATAAGCCTGCTGCAGAAGAACTTTCATTTTTAATTCTCTAGTCTTCTTCTCTACTTTATCCTTCTCATCTTTATCTCTATTCTCATAGTATTGTGCAGTAGCCAATATCTGAGCCGAAGAAGAAATAGCCCATGAACTCTCAGAGTCCTTTAACTTATTAGAAAGTTCAGGAAGTAAATTAAAAACAAACTTATCTACAAACAACCTCTGACCACCTTCTGTACTCATATCCTGACCACTATGATCAATGAATGTTTCCTCAAACCTAGTGAAGAAATCAGACACACTCTCGTCTTTCTTTTGTTTGCATGCTGCTAACTTGTCCCAATTCACCCGCAGAGGAGGCATCATAGTTTTCATTAAATTAATAATCCTACTAGGTAGTTCTGCAACTAAGGGTTCAGGTTTGGCACCTCCTACCTGCCGACCATCTGCAGCAGTAATATTAACCCACGTATCTCCTAACTCTGGCGCGTGATCCTCGTGACGGATCTTCGCCCACAAGGGTTGAGGAACTACATTACCCATCAACATATCTATGTCAGCTAAATTCATAACACACGCATCAACTGTCTGAGACAACTTCTTATAATAACCAGCAGGATTTTTACGGGGGTCAGGCAAAGTCTGCTTAAGAGCCAGGACCTCAGCTCTCTTCCAAGGGACATGCACCCACACTCGCTGAAAATGAGCCGGTGCAGCCGCAATACCACGAGCGGCATCAGCCACAACTGTCTCTCTCCATACAGAGGGAACCTCCCTCATAGGATACTGCTTCACTTTTCTCCTAATAGAAGGGTCAGGTTCGAACAATGACTGAGGTGGAAGTCTAGACCTAAAAGTGAGTAGTGTCTCTACCGCTTCCTCAACATCGGAACCCACTATCGTCCCTTTAGCAAATTCAGACTGAACATTAAGCAATTCCAGTGGAATTGAACCCAACTCATTATCTTCCCACTCCTGACGAAGGAAGGTACACATGACATCAAAAACATACCTTTGTTTTGGTGCCTCCCACTGTAGGAAGATATCCATAACCACTTGTGGACTGTACTTGGAGGTATTCGTAACCCATCTACGAGCAAGGAGATCTAACACTGCCCACTCTTCGGGACCAGGGAGCTGACTACGTCTCTGCTTACGTTCAGAAACAGGGGTCATATTCAGTGACCCAAAGAAAGGAGACAAAAGACTAGTGACAGTCTCAGTCATTCGTTGCCGAGCAGAAGGAGAAGAAGTTGACATGAGGACAGGAGACAAAGTGTTTTGAGGTGACAGAGACGTAGGGACAGAAATAAGAGAAGTCGAAGATAAAGGAGTGTAAGGCAAAGGAGTTTGAGGCAAGGCTGGTGGCAAGGCTGGCGGCCCTGGAGGGGGCTGCGCCGGGGGAGGAAGAACCACCTGTGAAGCAATGGGTGGCTGAACAACAACAGTAGGTTGAACGACAACAAGGGGTGCAACAACTGGAGGTAATGGAGGTGCAGTAGCACCCTGCACATAAGGGGGTGGTAATCTCAGTAAATGTGACATCAAAGGATCCTTTTCAGGGTCTACAGTCACATTTGAAAGGGGAGGTGGCAAAGCCGGGTAACATTTGTCAATGGCCATGCAATGTTGTCTATCTGACACTTCAATCGCACAATCTTCTTCATCTTCCTTAAACTGCCTAGCAGCTTGCATTACGGATATATTCCTTTCCTTCCTATCTCTCTTAGCTTGCTTAATTTCTCGCTGTTTGGCTTCCTTTCGCCAAAGGCAGAAAGAGTCAAACATTGCCGGCCGGGCTTTCTTCCTAAATAGCGCAACTTCTAGGTTATCTAAAACATCTGATTCAAAACTACCATGTTGGGGCCATCGTAAAACACCATCTTTCCTTGTATAACGCACCCATACTTCATTAAAGGTAATGGGACCTACACCATGCTTTGAATAGAGCTCATAAGTTGGAGTTCCAACCGGAGGTATCGGACACGAGTCCTCCAATTGGGAATCCCTATTACAACTACAACAAAACCATTTCCTAAATTTGCTAAAACCAGGCATCTTTTAGCTCACTAGTCTTGCTTCAAACTTCAAGGGGTTATCAAAAATGATACACTCGCAAATATACAAACCCCCCGGCTTCGACTATTGCAATGGCCGAATCAAAACCAAGAAACAAAACAAAGTCGTGGGAGCGACCAACTTATACTTAACCAAAATGTCTGTCACGCCACCAGAAGACCGTCTAACGTCTCGCCTTACAAATCATCACAAGAGGGTCCAAGACAGGGCGACAGTCAGGGCAGCAGTCCTTCGCAGCCGTCGGAAAGGGGCAGCCTCGCAGAAAAAAACCTTCGGTCCACGTCGACATGCAGGGGTCGATGAAGTGGCGGCCGTACTCCAGAATTTCCTTACGGGGCTCCTCACAATCTTCGGGCTTGGACCAGTATCGGTGAAGTCGCCCCACGTTGGGCGCCAGTCGAAGAACCGGGGTTTAACCCAGCGGCGTCAGGGGCACGCCTAAGATCTTCGAGTTCACCTGTCTTGGTATACAGAGACACGGAATACTTCTGGATGGCATCAGAGACCAAGTTTATTAGCTGCAGCTAGTAACAGTGATCCTAGAAATACATCACAGTGTAAATTCTCAGGAGACTGCTCATTTTACTAAGGCGAGACGTCTCCATTTATACCCAATATTCACATTATAAATGTACACCCACTGCACAAAATTCTAGCCAATAAGGTACATTTTCAAACAAAGTGTCACATAACAAAAACTCAATTTACAGTATCCCAACCCAAAAGTTAATTATTAGGAATGTCCCAAATTCAATCTCCACAAGCCAGACAAACCTATAATTGAAAGCATAACCCATGTAATGAAGAAACATAAAAAAAGAAATGGTAACAGATGCTGAACAAGATAAGGCATGTGCAAGGAAACTAAAAGTTAACGATGTCCTGAACATTAATTGGCAATCTCAGATAAAGATCGATCAGGGAAATTGGCTTTGCGGGGTCAGTTTCAGGTGCAGAGGTCAGTTTCTTACAGTTCATTTCAGAGTCAAAAAGAAACCTAGTTAATGTATACATGAACTAAGAGGGCCAGGCCACTTTATTCGCCAGGCTACCTTCACAGGCCTACGTGAGGGCAACACAAAATGGTGGCACAGAACAAAATGGAGTCAGACTCGAGAATTACAGAACCTCAATGGGTGCCACAAAGTCTGTGACCCGGAAGCAAGGCCACGAGGCGGAAGGCCCGTGCTGCCCGCTGGCTCTGGTCTGCACTGCGGTCCAGCAGGGCACACAAAACCTGAGTTGCCCAGACCGCTGGGAGGGGGCATCATCGCAGGGTGCCCACCCACTCAGCAGCTTAAGGTGCCACTGACTCAGTGCACCCGAAGTCACCGTCCCGTGGCGGGGTGCCTGTGCCAGCTGCAATGCGCCGGGTGCGACTAACCCTGTGCAACCCCAGTCAGCACCACGTGGTGGTCGGCCTGTGCCGTACACAGGCCTGGGTTGCTGCTAACCCTGTGCAACCCAAGTTAGCGTCACGTGGTGGTCGGCCCGTGCTGTAAGCAGGACTGGGTTGCCACTAACCCTGTGCGCAAACAAACTCTTGGGCCCTTCATGATTAGGACCCGTGGCGTCCCTCATCCAGTCGCCATGGTCAGAGGAGAATGTGGCGTCGTCGGCCCCTTATGTTGGCGGAGTCACATGGCCTTTGACGCCTGTGCCGGATGGGTGTGGTGTGCGTGCCAACCTGCCCTCAGGAAGTGGCTGTGACATGCTGACAACTAGACCAGTGACCTGCACACCACCAGCGAGTACGCCTGCGATGGGTAGCAATGATGGCCCCCCTCTGATTGTAAGCGGAGTGGTCTGGCCTGCCGTACGCTGGACCAGCGCAGGGCTTGCCACAATGACACGTGGGCTCTGGGCATGGTTCAGTCCATGTCCGGACATGGAAGTGAGTGATGCGTGTGTCCCTGTTGTAGTGTCCACATGACCCGCTACACAAAATGCAATGTAGCACCCTCTGACTGGCATCCCACAGGATGGGCATCATTGACACAAGGGTAATCACTGTCCCTACATTCATCCACACATGCATACATGACTGATGAAAGACGTGACACAGCAGTGCGTCAATGGATGTTTATTGCACATCCAGTGCAGTTCTGCAGCTGGAGTGGTTCAGGGCAATGCCCAGCACACTACAAAATATGGGCCCGTGGAGGGCCAGCCAGAGTCCATCCGGGGATGACAAGTCCTGCTGAAGGGAAGGGTAAAGTTCGCAGCGTGGTCGCCGTGTCATTGATCACCAATCCAGAAGTGGCAGTCCATGTCGCTGTCCAAGGTGAGTGCATCGGAGTGTGTTGTGGGTCAGTGTAAGTTCATGAGGCCATGTGCGGGACCAAGCAGAAACAGGCCAGGTGGAGGTAATGAATGCTAGTGCCTGGTCCTTCTGATCATAGTCTCATCCGCGTCCTCGTCCCCAGGTGTGTGCCCTACCCCACCTGTGGGTGTTGCAGAATCGGCTGCCGCACTGTGTGCCACTGACACATTAGGGGCCTGAGTGGATCCGGCTGACGCAATGGGTGGCACTGACACAACAGGGGGCGGGGATGTGGATGCTGTGGCAGCAGCATTCATCTGCGCCATGCCTTGTGGCGGCAATGCCATGGTGGAGGTCAGTAGGGCATGATAGATATCAGCTACATTTCAATGATGTGCAGCGGTGGCTGCCATCCTTTCCGCCTCCATCCACACCATGTCCTCTATGAGCCTCCATATGTGTGCCAGCTCACGGCTGGCATTGCTGGAGCCACCCTGAGCGGACAGGTGTTCTTCTCTCCGCGTCATGACTCCAGCGATGTCAGTCAGGGCTCGTTGGAGACCATGGGGCGGACATAGACACCCAAGGATGGCGTCCAGTTTAGTAGCCATGATGCCGAAGCCCACCCACACCTGCTCAGCCGTCTACATCTGGCACTCCGGCACACGGCGTTGGAAGGCCATGTGTTGTTCTCGGAGGTCTTGGGACGGTGACAGGGCTGTGGGTGCCTCCTGCTGGGTGGTTTGGGTGGTGGGTGGGTTCTCATTGATGTAGCTGGCCTGCCCTGAGCCTGGAGGTGAGTGGCGGATGAGGTCAAGGATGTCTTGGATGGTTTGGGTGTCGATTTTGGCGTTGTCCTCCTCGTCATCTGTGAAGAGTGGCTGGGACTGCTCTGCAGGAGGTGTTGATGGTGCTCCTGCGATGTGAAGGGGAGATGGTGTAGTATGATGTGCCCACATGTGGGTAGACGCATGGTACATGTTGACATTCAGACAGCATGACATTGTACATTGTGACAGTCTGTGGATCTGGGCGATGACCCAGTGTCATTGTGGGTGTGTACAGTGCCCTGCTTGATTGTGCATGTGTGCCATTGTGCTCAACTCCACCCGTCCCCCAGTACCTGGTGGTCACTCACCCTGTTGCAGTTGTGTTGTGTCCTGTCGAGCAGTGTCTGGTCCCCCGACTCCGGCCACAGTCTCCACACTGATGACTGTTGACACCAGCTCCTCCATGTCATTCAGCTCCAGCTGTGGAGCTGGGCCCCCACCTCCGGTCAGCGTTGCTGCCTTCTGGTTGGCGGAGAGTTTCTCCTTGGTCTTCTGCTTGATGTCATTCCATCGCCTCTTGATCTCGTCCATTGTCCGCTTGTGCTCTCCAACAGCATTCAACTTGTCGTCGAGTTGAACAAATTCAGTAAACCTTTAATCAGCACAAAACATTCGGGAGCTAGGTCGAGGCTGTGCAGGTGTGCTTTTCTCCCCATATCTACCGTCAAAAATTACCGGTGGTCCTGGCGACTCCTTACCTGATGGAGCTCTGTGCAGCCATGACTTTCTCGAGCACAATTCCCGTGTAGTTCCTGACACCAGGAGGTTCTGTGTCCTCGTCTGCTGCTCTTATCGGTCTCTGGCCCTAAACAAGAGGCATGTGAACTGCATGGAAGCTGGGCCCCACACACCAGCGGTGGGCAATGTCTTCCCGCCCTTTCCCCCACTATGATGGGCAGCTGACTCGAGGGGGCCTGTCGGCGCCGTGGTGGGCTGTGCTTTTCTCTCCATATCTACCGTCAAAAATTAGCTGTGGTCCTTGATGGAGCTCTGTGCAGGCATGACTTTCTCGAGCGCAATCCCCGTGTAGTTCCTGACACCAGGAGGTTCTGTCTGCTCGTCTGCTGCTCTGATCGGTCTCTGGCCCTAAACAAGAGGCATGTGAACTGCATGGAAGCCCCACCCCACACACCAGCGGTGGGCAACGTCTTCCCGCCCTTTCCACCACTATGAAACCCGACCCGGAAGCAAAATCTCCGCGATCACGCGAAATATCGCGTGATCGCGGAGATTTTGTGCAGTTTCGCGATATTTGGCGAAAGGCACTTCCGGTAATTCCGCCCACCCCTAGTTATTTTCCCCCAATAGGCTGCAATATTGAAAGTTGCCTTACGCTACTCTTGTGGTAGTTATCACACGTTCTTGTGAATATACCCCTGAGAGTATTGTATGTTGTAGTTGATGTTAAATATTGGTAGTAGCCTGTAAGAGGAAAGAATGAAGGAACTCCAACCTGGCTTGAGTATAGAGACAATTAACCCTTACCTGAGGGAGCGGGGGGCAACCTGCTTTCTGTTGCTGAAGTTTCGTATAGTTTCGCCAGATCTGGAGTTAGTAACTCCTGATTTAGCTGATAGAATTCCAAAGTGAATCTGTCAGAACCAGGTATTTAGCCATTGTCGGATCATCTACATCCTCACTTATTACATTGGCAGTTATAGCAGCATGCATATCCTTATGCTTTTCAGTGGAGGCAAGGTTCAGATACAAACGCTTCCAGCACAATGCCAGAGCTATGGTTATTAGTGCCATATAGTGCTCTGTAATACTTGAGAAACTCCAAGTGAATTTCATGTTGTCAATATAAAGTGGTGTATATGAGGTTTTTTATATAAAAGAAATGGGGGGGGGGGGGTTGTATTGCTTCCTAGGGAGATACACCAACAGTCTGCTCACCTTGTCTCTGGCTGTGTGTGTTTTGGCTATGGAAGCAGTGTGGTTGATGCTATGGAGTCCCTCAAGCCGTGCAGAGTGCTTTTTGCAGGCCACCTTAAGTGCATGCCTATGGGCAAGATCAGACATCGCCTTACTCTATGTTGTTATGTTATGTTATGTTATATATTTTGTAAAGCGCACAGTTGCCCCAGCTAAGGGGCGTCGCAGCGCTGAGACTGCAGACTGTTAGAAAACACTGTGGGAGAGACACCAGAACCTATTAGACAGGAAAGAGATGAGTTTTAATGGCTTTGCGAAATAGAGCATTATTTTTTATACTTCTGATGCAGACAGGAAGTGAGTTCCAGAGCTTCGGAGCGAGGACACGAAAAGAGCGCCCACCCGCTCACACTTTCCTCATCCAGGGGACAGCCACTGATCGAAGTTGACAGGTGGGTATGTAGGGTGAAAGGAGATTTGCCAAAATATCCGGGGAGTGGAGATTCAGGATTCTGTGGGCGATACAGAGAGACTTGAACTCAATGCGTTGCGCCACCGGGAGCCAGTGTAGTATGCAGATGGCGTTAGTTGTGGGACAGGCTCTCAGGAGGCCGAGTAGTGTCTGGGAAGCTGTATATTGTGCACTTTTCAGGCGGTGGATTTCGGCTTTATTTGCCCCTAGATAAAGTGAGCTGGCATAATCCAGCCTCGATAGAATGGTGGCCTGGATGATAACCTGACAGACGGTGGGGTAAAAAAAAACAACAGTGGGTTGAGCATGCGCAGGAGTCTGAAACAGGACCCAGCTACCATTTTAAACCTGAAAGGTAAGGGCGAAGTCAACCCATACTCCCAGGTTTTTTACCGTCTTTTTAGGGACGGGCGGACAGCCCAGCGTCGATGGCCACCAGCGCTCACTCCACAGCTCTGTGTCTCTCCCCACTAGCAAGATCTCTGATTTGCTCGCATTCAGTTGGAGGCAGTTGGCGGTCATCCAATCTGCTATAACTGTTAAATCGTCCCTGAACTTAAGCGCATCCTGCGCAAAGTCGTCTGATAGTGCCACCACTAACTGGGTATCATCTGCATAAGATACCACAGTTAGTCCTCTACTCCTGGCTCCTACCGCTAATGGTTGAATGTATATGTTGAATAAATTTGGGCTCAAAGCTGAGCCCTGTGGGACCCCTTGTTGGATAACGTATGCCTGTCTCTAAGAGGAGTATCGAGTTTTCTACCGCTTATAATTCCTTGTCAGTTGTTTTACAAGCTCAACCTTTTGACTGGTAAGGAGGGCACTATGTTGCAGTTATGTAATATATTCATCAAGTTCTTTTCGTAGTGCAGAGCTGACAACTACATCCTCTATCATAGGGCACTGCACCACCAGGGTAAGATTGGAGGGTGAAGCCTACCCCACCTAAATCCAGCCTGCATCTAAATGTGATCTGAACTATTCTACTATGGCTGCTGGCTCAGGTAATGAGGGGCAGAATGACTTGGAATATTACATTTGATCCATCCAAGACAGACATCCTGATTTGCGGAAACAAAAGCTCCCCATGGTATGCATCCTGGTAGCCCTCAGAACTCGGGCCTACTCCTACCCCCACTGACCATGCTAAGAACCTAGGCATCATTCTGGACAACAAGCTAATCATGAGTACTCAGGTCAACTCCATCTCCTCCTCCATCTTCTTCATTCTCTGCATGCTTTGTTAGATATTCCATCCAAAGCTCAACATGTACAATCACGTAGCCCTCATCTCATGCAGACTGGACTACAGAAATGCTCTCTATGATGGGATCCTAGCACACCTCCCCGATGACTCCAGCCCATACAGATTGCTGCAGCCAAACTCATCATGGATCTCCCTAGATGAACTCACATCACCCCCTACCTCAGGTAACTCCATTGGCTACCTGTACTGAAAAGATGTGAGTTCAAGCTCCTGACTCATACATACAAGGCCCTACATAACTGCACACCTGCCTGCTTGAACCATTGCCTGAACTTTAATCAGCCCTCCAGATACCTTCACTCCATGTCCTTTCTCTAACCCTCAGCCTCAAATCCAATGTAGCAGATGCGAAGGTTGCTCCTTCTCCTTCCTAGCAATGAAGACATTGAACAAGTTATCCTTTCAACTGTGGCCCTCCCCATCTCTTCCAGAGTTATGAAAGTCCCTGAAGACCTGGCTATTCGGCTAATTAACTGGATCATGCCAGCACCTAGATACCCTCACAGATGACAAGAAGTGCTCTACATATCTACTGATTGACTGATTGCTTGATTGATTGATTGATTTATTGTTTCAGCTGAATGTAGAGGTCATGTGGGATTGAGCAATATGAATAGATTTTAAACTCAGGGTTGCATTACCTGTATGTGTCAAACATAGACCAGTGCTCTAACAAGTGGGGTAACCTTTGGCATTGTGTTTTGTGGAAATCCAAGAGAGAAGCATACGACCTATCTAGCCATACATCCAAAGCACAGTTAGAGTCCCCAGTTTGGATCCAGAGTATATCATCTCATTGTGCAAGCTGCTGCATGCTTCATAATAGAACAGGGCTGCCATCCAACATACCCTCTGCCAAAATATATCTACCCTCTTTATCTGAGTGTGAAGTACTGGGCTAAACAGGAGTTCTTACATTTGGTCAGATTAAGGCCCTGTAGGCATATGTGGAGCAATTTGTAGAAAAGATCTGTACCCTCCAGTGCTTCTGAAGCCTAATTACTTCCAGCTCTGTGATATGGAACTTCTGCATTTGATATACACATAGATTGTGAATCTTTCACTTGCAGTAGGCATATCTCTGATGTTTGTTGTGAGAATGTTAAGAATAGCCTATGATGTCATACTGGTGGTGGGTTAAAAAAAATAGAGAGGGCTAAGTTGTTAGACCATCCCTCTTGCTCTTCTAACTTTTCATGTGGTAACAGTTGCTGTGACAGTAGCGAATAAAAGTGTGACCATAGGAACTTAACCATTGCGGCTTGCTTAAACAGAGGTAAGAACTTGAATACAAAGGGCAGGAAGCAATCAGTCTTCCATCCAAACAGATTAATAAATGTATTCAAAATCATGTGGGGAGTTACCATGTAACCTCCATGAAGCGGGATTCTACCCAACGTCACAAAATGATTAGTGAGCGGAAACATACATCCCAGAGTGAAACCCTTAACCCCTACGATGCTACGAAGCTGGACTCGTCATGGCCCACAGTGGTCGTGTGCTCATGAGTCCGGCTCATCATGAAATATTGCGTTGGAAATCTCTCTGGTGCGGGCACCAGAGGGATTTCCTTTAAGCTAAAATAGCCTCGGGAGCTGGGGAAGAGCTTCCCCAGCTCCCGAGGCCCCCACCCTGGTTTCCCTGAAATGACGATCGGCGCGCACGTCGCGCTGACGTCATTTCTGTGAAACCGAAACCGAAATGAGCCAAGAGGCTCATTTCAGTTTCAGTTTCTATGTGCTCAGAGGGCTATCTCAGCTCCCTGAGCACGTAGAAACTCAGGAGAGGTATTGTTGGAAAGGGGATAATCTTCCCTTTCCAATGGTACCCCTCCCTAGTGGATACCTGCTTGGGGACCGCCCCAGGAGAGTGATCCCCAAGCAGGGATCCACCCACTAGGCACCAGGGAGGGGGGAGCAAGGGCCTTTGCTCCCCCATATTCTTTTTGGCACCATTAGTCTTTCTGCCCCCCTGGGGGGTAGTTGGGGCAGTAACCCCCAATCTGCCCCCCGGGGGGGTAGAAAGCCCACTAGACACCAGGGATTTTGTATTAAGTTGTTAATTAGGGGTGGGGGCTGCCCAAAACAGGCATGCCGATGCCCCCACCCCAGGCACAAAATCAGTCTTTCTGACACCCCTGGGGGGCAGATGGGGCAGTAGCCCCCAATTTGCCCCTCCCGGGGGGGCTGAAAGCCCACTAAATGCCAGGGATTTTGTTTTTGCCCCATTTTTTGGGGGGGATGGGGGCTGACCAAAACAGGCACGCCAATGCCCCCACCCCCTACCACCATTACAGCCTTTCTGCCCCCCTGGGGGATAGATGGGGCAGTAGCCCCCAATCCGCCCCCACGGGGGAGTAGAAAGCCCACTAGACTCCAGGGATTTTGTATTGTTATTCATTAAGAGTGGGGGCTGCCCAAAACGAGCATGCCGATGCCCCCACCCCCGGCACAAAATCAGTCTTTCTGCCCCCCGGGGGGCAGAAAGCCCACTAGACACCAAGGATTTTCTTCTGGGGTATTAATTAGGGGTGGGGGCTGCCCAAAACGGGCATGCTGATGCCCCCACCCCTGGCCACAAAATTAGTCTTTCTGCCCCCCCGAGGGGGAGGGGCAGAAAGCCCACTAAACTCCAGGGATTTTGTTTTTGCACCATTTGTTTTTAGGGTGGGGGCCAATGCCCCCACCCCCCACCACCATTACAGCCTTTCTGCCCCCCCTGGGAAGCAGATGGGGACAGTAGCCCCCAATCTGCCCCCCGGGGGGTAGAAAGCCCACTAGACACCAGGGATTTTTTGGGGCACATTTTTATTAGGGTGGGTGCATTGACATGCCCATTTTATGCAACCCCTACCCCAATCTGCCCCTCCGGGGGGGTAAAAAGCCCTTTAGTCGCCAGGGATTTTTTGGGGGCAAATTTGAATTAGGGTGGGGGCTGCCCAAAACAGGCATGCCCATGCCCCCACCCCCTCCCCTGTAAAAATTACAGCCATCCTGCCCCCCCCCCCCCGGGGAACAGACATTTTGAGTCACCTCACTACGTTTTGGGCCCTTGCCTGTCGTGGGTACTTGGACCTCCCACACAAGTGAGGCACCATTTTTTCCGGGATGCCTGGGGGAACGCTGGGTGGTGGGAAATTTGTGTGAGCCCGGTGATGCCACAACTTTCCCACACAAAAATGTGTGAAAAAAGTGATTTGTTTCAGCTAAAATTGAGGTTTGCAGGGGATTCTGGGTAAGGAAATGTTGGGGGATCCATGCAAGCCATACCTCCCTGGAAGCCCCCGGGTGTCTAGTTTTCAGAAATGTGTGGGTTTGGTAGGTCTCCATAGATGGCCGCCGAGCACGGGGCCAAAAACCCAGGTGACCTCCCTTGCAAAACCAGGTGGTTTTGAGATGGGCAATTTTGATGTCGCCTCACTATGTTTTGGGTCCTTGCCTGTCGCGGGTACTTGGGCCTCCCACACAAGTGAGGCGCCATTTTTATTAGGAGACCTGGGGGAATGCTGGGTGGTGGGAAATTTGTGTGAGCTCGGTGATGTCACAACTTTCCCACACAAAAATGTGTCAAAAAAGTGATTTTTTCAGCTAAAATTGAGGTTTGCAGGGGATTCTGAGTAAGGAAACATTGGGGATCCACGCACGCCATACCTTCCTGGAAGCCCCCGAGTATCTAGTTTTCAGAAATGTGTGGGTTTGGTAGGTTTACCTAGGTGCCGGCAGAGCTAGGGTTCACAAACGACAGCTAGGCCAAACAAGGGTCATTTTTCACTGCAAAATTGAGGTGTGACCACATAGATTTTGCATCGTTTCCTGTTGCGAGCACTAGGCCAACCTGCACAAGTGAGGTACCATTTTTCTCGTAAGACTTTGGGGAACGCGTGGTGGGTGGAAAATTGTGGATCCACGCAGATTCCAGAGCTTGCCACCACAGAAATGTGGGGAAAATGTGTTTTTTTTGACAATTATTTTAGGTTTGCAAGGGATTCTGGGTAACAAAACCTGGTGGGAGGCAGTCAAGACACCCCATCCTGGATTCCCCTGGGTGCCTAGTTTTAAAAAATGTATATCAATCAATCAATCAAATTCTTTATTTCGGCCAATTAGACCATAAAAGATACAAAAAACAATATCATTAAAATACATCCACATTGATATAAGAACATGATAAAATACATAAAACCATCATTATGTAAAAAGAATTTCAGATTGCAAAAAGAGTTAAGGTTCATAGCCAAAGGAATCAATCTTTAAGATGTTTTGACCTTAACTGCCACATGGCCATTAAAAATTTAGCAACTGCAAATACTATGTGGGGTGCCGTGCTCGTTTTTAATATTCTAAGCGAATGGAGATAGCTCCTCAAGCCCAAATTTCTACATAAAGGAGCTAGCCAAAATTTTCTGGGTCGGTTATATGCAGGACAAAAAAACATAATATGGGCTTCTTCCTCATCATGAATACAACATCCTGGGCAGATTTTATCCGTCCTTTTTGCCCAGTTGTGGGTAAATATTTTGATGGGAAGAGTCCCTAGCCTCCATTGGATGAACAATTTTCTAGCTAGTATGGGGAAAATGATATCCATAAACCCTTCGAATTGGTATGAATCCTTAAAATCCAAAAATCTAACAGTCAAAATGCCTTTATTGGGAGCGGAAACAAGGGAGGCAAAACTTTTCTCCCTATAAATACCCACAAGGCGTTTGCGTGACACCCTGGAGCAGCCTTGTTCGGGGGAATCCCATAGTTCGGGAAGACCTAGTCGGTAAAGTTCTTTCTTTATAAAAACCAGCCACAGGATTTTATCACAGAGATTGTAGTTCATGACATGGGCGAGCTCTTGCCTATAATGTTTGAGCTCGGCTGTGGACCAAAGCCTATGCCAGTCTCTCAGTGGCATTAATTCCAGGTCTTCTCTTATAGAGGGTAGACCTAAGTCTAATCTTAGGGGGAGAAGGGGTGTGCCACAAGGCAGGGACAAAAGGCGCCTTATAAAATTGTTCTCTACTTTTACAATTCCTAAACCCACTTTATACCCCCAAAGTTCTCCACCGTAGGATGCGGCGGCTTTTGCTTGCGTTTTATACATCTCAACTGCCGGACTAATAGGTTTGTATGTAGAGGAATTTGCCACTTTCAAAATTCCCCCTGACAGTTGAGAAAGCTTGAGCCGGCTTCTAGTCACCTGAGGTTCCCAAGATAGATTCTCATGGAGAATTACCCCCAGATACTGAAAGGTATTCACCCTCTCCAATCTTTCAGTGTTCAGAGAAGGATTAGGTCTGGTCTTAGATGATGGATTAAATATCATGAACTTGGTCTTTCCTGTATTAATTTCTAGACCATGTTGTTTGCAGAAAAGGCCAAATCCATCTAGGATCCGTTGGATCCCCATTGGAGATTTCGACAGCAGGAGGGTGTCATCCGCAAACATAATGGCGGGAACCCTCCTGCTGCCCAAACAGGGGGCATCATTGTCGACAACAGTGTCAAGATGTGCTATGACACTGTTAACGTAAAGACAGAACAGGGTTGGTGCAAGAACACAGCCCTGCCTGACCCCTCTGAGAACCGGGAATTTTGATGACAGTGCTCCCAACCTCCCATGCCTGACCTGTGCATAGTTATTCTCATGGAGCCTGATAATGGCATTTAATATGTGGGTCGGAACGCCTAACTCCTTTAAAGTCTGCCATAATTTTTTCCTGGGAACTAGGTCGAATGCTGACCTCAGGTCCACGAACACCATGTGCAGCCTTCCCCTCTCGATGATTACAGTTTTCCAGTAAAGGAGAACGAGGCAGAAGATCTGGTCCATGGTGGACGTTTTTTTCCTGAAGCCAGCCTGGAGAGGGCTAAGAATTTTATTATCCTCCATCCACTCCGAGAGCTGGTTCAAGAGGAGGCGAGAAAATAATTTTTGCGGGACATCTATGAGACTTATTGGCCTGTAGTTGGCTGGGAGAAGAGGAGAACCCTTTTTAAAAATCGGAATTATCTCCGCCCCCAGCCAAGTACAGGGAATCTCCATCCCACCCAGAATGGAATTAAAGAATATGAGGAAATAAGGACCCCAAATGTCTGGGTGAAGACGAAAAAGGTCGCCAGGCAACCTATCAAGACCCGGTGCCTTGCCCTTCGCCAAACCCCCGATAGCATTAACCACCTCGACAAGAGTGAATTCCAGAACAGGTGTAGAATCATGGACAATTGTAGAAGCCACATACCCCTCTTCATCGCATCGAAACGGTTCTTGATAAAGCTGTCCAAAGTGGGCCTCCCATATAGATGCTGCAATGTTTGGCTCCACTGCAGCTTTGGGTTCTGCCGTACCGGCATTTACCAGAGACCAACATTTTCTCATATCCCTCGTTTCAAGTGCACATGTGAGATCCTGCCATCTGTTCCAATCCCATTCTGACCGTGCCACTGCCATAACTCTCCTGTAGTTTCGTCTGAGCTCAGAAATTTAAATTTTATCCAAACCTATTTTGACTGTATTAATTAATTCCGTCTTAATCTTTCTGCAGGATGAGTTATACCATGTTGGGGTACGTGTTTTATTTTTCCTCTGCGGTAACACTGGGTAGAAAACCTCAGCCAGTGCGCCCACTAGGTCATCATGGATTAAGGCCAACTTCTCGTTAAAATGCAGATCTTTAGGCTGCATGATTAGCAAATCCATTTTTTGTAGCTTTGGAAGAGCTATCCTGTAGATATTACTTATGGACTCCTCTGAGTTCTGCAGTTTCTCCCACTTGACCCTGCGTCTATTTGAGCTAAGTACCAGGTTCCCAGGATCGTGGCCAGGCTCAGCAGAAAGAGATCTTGCAGCAGCCACAGGATGCACCATCTCCATTACAAGTGCATTGTGGTCACTGTCCGTTCTAACGGTGACTTTAAAGTCCAAGACCTTCAGCCATAGACTAATGTCTACAAAAATATAGTCCAACCTGGATTCATGGTTCTTCCTATTAAACGTGCATGCAGAGGGGGTATCAGAGATAGTGCGTCCGTGACATGCCCTTAAAGAGAAATTTAATGTTAGGGACATGATTTGCACAGCCAAGGGGGACCAGGATTTAACGTACGGGGATTGGCAGGGGGGGACACCCCAGAGATCATCTTCTGCCGTAAGTGCACCTTCCTTTAAGCCTTCCAAGGGCTCAAAGTGACAGTTAAAATCACCACCCAGTACTATCTTATAATTATTAGGAAGGGATTCCAGGAAGCGCGCAAGATCATCTAATAGTGGGGATTCCATAGTAATGCTAATGGGGCGGGAATACACATTAAGGACTGCTAATTTGAAATCATTGGGCCACTTGAGTAGAACACACTGTATGTCCGGCGAGAGAGTCGGTAGGCTCCGCTACCCAGATCGCCAGTCCTCCAGATGGCCTCCCCCTGCCAGACCAAATTGCAGTTACTTCAAAGCCGGCATAACCCGCTCTGGAGGTTCCCTAGCCCAAGTCTCTTGAAAGAGACAAATGTCACTATTTCTTATTAAAGAGTCCCAGTCACTCGTATCTATTTTGTTAGTGATGCCCGTGACATTCCAAGAAAGAACCTTTAAGACATTATCAGGCACTTCTAATCCATATCCGCCATTTTCCTCCATTATAGCATCTATGCTTGAGAATGGAGGTGCATGCAATGATGTTTCAAGGGTAGATGAAGAACTAGTAGAAACATTGGGAGTGGGTGAGGCAATCGGACTTTGATTATTATTGTTAGGTCCCTGTATACTCTTGGGTGAATGGATTGCTAGACCCAGGGAGTTAGTGGATGGCGAAGACTCCCATCGTAATACGCGGGATTCTCGAAAAGTGGTCTCTATTTTGGCACTTACAGGCTCTTGTCGCGCATGACGTCAATCTACCTGTTCAAGGCAACTAAATCTATTGGGATGTATGTAGTTAGCATAATTGGAAGGAACATTGCGACTGGACCTAAGTCTGTGTCTGAGTCCATCAACGTCAGGACCAACCCTGGACCAACAGTCATCATTATTCAAATGTAAATTACTACTATTAGGATAAAAATATGACAAATGGACCACTGCAATAGATGTCAATCCCGTATTACCAGACCAGTTACAAATGTATGGTACAATATTAGGGCTCCTAAAAATTACAATTATGCAGTCCCCAACGTTATTCTTAACAGTATGACCAATCCATGGGACCCTTCTTACCAAGAGGATTTTGCCATCAAGGCTGGATGGTAGTGGCCTATGAGTATTTAGCCAACTAGTGACCTTGTTATGCAGGGAGTCGTACGATTCCACCACGTTTCCACGTAACATAGGAACCCCCTTCAAGACAACTGAATATACTGCCGCCTCAGGGGGGAGATTTACCACTTTAGACCAATTTTGAGAACTAGCTTGCCTAGCCGGAGGGTGGGTTACATTATTTATTACTTTCTCCTCAGCCAGTGTGTATAACGGCCTAGCTGCGCTCGACTTACTAAGATTTGCTATCAGAGGTTGTTGTTGGCTGCACAGTGTTGTGGGGGGAGATATTAGCAGGGGAGCTATAGTAGTATTATCTATTTGGGTAGCTATGGGTAAATGAGTAGACGAGATGACAGGGTTTGTGGGTAAATTGGAGGTACCAACAAAGTTCCCAGCTACACCATGTTCGGCCATTCTTCGGCCTGAAGCTAAACCCAAGAGTCCCTTGCGCAGATCCATTAAACAAATTTCCATATTGGCCAAACGTTCTTCCAGGGGAATAAGCAATTCCCTCAGTAGAGTACGGAGGGCCAAAAGAGTGACCTCCTCCCCCTCAGCTGAGTTGTGCAGGGTTGGAAGAGTTTTAACCGGAATATGATCATGCAAAACACCCGTTCTATACGATGGCTTTGACCCTTTGCTCGCTATTTCCTTTGGGATTCCCTTGGGCCTGGAGCTGGATTTGGCAGCTTTAACGTGTTTGCCCCCCGTTGAGTGGGCCCTTGTTTGATTTTTCGGAATTGCTCCCTCCCTCTCACCCTGGGCGTGTTGTTTCAGCTCCCCATTACTACATGCTTTCTGTGAAGGAACCATCCCTTCGGCAGCGGGCTCGGGTGTAGTGGCCTTACAGGGCGGTAGGGACAATAAACTGGGCTCTGCATTTCCTGAATTATCACAATCAACGAAAGAAGTGGCAGAGCAATTTGTTACAGGTGCAATCGATATTCCGTCCATACCATTTTCCCCCCCTACTACTCGAGATATACAATCTACTGATTTAACAGGAGACATAGCACGTGCAAGAGGACCCAAGGAAGATCTCCTCACCCAGTCAATTTCTTGAGAGATTCGCCTTTCTAAGATTGTAATCTCGTCGACAAGGAGGGAACCAGCTTTAGCAAAGTACGTGTCAAGAGTTCCAATCGTCCTCCCTGTCGCTAAGGCACTCTTACTCCGGGTTTCTCTGGTTGACATGCTTACACACATGTCCAGGTGTAGCGAGGGCGACAGACAGCTCAAAGGGGCCCTGGCCGGCCCTTGGTCGCTCTTGCTTGAACGGCCTCAAACGGCCCGCTCTTTGCCCGGTCTTCGCCCCTGGCGCGTCCCGCTGGCGCGTATAGGCGAGAGTCTTATGGAGTGTGTAAAGGGCTGATATGGGGGCGGGGCCGGGAAGAGGAGGCAGGTGATCTGGATGAAGTGGCCCGCAGGCACCCTGGTCCTCGCAGTCCCGGTCTTGTTTGCCTCCGCGACGATCTCCCCAAAGTCAGCAAAGCGTCCACGCCACTCGGGCAGCACAGGCGGGGAAGAGAGACCAGCTCCGATAGTTGGAGGTAATAGCAGCAAGCGGCTCCCGCGAATTTTTTAGGTTTGCGAGGGATTCTGGGTAACAGAACCAGGTGGGAGGCAGTCAAGTCACCCCATCCTGGATTCTCCTTGGTGTCTAGTTTTCAAAAATGTATAGGTTTGCTAGGTTTCCCTAGGTGCCGGCAGAGCTAGGGTTAAAAGACTACAGCTAGCGCTTTGCCAAAAAAGGGTCATTTTTCACTGCGAAATTGAGGTGTGACCACGTTGTGTTTTGCGGTGTTCCTATCGCGGGCACTAGCCTGACCCACACAAGTGAGGTACCATATTTCTCGGAAGACTTTGGGGAATGCCGGGTCGGTGGAAAATTGTGGATCCACGCAGATTCCAGAACTTTGCACCACAGAAATGTGGGTAAAATGTGTTTTTTTTTACAATTTTGTAGGTTTGCAAGGGATTCTGGGTAACAAAACCTGGCGGGAGGCAGTCAAGTTTCCCCATCCTGGATTCCCCTGGGTGTCTAGTTTTAAAAAATGTATAGGTTTCCCTAGGTGCCGGCAGAGCTAAGGTTAAAAAACTACAGCTAGGCACTTTGCCAAAAAAGGGTCATGTTTCACTGCGAAGTTGAGGTGTGACCACGTTGCGTTTTGCACCATTTCCTGTCGCGGGCACTAGGCCGACCCAGACAAGTGAGGTACAATTTTTCTCGGAAGACTTTGAGGAACGCGGGGTGGGTGGACATTTGTGGATCCACGCAGATTCCAGAACTTTCCACCACAGAAATGTGTGGAAAATTTGTTTTTTTTAACAATTGTTTAGGTTTGCAAGGGATTCTGGGTTACAGAACCTGGTGCGAGGCAGCTAAGTCACCCTATCCTTGATTCCCCTGGGTGTCTAGTTTTCAAAAATGTATAGGTTTGCTAGGTTTCCCTAGATCCCGGCAGACCTATGGTTCAAAAACTACAGCTAGGCACTTTGCCAAAAAAGGGTCATTTTTCACTGCGAAATTGAGGTGTGACCACGTTGCGTTTTGCGCCGTTTCCTGTCGCGGACACTAGGCCGACCCACACAAGTGAGGTACCATTTTTCTCGTAAGACTTTGGGGAACGCGTGGTGGGTGGAAAATTGTGGATCCACCCAGATTCCAGAACTTGCCACCACAGAAATGTGGGGAAAATGTGTTTTTTTTAACTATTTTTTAGGTTTGCAAGGGATTCTGGGTAACAAAACCTGGTGGGAGGCAGTCAAGACACCCCATCCTGGATTCCCCTGGGTGCCTAGTTTTCAAAAATGTATAGGTTTCCCTAGATGCCAGCAGTGCTAGGGTTCAAAAACTACAGCTAGGCACTTTGTCAAAAAAGACTTTGGGGAACGCGGGGCGGGTGGAAATTTGTGGATCCACGCAGATTCCAGAACTTTCCACCACAGAAATGTGGGGAAAATGTGGTTTTTGGGACTTTTTTTAGGTTTGCAAGGGATTCTGGGTAACAGAACCTGGTGGGAGGCAGCTAAGTCACCCTATCCTGGATTCCCCTGCGTGTCTAGTTTTCAAAAATGTATACGTTTGCTAGGTTTCCCTAGGTGCCGGCAGAGCTAGGGTTAAAAAACTACAGCTAGGCACTTTGCCAAAAAAGGGTAATTTTTCACTGCGAAATTGAGGTGTGACCACGTTGCGTTTTGCACCGTTTTCTGTCGCGGCAACTAGGCTGACCCGCACAGGTGAGGTACCATTTTTCTCGTAAGACTTTGGGGAACACGGAGTGGGTGGAAATTTGTGGATCCACGCAGATTCCAGAACTTTCCACCACAGAAATGTTGGGAAAATGTGGTTTTTGGGACTTTTTTTTAGGTTTGCAAGGGATTCTGGGTAACAGAACCTGGTGGGAGGCAGCTAAGTCACCCCATCCTGGATTCCCCTGGGTGTCTATTTTTCGAAATTGTATAGGTTTGCTAGGTTTGCCTAGGTGCCGGCAGACCTATGGTTAAAAAACTGCAGCTAGGCGCTTTGCCAAAAAAGGTTCATTTTTTACTGCGAAATTGAGGTGTGACCACGTTGCGTTTTGCACCGTTTCCTGCTGCGGGCACAAGGCCGACCCACACAACTGAGGTACCATTTTTCTCGGAAGACTTTGGGGAACGCGGGTGGGTAGAAATTTGTGGATCCACACAGATTCCAGAACTTTCCATCACAGAAATGTGGGGAAATTGTGGTTTTTTGGACAATTTTTTAGGTTTGCGAGGGATTCTGGGTAACAGAACCAGGTGGGAGGCAGTCAAGTCACCCCATCCTGGATTCTCCTTGGTGTCTAGTTTTCAAAAATGTATAGGTTTGCTAGGTTTCCCTAGGTGCCGGCAGAGCTAGGGTTCAAAAACTACAGCTAGCGCTTTGCCAAAAAAGGGTCATTTTTCACTGCGAAATTGAGGTGTGACCACGTTGTGTTTTGCGGTGTTCCTATCGCGGGCACTAGCCTGACCCACACAAGTGAGGTACCATTTTTCTCGGAAGACTTTGGGGAATGCCGGGTCGGTGGAAAATTGTGGATCCACGCAGATTCCAGAACTTTGCACCACAGAAATGTGGGTAAAATGTGTTTTTTTTTACAATTTTGTAGATTTGCAAGGGATTCTGGGTAACAAAACCTGGCGGGAGGCAGTCAAGTTTCCCCATCCTGGATTCCCCTGGGTGTCTAGTTTTCAAAAATGTATAGGTTTCCCTAGGTGCCGGCAGAGCTAAGGTTAAAAAACTACAGCTAGGCACTTTGCCAAAAAAGGGTCATTTTTCACTGCGAAATTGAGGTGTGACCACGTTGCGTTTTGCGCCGTTTCCTGTCGCGGACACTAGGCCGACCCACACAAGTGAGGTACCATTTTTCTCGTAAGACTTTGGGGAACGCGTGGTGGGTGGAAAATTGTGGATCCACCCAGATTCCAGAACTTGCCACCACAGAAATGTGGGGAAAATGTGTTTTTTTTAACTATTTTTTAGGTTTGCAAGGGATTCTGGGTAACAAAACCTGGTGGGAGGCAGTCAAGACACCCCATCCTGGATTCCCCTGGGTGCCTAGTTTTCAAAAATGTATAGGTTTCCCTAGATGCCAGCAGTGCTAGGGTTCAAAAACTACAGCTAGGCACTTTGTCAAAAAAGACTTTGGGGAACGCGGGGCGGGTGGAAATTTGTGGATCCACGCAGATTCCAGAACTTTCCACCACAGAAATGTGGGGAAAATGTGGTTTTTGGGACTTTTTTTAGGTTTGCAAGGGATTCTGGGTAACAGAACCTGGTGGGAGGCAGCTAAGTCACCCTATCCTGGATTCCCCTGCGTGTCTAGTTTTCAAAAATGTATACGTTTGCTAGGTTTCCCTAGGTGCCGGCAGAGCTAGGGTTAAAAAACTACAGCTAGGCACTTTGCCAAAAAAGGGTAATTTTTCACTGCGAAATTGAGGTGTGACCACGTTGCGTTTTGCACCGTTTTCTGTCGCGGCAACTAGGCTGACCCGCACAGGTGAGGTACCATTTTTCTCGTAAGACTTTGGGGAACACGGAGTGGGTGGAAATTTGTGGATCCACGCAGATTCCAGAACTTTCCACCACAGAAATGTTGGGAAAATGTGGTTTTTGGGACTTTTTTTTAGGTTTGCAAGGGATTCTGGGTAACAGAACCTGGTGGGAGGCAGCTAAGTCACCCCATCCTGGATTCCCCTGGGTGTCTATTTTTCGAAATTGTATAGGTTTGCTAGGTTTGCCTAGGTGCCGGCAGACCTATGGTTAAAAAACTGCAGCTAGGCGCTTTGCCAAAAAAGGTTCATTTTTTACTGCGAAATTGAGGTGTGACCACGTTGCGTTTTGCACCGTTTCCTGCTGCGGGCACAAGGCCGACCCACACAACTGAGGTACCATTTTTCTCGGAAGACTTTGGGGAACGCGGGTGGGTAGAAATTTGTGGATCCACACAGATTCCAGAACTTTCCATCACAGAAATGTGGGGAAATTGTGGTTTTTTGGACAATTTTTTAGGTTTGCGAGGGATTCTGGGTAACAGAACCAGGTGGGAGGCAGTCAAGTCACCCCATCCTGGATTCTCCTTGGTGTCTAGTTTTCAAAAATGTATAGGTTTGCTAGGTTTCCCTAGGTGCCGGCAGAGCTAGGGTTCAAAAACTACAGCTAGCGCTTTGCCAAAAAAGGGTCATTTTTCACTGCGAAATTGAGGTGTGACCACGTTGTGTTTTGCGGTGTTCCTATCGCGGGCACTAGCCTGACCCACACAAGTGAGGTACCATTTTTCTCGGAAGACTTTGGGGAATGCCGGGTCGGTGGAAAATTGTGGATCCACGCAGATTCCAGAACTTTGCACCACAGAAATGTGGGTAAAATGTGTTTTTTTTTACAATTTTGTAGATTTGCAAGGGATTCTGGGTAACAAAACCTGGCGGGAGGCAGTCAAGTTTCCCCATCCTGGATTCCCCTGGGTGTCTAGTTTTCAAAAATGTATAGGTTTCCCTAGGTGCCGGCAGAGCTAAGGTTAAAAAACTACAGCTAGGCACTTTGCCAAAAAAGGGTCATGTTTCACTGCGAAGTTGAGGTGTGACCACGTTGCGTTTTGCACCATTTCCTGTCGCGGGCACTAGGCCGACCCACACAAGTGAGGTACAATTTTTCTCGGAAGACTTTGAGGAACGCGGGGTGGGTGGACATTTGTGGATCTACGCAGATTCCAGAACTTTCCACCACAGAAATGTGTGGAAAATATGTTTTTTTTAACAATTGTTTAGGTTTGCAAGGGATTCTGGGTAAGAGAACCTGGTGCGAGGCAGCTAAGTCACCCTATCATGGATTCCCCTGGGTGTCTAGTTTTAAAAAATGTATAGGTTTGCTAGGTTTCCCTAGGTCCCGGCAGACCTATGGTTCAAAAACTACAGCTAGGCACTTTGCCAAAAAAGGGTCATTTTTCACTGCGAAATTGAGGTGTGACCACGTTGCGTTTTGCGCCGTTTCCTGTCGCGGACACTAGGCCGACCCACACAAGTGAGGTACCATTTTTCTCGTAAGACTTTGGGGAACGCGGGGTGGGTGGACATTTGTGGATCCACACAGATTCTAGAACTTTCCACCACAGAAATGTGGGGATAATGTGTTTTTTTGGTCAATTTTTTAGATTTGCAAGGGATTCTGGGTAATAGAACCTGATGGAAGGCAGTCAAGTCACCACATCCTGGACTCCCCTGCGTATCTAGGTTTCAAAAATGTATAGGTTTGGTAGATTTCCCGAGGTGCCGGCAGAGCTAGGGTTAAAAAACTACAGCTAGACACTTCGCAAAAAAAGGGTACATTTTCATTGTGAAAATGTGGTGTGTTCACGTTGGGTTTTGAACCATTTCCTGTCGTGGGCACTATGCCTACCCACACAAGTGAGGTACCATTTTTATCGGGAGACTTAGGGTAATTCAGATTTGTAAAGCAACTGTTATTACCTATTGATTTTTGATGCATTTCTGCCTTACAAATGAAAGACATTGTGTAAAAAAGAAGTCATTTTGAAAAATGACCGATAATTCTCATGCTAGTATGAGTATTCCCAATTTTGAAAATGTGCAAATCTGTACTGTTTCTAAACTCTATAATTTGTTCCCATTTCAGAAATACATAGGTGTCTTTCATACCGATTTTTCAATGTATACATTTTCCCACAATAATTGCTATATGCCCAGAACATAATAAAAAACCATTGCAAATTGCTGCTCAGTTTTTGACTCTGGGTTCGTCGGGTTCTTGGTGAACCTACAAGTCCTATCTATCCCCACAACCAGGAAGGTCCAGCGGATGTAACAGCATATTGCATTGCTTTCAAAAAGCTGTCATAATTAGAAGAAGTTACAGGTGAAAAGGTTGACACAAAAGGCTGTTTTTTTCAACTAATTTTCTATTTTTCCTATATTTAACTGTTAGTTTCTATAAAGAAACCTTGATGGATCTATACAAATGACCCCTTGCTGAATTCAGAATGTTATCTACGTTTTTAAAATGTATAGCTTTCCAGGATCCATTATTGCTTTCACACCTATTTTCACCATTAACTGGAAGGAGGTTGAAAGCAAAAAAAATAGCAAAAAGTAGGCTATGTTCCAGAAAAGTGCCAAAACTGTTGAAAAAATGTTGTTTTCCTGACAAAAGTCTGTCATTCCCTAAAACCTGGGAAAGTGGTGATCTCAGCCCCAAAATCCCTTTTTTGATACCATCTGCAGAGAAAAACCCAGACGCTTACATTTGCAGCCCGTTTTTCCCATTTTTACCCAAAAATACAAAATGTTGCTGTATTTTGGCTAATTTGTGGGACCGCTCCAGGGGAATCCACAAACCCTGGGTACCTTTACAATCCCCATGATGTTGGAAGAAAAGGACGCAAATTTGGCATGGATACCTTATGTGGTCGAAAAGTTACAGGGGCCTAAGTGCGCACTACCCCATATAGCCTAAAAAAGGGGGAAAAGGCCTAGCAGCGAAGGGGTTAAGCATGAGTGAAGACCCATAAGTATCTCTGGTGGTATTAACCAATGGTAGACTCAAAATATGCAAATACATGCCTGAATAAATCTATTACAGGCAGTAATCAATTACAATCTCACACGTAGTATATAGGGTAGCAGAAAAGTAAGAGAATAATAGGCAACAAAAGTGGTAAAAATAACAAGCACAACCTAGTTGTGGATGAAAACCCTCACTCACCCGAGGGTGACATGCTTCATCATTGGGTTCCTCTAACACACAGGGACCGCGAGGTACCCCGTGTGGGCTACAACTTTACCCAAGGGGGAAGGAGCGGGAGTGCAGAGCACGTAGTAGTTCTACCAACTCATATAGGTGAGGAGGGGCAGAGTGCAAAAATAAGAAAGAAAACTGTGCGACTAGTGTGTTTAAAAACTATCCGCTTAGGGGTAATCCATTTATTCCTCCTTCCTAAGTGGTAGTAGTTAAAATGATAGTGAATGAAGGGTTAATATATATACCCTATTATCTGATCAACATGTTTCTGCCATGATGACTCAAAAGTTCATGGCATTCATCAGGATCAAAATAACAGTCACTCTGCAGTGTCAAGTGAAAAAATAGTAATAATGATTTAGTGATACTCAAGCCTCTTTTCCATGACCATCAAGCCTTTTCGTAGATCCCTACGATTGGTCTGGGGGCTCTGTAAAACAGTAAAAATAATAATTTCACTAAAGTGCCACTTACAGAGGTGGTAAGGATGATCAAGGGGTAGAACACATGAGAGCAGAGCAGATTAGGGAACACCATGCTATTGTGGCAGAAAGCTTTTGGGGGAGAAGTGGCAGGTGCTGTCTAACCACAGTGTCATTCTGATCCACCTCTTCAGTCTATTATATGTGCACCCACCAGACACAAATGGTGAGAGGCATACAAGGACCTTGCTTAGGAAACAATTGCTTTGTGTGTCCCTGCTGTGGTGCACAAGTTTTGTGTTTTGTGTGTGGGTAATGATCCCAAGCACTGCCCCAGCTTCTTTGAGGCCTGCACTTCCAGTCCTATCAAGATGCTGGGAGAGGTTTTGTGATGGGACTTCTCCTTTTCAATCCCGCCCTTGCTGCTCCATCTGGCTCCTCATTAGGAATCATGGCTTGCCTGTTCCAATGACCAGCACCATATTTCTGCTTTGCTTCTTCCATAGGCCCTTCCATTTGCCAGTTAAATAAGAACGGTAAGTAAAACTAAAATTATTTTGCATTGCATGTGTGTAGGTGTTTGTGAGTGGTTGAATGTGAATGGGATTGAGTGAACATGTGTATGTGTTTTTTAGAGTGTCAATGAGAGTGAAAGTGAGTATCAGAGTTTGGGAGTGTCTATGAGTAGGTGAAAGTGAGTACCAGGGAGTGAGTAAAGGAGTATGAGTGCATTAGAAAGAGTGCTTGGTGGTTGTGAGAGGGAGTTGAAGTGAGCAGTGGCTATAGATATTAATGGCTCAGCAGGTGCAGTTGTACCAGAGCCCAGAGTTACCGAGTGTGTTTACTTGTGTGTGTAGGTGAGCATAAGAATCAGTGAGAGAGTATGTTTGCATGTGAGTAACAGTGAGTGGGAGTGAGTATAAGTGTGTGGTCTGGAAAAGCATAAACTCAGTATTCAGAATGTAACACAGTGGTTAGGGTTGACTTTAGTAATAAATTAATTTCTACTCAAACAAACCATTTTTAGAAAAATGTGGTTAATCAAAGACTGGGAAAAACACAACTTTCTTACCTGTACCATGCAGTCTGCATGCAGCTCTTTGAAGGCATTTCAGAGCTCAATGTGCTAGATTATGATTGTAACTTATGAACTACACAGTAACAAAAGGATCTCTGACAAAAGTAGAATCCCACTGATCATTGCACATAAAATACTGTTCGTTGATCCATATTGTACACGTTCTTTGCAGCAGACATATTAACACTCTGCGCTACCTTAGATGAATGAACACTGACACTAGACAAAACTCCGATCTCTCTCCAGCAGGCACTTTAAACACTAGAGTTATCTTGGCACTCTTATTGCTGCCTGAAAACTGTTGGATATACATGGAACTCTGCAGCACTTTTAAAACTGCGGCACTGCTACAAACCCTGCCCCCCAGTAGCAAAAGTGCCCCCCACCACCCTTCCAGCCTCCCAGAGAAATAAATGCCTGATGCCTGGTACAACCCGTCCGGCCTTGCTCCCTAGCGCTGG
The DNA here is from genome assembly GCF_964204655.1 of Triturus cristatus. Taxonomy (NCBI): domain Eukaryota; kingdom Metazoa; phylum Chordata; class Amphibia; order Caudata; family Salamandridae; genus Triturus; species Triturus cristatus. Next base: position 655,173,375 of record NC_140589.1, on the reverse strand, counting down.
AGTACAATTAGGCTGCCGAGCGCCACACACACACCCTTGTGACATAGCACAAGTGTAAATCTTGCATTGGTTGTGTACTGGGTGCCCTTCCAGTACAAAATACTATGCTTTGACTAATTTTAAATCTTTTTCTACTTTGGATGTATGTCATAGAGTGCAGTGCACATGCAAAATGGGAAAAGGTAGGAGAAATAAAAGCATTTCTCATTTTTAAAACCTGCTTCCACATGGCGGTTATTTATTTTTTTGGCTCAAAACACTATCTACTATTGTTAGTAGACAGGGTTTTGACTCAAAAACCATGGATCATTGCTTGGTAAGGCCAATGTACCAACCATGGAATGCCCCCTTGACACAGATTAGCACAAAGCAGCAGGTTTTGCGCTGGAAAGTACATTGAGAAAATACAGTTTTGCATCACTTTTGTGATGCAAGTCCAGTGCAAAATATGTGTTAATCTGGATCTTAATGTGAGATGGAGTGAGCATAAGTGCAGCAAATTTCGGAACAATGGGGTGAACTTATGGGCTGTATTACACCTCAACAGTTTCAAAGACCACCAGCCTTCACTGAAATTAGTACTAACTGACGAGATGTGGCCTATCGGCCGCAGATTGCCAAATGGGGAACAATGTTTGAATCCCAGAGTCAGCTAAATATCCTGTGATCCTGGGCAAATCAATTAACCTCCTTGGGGCAGATTTATATCGGACTTGCGCCACTTTTACGCCGCCGTTGCGTCACTTTTGTGACGCAGCGGCGGCGTAAACCCTGCGCCATGTTGCGCCCCATTTACATCGTGACGCATCTATGGAGATGCGTCACGGTGTAAAGCCCTGCACCACATGAAACCTGCGTCAGGTTTCATGTGGGCGTTTCAACTCAGGGGGGGCGTTCCATCGCAGGAACGCCCCTGAAAAGTGACTCAGTGAAATCTATAAGATTTCACTGAGTCACTTTCCCAACGCTGATGTGTCAAAACCCTGCGCCTGCTTGAAGCAGGCGTAAGGCTTGACGCACCATGTTAGGGATAGGAAAGGTTGGAACAGTGCTGGAGTTGCGTCGCGCTTGCGACGCAACTTCAGCACTGCGCCAACCTTACGCCGGCAGATGCGTCACGTATCTGCTTGTCCTTGCGCCACGATGCGCCGCATTGTAAATGCGGCTCATCTGTGGTGGCGCAAGGGCAATCTTGCGTGACGCATCTTCCCTGGCGCATCCATGCTGATTTGCAGGAATGCGCCAGGGAACATAAATCTGCCCCCTTGTGTCTAAAATAAATCTGACTTTTTTGTAATGTAATCTGGTACTCATATAAAGCACCCTGATGCCTTTAGGCCCGGTTTGCTTTATATAAAACTGCACAAATAAAAAACGTCAGGCAGCCAGGATCATCTTACCCAGAAGATTGGGACTGCTACCCACTGACCATCTTTGCTATCCCACCCCAGCTATATTATCCTAACATTATTTTTCAATTTCTGATGTTTTTAATCAGTACTTACCATTTTTTGAACACATACCTCCCCCCACCCCCCTTGCCACAATGAAAGATGCTATCGGCAGAAGAGTCTGAACTGCCCAATGGTCACTGCAGTTAAAAAAACAAAAACCTTTTTTGCATTTATTTAGCCCGTATTACCCCCTAAGGAGTAGTAAGCACTATATGAATGCAATTGCAATTCAAGACAATTTGAGCTTTTGTCTTGTTTGCCTGGAAGCATAGGAAGATGCTAGAGAACTAGATCCCCCACTGTGGGGTTTTTGTCCCGGATGTTGTGAATCACTTCTGACCTCCGTCGCCTTCTTTAGGGCACTGCAGCAGCAATATAAGCTGAAGGCGTCTGCCGGAGTGTTAGGGATTTTTTATTTTTTATTCTGAAGCTCTCTTCTCCAGCTGTACTTCGCCCTGGCTTACCCTGTGACAGACAGCAAAACAGCTTCAGACTGGGCTACGTCACACAACAGGGGGCTGAAGCCCTTTCAGCCCAATGGTTGTTGTGCACCTGAGGACATGTCAAATAATGTACTCTGATGATGGGTCTCCTTGCTTTTTGCCAAGGTGATCATGCAATACCGGGACAATGGAGGATTCTTTGTACAATGTGGGGCAGATTGACAAGCCCCCTGCGCCACCAGTACGTCACTTTTCGTGACATACTGGTGGCGCAGGGGGCTCCTCTATATTTACAAGGAGAGGAAAAGCCACCCTGCGTGACTTTTCCTCTCCTTGTAAATACAGCTCCGTCACACGCAGCACTTTGCATTGAAGGTGCGTTCCATGTGTGTTGCTGTGGGTGTTCCCACGCAACACCCATGTAACAACACACATCTCCAGATTTATGAGAAATCGAAAGTCTGGAGATGCGTCTGAATGCTGTAGTGAGGCGCAACGAGGAGAAATGTTTTCATTTCTCCTCGTTTTTTCCACTTTCAATGCGTGTTGCATTCTACAGCACACATTGAAAGAGGAAAATGCCTGTAGTGATTGTTTTTGTGCAAGAAGGTGCTCCTTCCTGCACAAAAACAATCTCCCCACGACGCAGGCATTCTTGCACCATGGTGCAAGGGTGCCTGCGCTAGTGCATGGCTGCAGTTTGTGCGCCAGCGCAGGCAGAAGCATAGAGATGCGACATATTTTTGTAAATATGTTGCATCCCTGTGCTTCAGAAGTGCCGCAGCGTGGCGCAGCCAAAGGGATTGCGGTGCCACGCTGCGGCACTTCCTTGTAGATCTGCCCCTCATTTTTTACTGAGCTTTGTAACTATGAAGAAAAGAAAATATATGCTGAAAAGATAGAAGCTATGTAGAGAAAACCCAAGGGAATTAAACATAAAACAATGATATTGCATATTTCAGCATGTCATGAGTTTCTGTGCCTACTGAATAATTCTAAAGGATGGAAAATGACCTAGCATATATCTGTAAAAAGCATTGGCAAAGTGAATAGGTCTGGCGCTGCCTGTGTGCCTTTTGTTTTTGGCATTACTTATTTTACCTTGTCTTGGTTTGTGTAAAACGTTATTGTTGGGGGAGCTGCTGGGCACTCACCAATAAAAAACACTGGCTAAAACTGAAATATTTTTTGTCTCAAAAAGTAAACGTCCGCGTAGTAATCCCTGGCACTAAATGGAAGTACGTTGTGTCTCTTTTTGAAAGCGCAGGTTTTGGTAGGAACTGAGGGGGAGGGACGGAATGTGGGAAGTTGAGGAGGGAAACAGAGAGAATTATGGTCAGGGTTGGGCTGGCCTATAGGGCATTCTGGCAGTGTGTGTGTCTTTTTTTCTGGTTATTTGTGAGCCTGTTTTATGATCTTGTGGGCCCGTTTTTACTGCTGGTAACACAAAAATTACCAGAAACATTATCTGTATATATGCATGGAGTGTCCATTACCTTGCAAAACAATATGCAGTTTGTCTATACAAGTTCCTGGCTGCCCTATTAGCAAATATGGGACACTTTTTTAGCAATCTGATTCACCAATGGAGACCACTTTGATTTTGATGCCCAGGCCTTTTTTCTGTCCCTGTTCGACCCTGTGATTAGGGACACCATCGGTGGGTAATCTGCTATGCCTTCAGCACTGCGTGTTGTACATTATACTCTGCCAGTATGCCCATGTGTTTCACCACCTAATATCAGAGGTGAGGAAATGTTCAACTACACTTCTCACTCAGCCAAAGTGATACTACCATGGGACATTCCATCCCCACACATGGAGGCACACCTTTTCAGGAGAATTTATCAACAATGTACTGGGGTAAGTAACAGAACTGATGGAACAAGAGAAACACGATGCCCAATTAGATGTCTGACTCCATATGAGTACGACACAATGGACGGGATTCACAAAAGCTTTTATGAGTATGAAAATTAATTCTACTGGAGTAATCTTTTACGTTCCCTTACATGCCCTGATGAATCTGACCCAAAACGTCCAACTCTTTATTAGTAAAAGTGAAAAGAAGAGGCATTGTTCCTGTTTGCACTAACTGCATATGAAAGGGACCGCGAAATTCCAATTTTAGACATTTTGAGGTCGATTCTCATAGGCTTCTACAAGAACTTTAAAGAGTTCTGCAGTTGTACTCTTCTTCTGTTCTCTTACAAGCCTTTGTGAATCGAATCAAGTGTGTCAATAACAGAGTCTCTCAAATCAGTATCCAGGATCAACAATAATGGCCCCTGTATATCCTCGAAGACCTGTACTTGGCCATTCATCCTATAAAACAGTGTCTCTTCCACAATCACAGTCACCATGTCGTTGATCGGTGGCATATCCAGGCTTTTATGGGCACTAATGCAAGGAAATTAGAACCCCCGAGTCGGTAAACATATAATTGAAGTGCTTTGGGCCAGTGACATCCCGGTGTCACTGCACCTGCTGCACTAATGATGACTGTACCACTTCTTTTGTGTCTTCAATTTCACCATTCTACCTTTCGTTCTCTTCTCCCTATCCCCGTGCCTCTCTCCTCTCCTTCCTCCCTTTCTCATTCTCCTCACTATTCCTTCCATGTGTCTCACTTCCCCACCTCTTTTGTCTCTCACACTTATCTCCTTCCGCCCTGCATTCCAATTTCTGGCCCCTTTGTTTTCCTCTTACCTTATTCTTTTGCTGATCCTTGCCTCTCTTGTCTTTGTCGTTGATCCTCTACTCGTTCTGTCAAGTTTCCCTCTCCTCCTCTCGTGCCTATCTTTCACCCTCTCATTTTATTTCATACCTTTCCTTTCCCCCATACTCCCTGAGTACTGCTCCTCCTCTCGCCTGCCCCGAAACGTAAACACAAAGGGGCAGATTTACAAGGAACTGACTCATCTGCATAGATGCTGTAGTTTCCTTGCGCCAGCGCCAAATGTCCTTGCGCCACCGTGGATGCACTGTATTTACAATACAGTACTCCATGGCGCAAGGATTAGCAGATGAGTCGGAAATTCTGACGCATCTTTTTGCCCAAAAGTGATGCATTGCCGGAGTTGTTCATGAAAGTGATGCAACTCCAGCAATGTGCCACAACAGATAGGTGAGTACCATTCAAAAAGCCCTGCATCATTCCTTACGCCTGGTCTGAGCAGGCGTAGGGATTTTGACACAGTGAAGGCGTAGAGTGACCCAGTGAAATTTTGTAAATTTCACTCGTCAGTTCTACATGGCTTTTTGCGTGGAAATGCCCACCCTGCATACATTATTCCTGACTCGGGTATAATGTGACGCAGGGCTTTACAACGTGACGCATCTCCCTAGATGCCTCACATTATAAATTGGCCGTATTGTTTACGCTGCCGTTGCATCAAAAAAAGTGACGAATGGAAGTGCAAAGAGGCACAAGAAGCTTGTAAATCTGCCCCAAAAAGTCCCCAGGAAAAGTCTAGATGTTTGAAAAATTCAGGGCAGCTTCTACAATAACTGCAGCTGGGGCAGAGCAGGTTGGGCCCCTCCCACCTCCGGACACCAGTGCCGCTGCACTGGCAGTCACACTGGTAGCCACACCCCTGTCTGTAATCCAGTCCTCGTGCGGAGCCGTTGGTGTCTTCCATTATTGCCCATTACAGGTTTTTGCCCCAGTCTGCGAAGTGGAAAGCTGTATCTCTAGTTTGCGATAGACGGTACATCAAGTAGGAGGTCCTTAGTAGCAGAAGGTTTAATATCGCTATTATGTGCTATCATAATGTATAGCACCCTTTACAAGGCAGTGTTCCTTTATAATCATCAGACAACACATGTCACATTCTTTACATATCAAATTCGTCGTTGTCTTTTATTGTTTGTCGCATGTCGCACTCTAAAAATGAATGTGTTTGAAATCAAAAAGACACAGATGCTAAAATAATTATTGACGTTTTCTATAGAAATTCAGTCATGACATTTTTATTTTAATGAAAATCAGATTTACACGTGAAAAAGTAAACACATTCACAGTTACATTACAAATATGTCATCAATATATTCATTTTTATATATTTTTTTAGATCCTTTGGAAATTGTGGCTTGCAAAGTTTACAAAGAAAGGGCTGAAAGCTTATTTCCAGGAACAGATAATGAATTCATAATGAATGCATTAAAAAGTTAGAAATGTCTTTGTTTCAGACATAACAGAAACCCATAAAACATTTCTGAGTGTCTCATATTATTTTGACATAGCGTAGTTAAACTGTGATTCATGATGTAGATTTAAAAGACAAAAATATGTTTGCAATTTGCTAAGCTGTAGAGACAAGACAGAATGGCTTGTAGAAAATAGATCTTGTTCTTAAGCCATTCCAGAAGCAAAATAAAAAGAAACAAGGTATTGATTTTAAAGCGTTAATGATGAGCATAACAGAAACACTTGCAATTTTGACAGTACTATAGAGGAAATCTATAGAGAACAAATGGGAATGTGTCTTAAGTGGCTGAAACCCTAGTACTGCTAAATTAACCATCATTGGATATGTCAAAATGTACAGACACATGGAGCAGAATAGTACTGTTTATCATTAAGCTTAATATTCTCAGCGCTTGACAAGAATTCTACAGCACTCATAACATGCCATAAATTAAATTACAAAGCAGCAGGCAAGTCTGAAAGGTGATCATGAAGGAAGAAACTTATTACCAAAACAGTGAAAGCCAAAACCATGAGCCGCCTTTATGTACTCCTGCGAATGAATGTTCACTAACAAGAAAGAACATGAAAATAAATACATAGCAAATAAAGAGCCTTGAAAATGTTTTTTCCTTAAATGGCCTTATTGTCACAAAATACATCATTATGAAAGTATAGTTGAAACCCCATATATAAATATTAAGTTGTTGTGGACCAAATCTAGAGATACAGCCAATACCAATCATCTCAAAAGGTCTTTGGTGTGGTAAATGATGTCTTGGCTCTCGTACAATCATATGTTTAGTTTTTGTTTTGCAATAGACCTGTGAAATGTTATCAAGGCAGTGATAAGTAAAGAGTTTTATTATATAAAATTGATTAGGCACACAGCAACCATCCATCTGGCAAAATGGGCAATATTGGAGCCCACCTCACATGCTGGTAGTCTGCATGAATGCTTTATTATGTCATGATGACAACTTTGACAACGACAACCTACACATGGAACCTACACCCACTGTTCCCTACACCACGCAGCCGACACTTGACAGCTGGACTGCCCTCACCATCGAAGACACCCTGAAGACTATGAAGTTAACCCCCTCCGGGGACCCCATGGACTCCTGCCCCCACCACATCTACCATAAAGCTGCAGAAAACATCGCCCATGAGCTTCGACGAATCATCAACTGCTCCTTCAAGACCAACTCCTTCCCCAACGACTGAAAACATGCCAAGATCAACCCTCTCCTGAAAAAACCCTTGGCGGACCCCACCAACCTCAAGAAATACAGACCAATTTCCTTACTCCTGTAGCCAGAGAAAGTCATCGAAATAGCCGTCAACAGTCAACTCACCACCTTCACAGTAGGAAAAAACATCCTTGACTCCTCCCAATCAGGCTTCAGGAAGAATCACAGCACCAAAACCATCCTTCTTGTCGCGACAGACAACATCTGCCCAACAGAGGAGAGAATGTGGCCCTCATCCTCCTGGACCTCTACGCTGCCTTCGACACAGTCTCACATGCCACCCTAACCCACAGACTCCACGACGCCGAAATCCGGAACAAGGCCCTCGACTGGATCTGCTCATTCCTCTCTGGCAGAACACAGTGGGTCAGACCCCCTCCTTTCCTCTCGGAAACCACACCAACCACCTGCGGAGTCCCCCAAGTATCCTCCATCAGTCCCACCCTACTCGACGTCTACATGGCCCCGCCTGCATCCTTCATCAGATCACACAGACTCAACATTGTATCATACACAGACGACACCCAACTCATCCTCTCCCTAACCAACGAACCCAACATGTCCATACACAGCTTTCAAGAAGGAATGGAAGCAGTCGCCTCGTGGATGAAGAACAGCTGCCTACAACTCACGAACGACACCTGGTAGCCCCGTGCCCTCGGGATCCCTCCATCTCCATCAAACCGTGCACGCAACCTCGGAATCGTTCTGAACTCCAAACTCAAAATGGACCACCAGATCAAAGCTGTCACTTCTACCTGCTACCACACGCTCTGCCTCCTCCGAAAGACCTTCAATTGGATTCCCCCTCGAACACGGGAAAACCATCACCCACGCGCTCATCAGCAGCAGACTGGACTACTGCAATGCACTCTAAGCTGGGATCAACAAGAACCTCAACCGCAAACTCTAGAACGTCCATGACGCCGCCAGACTAGTCCTCAACCTACCGTGCCACCGCCACATCGGCCAACACCTTTGGACACTACATTGGCTCCCTGTCGAGAAGAGAATCACCTTCAAGCTTCTCACCCACGCCTACAAAGCCCTCCACTACACCAGACCCGCCTACATGAACCACCGCCTCCCGTTCCACAAACCACAAAAATCCCGCCGCTCAGCCCAGCTCTCTCTTGCGAAGGTACCACACATCAAGAAGACCAGAACAGGAGGACGCTCCTTCTCCTTCCTCGCGGCCAAGGCATGCAACACCCTCCCTTTCCACCTCCGACAGACACCAACACTCTCCAAGTTTTTGAAGAAACTCAAGACCTGTCTCTTCAATGAATCACCATGAACTACCAGGAGCTGCGCCCCCTCCTCAGCACCTTTTGAATTAGTAGCTGCGCTTTAAAAAACCCTGGTTTATTGATTGATCGATGTCACCAATTGAAGCAGGATGCTACATATTTCTCCTCCTAGGAGAAATTACAAGATTAATAAATGTATATCACTACATGTTTATCATATCTATGTTTATTATATACAACAACTGAATGTGACCAGTAGCAGCTGGCAGGCAATGAGGGTGGAAGTAGGGTGGTTCGAAGGAAAATAAAATAGGGAAAAAAAACTCATACCTCTTTCAAAGTCTCCATTTTTCCTCTGCTTCTCTGGGAGTACTGGAACCAGGAAGAACCCAGGCTCCCCAAAGTCAATCACAACGCTGCTGAGAAAATTAAATAATAAAAGATGATGTTCCCGGTTCTGTCCCCTCGCACACTCTTCCTTCTCTGCTGCCCCTGCCTCTTTGTGTCAAAACCTGACTCAATTAATCAAAGCATAAGCAAAAAGAAAAACTGCCTTCTGATACTACTAAAACTTGACAACAAGACAGGTTTTAAAACAGTTGTGCCGTGGATCGGCACTCAGATTGAGACTGGGGGCCTCTGCATGTTCCCCACCAAGCTGTGTACTGCATCCTGGTGGGGAACATACAAAGTGTGCGTGACTGTTTGCCTGGGCCAAGATAGCCGACTAAAAAGCAATGCACACTTGGAATGTGCAAACCATTCCCTCACCTTGTGCCTCCAGCCCTGCCCCGCCCTAACCCAGCCCCAAACATGAGAGAAAATAAAACTATAATAAGTAAGTTATTATCGTTTTACTTTTCCCTGCTCAAAGAGCAGTGGGGCTACTCTCCTCCGCTTTAGCGGAGGAGCCGCCCCTGAATGCGACCTGAACTTGATAAGGACTGGGGAAAGAAAGAAAGGATGAATGTTTGAAATACAAACCATTCATCAGTAAGGCAATAGCCATCAGGTAATTTATCTGTTTCATAAAACAACAGTAAGTACCTCAAACATCTTCGTATCCCTTAACTCCATGTGCTTACATCTCTGAATCTTTCATTTACAATGGACATCTGTTGATCCTTACACTCTGCCTCACTCCTGTTATTTCATTCTTTCAATTTGATTCCCTCTTTATCTTTTTTTAAAATGAGCAATCTAGCATCTTTACAATTTCTTGTTGATCCAATCATTTTCATCACTGTTAGAAATGAGGGTCTCTAGTTAGCAGAGGTAAGTACCTTTGTCCAAATAGGGGAGCTTATTCCTAGTCAAGATAAGGGAGTTACACTACTAAAATAACCCCTGCTCACCCCCTTGGTAGCTTGGCCCGAGCAGTCAGGCTTATCTTAGAGGCAGTGTGTAAAGCATTTGCACATAACTAACAGTAATATATTGTAAGCACTACAAAAGAACACCACACCAGTTTAGAAAAGTATCCAATATTTTTATATACTTAAGACAAGACCAAAAATGATTTTAAAAAAAGCCACAATACAGTACTTAGAAATCTTCGGATATCAAAATGTGCTTGAAAAACAGTTCCTTGGGCTATCACGGCATCGTGAGCAAACAAATCCAAACAGTTCTGGCTGACCGAGACGTCGCGGGTCAATACGGTGTCGGGGAGACCCGCAAACAGTACCTTTTAAAAATGCAGGACGTCGGTGACCTCTCGTTGAGCTTCCGCAAGCACGGCGTCCGCAGGCGTCGGTGCAGGAGTCATCGGGCCCTTGAAGTCACACGCATTGCAGATCGAACTGCTCGTGGTTGAAGTCAGGAGCGCTGGCATCGGCAGGCATCAGGTGCTGCGGTGTGAAGTGCAGCAGTGCAGCGTGCGATGCCCTCAGGTCATGGTGCGAGCAGCGGCTCGGTGGAGGAGTCAGATGGTGTCGTCGGTGCTTGTTGCGGTGCTGGCAGGTCACGGTGCAAGCAGTGGCATAGGTAGGCCAATGCTGCAGTACGGTATGAGGGCGGAGCGTCATGTAACTTTACGAGCGGTGCCCTCGAACCACTGTGCAAGCAGCGGCGTCGATTTCGGCATGGAGCGGTGTCGTAGGGTATACTAAGGCATCGTTGTGAAGTGAGGCGGTGCGGAGTGCAGTGCCCACAGGTCACGGTGCGAGCAGCGGCTCGGTGGCGGCATCAGCAGGTGTCGTCGGTGAGACCAGGGTCGCAGTGCTGCGTTGCTGCGGTGCCCTCTGCAGTGCCTTCAGGACACGGAGTCAGCAGCGGCATCGTAGACAGCGTCGGGTTGCTTTTTCTTCTGCTGCAGCACAAAACACACAGTTCCCAGTGCTGAGGGCAGAAGAGCTTGAAGTCTTTGCTGTTTCTGAGACTTCTTGAACAGGGGGCAAGCTCTACCTCAAGCCCTTGGAGAAACTCACAAAAGTAGATTGCAGAAAGTTCAGTCTAGTCCTTTCACTGCCCAAGACAGAAGCAGCCACTGCAGGCCAACACAGCAAAGCACACAGCAAAGTGGTAGTTCCTCCTCACAGCTTCTCCAGCTCTTCTTCTTGGCAGTCTTCTTGGTCCATAAGAGTTCTAAAGTTCAGGGGTCTGGGCCCCAATAGATATATCCCCAAATCCTTTGATCTCTTAGGCAGAGAGTGTCTGTGCCCAGCCAAAACCAGTTCTGGCTTCTCTGGTCTGGCTTCCTGGCAGGAGGTGGAGACGGCATTGTCAGAGGCAGACCAGGCCCATTCAGGTGCAAGGAAATCTCCTCCCCCTACTCTAAATGCAGCCCAGGTCTATTCAGCCCTTTCCTGACCCTCCTAGACTATCCGGAGCCACTCCTGCTCCCCAGCCCCTGTCATCCAAAACTCAGACAGTCAATCCACAAACCCAGCAGAGGCACACTGGATGGTTAGGCAAGAAAATACCTACTTTCTAGAAGTGGTATTTTCTAACACAAAATGTAAAAATCACCTTCACTAAAAGATGCATCTTTAGATTCTGAGTTCAGGCATATTAAACTTCATTTTCCTACCTAGATCCCAGGGCCAGTTATGTTTATAAGATGTGATAAACAAACTCCCCATTCTGTCCTATGCGGAACAGGTAGCCTTGCAATAGTGAAAAACAAAATTGGCAGTAATTCACTATCAGGACATGCCACACACACCAGCCACACACACCAGGGCATGTCCTACCTTTCATTTACACTACACCCTGCCCACAGGGGTACCTTGGGTCTACCTTAGGGGTGACTGACATGTAAGAAAAGGGAAGGTGGGGGCACTTGCCAAATCGACATGGCAGTACCAGACTGCACACAGGCTCTGCAATGGCAGGCCGGAGTTACATTTAGGGACTGTTAGGGTGGGTGGCACAATCCAGTGCTGCAGTCCACCAACAGCATTTGATTTACAGGCCCTGGCACACGCAGTGCACTTTACTAGGGACTGACACATAAATCAAACAGGACAATTATGGGAACACTAATCCACAACACATTTTATCACAGGAGCACTTGCACTTTACCACTGATCAGCAGTGAGAAAAGTGCGCAGACACCCTAAGCCAGCACAAACAGAGTCAAAACTGGGAGGTCAAAAAGCAGAAACACAGGGGAAACATGCCAAAAGATACCAAGTCTAACAATCACTCAATTGAGCTTGGCCAAAAGTTTTAAGAATCCTTTTTTCACAATTCTTATTTTCTTTACTCTCAGGGAATCTCACACCACTATCCAGTTCCTTCCAATAAGGAACCAGAAACCCAGTTTTAGTAAAAGTAAGAATATAATCATGTGCCTCACCCAGCACAGAATTCTGCTAATCCCCATGAACTCACCCAGATGTAGGCAACCTAGACACACACAAACACAACTCAGACATTCACATAGCATTTGCACAACACATAGATCCAGGTTCATACAAATCCCACTAACTACCACATAATTTCAAACTACAGAATAGACATTCCAACTCACGCTCATCAATGCTTGCTCTTCAGTAATCCATGCTTCAAACATGGCAGACTTCATCACCTGTCACAATATTGATGCTATCTTCATCACAGAACAGTGTTCTGTTTTTGTAGGCAGCTTTGATGGAGATGGTATTTCACTATGGTTTGGCTGATGTGATAAGCTGTCTGTGTGTTGTCCGGGTGGCCTTCAATATCAAGGCCTTGGGAGTTCTGGTTTTCTTCCATCTTATTGTATACATGTGGATGGATCATTTAATGTCAGCAGCATCTTAGTGTGAAAGCTCTTGGCTTGCACTAGCACATTGTAACTGGGACATGGACATTTACATAGCTTTCTAAAAAATTGTTGAATTTTTCTCAGAAGGGGGTTTCACATCGGATGTGGGGATGATGAGGTGAGAGATGAGTTGATTTGTCTTTGGAGACGTTTATGAAGGATCAGAAGGCTTGGTATTCTCTTTTGTGTTTATCTTGGTTTGTCCAAGAGTGTGGGTGGCTTGCATTGGATTGCTAGTGATGCTGAGATGAAAAGATCAAGGATGTGGTCTTTGGGGTGTTTTTGGTTATGTGACCATCTGTGCCACACTGAATGTATCAAAGCAGTTGATGAGAGAGTCTCTTGTGTTTTTTTGAGCTTGCATTGTTTGGGAGGTTCATGTCACTTGAGAAGGTGATAGAGGTATGTCTGATGGACATGGCGGTGAGGAGATCTGAGAATTCATCAATGAACGCTTTGTTCCACTTAGGAGGCCTGCAAATGAGATGGAAGTGGTGGTCTGAGTTGCACATAGAAGGGAATTGCATGTCAGCAGCTCCATGGAGTTGAGTGTTACCTGCTTTCCAAGTGTGCAGGACCTGGTGGACTTATGGATGACAGTGAGACCTCCTTCCTTGTTATGTGCATGGTCTACATGACAGAAGCTGTAACTTCTGGGAATAAGAACTTCTACTTTTTCGCAGAGGTTGGGCAAGAGGCCCCCAATGGAGATGCTCCAAATATATCGTACCAAATGCGTAAGCATAGCGACATATGGGGCAGGTATCTGGGGATATGGTGAAGTGAATGAAATACAGAAAGTTGAGAATGCCTTTTTAAGATATTTATTGGCAGTTCCTCAAGGCACCTCAACATTTCTTTGTCACACAATATTGGGAACTCCCTATATCACAGACACAATAAAGATACAACCCGCCCTACTATGGCGTCGTATTTGGTCATCTCCTAAAACATCATTTAATCGGGAGGTTCTGAAGGATAGCCTAGGTCTCGAGAATACCTTAAAGATCAGGTGGCTCAAATACGTAAAATATCTTTTAGTTGACTTGGGTCTAGAAAATTAATACAAAAAACCCACTCTGCTAGCCTCAATCCCTAGGAAAACTTTTAAAAAACAATGCATGAGCCACATAGAGGAGCTGAGATTCGCCGCAGAGGCAAATAAGCAAACAGTACAGAATAACCGAATGATGCAATCTAGCCTTGGCATTCAACCTTACCTAACGTTTATCATGAGTGGTTACGATAGATTTGTGCTGACGCGCTCTAGGCTGGATGTATTTCATCGCTTGGTGAGCTTCCCTAAAACGAGTGATTGGAGCAAACACCTAGCAAACTGCCCCTGTGACGAGGTCTCGCTGCAAACATCGATGCATGTGGTTTTATTTTGCAGATTCTATAAAAAACAAAGAAAAAAATGGATCAAACCAATTTTAAAAATTAGGGTAATGAGACAGTGTCGCCCGGCCTACCTTGCATTACAATTTTTAGATGCAGAATGTTTTACGAGGAATATAGTACAATAACAGAAATCTGTATTTAAGCAAAGAAAGTATATGTGAAGAATGTATTGGTATGAACTCCGTACAGTGAATAATTTTTTTTTTACTTTCTTTTTAAACTGACACAGTTGCTTTCTTAAAGAAACCTCTGATTGTTTATAGTGTTTGTTTACAGAGCTTAATAACGGTGTCACGAAACTATCAATTGAAAATCATTTTTTACATTCAATGTTTTAATGAGCTATGAATTTGTTTTTATCGTCGGAAAATTGTGCTTTTATGGTTTTTTTATATCATCATTTGAAAACCGAATAAAGATAAATTGATTGATTGATTGATTGAGAACTTCTAGTATGTGTGAAGATGTGGGGGTGAACCACACTCAGGCAACAACCACAATCCTTGTCAGAGTGAACGACAAAGTCACAAAAGTATTAATGCAGCACACAAACTGAAATAAAATAAAAACTCAACACAAGTGACATAGAACACATTTTAATAAATAAAATTATACCAGAGCCACAAAAATCCAATCATTAGAACCAGAGATATTCAATTTCCAAATGTCAGGTGAGTATAGCATCAAAAAGCACAAAGCGCCACTTGTGGTCATCTGGTCTTGCTAGGGCAGAGTATAGTCACAAATTCTGGCAGACAACAATGAAATGCAGGCCAGATCCAGGGATCAGGTTAGTACTGTTGAAAAAGTTACCTTCTCAAAGTCCAGCGTGATGAGTTCCATTCACAGTGGAGGAGGCAGCGAGGAGTAGGGAGCATGCTGTGGATGGTCATCACTGTAGCTTGAAGAGCAGGGCAGATGGCACAGGCTTTCGCGAAGAGCCAGTTCAGCGTCATGGATGGTTGTTGCTGGAGCTTTGCATTGGAAGTCTCCACAGGCTGTCTTTGCTGTCGTGCACAGTTCAGGTCTCAGTTTACTTGTCGTTGCTGGCGGCTGCTTTAGTGCAAAGAGTCAGGTTTACCACGTTGGTTGTTTTCATGAGTAGCAGAATCTCAGTGCAAGCTGGCACATTCACAATTCTGAAAACCCCCAAACTTCAGGATGTCGCCTTTCGTGTATAGGAGTGCACTCTGATGCCAGCCAAAGGTCCATGACCTGGTGAGGCACCTTTTGGGGATCAGAGACTCATTCTAGCAGAGGCCGGCAGGGCACAGGCACGTCCAGTTCCAGGTCCAGTTGCAGCAAGTCAGCTGGGCAGTTGCTGAGAGGTGTCTGGAGCTAGTTGAGTTCCTATCGCTCAGATAGGAGGTCAGCCAACTGAAACTTGGAGTCACTCAGATAGCTTGGGATGAAGGGAGCCGGTTCAGTCGCCCTTCTCAAAGATCCGTACAGTCGTTAAAAAGGCGGACAGCCCCCTGGAGGTCAGAACTGGCCTTAACAGCAGGACAGTTGTTTGGGGAACAAGGCATGCCTCAAGCAGCAGGGTAGTCCTCTGCAGTACAAATCAGTCCCGAAGCAGCAGGGCAGTCAATTGGGAATAAAGCAGTTCTTCTTCTGTAATTTTTACAGGTCCAAGCGTGTGCTGAAGAGTGGCTGTGGAGTGCCAGTATTCATACCTGGTGTTAGCCTTTCAAGTGGAGGGATTCACTATCCTACCCCCACTTCTGGTTCTCAAATGTTCTTTTCTTACTCTGTCAAGTTTTTAGGAAGTCTAAGGTGATGAAAGACTAAGTGTGGCTGGGTACAGCTCTGCCCCAATCCTGTCCACACCTAATACTTGTTTTTGTCATTGTATGGAAAGAATACACAAACCCCAGCGGCAGAACCATTCAGTAATGCAAAGCAGGACACTTGTAGAAGGTACAAATGGTTAGGACAAGAAAATGCCAGCTTTTTCATAGTGGCGTTTGTAGAATTGTGACCAAAACCTTTATCATTAGAGAGGATTTTAAATTACAATTCCTTTGAGTGTAAATAACATATTTATATCTGCTTCCAATCAAAGCCCATCATTTATTAAATGTAATAAGGTAGCCCATATTAATCAAAGGGAGAGATAGCCTTAGTAGTGAAACTGTTTTTTAGCCGGTTTTCACTACCAGGACATGAAAGATTTAAACACACTTGTCCTACTTTATAAATATAAGGCATCCTGTCCTATGAGGCTTTAGGGCCTACCTTGGGGATGACATGTGTTTTAAAAGGGTAGATTTAGGCCTAGCAAGAGGCTTGTTTGGCAAGGTCAGGATGGCAGGTTAAGACTTCACTGCAGGCTGCAGTGGCAAGCCTGAGCCATGTTTTAAAAGGCTACCCTAGTGGGTGGGCCAATGTGTGCTGCAAGCCCCCAAGTAGCATTTAATTTACAGGCCAATGGTACATCTGATAAAATGTATCATGGACATACAAGTAAATTAAATGTGCCAATTAAATTATGTTTTAGGGAAAAAGTACTTTAGCACTGGTTAATAGTTGTACAGTGTGCAGTGTCCTAAAGCCAAAGAACAAACTGAGCAAAAAAGGAGGAGTGAAGGCAAGTGGGGGACCAACACACCAAGGATCTCAGGTCTAACAAGGAGCAGTACCAATTTTTCCTAAATCAGGTGTCCAGGGTCCTTCCGGGCCTGTCTACCTCCCAATGTCTCCAAGCAGAGGCCTCTTTGTGTAAATAATGGGCTTCCCTATCAGCCGCTTTGTTCTACACTTTTCATGACACAGCGGTGGTGTAAACAATGCACCACATTGCAGCATATTTATAAAGTGACTCACCTAGACAGATTCATCATCTTGTAAAGCCCTGTACCACATTACACCTGTGTCAGGTACAATGTATGCTGGGTGGGCTTTCCCCGCAAGAAAGCCTCGTAGGAGTGTTGCAGTGAAATCTATCAGATTTCACTGCAACACTTCTAGGATGCCAATATGTCAAAACTCTACGCCTGCCTCATGGCAATCGTAAGGGTGACGCACTGCAATAGGCACAGGCCTACCCCATGCATTACTGGAGTTGCGTAACTCCAGCAATGCGTGATTTTTGCGCCAACAGAAATGTCAGGATTTCTAACCTATTTGTCTTTCCTTGCGATATTGAGCACTGGATTTAAATACGGTGCATCCATCAGTGAAAACTGTTGCATTGCTGTTTTGTCGCAGTAATGCAACAGTTTTCATAAATGAGGTCCTGAGGTTCAAATTCACAAAGCTACTGCTCCAGCTTGGTAGGTGCACCCATAGTACATTCAGAACACCAATGTATTTGAACATACAAGCACCATAAATGAAGACCTTAAAGGCATCGCAGAGTATGCTATGGGATGTAACAGTTGTACATTGAAAGGAAGAAATTCTATGATGACAAATTTGAATTTAGATGAAAATGTCAGGACCCTTACAGCATTAGGTAGAAGCTTCCAAGTGAATTTGTTCTTCTGGGCTTTATTCTGAATCATTGTCAGTTTAACAGGAGCATGGTCAAAGAGGGTCCAAGGCAGATTTTCCACCGTTTGAGTCCATGCACCTGCATCTCTGGTGAAGAGACAGTAATAAACTTGCCACTAGGCATAGCATGGAGTGGCAATTAATGTGCCCTCAGTGGCCTTAAAGTGTCTGATATGCCAGATGTCAACCACTTCGTGGGCAGACATGATGGTCTGCAATTGCATGTGGGCACATGGGTGGGACCGCCACACATAGTGGGACATAGTGGGACTTTTCAGTTGTGGGGCTCAATGAAGCATTGCAATACCTGCCCCATATGACTGTCAACTGCCCACATTCTATTTCCCTTAAGAATGCCATGTAGTATGATATATCGCCCTTCTTTATAAACAATGGAGTTGAGGGTATGCCTTTGCACACCTTTCTAATCACAATCGCCATTCCCGTTGCATAGACTGATTAGGCAGCTCAATATGTCTCACCTGTCCATCTTGCCTGCCTTCTGGTCTTAGTGTGATCAGTGAGATGCAACTCCTACAGCAATCCAACGTCTACATTATGTCTCCTGAGGTACGCATAGACCTAACATACTTTTCTAAGACATTTATGTGACCCTAGGCACATCCTAAAGAAGAAGAATGGAACCCTAGCCAACAGCAATAAAGTGAAAACACAAACCAAGATTGATCCCACACTAAATTAGAATAGAGCAAATAGTAATACATTATTCAACATCAAAACTACAAAAATCCAATCCAGATTAAAGTGCAAAATAGCACCAAGAAGATTAAAGTGCCAACTGCGGACAGACCAGACAAAGTTGAAAATGTTGTCTGACAGCGATGGAGTGCGGTTCTGTTAGACCTGGCACCTTGGCGTGAGTCTCCCTTCCACTTTTTGTCGCTGTGCCTCATGTGTTTTGCTGGTGTTAGCTGCTCAGAGCACTGTGCCACTGCCAACCAGTGCCATAGTGCAAGTGCTCCCTATTTAAAATGTATATGTTGGTTGGATTCCATGATTGGCTTGTTTGGTTTACTGTCAGACCCCAGTAAAGTGCACAAGGAGTGCCCAGGGCTTGTAAATACAAATGCTGCTGGTGGGCTGGCAGCACTAGTTGTGCCACCCACAGAAGCGGCCTAGTAAAATGTGTCTAAGGTCTGCCATTGCAGAACCTGCGTGCAGTCTGGTACTGTCATGCTGACTGGGAAAGTGCACCCACTTCCCAGTCCCTAAACCTTCCCTTAGCTTCATACTAGTCACCCCTATCGTAGGCCCAAGGGCAGGGTGCATTGTAAGCATAAGGTAGGACAAGCCCTGATGTGTGTGGCATGTCCTAATAGTGAATTACAGCCATTTTCGTTTTTCACTATTGCAAGGCTACCTGTTCCCATAGGCCAGAATGGGCTGTCAGAATTGTTACAGCCTATGATCCTAACAGACCGAGGGAACATGGTAGAAAATCGAGTTTAGTATGCCTGAACTCAGAATAATAAAATACATCTTTTAGTAAAGTTTCTTTTAATATTCTGTGTTTGCAAATATCACTTTTAGAAAGTTGGTATTTGCTTGCCTAACCATTTCAGCCCGCCTCTGCTATGATGTGTATCTGCCGGTCTGGTTTGTGTGAGTGACAGGGCTGGGGAAACCCAGAGGGGCAGGGCTAGGTAGCCTGGTGGTGAATAGAGAGATTGACATCCAGATGGGTGGGAGGTGTGCACCTGGACTCTGAATAGGGCTGTGCTCTGCCACCACAATGCTGGCTCCACCTGCTGTGGAGTGGCTGATGTCTCTGCCCTACACCCTGAATAGAAAGTCAGAGTCATGTCAACAAAGTGCTCAGGAACTGGTTTGGACTACCCCAGAGGAACAAAGGAATTAGGGGTATAAGTATTGGGACCCTGCTCCCAAGAAATTAGATCCTGCTTGACAAGAAGAACCTCTGCCTGAGGAGAAGGAACTGGGAAATCTGTAAGGAGGAGTACTGTCCCTGACCTGGGGGATTGGCCTGCAGTGGTTGCCTTGCTGCTGAAGTAAAGGAGAAAGACTACAAAGACTTTATTTCAACTTGTGCTTAAAAAGATCTCCAAGGGCTTGGAATAGAGCTTGCCTCCTGCTGAAGTCTCAGGAACAACAGACTTCACCCCCCAGCTCCCCAAAGTTCTTTGGAAGTGCCTGCTGCTGTTGTTGGGCCTTCTGAGAGACTGCGTGTCGCAAGGAGCTGGAAGCGCGACTCAAGAAGGAGAAGCGTGCCGCCGTCGGAGCTGTTGTCGTCGCATCTCGTAAAGTGTGTCGCCGTTGCAGCATCGCATCGAGCGGAAGCATCTCGCATCATCTAAGAAGTGCCTCACAACACCGAAGAAGCGTGTCGCCATCGCAGCCATCTTACCTGACGCATCGCACCGTATCAAGAAAAGAGTTTCGCATCGAGAAAGAAACGTGTCGCCATCGCAGCCATCGTAGTTGTCGCATTGCACCGCATCAAGAAAAGCGCCTCGCATCCACATAGAAGCGGGCCGCCGTCGGAGCTGCTGCCGTCGCATCGCGTAAAGGGGTGTCGCCGCTGCAACATCGCATCGAGCGGAAGCGTCTCGCAAACCTCAGAGAAGAGTGCCGCTGCCAAGGCCGCTGTCGTCGCTTCGCGTAAAGGGTGGCGCCGCTGTAGCTGACGCATTGAGTCGAGCCTTCTCGCAACATCGGAGAAGTGTAACGAATCTGGAAGATCTTCACGTCTTTATTTCTTTGCACCAAAAACTTCATCGCAACAACATCGTTGCAACACTTTCGTTGCCCTGCGTGTCGCATCTAAAAGGTACATTGACTTAAAGTGTCGCATTTGAGAACTTAAGAGAACTAAGCAAAATTCTACCATCTAAAGTAACAGTATTGTGTATTTTTGTCGTTTAATGGTCTTGTGGTAACTCTATATAAAGAATCCTTATCTTTAATATAAAACCTGTGTGGTGTCCATTTGTAGTGTTGTCACTGGGTTACTGTATGTGTTCAACCTATAATGCTCTGAGATAAGCCTTGTCTGCTCACGCCAAGCTACCTAGAGGGTGAGCAGGGGTTATTTTAGGAGTGTACCCCCTTACCCGGGCTAGAGGAAAGGTTCCCTGCTTGTCACAAGTACCTACCTGTGCCAACTAGAGAACCCGGATTCTAACATTGGTGGTCAGCGGTGGGATTCTGGACTTGCATTTGTGACTCATGTACAGTAATTGGTGAACACTACTTAGTGAGTGCAGACCTTAACGCAACCAATACTTGTTGGTAGATTCTTTTTGGGACTTTCTATTTTTGATTACTGCCAAGCTTCACCATGGTGGAGAAAGCAGCATCCATAGTCTCTGTTGATAATGATTGGGAATGGGAAGAAGAGAATCTGGAAAGCTACAAAGTATCACAGCTAAAGTTCTTCTGCAGGAAATTTAATGTTTCTACTACTGGATGTAAAAACAAGGCAAAGTTCTACAAGGCGCTGAGGGCCTGGGTAGAAGCAAGGAATGCCACTGATAATGATAATGCAGAGGAGCAGCTGGATGGGCCAGTGGGTCCAAGAGGAAGGAGAACCCCTTCCCCTGCCGGTAGCAGTGTTTCTAGTAAAAGTCTATCTCCAGAGGAGCTGGCAGATAGAAAAGAGTGTAGGATGCATGAATTAGAGCTGACCAAGCTCAAGTTAAGTGGGCAGTTAGAAATTGAAATGCAAAGTAGAAAGTTAGCCCTAGAAGAAAAAAAGCTACAGTATGAACATGAAAAGGTTTTGAGGGAGTTGGAGCTGAAAGCCCAGAGTTTAGAAAATGCTCCCTCTGGTGGCAGCACACCATCAATGCCTGTAGAATCTAGAGTTTACATACCAAAAGATGTAGTAAAAGATTTTTTTTTAAATGATGAAATAGGGCAGTGGTTCAAAGCCTATGAAGTAGCCATGTCTTCCCACCGGGTCCCTGAGAAGGATTGGGGAACGGGGTTGTGGGGACGGTTCCTTAGTGAGGGGCGGGACACACTGCTAGACTTGCCTTCAGATGATTATAATTCTTATCCCCATATGAAGGCAGCTTTGATGACTAGGTATGGGTTGACCCCTGAGTTGTATAGGCAAAGGTTCAGGGGTGGCACCAAGATTCCAAACAGTACGTATGTTGAGTATGTGACTTTTTTTTGCAGAGCACTGGATGGTTGGATGAAGGGTAGCAAGGTTAATGATTTTCAAGGGGTTCTTGATGTAATGGCATGGGAGCACTTGTCAAGTAATTGTTTTCCTGAACTACGCCAGCACCTGATTGATAGTAGGCTGACTAACCCTAGGAAGCTTGCTGAGGAGGCGGACCGCTGGGTCAGTACCAGGGTCAACAAGGGTCCAGTGGGAGACTCCGCTAAAGGTGGGCAGCGTCCCCAACAGAAGAGTGGGGGGGACAAGGGTAAACAGAGGGAGTTCCCAAGAAGGCCCCAAAGTAATCCCCAAGGGAACCAAGGGAAAGGTTCTCAGCCTCCCCACCCCAGAAACCGACCGGGGCCTGACAGGTCCACCTGTTCAAAAGGGGCCCATAAAATGTTACAAGTGTGGTAACATGGAGCATTTTGCCTCTGATTTAAAGTGTCCTTTGTATGGTAAACCAGCACCCACTGGTGCTCCACCCGGCAAATGGCTAGTGTAGCCTTGGGGGAGGAGATGGCAGTCCAAGGTGGGTGGGGTTCCGCAGGAGACTGTGAGATGGTCCCCCAAACCCAGCTGCCTGATAACACTAAGAACACTAAGAAATACAGGCAGTGGGTGACCATCAATGGCCGTAGGGTGGAAGCTCTCAGAGATACAGGAGCCAGTGTGACAGCTGTCAAGTGTCACCTGGTGTCTCAAGAGCAGGTTGTCCCAGGAGCATTCTATCCAGTTGTTGCCGCTGACAACACAGAGAGTCACTGCAAAGTGGCTCAGGTTCCCTTTGAGTGGGGGGGTCTCTGGTTCTCTTCAGATAGAGATGTTGGGTATGCCGGATTGGGCGTGTGTCACCACACGGTCCATGGCAGCAAGTAGAGGTGCTCAAGAGGTCCTGGAGCCTGAGAGGGAGGCCCAGGGACCGGCCTTAGAGAGAAGAGGCAGGGAGCGTGGGAAACCGGCCCTTGAAGTTCCCACGGCCTAGGAGGAAACTGATCTTGAGGGGGATGCCCTGGAGCCTACCGGGGGACAGATAGCTGAACTGGGGGACCTGCCTGATCTGACCCACTGGCAGCAGGAAGGAGGCCCCTCCAGGGAGGACTTTTGTAAGGCACAGAAAGAATGCCCTTCTCTCGTGGGTATGTGGCAGCAGGCTGCAGACCAGGCCGCAGGTGATCCGTCTGGGTCACATTTCATTTACTGGGAGAACGACCTCCTATATACAGAGCCTAAGGCTGTTGAGCCTGGGTCAGCCCGTGCGCTGGTGGTACCCCAGGACTTCAGAGCCTTCCTACTGGGGCTGGCTCACGATGTGCCATTGGCAGGACATTTGGGGCAGGACAAGACCTTTGAAAGGCTTGTCACCCACTTTTATTGGCCTCAAATGCGCAGGAGTTCAGACACTCACTGCAGGACCTGTCAGACTTGCCAGGCAAGTGGAAAGAGTGGGAGGAAGCAGAAGGCTCCTCTCCCGCCATTCCCTGTGTCGGTACCCCATTCCAGCGAGTGGGGATTGACATTGTGGGGCCACTGGACCCCAGGACAGCCATAGGCAACAGGTATCCTGGTCCTGGTGGACCATGCCACCCGGTACCCAGAAGCCATCCCTCTGAGGACAGTGACAGCCCCCTTGGTGGGACGTGCACTGATGGGAATTTTCTCCAGAGTGGGATTCCCTCTAGAGGTGGTGTCTGACCGGGGTACCAATTTCATATCCAAATATATGAAATCCCTTTGGCAAGAGTGTGGTGTAACCTACAAGTTCACCACACCTTACCACCCCCAAGGAAACGGGTTGGTTGAGAGATTCAACCGTACCCTCAAGGGCATGATAATGGGTCTGGAATAACCCATGAGGCGTAAGTGGGACGTCCTCTTGCCATGCCTTCTCTTTGCGTACCGTGAGGTGCCACAGAAGTCTCTAGGGTTCAGCCTCTTTGAGCTCCTGTATGGCCACCCAGTGAGAGGACCTCTAAGTCTGGTCAAGGAAGGCTAGGAGCAATCTCCCAGGAAACCTCCCCAGAATGTATATAGCTACATGCTGGCCTTCAGAAATCAGACTAGGCGATTCAGGCAACTTGCTGAGACAAATCTGGAAGCCAGCCAGGAGGAGATGAAGCGGTGGTATGATCAGAATGCCACTCTGGTAGAGCTTCAGCCTGGACAAAAGGTGTGGGTCTTGGCCCCCCGTGGAGCCTTGTGCGCTCCAGGATAAGTGGACCGGTCCCTTTGAGGTTGTGGAGCGCAAGAGTCCAGTTACCTATTTGGTGGACTTGCGGTCTCCAAGGAACCCCTTAAGGGTCCTTCATGTCAACCGCCTCAAGCCCCACTTGGAGAGGTCCCAAGTGGACATGCTCTTGGCAACAGATGCTGGGATGGAAGAGGAGACCTGTCAGCCCAGGAGCAAGATGGGTCAGGGGATGGTGTCATCGTCTCTTCCGCCCTGACCCCTGAGCAACAGAATGATTGTTGCCAGCTGCTGGGACAATTTTCTGGTTCCCAGTGTCACTGATTAGTGCGTCCATGATGTGGATACTGGGGATAGTACACCTGTGAGGCAAAAGGCCTACAGGGTGACTGACAGGGTGAGGGCCTGCATCAAGGAGGAGGTCTCCAAGATGTTTGCACTCGGGGTAATTGAGTCCTCCAGCAGTCCTTGGGCTAGCCCAGTTGTCTTGGTCCCAAAGGCTGCAGCGCCGGGAGCCACACCCGAACTCCGGTTCTGTGTGGACTACAGAGGACTCAATTCAGTCACCAGGACTGACGCACACCCCATCCCCAGAGCTGATGAGCTCATAGATCGGCTAGTGGCTGCCAACTACCTCAGCACGTTTGATTTAACGTCTGGGTACTGGCAGATCGCCTTGACCGAGGGGGCCAAAGAGAGGTCAGCATTTTCCACCCCAGATGAGCACTACCAGTTCCGGGTTATGCCCTTTGGGATGAAGAATGCCCCTGCCACCTTCCAGAGGTTGGTCAACAAGGTGTTGGTTGGACTGGACTCGTTCAGTGCAGCTTGTCTGGATAACATCGCAGTGTTCTGCTCCACTTGGGAAGAACACCTGCGCCACCTCTGGAAAGTGTTGATGGCACTGCGGAGGGCAGGCCTCACGATCAAGGCGAGTAAGTGCCAGATCGGGCAGGGTTCCGTGGTGTACTTGGGGCACCAGGTTGGGAGCGGCCGGGTGGCGCCCCTTCAACCCAAGATAGAAACCATCCTGAATTGGGAGTCGCCCAAAACCCAGACAGAGGTGAGAGCCTTCCTAGGTCTCACCGGGTACTACAGGAGGTTTGTCAAGGGGTATGGCAGCATTGTTACCACCTTGACAGCGCTGACTTCTAGGAAACAGCCCAGGAAAGTGATTTGGACTGACACCTGTCAGAAAGCTTTTGAGGCCCTGAAAGCTGCTATGTGCACGGCGCCCATGCTCTTGGCTCCCAACTTCTCCAAAGAGTTTATCGTTCAGACAGACGCTTCAGAGCATGGTGTGGGGGCTGTTCTTTCACAGATTAATGAAGAGGGCCTAGATCAACCTGTAGCCTTCCTTAGCAGGAGGTTACTTCCACGGGAACAGAGATGGAGTGCTATTGAACGTGAGGCATTTGCTGTGGTCTGGGCGCTGAAGAAGCTAAGACCCTACCTGTTTGGGTCTCACTTCCGGGTTCAGACGGACCACAGGCCCCTCAGATGGTTGATGCATATGAGCGGTGAGAACCCGAAGCTGTTGAGGTGGTCCATTTCCCTACAGGGTTTGGATTTCACGGTGGAACATCGCCCTGGTACAGATCACGCCAATGCTGACGATCTGTCCAAATTTTTCCGCCTTTGTGATGAGGAACTCCCTGGGGTAGGGTAGTTCTCCCCACTTTTCAGCTGGAGGGGACACGTGTTAGACCTGGTACCTTGGCGTGAGTCTCCCTTCCACTTTTTGTCGCTGTGCCTGTGTTTTGCTGTTGTTAGCTGCTCAGAGCACTGTGTCACTGCCAACCAGTGCCACAGTGCAAGTGCTCCCTATTTAAAATGTATATGTTGGTTGGATTCCATGATTGGCTTGTTTGGTTTACTGTCAGACCCCAGTAAAGTGCACAAGGAGTGCCCAGGGCTTGTAAATACAAATGCTGCTGGTGGGCTTGCAGCACTGGTTGTGCCACCCACAGAAGCGGCCTAGTAAAAGGTGTCTAAAGTCTGCCATTGCAGAACTTGCGCGCAGTCTGGTACTGTCATGCTGACTGGGAAAGTGCACCCACTTCCCAGTCCCTAAACCTTCCCTTAACTTCATATTAGTCACCCCTATGGAAGGCCCAAGGGCAGGGTGCATTGTAAGCATAAGGTAGGACAAGCCCTGATGTGTGTGGCATGTCCTAATAGTAAATTACAGCCATTTTCGTTTTTCACTGTTGCAAGGCTACCTGTTCCCATAGGCCAGAATGGGCTGTCAGAATTGTTACATCCTATGATCCTAACAGACCCAGGGAACATGGTAGAAAATCGAGTTTAGTATGCCTGAACTCAGAATAATAAAATACATCTTTTAGTAAAGTTTGTTTTAATATTCTGTGTTTGCAAATACCACTTTTAGAAAGTTGGTATTTGCTTGCCTAACCATTTCAGCCCGCCTCTGCTATGATGTGTATCTGCCTGTCTGGTTTGTGTGAGTGACAGGGCTGGGGAAACCCAGAGGGGCAGGGCTAGGTAGCCTGGTGGTGAATAGAGAGACTGACATCCAGATGGGTGGGAGGAGTGCACCTGGACTCTGAATAGGGCTATGCTCTGCCACCACAATGCTGGCTCGACCTCCTGTGGAGCAGCTGATGTCTCTTCCCTGCACCCTGAATAGAAAGTCAGAGTCATGTCAACAAAGTGCTCAGGAACTGGTTTGGACTGGGCAAAGGCCCCTCTACCCCAGAGGAACAAAGGAATTAGGGGTATAAGTATTGGGACCCTGCTCCCAAGAAATTAGATCCTGCTTGACAAGAAGAACCTCTGCCTGAGGAGAAGGAACTGGGAAAGCTGTAAGGAGGAGTACTGTCCCTGACCTGGGGGGTTGGCCTGCAGTGGTTGCCTTGCTGCTGAAGGAGAGGAGAAAGACTACAAAGACTTTATTTCAACTTGTGCTTAAAAAGATCTCCAAGGGCTTGGAATAGAGCTTGCCTCCTGCTGAAGTCTCAGGAACAACAGTCTTCACCCCTCCAGCTCCCCAAAGTTCTTTGGAAGTGCCTGCTGCTGTTGTTGGGCCTTCTGAGGGACTGCGTGTCGCAAGGAGCTGGAAGCGCGACTCAAGAAGGAGAAGCGTGCGGCCGTCGGAGCTGTTGTCTTCGCATCTTGTAAAGTGTGTCGCCGCTGCAGCATCGCATCGAGCGGAAGCGTCTTGCATCATCTAAGAAGTGTCTCGCAACGCCGAAGAAGCGTGTCGCCATCGCAGCCATCTTAGCTGACGCATCGCACCGCATCAAGAGAAGAGCCTCGCATCGAGAAAGAAGCGTGTCGCCATCGCAGCCATCGTAGTTGTCACATTGCACCGCATCAAGAAAAGCGCCTCGCATCCACGGAGAAGCGTGCTGCCGTCGGAGCTGCTGTCATCGCATCGCGTAAAGGGGTGTCGCCGCTACAACATCGCATCAAGCGGAAGCATCTCGCAAAAGTCGGAGAAGAGTGCTGCTGCCAAGGCCGCTGTCGTCGCATCGCGTAAAGGGTGACGCCGCTGTAGCTGACGCATTGACTCGAGCCTTCTCGCAACATCGGAGAAGCGTAACGTATCTGGAAGATCTTCACGTCTTTATTTCTTTGCACCAAAAACGTAATCGCATCAACATCGTTGCAACACTTTCGTTGCCCTGCCTTGTGGTAACTCTATATAAAGAATCCTTATCTTTAATATAAAACCTGTGTGGTGTCCATTTGTAGTGTTGTCACTGGGTTACTGTATGTGTTCACAAATGCTTAACCTATAACGCTCTGAGATAAGCCTTGTCTGCTCGCGCCAAGCTACCTAGAGGGTGAGCAGGGGTTATTTTAGGAGTGTACACCCTTATCCTGACTAGAGGAACGGTTCCCTGCTTGTCACAAGTACCTACCTGTGCCAACCAGAGAACCAGGATTCTAACAGGTTCGAATGCACAAAGTTGATTGGACCCCATCTTCACTTACCTCCAGACTTAGTAGATTTTTTTTTTAACTTGTCTGAGAAGGTAAAGTGCGGTGGGGCAAGGCAGCCAGGTGTGTCAGAGGAGGAGGCCCGTTCGTCAGGGAGGCACTGGATGAAGTTGCAATGAAGATTTCTTTCAAACTTTTTTCCTGACAGAATTAATTATTTAAAGTGGCAACATACATTTTGATAGTTCTTGTTTGTCTATAGGTTTTTTGGGGGGTTGGATTTTTTGTCGAAACAATATAGAACGAAATATTACCAAATCACAAAAGGTTCTATCTAACAGATTTTGCTTTGGCTAGACCAGAATTTTCCAATTAGAATTAACATGGGGCTTTGCACTCAGATGTGAACGAATCTACAATGACTAGACTATAGAATCATTTCACAAGCGTTGGAACAGAAATATCTTCTCCATGGTGTGCATTCCTGTTCCCCTACCCTGACTTCCTGACTGTGTATCTGGAATCCTGATACCAGGATACCACTAATCTAGTGTGTGTGCTGAAGCCTAGGCTTGTCCCTTGGTATTTACGATCCCCTGGACTGGTCCTGTGACCTGGAGTGGCGCAACACGCATGCCATCTTTCTACATACAGTGGACTACTGTCTCTAATGTGGCTTTAGTACATAGATCGATGGTGACAGCATACTGTGCTTTGGAAATCCATAGTCATGCCAAAAACATTTTATCTGCATTACTGGAGTGGAGACCTACCAACTGATTTGCATAAAGTAATGCATCTGTCACTTACATAGATCCTTGCGCTAACTTCAAAGTGTATGTTGTGTGTGTCTGTGTATTTGGCCTGTGTGGTGCATGTATTGTGCGTGTGAGTTCCCCAGAATAATGGAGGCCTGTGTTATCCATCTTGGATGCTCCTGGCCTGGCCTTGTCCACAGGATAAAGGTTTCCCAGACAGTAGAGCTGTATTGCTGAAATTTCTGAAGCAGGAGAGATGTGAACTAGATACTGAAGTGTTGAGAGAGGAGACAAGGCTTCTTTGGAAAACTCAATATACCATTATCTGAGAGGAGCTGCTGATTGGTCTTCTTCAGCACTGCCATCTGGTAGATAGTGAGGGTCAAGGGCTAGATTGCAGTGTCTGTTGTTTAAGGTGAAAGCAAACCTTGAGTGAGGCCAGTCGTTTGTCTTTACCACATTCACTCTTCAGTGTGGCTGATAAAAGAAAGGTGCAGAAAGCACAAATCTCTTTTTGCCTTTATAGTGGGCACTCCAAGCTAGGGACAGCCCTGTTGTGAGGAACATCACTCTACACAAAGGCTGTGTCTGGAGCAGTCTGGAAAGGACACTCGAAAAGAGAAACACCTGAAACTGATTCGGAAAGTGCACACAGTGGACTCATGTCTGTTAACTTTAACTGTGTAAAAGCTGTATCTAATGACCCACTTCACAAAAAGAAGGGAGCGCTCCACCTACTACTCAGAGGATTTCTGTGGATTCAGAACTGGTGTCTGCCTGACATTCAGCTTTCAGAGGTGAGGGGTTATGACCAGAAACCTACCCCTGATCACCTGTCCTGAGAACTTAAAAGCAACCCTGCCTTCTGTGAGAAGGAAGAAGCCTGCCAACCACGCAGGAGGAGTGGCTGTCCAAGAGTTGCAAGATGCAGGGTGACACTAGTGTGGTGAATCTGCATGAGCAAACGACTATGGAGAGCAATCTATGTGCCCCGATGTGGACGGGCTGCAAATGCTCTTGTGATTCTTGGTCAGAATCATGAAGATGTGCACAGCCTAAACGCTACACCTAAAGTTCTCTAGAACAACCACAGAAGCTTTACCCATAACCCAAAGAAGGATTAGGTCAATAATAATCCTGAAGTTGTCAGCACTGTTGTGATCTCCTCAGCTGTGCCAGGAAATCAAGTGTGGTTTAACCTGAGTTGCATTACTAAGAGATTAAGGGGCATATTATCAATGGCCAGCGATAATTATCGCTGGCCGTATTTAGCGATAGAAATATTGTCGCCGGCTATCGCTGAATATTATCTCCATGATAGCGGTGTTTTCAATGGAACATCGCTGGTTTTCCAGCGATGTACCATTGAAAACAGCGATAGCGATGTGGTCCCATCAGCATAATCCATTTCCCATTAAAAGTATGCCTTAGTCAGGAATTGAACAGACTTTCAATTCCTGAGTTAAGGCTGAGGTAGCGCGACTTTTTTTATCGCTGCACCTCCTTGTTAATATCGCGAAGCTGCCTTCACGATATTAACATGTGTTGTTTTCACAGCCCCGCCTTCTTTGCATCTCATTAGCGATGCGAGGCGAGGCTGTCAAAAAACGCTCTACATCAAGGAAACACGCGCTAGCGTGTCCTTGATGATATTGCAATATAATTATCGCCGCTTTTCGCCCAAAAACGGACGCTAAAGCGGCAATGATTATATCCCCAGCCCTTGCTAATATGCCCCTTAGTTTGGCATGATCTAAGCTGCTGTGAAAAGTGATTGATTTTGGCGTGACCAGAGCTGTGGGCATTGTACCCACCCAGTGAGGTCCACCCATATCACCGCACCTGCTGCCAAGAACCTAGCCAAACCATGACTCCAACAATTCAGACCTGCCTTCAGACCTGCCTTAGCCACGCAGAGCTTCAGCACGCGCTGGCAGATTTCAAAGACCCAGCACCCTCCTGGGAAGCCTCTCACCAGCTTGCCAGCTGCAGATCCAACCATGAGGAAAGTCCAACCTGAACGACTAGTTTGCGCTCAGTCCCAAAAGCGAGCAAGTAGCAAAGCAAGCAGGAAGGTGGCTCACCCCCAGCACTTGGCCTGATCAGCAGCCCTGCATCTGTTTTTTTGGGTGAGAAACTGAACGAATACTAAGAAACTGTGCACTTGTAAGAGTGTTGGGGATAAAACTGTATCTCAGCTATACAGTTGAGTCACTGGGGGGAGTCAGGGCCATATTGGGAACAGGCACCAATGAACTCTAGCACCAGGAAACTAATTTGAATCCTGAATATATCTAAGTGTGATATTTAGGCCTAATTTGTAATATTCTTTCTTTTTGTTTTGAAAGCCAAGTCCTGGTTTAGACAATGAATCTCTTATTATACCGATGTGTAAGTTAAGAGCTGCAGGTGAACACTCACACATTACCTTGCTGCTCGCCATTGCTGCCACTGGGAGTCAACTGCTGAAAGGGTTTACTTTGCCCTGTTGGCAGAGGGAAACAGCCTTTACCACGAAGCATTTTCTACGCGATACACTTACCTCGTAAACGTCTTCACAACGCGTATTGCTTCGACGACGTCTTTAGCACGCAAGCAACGTCATCACGGAAAAACGTCTTCCTGGTCGGAAAAAAAAGCGTCAGTCCATCGTTAGTGTCGGCGAAGACCTAAGCAAAAGGGAAAACAAAGAAGAAAGGGGGCTTGGGGGGGTCTCCCCCCCAAAAACGAAAAAGCGGGGTAAAGGCAAGATCGAGGTAAGGGCAATGCGAGGAAAAAACATTTCGTTGTAACGCATGCGTGGTAAAGGCATGCGTTGCAACGGAATGCGTAGTAACGACATATATTCGTTGGCAGAGCCATAGTAGGATGAATCCCAGGACATTAGAGCAAACAGCTTCAACAACCACTCTTGAGACCTAGTAGCCTATGGCCTGCTGGATGGGGGCCTGACAATAAGTAATCCAGTAACCACTTCTTTTGCTGCTTTTGTTCTTTCAAATGTTTGATCGTTTTTGGTCCTATGGAATAATGTCAAGTCTTGCATGTAGTATTGTACGTTTTGTCGTAATTTATGAGATCGGTTTTTGCAATCAGATTTTGCACTATTTTCGAAAAAGAATAATATAAATGAATAGTTTTGTACCACAGAGACAGAAACCTTTAATCATGCAGACCATAGGAAAAGTGCATTTCTGTTTAAATTTCGCATCATAATGAAAGCAAGGACTCGCTGTGCTTCCTTTACACGCCCTGCCAGTTACCTCTTCCCTCTTCTACAGGCACAGTGCTCAGCACCTGGACGAAGACGGTCTGTTGCCAAAATAAAATGGGAAAGAGTCAAAAAGTTAAACCTGTGATTAAAGAAAGCCCTATCCTTAGGCATGCCAGGAAAAAGATGGTAACCCGCGTGTCTGATGGGAGCCAGCTGTGTGGACATTGGTATCCAAACCCACCTCATAGAAAAAACATCTGGATATCAAAGACATGGCATTATGAGCCGAAACGCACCACTGCTATTGTGACGTGGGAGTGGTTCATACTGAAAGCGAGTCCTCAGTTGACATTCGAGAAAATAAGAACTCGCATTGAACGCGTCACAGATTTAAAACAATACAGATGAATACGAAATCACAGGTTTTTTGTATATAGAATCGTCTCGGCAAAGCAATGCATTTATATTCAGAATATTTGGCCAACATTTCACATTGGCTGTTGACTGATCTGTGTGGTACTACGTTTCCCCAAATTGATGGTTTGCACTGTTTTGCATCCTGTAAGTGTATGCTCCATGTTTGTCTAACACCTCACAGAGACATCCTTAACAGTTCTTTAATTGAGCAGCAAACCCTGCTAAGGATGTTTCTAACAATTCCAGGATCAAAGATTAGCTGTTGGACCACACAAAAGCAGCCAACAGGGGATGGGTATAGTCGAAGTGATAAATGTCATCCCAAGTGGCCAAGTTTTGCGGGAATTTGTAAAACTGCTTGTGTGAAACATTGGGTAATGTATAAACAGATATTCAATGGTGAGGTCAAAGACAAATCCACGCACGTTCGTTTGATAGTGTATGACCCCTTGGCTCCATTTGAGGAAGCCTGGGGTGTGCAGGTAGGATTGAGATAAAATGTGAAGTCTGGGGGAAAAAAATCAGTTTTTAAATCTTTAAAAAGGTCTGCGTATCCACATATACCTCCATAAGGATTTTTTTGCTGTTAGATGGCAGGGACCAGATGGCAGGAGAGGGCAGGAACCAGAATAAGGACAGACTAGAATTGTATTGAGGCATGAACATAATCATACATTAGTCCAATTGGTTCATCATGCATCAGGAAGACAATGTTTAATTGCCTCCCACAGACACCCAGGAGCATACACCATCCATTACTGATGGATACTTTGACATCAAATATGAAGATGCAAATAATTACTAGACTGCTGACAGAACCTGCAGGTTGCAGAGTGATGCACAGTAAGTCTAGATACAAACTGTTGATGTGAGAGTGTCTCTCTAGTGGTCCAGCACACACAGAACTATGAAAAATTTATAGAAAATATATCAAAATTAATGGGAGTCCGGTATGAATTCAGCAATAAGTTTACATTGAGAACATATTAAGGACGAATAATGCATGACATCTAATCACTGTATCCGGCAACAATATTTCAGTTCAAATAGTCTTTATTCTTTTTTCTTCATCTTTTAAAACAGACGTCATTGAATCAACACAGTGGTGGCCAATGCGTTTCATCCTTTCACGGATTTCTTCAGGGCTACAAAAAGAAATATACAGAGAATATTTACAGAATGTACACTTATATACAAAAAAGCTTTTTAAATGGATTCTTATATATTTACAATCTTGCACTGATAGGCTCAGCGATGACAATTGCAGCAACAGCCACAAAGTTCATTGAACAACCAATATTACATCAACAGTACAATAACATTGGTACAATGTAAGATACAA